>NC_142836.1:5000000-5625000 GCF_061612785.1 Hesperophylax consimilis
TGAAATACTAAATAAAAAAATTAAACATATTCTCTTCAAACGTTCATTCTGAAGATAGAAATAAACAATGGCGTAGAATTCTGTTTGTGGATAACGATACTTCTAAAATTATATATAAAAACAATCCTGGTACTATTCAACTGGCGTTTTACACTAATAACAATGAAGATATATATTCTTAATAATAAAGATAGCAAAATTCAAACAAAAAAATCAGGAGTTTAAAAACTCAGTTGGGATGATTGTAATTTCTTTTACAAAGGTAGAACCAATAGAAACTTTGAAGTCAGAACTAAAGAAAATGGAAATAGTGAATCTGAGTTTGCAAATCATCTTTTGAATAATGATCACACTTTCGATAAAAAATTCAGGTCTTAAAATACTTCACTCAGGATATAAAGCACCGCAAATAAATAATTTTGAAATTTTAGAAATTAGATAACATGTCAATATAAAATCAGTTATAATTAATAAACAAAAAAATTATAAATAATAATGAAAAATGCCATTACAAAGTGATAAGCTTCCAGAAGAAATCTTCTTAGTAAACGCTTGTTAATCGTAAGTAGTCAAATATTGTGAGCTGCATATTTAAATATTCGCGCCATTCATTTGGTTCGTTTTTAAACCGCCAGAGGTGCGCTCTGTCGGCCATCTATAGCCGTGCGTATCGGCCATTGAAGGAACGCGTGATTTTTTTATAAACGTCAAACATAATCACGTAACTGTGGATAATTTTCATTGTAATGTAATTAATCCAATGGATTATGAACTTTCTAAAACATATTTTCTTCGATATTATCCAAAAATTATATGAGCAGCAACGATGCTTTTGAAGAAATCTCGTATTATTATGAGGCGATCCTATTTTAGTATGAAATCGTGTCTTAATTTTCAAGTTAGCGGAATTTAACCGAAACAGATAATTTAAATTTGACCAATCAGAGGGCCTACATCGTCCAGACACAAGAGTATTAATACTATCAGATAGTTTAAATATATAAATAGCCATGTATCTTTTTACGTTAGAATTTGTAACCTCACTAGGACAAGTCTGGGTTGAGGTTAATAACTTTACAAAATAATAAAAATAACACAAATATTATGTATTGAGAGAACCATATTGTTACATTAATGTTTCTACGAATTGGCTACCTACACTACCTACATGGTACCTATTAATCTAATTCCAGCCAATTCATTACAGTATACCTAATGTAGTAAACATGTAAGGTGACCATGATAAACATTGATATTTGATCTACCCTCAATTAAATCTCGTGGACCCCAGATGTTTTTCTCACTCGCATGGACCCCAACAAGTCGTAATCGAACCCCGGGGGTCCATATAGACCTTTTTGGAAACGTCTGATTTAGAGTAATGACGGCCACCGTGATCGAGGGGTAAGACTCTCGACTAGCAATCCGGAGTTCGCGGGTTCAAATCCCTGCGTGCACAATTAAATTTCTTTTCATAAACCTTTTACAGTCGATAATAATGATAGTTAGATTAGATTGTAAAGCGTCGTTTTTGCGATTTTTTTTTATATTTGTTGCACGTTCCAGAGTGGAAGTTACTATCAGTGTATGAATCTCCTGGCAAAAGACCACTATTTAGAATTTAAACTTTTCTTGAAATGACTTTAGCTGTGTTTGTTGACCAGATCCAGAATGCTGAGTACTTACCCATCTTCCTCTTCCCGTCTACTTTCCCCCCACTAACTTGGGGATGCCACGGTCTCTCTGGCTTCAGACGGTGGGAAGCAGTTGAGACTCTGGTGCAATATGCTATGAAGTACACAGAAGAGACCGTCACACAGGACAGACAAGAGGAGGAGGAGTACTGGTCTGGAATAACGATGGACCTCGTGCCGAGAGACTTCAACATCTCGAGACTGACGGAGAAAATATGTGGCTGAAAATTAATTTAAATGGATTGAAAATATACACATGTATTGTTTACATTCCACCGACATCACCTGTTGAAAGGTATACTAGCCTATTTGAAAATATTATCTCAAATCACAAATTACTAAATAACAAAAAAATACTGCTAATAGGTGATTTTAATTTCTACTCGTGTTTAAATTTCAAAAACACTACTTCTGAATTTTCGTATGTATTGGATTTGTTTCAAATGTCAAACAAAAACTTTGTGCTAAATTCGAAAGGACGTTCATTAGACTTAATTGTGAGTAACTTTGATTTGAATGTGTGCAAGTCTATTTCTTCGCTAGTTAGCGAAGATCCTTACCATCCATCACTGGACGTAGAGTTTCTATATATGAAAAAAAATGTAAAAATGAACCAGTTAATGATAATAATAAATTTATGAGTAAAATGCGCGGGTGGAAATTCGAAAATGGCAATTTTAAACAGATTTATAATCACTTACAATCGCACGATTGGCAATTTTTGATGAATTTTGATAACGTTAATTTAGCCGTAGACTATTTCTATTCTACTATTTATAATTACTTCGATATGTGCTTCAAAAGGAAACGCATTCCGAAGAATGAAAAAAAGTATCCTCAATGGTTTTCCAATGAAATCATTAGTGATATAATGCGAAAGTTCAGACATTTTAGAAAATGGAAGAAAACTGGACTAGTAAGAGAACGTGAAATATTTTGTTGTCTTAGAGCTAAAGTTAAACGCAGTATGCAATTGGCCCATACAAATTACATTAATATCATTGAAAAAAACATCAAATCTGATCCCAGGTCGTTCTGGAAATATGTCTCATCCAAAAGAAGTGATGGTGAGTTTGTCGACCATGTCACTTGGAATGGACAATCACACTCGGGAATTGATATTCCCGAAGCATTTGCGGACTATTTTAAATCGGTTTACAGTCAGCAAGTTACGGATTTAAGTTCATTTAAACCGGGGAATTATACATCATCAGCAGCGCAGAATGTTGATATTCCTAACATCACAAAATCTGATATGTTAGCTGCAGTTAAAAAACTCAAAGCGAAAACGTCATTTGGACCTGATTTTATTCCGTCATTTTTATTAAAGGGTTGTATAGAGCCTTTATTAATACCCCTACTTTACATTTTTAATTTTTCACTTAGCACGGGAACATTTCCTAATTTATGGAAGATCTCTAAAGTTACACCACTGTATAAGGATGGGGATAAATATTTGGTTTCTAACAACAGACCAGTAGCGATCCTCTCCTCTCCGGCAAAATTGTTCGAACTAATAATTCATAAATATATCTACGCCCAAGTAGAACCTTATTTAATAGACGAACAACATGGTTTTAGATCTGGCAGATCGACTGTGTCAAATCTGATGGTCTTTACGGAATATGTATCTCAAGCTCTTGACGGTAACAACCAAGTTGACGTCTCATACAACGACTTCGCAAAGGCTTTTGATACCGTAGACCCGCTGATACTCTTAAATAAATTAGACCGTTTTGGATTCTCGGTAAAAATTTTAAATTTATTTGTAAGCTATTTATCAAGTAGACAGCAATACGTAACGTATGGTATTTCTAACTCGTCGTACTTTCCCACAAACTCTGGGGTTCCTCAAGGGTCTAATCTTGGTCCTTTACTTTTTTCCCTTTTTATTTATGACATTCATCATGCATAAAGTTTACGAAAATTTTGTTATTTGCAGATGACTTGAAGCTATTTTTAAGAATCCGGACCTTAGAAAACTGCGCACAGCTCCAGAGAGACATAAATGCTATCGTGGTATGGAGTGAAATTAACAAATTAGGTTTTAATTTTAAGAAATGCGCCATAATGTGCTATACTAGAGCAAACACTGTGATTTATTTCAACTATAGGATGTCCCAATGTTCTCTTAAACATATTTCTGAACCGAAAGATTTGGGAATAACCTTTGACCCACACTTAACATTTCACGTTCATATTGAAACGATATGCAGCAGGGCTTTGAGAATGCTTGGATTTGTGCTATGTAACTCCAGGCATTTCTGCAGCTCTGCCGTGGTTCGCTTGCTATATTTTAGCCTAGTACGTAGTATTTTGGAAAGTGGCTCAATAATATGGGGACCAGGGGATGCAACGTACACTTCTATGGTAGAGAAAGTACAAAAGAAGTTTCTACGTTATCTTTATCTTAGAGACTTCGGGTACTATCCCTATTTATACCCATCAGCCTTCCTTTCCGGAATGCTAGGTATCGATAGTCTTGTCAACAGGCGGAAAGCTGCGTTGCTGATGATGGCCTATAACTTGTTGAACGATCACATCAACAATCCAGAAATTTTGAATAAAATTTTATTTTACGTCCCTGATAACTTCGCAAGAGCGCGTAGACACAAACCATTCATTCTTCCGAGATGTAGGACTAACTTACCATCAGCAATGCCTCTCGGAAGAATGATAGGCCTTCTTAACTCACTAGCCTCTGACATCGACATTTTCCACGTGCGCATTACTAAATTTAAATTGCTAATTAGGCAATTATGATTGTATAATGTATCTTTGTTAATGGATATTTTTATTCTGTAAATATACATGTAAAATATAAATAAATAAATATACACATTAAAAAAATTAAAACTGAGTGGACAAATGCGTCAAATCCCAACCAGGCGGCGTGGGTTTAACCCACTGCTAGCTTAGCCCTCCCTCCATCATAACACCAGCAAAATTTTCCACTTATATTAATGGCAGCATGAGAAATTCATACATTGTCAGGTTATTTTTAATCAGAGAATGTTCACAATTCTTCTTTTTTTAATGTACAATATTTTCCCAGTATTTAGCATGACTGTTAACATTAGTATCATAAAGTGATATACACAATTTAAAAGTAAAGTATCTTATGCAGACGAAAGGAAAGCAACAATAGAATATTGAAAAATAAAGGAGGGAAGGTAAACACTATTTTTATAATGTCGTTTTCAAAACAAGTTACATTTACACTAAAATATTTATGTTAAAAATACGTTTTTTTTTAATAACGCTCCGCCAAAAGTTTCAAATTTAAAAACATGATAGTTTTTTAAGCAACTTAACAGTTTTTTAACTAATTTAGTTCTATTTGCCGTTTTTTGTACGTGTTTATTTATAATATTTTAGTTCTAGTCCCTAAAACGTTGTGTGAAAAGGCCGTAGGCACCGTGACCACCATTAGTCTAATGGACAAAGCGTCCTTTGATTCCGATGACGGTCTTTATTTAAACCAATGGCGTGCTGTCACATCTATTTTTTATACTTTTTATATCTTAAGGCGTCAGGTGGGAATACTTCGTTCTACCGTTATTTCAATCGAAGATTCTCCGAGGACTTGGCGTTATTGATCCTTTGGGGATCTGGTAAGGAGACAATGAAAGATGATAGTTGTGCTGTCACAGCGTTTATTTTGATTCAGTAGAGATGCGCAGTTGGGAGATGACTCTGGATGGATGAAGATGACACCAGGTGTATACGGCGATGACGGCGCGGGCGGTGGAGTGGTCAATGCGGTAGTCAGTGAGTCAACACCGCGTTTGTGGAGACCGGACTCGTGGATGTGTTTAGCACTGGTTACGACGTGTAGTCTTCCGGGTACTCCAGTGTGAACAAGGTAGCGGAAGATGCGATGAATATTCTCGTGGAATCGCTACAATCCCTTCGGCACCGGTGCATAGTCAGAGGATACACGTGAAACGCTCCAGCTATATTTGTTGAACAGGGCGTTTCTATTATTCGTTCTCGAATTAAACAGCTCGGATGTGAAACGATTCTGAGTTTTCTCCCTCCCACAACATGGATCTTTTCAAAACCCAGGTTCACTCCTTCTTTTCCTCCTCCACATTCTCAACACACAGCATCTCCAAAGATAACATAGGCCCTAAAGGAAATTATTTAGCTCAGGGCCTCTTGTGTGGATTTAATTTTTTTTTAAATACACATAACCAGTAACTGAAAATTATACAAGGAAGCAAGCATAGTGAAAATGTCCACAAAACCAATTATTTTATTCGAAATAGGCAATGGGCCCAATCAACAATCAACGGACAGCCTATCATATTTTGTATCAAATAAAACAGACAAACGATTCAAAATTATAAAATACCTTGGATCTGCTAAAATTTAGCTACAAAGCTGATGCTGATGTTCTTAAAAACAAAACAAAAAATGAGTGATATACATCACGTGTATTTATAAATCTCATTGTTTGTTAAATTAATAAATGTCCAGAAAAAAATGGGTGGCATTATCACCAGTCACGGTGACAGGGGAAAGCGGTAGTATTCAAAGCTGTACTGAATTTTTTTCATGACCCAAAAGCTGTGACGGAGGAATTCTTATAACATTATTCGAAATGAAATATTATCACGTCAGTTTTAAAAAGATGGGTACATAGATATATTTTTATAGGTAGGTAGAGATATCGTGTGTTTTTTAATGAGAATTGTTTCATTTTCTAGCGTTCACCCTTTAGTTGTTATACGAACTTGACCTTAAGCCCTCATTTGTGATTGGTGATAAGAGGATAAAACTCGAGTGCGGGTATTTTTAATCCGCTTGGAAATACAGAAATAAATTTAAGGGTCGACACTTCGCTAAGGTTCGATTGTCGAGTGGAACGTTATTGGAGAAGGGGCAAGACCGGGCAACAATACTAATCTCGGTTGTCTGTGCATCCTTCGTAACTCCGGTTCAATGAATAAATGTGCTTTAAATTTAAGTGACTTTTTCAGAATTGAAACACTTTGTTTAAAGAATTCGGACAAGCAATAAAGTACCTACATATCAAGCATACTAATTTCGGTTGTCTGTGCTGTGCGTGCGTTAGTCCTGTGTGAAATCTAGTTAAATGATCTCAAATTTGCTTTGAATTTAAGTCATTTACAAAACTAGTGATTAGAACTGATTCGGGGAAGAATTCAAAAGGCGATAAAGTAGGTTCCAACCGATAATTTTTAACACATTTTAAAAATTGGAACTGATTTGTCAAGAATTTAGACTACCCGTGATTTTTCATGGATCTGCACCAGTAATATGATATTTTTAAAAGAAAATTAATTTTTTCATTTTTAAAAATGGAACTGATTTGTCAAGAATTCAGACTATCCCGTGATTTTTCGCGGGTCCTTCATGAAACTTATTTTTTTACCAACTAAAATGTTTGAAAGGACATAATTACCCATTAACTACGCCCCTGGCTTAGTTTTATTTATCTGATACCATACAAAAGTCCCAAATGCCCGGATCCAGCAAAACCATAGCATTCCCGATTTGGGAAATGTTGTAAGGTTGAAAGATGTGTTGGAGGGGGGCGAGGGGGGAGGAGTACCTAGCGCCTACAAATATGTAAAAAATGTTAATACCATGAAAATACTGAAGGTACTTTGCGTATATACGCGGTTCTTTGAAGTAGTTATGCTTTCAAGTCTGGAATCCCAGGCACACATCACATATAGAAACGATTGAGAAAGTGCAAAATCATTTTCCACGATCCTTTGATTTTCGGGGCTGTCGTTCTCACTTGAGACATGAGGAGTCAAACGCGTCAAATCCAAAATAGTTAACAAAATAGCCACCTCTATGATATAGAAATAATTAAATTAAGAGCGTTAAATCAGATAAAATCACACATTTAACATCGCTCAATGCAAAACTAACTCAAAACAAAACACATTCACCCACCGCCCTTCATACATTTTCAATATTTCATACAGTGAATTCGACTTACTAAACACAGGAACTCATATTTTCAAACCTAAAATCAATAAATATCACTCACATAATACATATTACTCTACACTGGCTAGGTCAATCCCCTTCCCCTCCCGCCCACCATGACGGCCGGCATAGTCCAGTGGTAACGCATTGGACTGCCATTCCGAAGGTCGCGGGTTCGAACCCGGCGTGCGCAAATAAATTTTATTCGATTAATTTGTGTTATTTCACAATTAATTAATTAAAATAATATATAGTATATTTGCGGCACGTTCCAGAGTGGAAGATACTACCAGTATCGCCCTGGTGTAAGACCACCATTCAGAATTGAAACGTTGCTCCAAATAGCTTTAGCCGTGTTTAGTGACTAGATCTGAATAGCCAGGTACTTCCCCACCTTCCTCTTTCCCTTCCCCACTTACCTTCAGCCTCACAACATCCCCCAATTGGGGATGCCATAGTCTCACTGGCTCCAGACGGGAGCAGTTGGGACTCTTGTGAGGTATTCACTATAAAAAAAAAAATTAAAAAAAATATCATTCTCATATGCTAATGCAACTTTTTTCTCTTGTAATATATAATATTCACTAAATGATACATCAGTAAAAACCTTTTATCGGTTGATTAACATGATAATTGACATTCCATGCTTAACCATACATAATAAAATATTACAACTCTTGGTTTTCCAAATAAAATAAAAAAAATAAAAAATAGCATGTATGTCAGACAAAAGATAACCAACAATACTCTGTAACCAAATAATCATGCATTTCCATAGGCACTTCGTAGGGAGAGGACAATAGGTTATTCCCTAGTGAATCCGACAAGATGTCATCGTAGTCGTACATTATTCCGACGACTTAAAGTCGGGGCTTGTAAACCGGAAGATCCTTGAGATTGGGAGCCTGAATTCTAACGAAGACTACTATGAAGGAGTAAAGTTAAACTCTGCTTTTATATATTATGTGTATAGACAGGGATATACACATAAGCACAGAGCCAAGGTAGGAATTTAGAAGAAGGTAATTACCCACGAATACATTGGTAAAAATAGATTATGCTCGATTAAAAACACAGGGGATAGAAAAGGAGAGAGCAAGAAACAGTACAAAGTACAATACGACAATAATTACATATTTTGCGTTTTTATGTTTTTAAAAAATATTCTTTTAAAGCCTTACTTTGAATTTTTGGATTATGCTGTCTGTTTCCTTTTTTTGTTTGTTCTACTAAACCTTCATTTTGCTATGTGTTTACTGTTTTGTATGTGAAACTTATAATTAAGATATTTTTGTACTGTTTCGTATGTGAAACGTATAATTTTGATATCAAAATACCAATGTGAAATTGTACCTATCAACTCAAACCTGTGAATTGTAAGCTTTTGTCGTCCTACAATGAGTTTTGTAACTCATCGGGATTGCTCTAGCATAAAATAAAATTAATTTATAAAATACCTCGTCCCGGCTCTGAATCCCACTTGCCTGGGGACGTAGAGGTCGGAGGTGACCAGTGACAAGTAACTACACTGACAATAGTTTGATCATTGTTGAACTTTACGGACGGATGCGAACTAGGAAAACTAAGAAATACATTCCCTCTCTCATTGTAAAGCTTTCTATTCATCTTGTTTTCGTTACAGTAAATTGCCGGTGAAATATTTGAAAGTCAACTGTTTTCTCAGAATAAACTTATTGCGGTCTGTCAGGGCGGTACTTGTTTTCGAAATACTCTTGAAAATTTGTAAAAACTCTTATATTTCTACGCTTGTCGTATTTAAGTTAATAGTCTGTTATATTAACGTAACCTCCTCTAAGACTCTGCAAAAATGTTGATTTAAATTGTGTATATTTGATTTTTTTGAGCGCAATATCCACCGGGAAAGAAGCTAAGCTAGTACTAACATAGTTTAGCTTATCTCGCAGCGTAACGAGAGTATTTTTCATATTTTCATACACGCCCGTTGCAGTCCCGGATTTGTCAATAAGCCTTATAGGTCGCGGCCTAGGGGCGGCAGAGTTCAGGGGGCGGCACTCGCTCGCTTTGGTAAGCCGTGTATGCGATTATAAACAAAAAGAGTCCCTGTGGATAGACAGAATTTTATAACTATTAGACGATAAATATCATTTTTTAAAGGCGCTAATTCCTAGTACTTTAGTTAGATAGTTACTTATATTTATGCTACTGCCCGGGCGGCAAGGGTAAAGGGTGGCGGCGGATCGGGGGCGGGTGATGTAACAGTCACCCCCGCTGCCCGCCCGTACGAACCCATAATATACCGTATCACGCGCGCGCCGGGCCGGCCGGCAGTGCAAAGCGGCAGTTTCGTGTGTATACTTGTATCAATTTCGGAAACATCGCACTTGTCGCAACTCGCAACGTTTTCTTAGATTTGATATCCTACTAGATTGTAACGAGTCCGAATACATTTCACTTTTTGTACATTGTTTGTTGGCGAAGTGGAAGTGCGTTCTTGATTACGCTCCAGTTTCTGTTCACAGGGGTGTGAATGGTGAGTATTTTAACACATTAATAAATTATACTATTACATATTATGGTTCTGCTGGGCTAGATAGATAACGCTAACTAAATAATTTCGGCTCGCTAACAAAAACAAAGATTACTCAAGTTTCAAAAACATTAAAATTCAGAGTGTCTATGACCTTTATTACAGCGTCATCTAGTCCAGAACCTTTAAAAGTCGGCGATTTACACATATTTTTTTCTTTTAACAGATTTTTCAAAATACTTCATATTCATATACTGACGAAAAAAGAGTGATGGAAGGAAGCGACTGAGTGGTGCTGAGTACAGAAAGATATCAACATTAAAAAAAGATGAACAACAACATGCTTTTCAGAAAATCTGGAAAATAGAAAAAAAATTAAAGTGAAAACAGCAACGATTCGTTAAGTATTTCACAAGAGAACTCGGGGAGTGGGAGTAGTAGTAATAAGGAATATCAAGGTACTGGTATTCCAATTGAGCTGACGAGTATGCATCATCTCAATCAGTCAGATCAGCCATGTTTAGTAAAACCTGTTCGTCCTTCTGATTCCGACATTTCTGACAATGAAATACCTTCAACAAGTGGCAGGAATTTGAGGTCACGCTGTGAAGAAGTGTCTCTTGTCATAAAAACTACTGAAATACAATCAACCACAAAACTGAACAAATATCCAGCCTTATGGGAAATAGACGATTCGACGAGAGACATTATTGCAAGAAATGGTTTCGAACAAAACAAGTCCTGTGATTTCACAAAAAATGGGAGAATGTATTCCGATCATCGCCGTTATTTACAAAAAAATCTATATTTCGAAACCAAAGAGAAGAAAGGAATTGGCTTGTCTATTCGGAAAACAAAGGCTCCGTATTCCTGACCCTGTTTGGCATTTGGATCTATTGAGAACAGGACCCAATTTGACCAGCAAGGTTTCAATGATTGGAAAAATGCAGAAATTCGAGTAGCTCAACACGAAAACTCTCCAAATCATAAGTCCTGTATTCTCGCTTTAAGATCTAGAGGTTTGATTCACGGTTGTATTCAATCTTCACTAACTGCCCAACTAAACGAGGAAATTGCTTATTGGAAGAACATTTTAAAGAGGGTCGTTGCTGTAATGAAAGGATTGGCATCAAGAGGTCTCGCTTTCAGAGGAAGTAATTAAAAATTTGGTGACCCGCACAGTGGGAATTACATAATGCTACTTGAATTAATAGCAGAGTTTGATCCATTTTTAGCCAAGCATATTGAAAGACATGAAAACCAAGGATCTAGAACTACTAGCTACCTATCAAAAACTGTCTGCGACGAGTTCATTTGCTTAATGGCTGAGAAAGTACTGAAATGCATTAGTGATGAGATAAAAGAAACGAAATACTTTTCTTTAATTGTAGACTCTACACCGGATGCAGTACACGTAAATCAATTGACACTTGTGATTAGATATGTTTTAAATAATGGAGAGCCATGTGAGAGATTTCTTACATTCTTACCTTCTATATGACACAAGGCTCAAGATATGTTTGATGCCATTACTTTAGAGCTAGAAAAGTTGAACATAAATCTAGAAGACTGCCGGGGTCAGTCATATGATAATGCCTCGAACATGTCAGGAATTTATAATGGTTTACAAGCCAAAATTCAAGAACAAGCACTACTTGCCATGTTCGTTCCTTCTGCAGCTCATTCATTAAATTTGGTGGGAACCTCAGCCGCTGAGTCTTGTACAGAAGCCTGTTACTTCTTCATGTTGCTGGAAGAGGTATATACTTTCTTTGTGAAGTCAACCGATCGTTGGAAAAAACTGGATAATGAAATAGGAAAACGAAAGACGCTGAAGAGAGTAAACCTCACACGTTGGTCAGCAAGAGCAGATGCCTGTCAAAGTGTAAGAGATTCCTGGGATGAAGTACTTACGGTTTTAAAAATGATTGAAAATGACGCTACACAGAAACCCATCCCACGAATTGAAGCAAAGGGAATTCGCCATAAATTGGAAAAACTGGAAACGGCATTTATGATCGTATTTTGGAATGCTATTTTGGACAGATTAAATAAAGTGAGTGCTCAGATTCAGAACTCATCCGTTGATGTACTGACGGTATCTAATCTTTATGGATCTCTTCTCGAATTTACAATAGCAAAGCGAGAAAACTTTGATTTTTTCGAAAAAAGTGCAATTGAAATGAGCGCACTTAAGCAATATCAGGGCGACATTAAGAGTAATGACGGCCGGCATAGTCCAGTGGTAACGCATTGGACTGCCATTCCGAAGGTCGCGGATTCGAACCCGGCGTGCGCAAATAAATTTTATTTGATTAATTTGTGTTATTTCACAATTAATTAATTTAAATAATATATAGTATATTTGCGGCACGTTCCAGAGTGGAACGTACGCATAGTGGAACTACCAGTATCGCCCTGGTGTAAGACCACCATTCAGATTTGAAACGTTGCTCCAAATGGCTTAAGCCGTGTTTAATGACTAGATCTGAATAGCCAGGTACTTCCCCACCTTCCTCTTTCCCTTCCCCACTTACCTTCAGCCTCACAACATCCCCCAATTGGGGATGCCATAGTCTCACTGGCTCCAGACGGGAGCAGTTGGGACTCTTGTGAGGTATTCACTATAAAAATAAAAAAAGAGGAACCCTAAGAAAAAACACTTCATAGACGAAGCATCAAATGACGAAATTGAAACAACCTCCAGAGACTCTTTCAGAGTCAACACCTTTTTGGTAATTCTGAACAGACTGAGAGCTGAATTAGAGAGAAGACATGGTGCATATATAATCTTTAAAGAAAAATTTTCATTTTTAACAAGAATGAGTGAACTTTCAACATAAAGAGTCTCAGAAAAAGCTCAGTCTCTTGTGCAATATTACTGTAATGATTTAGAAGACGATTTAGTTCAGGAATGTGTACACTTTTGTAGTCACATTTCCTCTAATAAGACGGCAGAGAAACCTGAATCGACATCATTACTGAATCTTTTTATGTTTTTGAGGAAACAATCTCTGTGTAATGTTTATCCAAACTTGGATATAGCTCTCCGCATCGCACTTTGCACCCCGGCCACAAATTGTTCTGGAGAAAGGAGTTTTTCCTGTAAAGCCTGTAAAAAATTACCACAGGTCTTCACTGTCGCAAGAAAAACTTAACTCTTTGGCTCTTCTGAGCATTGAAGCAGACTTAATGAATACTATAAGCTGTGAAGATATTATAGATGATTTTGTCAATAAAAAAACCCGAAAAAAATTGTTATTCTTGTTATTAAATTTGACTAATTAAATTAAATTGTACTAATTCGTTTGTTTATTTTATTTTTCAATACCTGCTTCATTTGAATATTATTTTGAAAATTGTGTGTCACCTAATGGCAGCCTAAAAATGAGTGATTATGTTTTTTTTTTTTTTTTTTTTTAATTTTTTTTTTAATGATAGATATTATCGGTGGCAATTTCCAAGAAGGGGGTAGGGGGCGGCGCAAACGAAGTGGCCTATACTTGTGAAAAGTACAAATACGGCCCTGGCTCGTTGTGGAAACGAAAATATGAAAAAGACTCAACTAAGTTAGTACTAGCTGAGTTTCGTTCGCGGTGCATATTGCGCTTAATGGAGGGTTGTTAAAAATAACTGATAAAACCCTAAGCATTGATTAATATCGTATAATTACATTTTAAGTAAGGATTTCCAACGATTTTAATAATATTCGCACATTAAAAAGTCTGTACAATCTCTTGTTAGAAGCATTCTAGGTAATAACTTTACAATTTAGTCACAATAATCATATTAATACCATTGACAGAGTTCAACGCAAAAATGTTGAGTTAGTTTGAGGTTTTTAGACTAAATTTCCTTTAGAATCAGTAGATTTTGAGTTTTTATTACATTCATTGAAATTTTAAGTGAAATGTTAAGTGACAGAAGAAAAAATGTTGATCTTATATTTTTATATAAAATTGTAAATTATCAGTTGGATAGCCCTGATATATTAATGTTGATTCACTGTCATGTTCCTACCATTAGAACAAGATTTCCTAGCAGGTATTATTGTAACAATCATACTACTGTTTCAGGATACAATTCTGTTATGAATATATTACAAACCACTGGTAACTCACATGCAATGTTAGCTGATGTTTTAATACGCCTCTATCGAAATATAAATCTGTACTGATTAAACATTGTATCAGTGCTTACATTTTAATAAGATCACTGCGTAACAGTTTTTTTTTTGTTTCTTCTTTATTTCCTTAACTTTGTATTGTATTTTTCTTTTTAACATATTTAATCCTATAATTTTTCATTATTTCCTTATTTTACTATGATTGTCAATAACTTCCAAATACGCAAATGGCACTTATGCAGTTAATTCTAAATAAATAATCTTTCATAGTTGATAAATCTTCTTCGGATTTTACCTCCGAATACAGATGATTTCCTACCTTTCTCTCTTCGAACATCATAAATTATAACCATTTTTATCAGATAAGTAATGCAATGTGAGGAAAACATAAATATTTCAGTTCTAGAGGGTTATTTTTACATTTTTCTGCTTTAATACATTTAAAATATACTGTGTACCTTAACATCTGACAAGAAACATTTCTAAAAGTTCCATTATTTATAAGAGGGAGAATCAAAATCCTACAAAGCCCCATTCACATGGGCATGTTATGCTAAGCGCTACAAGCGCACTATCGGTAGAACCTGTGTGTACCTGGCATATGGTGGTTTTGTTTCGTGGATTTTTTGTTTGTTTATTCGGCATAATAGATAATTATTAATTTAGGAGGCGGGTATGGGTGCCGCCGCCCCTGGAACCATTTATTGGATAACTGACACCTCAGCACTCACTGTCACCTTAAGTGGTTCGCTACTTTGGTGGCTTAGCAGGGGTTCCCGGGTTAATGGGGTGAAGTTATTCTAACTGCGTGGTAGGCCGGATAACGGGTTGGAGAGACTGGTCGAGGGAGATCTTTTGAACTCTCCAACAGGACTTTCTCTGAAAGTTGCCTTGCACCGCAGTGGGAAGGATGGATTCATACGTCTGTTATCCTGGATACACTGACCCCCAGTTTCCGACCACACCTCGTACCTTGTTCCTTACCAGAACTTTCTCTCCTTCTTTTCCTAAATAAGACCCTTCGAACAGCATCCCCAAAGCCCTCATAAATAGGGCTCAGGGTCTCCTGCCAGAAGCTAATGTAATGCTGAGCGCTATATATACTATAGTGTCGGTCGGTTTTTGTACAGTGCAATTAAATATAACTATCGATATACCGGAAAAACGAATAAAAAATTATATAATACTTTTTTAATTTGTTTTTGGGGTGTTATGCCGTGTTGCGCTAACTCCTTCTTTAGCCAACGTTTCGGACAACATTGCAGTGTCCATCATCAGGGCAGAAAAAATTACATCAAAATAACACACATAACGAATACTGATGATTCCCTACCTTTCTCTCTTCGAACATCATAAATTATAACCATTTTTATCAGATAAGTAATGCAATGTGAAGAAAACATAAATATTTCAGTCCATTATCAAGGCAGATGTGTTATTTTGATGTTATTTTTTCTGCCCTGATGATGGACACTGCAATGCTGTCCGAAACGATGGCTAAAGAAGGAGTTAGCGCAACACGGCGTAACACCCCAAAAACAAATAACAAAAATACTTTTGGCCTTGAAAATCTTAATTCATATTAGTATAATCTGAGTATTATTGTCCTAGCGACTGGACGATGTAGGCCCTCTGATTGGTCAAATTAAAATTGTCTGTTTCGGGTAAATTCAGCTAACTTGAAAATTAAAACACGATTTCATACTAAAATAGGATCGCCTCATAATAATACGAGATTTCTTCAAAAGCATCGTTTCTGCTCATATAATTTTTGGATAATATCGAAGAAAATATGTTTTAGAAAGTTCATAATCCATTGGATTAATTACGTTACAGTGAAAATTATCCACAGTTACGTGATTATGTTTGACGTTTATAAAAAAATCACGCGTTCTTTCAATATGGCCGATACGCACGACTATAGATGGCCGACAGAGCGCACCTCTGGCGTTATAAAAACGAACCAAATGCCTGGCCGAATATTTAAATATGCGGCTCATAATACTTGACTACTTGACCATTGACAAGCGTTTAATAATAAGATTTCTTCTGGAAGCTTATCACTTTTTAATGGCATTTTTCATTATTATTTATATATTTTTTTGCTTTTTGATTATATCTGATTTTATATTGACAAGTTTTCTAATTTCTAAAATTTCTAAATTATTTATTTGCGATGCTTTATATCCTGAGTGAAGTATTTAAAGACCTGAATTTTTATCGAAAGTGTAATCATTATTCAAAAGATGATTTGCAAACTCAGATTCACTATTTCCATTTAGAGCTCTGAGATGTTGTTTAGTTCTGGCTTCAAAGATTCTATTGGTTCTATCTTTCTAAATTTATCATCCCAATTGAGTTCTTAAACTCCTGATTTTTTTGTTTGATTTTTGGTATCTTTATTATTAAGAATGTGTTTCTTCATTGTTATTAGTGTAAAACGCCAGTTGAATAGTACCAGGATTGTTTTTATATATAATTTTAGAAGTATCGTTATCCACAAACAGAATTCTACGCCATTGTTTATTTCTATCTTTAGAAATACCGTTAAAGAGAATATTTTTATTTTTTTATTTAGCATTTCAACTATCAATTTATTAGAATAACCGTTATTAAATGCTATTTGTCTTATGAATATTTTGTTTTATGGTTATATGCTATGTGTTTTTTTCAGGTATTAAAATACTTTTAGAAATTAGAAAACATGTAAATATAAAAGCAGAAATAATTAACAAGATTTTTTTTATAAACTCTCTTTTCAATATTTTCCCACTTAACTGGTCTTTCCCGTCTAACGATATTGTAATTCCCGATTCTTATAAACCCAGCCTACTCTTACCCCTCCCCCCTCCTTCCACTTCTTCTTTCCAATTGCAATCTATATTTAATTTTTGACTTCGGTTTATACACAATAAAATGTAAACATTATATTTATTTATTTATTGGACAATTTGCATAGCGCCGCTTTTGTGAGATATCACCTCAGGGGCGCTATGTTGTAATAATCTACCTTTATATATATATATATCTTTAATCTCCTGATAAGGGTGTATATATAATATAACTTTAAACTTTATTAGATACAGTAACAGTTGTAGGTAAAGAATTACCACCAGTTGGAGTAAAATTAACGCCTTTTAATTAAACCGACTGCTAATCTCATCGCACAATTACCCTCTTTTATTCATAAACACGGGTACAATTAATCATTATGTAATAATCTATTATTTCAGTCAACTTTGTTATAACTATCTTTAATTGTTGTGACAAACTATACGATATTGATTCAACTTATAGACACTGACGGTTGTAACACATATTTAAGCACTGCAAGTCTCCTATGAGCAAATTATATTAGGTACGATAACAGTTAATATCAGTTGTAGACATGTAGTCAATAATAGTGTTTCATTTGAAATAATCCATCACAAATACATAAAATTTAATTTATTCAAACAACTGTCATTCTTATTATGTGTAAATTTTGCATGTTATTATTCATTAACTCCTTCCTGTTCCTTGTTTTAACAATATATACTCACCCGCTCTCTGTGAATGACCTAATATCTATCTATTAAATGTAACTGTTGTTAATATCACTTAAAATGGCCGAAGCCCAACTAAGTGCCGCCCGCAGGGCCTAGCACTTATTTATTACTATTTTATAAACGTCCAACTTTTACCAACGTTTACCTCGCGTCCAAAAAATATGTTTTTTTTATGTTCTCTTAAATACCTACCTACCTACTAAAGAAATATATTTCAAATACGAAATAATATAATTTTGCAATTACATTTTATAAATTATTTTTCAAGAATTTGAACAATTCATCAAATTTCAAATTTATAATTCAAATTCTGTCAGAGTTCTATTCTGTTGTTATTCAAGTAGAGTGAAAATACTGGCCCTTTATGAAATAATAACAGAACTTGAATAAATTTTATGAAACAACCCGGTGAAACAATAAAAACATACCTGGTGATCAATTAATCTTCAAGCCGTTAAAATTGAAGTTTTAAAATAAAATTGTTTTATTTTTCAAACTTAAGTGTATACTGACTGAATCTAACCTCAGTAAAAAGCAATTAGGTAAAAAAAAATGTTAAAATTTCCAAATGTATTTCTGTCAAATTTCATTATTTCCGTGCCCACCAACATTCAGATCTTCTGTCATGTACAAAACGTCCCATACGGATCAAAAAATATCCTCAACGTCTCGATAAATTCATTAAAACATTATACAAACGTTCCATAACGTTGTACAAGACAGAGAACTTTTAACCACCTGTCCATCATCAAGCATTTAACAATCTGTCCCTAAAATATCAATAATTATGAAAAAATTACTGACCAACAGAGTTTTACTAAATTCCATCGCGCCAAAAGATTTAATTTCTGAATGAGGATCTGCAGATGCCGCTTGTTTCTACCGTCTCAAACGTGTGTTTGTCATTTTTGGCAGTTTTTGGAGATATTATTATATATCTCTACTGCCTCTGGAGACTGATGACAACAGACGACGGTTTCACATTACATAAGAGGTGATTTTGCATAAAAACGGCGCTATACAAGTCATCCAATTATTATTATTATTTTAAGGTTAGAACAAGAAATATATTACGTGTTCTTAAAATAAGTAACACAGATGCTGCGACAGAGGTGTTTCTTCAAATACATATTTCAATATTGTTCTTATTGACACGTAATGGATTGCATGGCATTACCAAAAATATTTCGTCTTCTATATGTATGAAAATGTTTATTTGTTTGTCCCCCAATAGCCCAAGCTCGTTATGAATGATGTTAAGAGTAGAAACTGGTTGTCTGTGCCTAGCACTGCAGCTTATTTGGCCACATTTAGGATAATTGTAACACCCCTGAGTTTACGCAGGCCAAAATATAGCCAATTTAAAGAAAAAAGTTATGAATTATTTAAAAAGTTCCCGAAATTTTAGTCTGTTAAATTACAATTGAATAATTATTTGCCAAGTGAAAAAACGAACAAGCGATTTTCGTTAGTACATTACAATATGTAAAATTAGAAATAGTAATAATAATAATAATATTTGGATAATTTATATAGCGCCGTTTTCGTGAGAAATCACCTCAAGGGCGCTGTACAAATATATTTCTTAAACAGTAATATTATATATTTTTAAACTTTGAGTTTCATTAAACTTTAAATACATGTTCACCCAATTTCCTCTAATAAGTACAATTTTAAATCATTTTTGTTAATAAAAAGACGATTTTCATGCGTTTGTGCTATTTATGATTTTTTTTACAAAACCTACAAACTTAAGTATTAAAAAGAATCGTTTGCACTGTTTACTGAGAACCTTTCAAACTTTAGGTACGTGTAATTTTTCCAATTCATGTTTGCGTACGACAGGAAATTGGAATGAATTATTTATTTCCATTGTATACATTGTTCTACGTCCGCCATATTAATCTTTGGAAATTTTAAATCATTTTGACAAAAGATAGCTTATATTTACTCACAAATATTTCATTTGTTTTCTAGACACTCAGCAAATTTAATATTTTCCAGAATCTGAAAACTAATAAATAAATGGTTGTATTAATAATATATATATTACTAAAACATGAACATAATATTCATTTATAATTTTAGAAAAAGTCAACGGGTATCTAACCATTATGTAATCTAACCTTAAAATTAGATTACATAATTCTAACTGTACTAAAGTAATATGCACCTTTTGCTTTGAAATTGGAAAAATTGAAAAGATCAAATATTTGGGTATATATATATTGACACAAATTTAAACTGGCAACCACAAATTAATAACACCGTTTCTAAATTAAGATATCTGACGTACATATTTTATAGACTTAAGGAAGTACTCAATGTTGACAAATTGAAAATGATTTATTTTTCTCTAGTGCAATCCTCAATTATGTACGGTTTATTAGGATGGGGTGGCGCACTAGATACATTTATAAAACCACTACAAATAGTACAAAATCATATTATCAAGGTTATATATAATAAAAAAGAGGACATTTTCGACTGATCAATTGTACAAGGAATCTCAACTATCCAATCTCCGTAAACTATTTTTACTTCAAAGCCTGAAATATGTCATGAAAAACCAAAAAAAAATTCAAAAATATGAACCCAAAATCAACTTTAGAAGAAATCATGTATTTTATACCCCACAAACCAATACTAAACTAATGCAAACTCACAGTAGCTTACCAAAAAAAATCAAGTAACAACTAAACTAGCGCAATACCAAAAAGAATTAAAGTTGTGGCTGTACAATGCAAATGTTGAAGCATTATTCATTTAATTTTTACTTTTTTCTATTTTGTTTCTGTATAGTTATTATTATTTTATGTTGTGTTCTTTTACTTCATATATATTATCTTACAATCTTTATTTTTACTTTGATTTATTTTTAATATGCACCCCTTACACAATCTTTTAGACTAACTTTAATTATAATCCTACCGTTTTTCTTTATAGAAACCTGGCTAGAACCATCTATCAACACAGCTGAGCTTGGACTTCCCCACCATCACGTTTACCGGGCTGACAGAAGTCAACATACCATCTCTAAGTCTAGAGGCGGCGGCGTCATGATAGCCGTCAACAAGATGCATTGCTCAAAACTTCTGAAAACCAAAAACTGTAATGTGGAACAAGTTTACATCTTATTAAACGGTAAAAACCAAAAAAATATCATTGGGAGTGTTTACATTCCGCCATCGTCGGATATAAGTGTATACAAAAGTCATTTTGAGGATATAGAGCAATTGTCGTACAAATTTCCAAATAGTAAAATCACTATCATCGGCGATTACAATTTACCCAAAATCCACTGGGGCACCTGCGATAATTCTACTGATTCTCAAAACTCAACCTTATCCGAAACAGAAAAAGAAATTGTCAATTTATGTGATTTCCTTAACCTTAATCAATTAAACAATGTAAAAAATGTCAATAACAGATTACTAGATCTTGTTTTTTGTACTGACACGGCCACTAAGGTTGATGAGTCACTGGATTTGATTCTTGCACCCGACTCCCATCACCCACCTTTAGACATTGTTATATTATGTAGCCCTATGAAATACCAACTTGAAACTAAGACCCAGTATCCAAACTTTAATAAAGCCAATTATGCCACAATACGTGATTATCTATATAACGTTGACTGGTCTATACTAGAGGGAGGTGACCTCGATGGAAATATTAAAGCCTTTTATGACCACTTGTATAAAGCCATTGAAACTTTTGTCCCAATCAGCTTTAAATCATCCTCTAATTTCCCTAGCTGGTTCAACAAGGACCTCATTAACCTAGTAATTGAAAAGAAGATAGCACATAAAATTTACAAAGATACTAAAAACATTTCTGATTATTCAAATTTCAGCATGCTACGAAAAAATTGCAATAAACTATCGAACATTTGTTACAAGAATTATATTAATAATGTTGAACTTTCAATTGGAAATAATGTAAAACATTTTTTTAAGTATTATAAATCACTAAATAACAATAATCTTGGAATACCTGAAACTATGCACCATAAACAGAAAACTTCCTGTAAAATTAATGAAATTGTCAATTTATTTGCAGATTTTTTTAAAGATGTGTATGAAGCAGATATACCTAACGAACCAACTCCAAACTTCGAGTCAGGTATACATTTAGAATTATCCCAGATTCATATTGAAATTAAAGACATAGCGGCTTGTATTAAACTACTGGAACCTAAATGTTGCTCAGGACCAGATAAAATTCCCCCCATATTCCTTAAAAACTGTGCAGGTAGCGTCTCATACCCACTATACCTACTCTATAAACAATCACTTTCATCGGGTAAGTTCCCGCAAATATGGAAAAACAGCTTTCTTACTCCAATATTTAAAAGCGGAGACAAGTCTTTTGTTGAAAATTACAGACCGATATGCATACAATCGTCGATACCGAAAGTTTTTGAAAAGTTAATTCTTCATAAAATATGTTCTTGTGTAAAATTTAATATTTCTTCTTTTCAACACGGTTTTGTCTCTGGCCGATCTACTCTAACTAATCTTACACTATACGAAAACTTTATCTCATGTGCTCTCGCTAACAGGCAACAAGTCGACTCAATTTATACGGATTTTAGTAAAGCGTTCGACAAGGTTTGTCATAAAATCCTTATAAATAAATTGTCAAAACTTGGAATAAGTGGTAAACTATTACACTGAATTAAGGATTACTTATCAAAACGTATACTGACTGTATGTATCAAAGAACACTTGTCTTACGAATTCGAAGCCACTAGCGGTGTGCCTCAGGGTTCACACTTAGGACCAATATTATTTATACTGTTTATAAACGATGTCACTTCTATTTTCTCTGATGTTCACATATTATTATTTGCTGATGATATGAAAATATTTAAAATCATTAAAAATATCAATGACTGTTTGTCCCTACAATCCAATTTCAAAAAATTTGCAGAGTGGTGTTCCATTAACAAACTTACACTCAATATTAAAAAATGTCAAATTATGATTTTTTTTAGAATAAAAAACCCCATCAAATATAGTTATACACTGAACAACCACATTTTATTATCTGTACCTGAAATTAGGGACCTTGGTATAATCTTTGATAGTAAATTATCATTTAATAATCACATAAATGTCATTACTAGTAAAGCAATGAAAATGTTGGGCTTTATTACTAGAATATCTAAAGATTTCAAAAATATCCATACATTAAATTACTTTATACAACTCTAGTCAGAAGTCAATTAGAATATAATTCGTCTATATGGAACCCTTCCTACAAAAACTATGCAAACTCCATTGAAAGAATCCAACATAAATTTCTCAGAACAATTAACTTCAAATTAGGAATTCCCTCTGACGACATTGATTACGATTCATTATTACAATTAATGCATCTCTTATCGTTAAAACATAGAAGAATACTTAATGATCTAATTTTTTTATTTAAAATAATCAATCACTGGTTTGACTCCCCTGAATTAACTTCGTTGATAAACTACCATGTTCCCTGTAGACAAACTAGACTCAAGTCACCTTATTATTGCAACAATACTGGAACTAACGCAGAACAAAATTCAATAATACTTCGCTTGCACAGATTAGGCAATGAATATTCCAACATCGATCACGCTGATTGTCTATTATCATATAAAAGATGCATAAAACAAAAATTGTCAAATAATACCATACCATCATAATGTACTTCAGATTAAAAACTACTAGTACTCGATAGGTAGAAGCCGATATCAGTGCATTATATATTATCATAGTCATCATAGGTACTATGTAAAACTTTATCGGACTGTCAAGCAGTGTCGCACATTATTATTATACACGCGATTCTCCCATTTATTACTTTTGTTTCCTTTTCATATTATAATAGTATATATTTTATTCTTTCCTTATCTTAAATCATATACTTTATTGTAGATTATTACATATAATGTCTTACTTTGACTCAATACTATACTACAGATTGCTACTTATATTCTATTTATGTCTCTTTTTTTCATACTTTTAACCTTACTACTATTTACTGATTATACCGTTATACTTACATTTATATTGTTGCATTCCTTATGTTGCTGTACTATTCTCTGTAATTTAGTATGTGAATGGCACATGTTGTGCCGTATATGTGAAAATAAATAAATAAATATGCTTTCTGATATTTTTAGGTAAAAAAATATAATGTATACACTTATATTACCCACGCACAGGCTGCGCCTTAGTGGGTTCCCTTTCTTATTATTATATAACTGTAATGTCAAATTTATAAATTGGGAAAAAATAAAGGAAATTAAAAAAAATAAAAAATCTCACATAGACACTATCTACGTTACAAAGCATTTTTTCAGTAGTGTTTCAATTTGTAACATGCCAAAAATATTGGAAAAATTAATTGAATGATATATTGTTAATTCTGAATTTTAAATATGAGGTTGACAAATATGATTAATCGCCATTGAATTATTAATTTTTGTTATTACTACTTTAATCTGTTTTAGTCGATATTTATAGATGGCTATTAGAATTCATGTTAAATGGTCGGTGTTTAATCGGTGCTTGTTAAATAATTAAACTTTTAATATCCGTAAGGTCCCTTGTATCATTTTACCTAAGTAACCTTTCATAACCTCACATAACCTAACCTAACCCAACTCAATATACTATGTAACGTACTAAAGCTGACACTGACGCTAAACTACATTATTACTGACGAAACAATGAATCTCAAATAGCTAAAAATAATTCACATTCTCTGCAATGATTTACGAGGTTATAAAAGAGATTTCTTTTCAAAATTAATTAATTGAAATTCTTATCAAAAGACACAGGGCGTGTATAAATGTATGTAAATATTTAAATTAAATTTTAAAAAGCCCTGGGTGTTTAGCACGGTCTATCAATAACTTGTCTTTGTTCCCGAGCACGACTGCAGATCGCTAATTTACAAGTAACAGTGAACATCATACAAATGAAGAACACTTGGTCGTTTTGAAATGTTGTTTGTACGTTGGCGATTTGTATTCATGTTGTTGGAAAGATGACAAGTTACCGATATTATCGTCAAAATCTTTATCGATCTACTTTGCTAGATACCCTGGTATACAATTTATTTGACAGGAGAGCATAAAAAAAATCAACGTCATTTTAGGAGGATATTAATTTGGAAGGGGGGTATAGGTACCGCTGCCTAGGGAACCATTAAAAGACCCACCACACAGCATCCCTAAAGATGACGTAGACCCTAAAGGGAATTATTTTCTTCTGAGCCTCTTGTGTGTAGCTAATGTAAAAAAGAGGCAACAATATCATCAAACCAAAAATATTTGTGAATTTTTCTTTTTTATGAAAATTTAGTCATTAAACTGTATTAGTTAACTGTGTTATAGTTTCGGTTAGGCGATAGAAATTTAATTTTTGAACCAGATTGTGGATTAGGTTAGATCTGATGGTACGTTTACATTTGCGAACTTAAACGTGAACTGAGCCACGAATTAAGGGAAAGGAACAAAGCAACTGCAAGCGGTGTATCGCGCCATTTGCGGTTGCTTCGTTCCTTTCCAATAAGTTGAGGTTCACTTCGGCAGTTCGACTCGCTTATATATACGTAGCATAAGGCTTTGGACTAAGTGGCAACGTGTTCAAAAAATATTTTTTTTTTCGGAATATGCCATTAGAAAATAGTCCTTTGATTTCAAAAAGAAAAAAAGCGTTACCACTTCACTCCAGTTGGAGGTACTGAAAAACGTGACAAATTGATTTTCAATTCACCTATCAACACTTGTGTATCGATTAAAAGTGATTACATCCATAACTACCTACTTTTAGTATGAAAGTTGTTGTTAAGATGTGACGGAAATTCACTCAAATTTCAAATTGCGAAACGGTCACGTGTTTAAACGAGATCTAATAAATATCCTAAGATCTCTTTTGAAAACGAAGGAATTAATTAGGTAGTTAGAATACTAATTACAATAAGGAACTCAAGTTAAAAATATTATTATTTATACAGATCAATCAACGCAAATATATAAGTTTTATTTTGTGTTATATGCGTAGAATTTATACATATCATTTTTCAGGGTGAAATGCCTAAAACCAAAAAAAAAAAACACCATCACATTAAAACACTCAATTTAATTGGTACGACTAATTTTGCTGATTCTGACACGTTCTGATATCACAACCAGTCTACATAATTGAATATATCTATGGTCTGCAAAGTCTACAGTCACACCATTTCTAGTAGTAATGAAGGTTTTTAAACACCGGTCAATTGTTTATCAGGTGCGGTCATGGGTGTATTTTTGCACTTCAATATAATAACATTAGTGACGATATGCTAATACCTAGTAATTTTAAAAACGGGTAATCTTAAGAAAAAAACTTCTCGTCTCCCATACAAAATATGTGTTTAGATAAGATTTCAACTTAGATACGTTTATATTTTAAGGCAGTGATGGGGAACCTTTTCGCCATCAGGGGCCATTTGGATATTTCTAGTATCAACCGCGGGTCGCACCAAGATTTTACTGTTGGGAGAGGGATGCCGAAATTCTTGATGTATATCATCTGTATGTGAATATAGATATAAATCTGCAGAAGCACACAGTCTGCATTTTGGATTTTATAACTGCACTTTGAACACAATAATGTTTTCCTTCAATATATGTACGTCAGCAGATTAATACACAAATGGAATTTTATCGTTATATTCTGAACACATTACTGAATTTTACTCCTCTAGTTACTCCTCGAACGAGTTCCCAACTTTAATTTAGTTCTAGTCTGCAACTATTATTGCAATTTTATTACTACACTTCAAACACGAGAACGGCTTCACGGGCGTCGCCAGCTTCCAAGCTAGGGGGAGCAGCTTTATTTATTTATAGATCTTATAGGAAATAACGAAATTGTCAAAATAATCTAATCTACCCGGCGTTGCTCGGGTGTATGAACAGGGCCATTTTAATCCTTTTAAGACCCCAAAATATAATTTTAATGGATTCCAATCCAGGCGTCGCCACTTCAAACAACAGCAGTCCTCCATCATTGTAACATTTTCCACTTGCACAAAATGTGAAATGGTCAACGTGCATAATTGTGGAACCTAGCCGAGGCCTCTCCGACGTTTGGGCCCTGTGGACAAGTTGATACATTACTTTACGAGTCCCAGTGTCCTCAATGTGCACCATTTTCACAGCATCTCCGAAGACGAGACGTTGATTCTCAAGGAACTTATTTCCCATCGGGGCCTCCTGTGTGGGTTGAACATTAAAAAAGAAAATAAAAATCGGTTCATTGCTGGGGCCCTAGGCCGGGACCTCTCAGGCCTTAGTGGAAGTCCGGCCCCTACCGGGACGACACATTACGTCTGTACCTGACACTAAACATAAGTACCTGTCAGCTATGTTATCCCTTTTTCTGGGTTTTGTAATGAAGTCTTTAAGGCCGAGTGTAGTTGTTTATTAATTTAAAATAATGATAATATTATTAAGCAAATCGATAATGATAGTGTTTTCAACAAGTAAAAATTTTTTTATACATTTTTTAAATTAACATAGGCTTAGTAATTATCAAAATCAAATCGAAAATATGACCTTTTTCAGACCGTAATACGTGCGTTTTAAAAAATACTATTAAAGACTGAATATCGTCAAAAAATACCTGAAGGGGTTTTTTTTAAACGTACGAAAAAAAAAACTAAAAAATAAATAAAATAGGTTCGTAGTTTAATTTTTTCATAAACACTAATTGTTCTTGTTTTTAAAATGCAGATTATAAAACTTTGGATACGTTTATTTAACAAAACTAAACAATAAATTATTGGTATTATATTTTTCCATTTTTTAAAGTTAATTTAATATTTTTTATACCATAATTTAAGAAAGAATACTTAGATTTTTAAATGACTTTTAAAATAGGCCGTCTGGTGGCGCCTATTTGAAAATTTTAATACGGTAGAACATCGAACTAAAAGCTTCTTTTAAATATCCCAACAGATGGCGCTATCATGGTCGGAGTCTTGGTTATTGTTTATTTTTCAAACCGATTATATTATTAAGTTATTATTTATTAAATTATATGATAATTATTCAAATATATATTATAAATTATTAAAATATATATTATAATTTTAATTATATTAAAATATTATTATTATTAAATTATATGATATTATACCATATTTTTAAAAATTAAATATTAATAATATGATAATATTTTGGAATCAAAGAAAAGACTGCGATTGACTTGTACGAGGAAAGATACAAGGTAAAAGTGTCGCCATGTGGTATTTTTGTGAGAAAGGAATGGCCATACTTGGGGGCAAGTCCAGATGGATTGGTTGGAGAAAATGGTATAGCGGAAGTAAAATGCCTGCCCTCAATCGGAAACAAAACTATTTTTGACGCAGCTCTGGAAGATAATATCTTCTTTGCCGTGCAGAATGGAATACTTGTGTTGAAGAAGTCACATAATTATTCATTTCAAGTTCTAGGACAATTATTCATTACAAGAAAAGACTTCTGTGACATTATAATTTATTCTGAAAGTGGAGTAGAAGTAATAAGAATATATCCTGACAATGAATTTGAGCTAAAAGTGTTACCACGCCTGACAAAGTTTTTCAACGAATCACTTTTGCCAGAGTTAGCGGATAGCCGAATTCAACGCGGTATGAAAATTAGAGAACCTGACCATGTTGTCAATGCTCTACAAGCCATATATGATAATATTTTGTAATCCTACATGTATTTAAAATGACTGACTTTTGCATTTTTATATATAAATTTTTTGATAGATCTAATACGCCTAAATTTTTTATAAGAGAGCTAGGTATAATGCCAGTAGCCGAAATTACAAATGGTAATATTTTTATAGTGAGAATGCCAAATTCTTTTGAACTCATTTCCCAAATCTGTGTATTTTATTATTTTTTCAAAAACAGATCTTTCGTTGAAACGTTGCTTGAAATGGCTTTAGCCGTGTTTGGTGACCAAATCTGAATAGCCAGGTAGATTCACTTATTCAATAAATAATACCCGTTCTGCGGTCTAAATTTAAATAATGATGTTAAAATTGTACTACCTACATGTAAAACCCCTCAGGGCTAAATAAGTAGATTTTTTTTCTAAATATTTATTACGATAACCATGGTTTACCGAGATTAACCAAGGTCAACCATGGGGCAGGACCACAATGATATTTTTTCCGTGGCCCAGGAGACACGCTTGTACACCCACTTCCAGTTATATTATTTTTTTCTTCTACTTTTTACGTCTAGCAGTACATTTTTGAATTGAATACCACACAAGAGTCTCAATCGCTCCCGTCTGGAGTCAGTGAGACTATGGCCTATCCCCAATTGGAGAATGTTGCGAGACTGAAGGTAGGTGAGGGGAATGAGACGAGGAAGAGGAAGGTGGGGAAGTACCAGGATATTCAGTTCTGGTCACCAAACACGGCCAAAGCCATTCCAAGCTAGCTTAATATTCTGAATGGTGGTGTTACACCAGGGCGATACTGAGAGTATCTTGCACTATGGAACGTGCCACAAATATTCTATATATTATATTTAATTAAATTGTGAAATAACACCAAATAATCAAATAAAATTTATTTGCACATTCCGGAATTTGAACCCGCGTCCTTCGGATTGCTTGTCGAGAGCCTTACCCCTCGACCACGGAGACCGTCGAAGTAATAATGAAAAAATCTGGTCATGAAAAAAAAACATTCACAGACCTTTTTTTTTTGTTATTTGTTTTTGGGGTATTATGCCGTGTTGCGCTAACTCCTTCTTTAGCCAACGTTTCGGACAGCATTGCAGTGTCCATCATCAGGGCAGATGTCTTATTAGATATAATTAGATACAATAAGACATCTGCCCTTATTAGATACAATAAGACATCTGCCCTGATGATGGACACTGCAATGCTGTCCGAAACGTTGGCTAAAGAAGTAGTTAGCGCAACACGGCATAATACCCCAAAAACAAATAACAAAAATACTTTTGGCCGTGAAAATCTTAAATCATATTTATTCACAGACCTTTTACCGTTATTTGTCCTAACTTGGAGTTTTTTCTACAAAATTGGCTCGTCTATATTTTCAGGTTCTATAAGTACTAACTTGGAGTTTTTTCTACAAAATTGGCTCGTCTATATTTTCAGGTTCTATAAGTACTCTAGGTAGTACCTAATAGTACTACTATTGACGTGTACGGGGCGCCATCGTGGCAGCCGGCAGCGTTTTACAATCGCTCCTCGTTTATTTTTAAAATATTGAGAAATTCTCAATTTTTTCAGTGTAAATATACCATTAAATAATCATTATAATTTTTAGGTTAAGTGAATAAACTCGAAATAATTTTAAAGTTACCAGTGTGGACGTAATTCGGAATTTCAGAATAATGTTTGTTACGATTTAAAAATCAATCTAACAGTGTTTCTAAATACAGTGCCATAGACCGAATAATTTGTGCCCTGACCATTGACCATTGACCACATGTTTTGTCCCTTCGGGTGCCGGGTCTCATCTCACTAACACCTTGTTTTGTTTTTTTGTGTTACTGAAAATATGTACCCGATAATATAAATGTGCAAGCCGGTTAGTTTATGGCATCAGTATGGTGATTGTGTACGATCGAGAAGAACTAATTGGTTTAAAAAACACTCGTGTGGCATTAAAACCTTTAGCGGCTGCAAAAATTAACTTTTACAATCTAAATCGCAACCCTGCTAAGAAAATAAGATTTAGAGGTTGTCGGGGAGGACGAAATCGCAAAAATAAATCAATAAAAAATAGTGCAGTAACCCACAATCCTGAACATGAGAAGACATATGAAATAAAAACTTCAATAAGAGGCGTATACATACAGCGCCATGCAAATTTACAAACCCGGCGACTCGCAGTGGCAAATTGGAATGCACGCTCAGTGAACAACAAGGTGGATGATGTTCACGATATTATTAGCCAGAAGAAACTGAACATCCTATCGATTACTGAGACGTGGCATGAAAACTATGACTCCACCTCCATAAAAAAGTTGCGAGCTCTTGGCTATACGGTCGTAGAACAGGCAAGACGAAAATCGCCGGACGACCCCAGAAACAATAACATCTCATTTGTGAATCATGGAGGGGTGGCAATCATCGGTCGTCAAGGACTGCGTATATCCAAAATCAATATTGGAGATTACCAAACTTTTGAATCTCTGGGATGTTGTATTTCTTCAATGGGGGCGTCTTTCACACTAATCACTATCTACCGACCGGGGTCGAGGATCATCACTGCGGATTTTTATAACGAATTTGCGCAACTTTTAGGGCGGGTTAATGCCCTACCTGGTGCCCTCATTATAACCGGGGACTTTAATATCAGAATAGATAGGAAAACTGACATTAACACAACAAAATTTTTTGATATCTTAGAGTGCTACGGATGTAGGCAATGGGTAGATATTCCGACTCATGACGCAGGCGGAATACTTGATATTTTTGTATCTAGGAATACTGACCCACCGCTAATAACCGAAGTAATAGACGTGGGTCTCTCAGATCACAGGCTTGTGCGTACCGAGGTAGAATTTAATCCTTCCAAACCTGTCTACAAAACGAAGACGACCAGAGCGTGGCGAAAGTTTGACTTTGCCCTCTTTGAGGAAGAACTGAAGACTTCCATCCTTGCAAAATACGACATAAATAGTAATGTAAATTCGACATCTGGCCTAGTAGAAGTCTATAATGATATTTTAACTACACTAATAAACAAACATGCCCCCTTTTCGACCAAAACCTGTGCTGTTCGCAAGTCTGATTCCTGGTTTGACGCAGAATGCCGGGAAAAGAAGAGGGCTATGCGCCGACTTGAGAGGACATACAGGAGCGGAAAACTAGCCAGCCAAAGGGAAGCGTGGGTTAGTGTGCAAACTGAATATAGGGAAACAATTCGGAGAAAAAGAGCCGATTACTGGATTACGAAGATTGAGAGTGAAGATTCGGACCCCCAGCGACTTTGGAATTCGCTTAAAACTGTCAGAGGTGAGTCTGAAAACTCAACCACGGCAGCGCTCAGTCCGAAAGATTTTTCCGACTTTTTCCAAGAAAAAATCGACAATATTCGGGCCACAACAGCATCTGCACCTCCACCTTCGTTCACAACCTACAACGGCGAATCCTTTACTAAGTTCACACACACTACATCGGAAGAAGTCACCAAAATTGTGTCCAGTTCACTAAACAAACAATGTGCTTTAGACCCAATCCCAACGTGGCTTCTGAAAAAGTGTCTGAAACATATAGTACCATTCCTAGTTTACTTATATAACAAAACTTTTGACTTAGGCGAGGTACCACAACTGCTTAAGAAGGCCCTTGTCTCACCAATTCTAAAGAAACCCCAACTTGATTCTGAGGATTTAAGTAATTATCGTCCTGTGTCAAATCTACCTTTCATCTCAAAAATCCTAGAAAAAATTGTGATCAGGCAGATAACCGCCCATCTGGCGAAAAATGAACTGCTGTCAAAGTACCAATCAGCTTATAGGAGGTACCATTCTACAGAAACTGGATTACTGCGCGTGTTGTCAGATTTGATGCTTGCAAATGAGTCAGGTAAGCTAGCTTTGCTATCACTATTAGATCTGAGTGCAGCATTTGACACCATCGACCACAATTTCTTGATCGACAGACTGGAAAAAACTTTTGGACTGGGTGGCGAAATTATTAAGTGGATAAAATCATACCTCTGTGGCCGAACCCAATCTGTACAAGCGGGCGTTAAAAACTCTCCCTACGTGACCCTGACTTCTGGAGTCCCCCAGGGTTCAGTCTTGGGGCCCCTACTTTTCATTCTGTTCATCAACGATGTTGCCAAAATTATAGATTCATTCGGACTTCTTTCCCATTGCTATGCTGACGATCAGCAAATTTATTTCTACTGTGCACCGAATGAGAAAGACAAATTAAAAGATATTACTGTTAAATGCATTGGTGCCATAACAGAGTGGATGTCTTCGAACAAACTTAGACTAAATCCATCCAAAACAGAATTTCTCTGGACAGCAACAAAAAAGCGCCAGTCAATGTTAGACAAAACTCCTCTCATTACTTCTGGCTGCAACATCATCCCTAAAAATGGCATTAAACTCCTAGGTGTTCATCTAGATGAAGATCTCTCACTCAAATCCCAAATTAACAAAACAGTAAGCGCAGGTTTCTTTCACCTGCGTCAAATCAAATCTATAAAAAGAAATATTCCGGCTAGCGCCACAAAGATGTTAGTAAACTCCTATGTTGTATCACGACTCGACTATTGCAATGGCATATACGCAAGTCTCCCTAAAATATACACTGACAGACTTCAGTCAGTTTTCAATGCTGCAGCGAGGCTGATAACTGGTGTTCCCAAATATTCCCACATCTCACAACATTTGCGGAACCTTCATTGGCTTAAGTGCCCTGAGAGAATCCAATTCAAACTCTGCTGGATGGTTTTTAAAGCCGTACATAATATGGCGCCACCCTACTTGTCGGAACTCTGCATTCCAAACGATGTTAATGTTAGGCAAGCAACGCTTCGATCAGCATCTTCAACAGCCATAGGTAGACTTTCAGTACCTATGCGCAATCACAATACCAATTTTGGAGACCGAGCTTTTGCAGTAGCAGGCCCAACAGCTTGGAACAAACTCCCTTCATATTTGCGAAAGATCGACAGCTCATCTGAGTTCAGAGCAAAACTAAAGACTCACCTTTTCAACTTGTCGTATCCAGAATGATAACCTTTTTTATTGTATTATTCATCAGTAGTATTTCATTGCTCAGTCCAGGGGATTTTCTATTTGACTTTTTTTTTTCACCGCTATTAACCGTTTATTACGCGTAAACAATTTTTTTTTTAAATATTTTATAACTGACACCACGCGCAGAAATCATAACAATCGGTATTTGTAAATATAAATTAAATATGTATGTTAGTCGTAAATCTCTAGTTTAAGCCGTAGTTGTAAGTCGTTTTGTAGCGGTATTGTGTAAAAATGCCCACTTGGTCATAAAAATATGTATAGCTTAGTCATTAGTTAAAAGTCTTAGTTGTAAATCACTCGACATTAGTCTTAGTTATAAGTCTCTCTCTATCTATGAAACTTAGTTATAAACCAAAAGTAATTAAGTCTAAGTGATTAATGCATAAATTAAGTTGTTAAGCGCCCTTGAGGTGATTTTCTCACGAAAACGGCGCTATATAAATAATCCAATCATTATTATTATTATTATTACTAAGATGTTTTGCAAACACGCCACATTTGTATGCCAAAAAATTCTCGAGTGTTTAAAACAAATTTAAAAATTAAATAAACATACCAAGCTCTGCTTATTTAAACAAATATCTGACACCTTGATTAAGAATAGGTAGATAAAACAATTAAAAAAATAGATTTAATAAAAAAAAACTCTTCCCTCGTGCCCTTCGGGGGCTTGTAAAACAAAAATCTATCATGAACTGTTTTGTCATCCGCGTAGTAATGAATTGGTGAACATGGTAAAAGATCGATGATTTGCAATAAAACAAAGTAGTAAAGGGATGTTATGCTGTAAAAATGTAATTGTATATTACAAAGAAATTAAAATCAACCAGCTATGATTAAAGGAAGGGGGGGGGGTAAATTAACGGTACTCACGGTGAGGCACTCTTCACTCGATGATTTTCTAAGTAAATCGGTTTTTAATTTCATCGTCATTTCACTGTTGAAAATATTACTGCGTATCGACAGAAGACAAAGGGCGCGGCTTCAGTTGGATTTCTTACTTCCAAGGGCGTAGGGACGCGGGGGTTGTGCAGCGGGGTTGCAGGAATTGCCAGATGATTCTCTTGTAAGGGCGATGGTCTTTGGCGATTCAGTGACGGAAACACGGACAGGCTATATGGCCCACAGATGTCTATAACGGCGGCGGCGAAGGCGAGAATGGTGGCGGCTTATCTATTGTCTATCTCAAGTAGGGAAAGCAATAAATCTCCAACATTATATGGCTGCTTAAAATGAGAAGTGTTAAAGTCCCACCCGCTCCGCTATAGGTGTCACCAAAGATAAAATGTAAAATGTTGTATGAAAAAGTGACAGTATTAATTTATAAACACATTGAAACGAAAGGAAAGAAGCAACCGCAAGCAGCGTTATGCGTTGTTTGCGGTTGCTTCATTCCTTTCTCAAAGACAAATACATAGCACTATCTTTTTTATGTCAATACAAACATTTTTTTTATAGTGAATACCTCACAAGAGTCCCAACTGCTCCCGTCTGGAGCCAGTGAGACTATGGCATCCACAATTGGGGGATGTTGTGAGGCTGAAGGTAAGCGGGGAAGGGAAAGAGGAAGGTGGGGAAGTACCTGGCTATTCAGATCTAGTCACTAAACACGGCTAAAGCCATTTGGAGCAACGTTTCAATTCTGAATGGTGGTCTTACACCAGGGCGATACTGGTAGTATCTTCCACTCTGGAACGTGCCGCAAATATACTATATATTATTATATACTATATATATTATTTTAATTAATTAATTGTGAAATAACACAAATTAATCAAATAAAATTTATTTGCGCACGCCGGGTTCGAACCCGCGACCTTCGGAATGGCAGTCCAATGCGTTACCACTGGACTATGCCGGCCGTCATATATAAACATGGGATGCTAGGAAGAGGAATGTAGGTATATTTTTTACAATGCGTAATAATACAAAAAATAGTGCCATCTGGTAACTGAAATTCATAACTTTTATAACGATGATAACGAAGATTTACATTACCGCCATCTTACTGTTTTCAGGCAAACGTTTTTACAATAAATTCTAGTTAGAAAAAATATTGTTTTGGAAATGAACAACAGAGTTCTTGTGTGTCGAAAATAGTTGATTTTGACAGGTCTACACTCGGCCTTAAATGTATCCGACACACCGAAAGAAAACCGTTCAAAAGGGATTTTTTTATACTCTTTTTTTTGTGATCAGCAGGCAATTCAGTTCAAAACGGCAGGTCTTAAAACTCTTTAAACAATGACGTTAATATATTTTTAATTAACCTTACGTTCCAATGTTTTGTCAACCTTAAACAGGGAGAAGTAAGCCATAAAAGTATGAGAAACTCTGCGTTAAGCGAACAAAGGGAACAAAACTGGCGCATTCATATCCTAGTGGCCCCACGGCGACCGCCTCTACCTGCATCATACAATTTCTACCTCCACATGTGGAATATCGGCAAAACTTTAAAATTGCATTCCGTCACACATTCTTATCAAACAATGATGCATGCGAGGAGACTGCAGGCAAATGCATAAAATCTCAGATGAAAGGAAATACTAGAAACTTTGCAAGTTTCTCCGACGGCGAAAAGTCTTCTACAAAGGATGAAAACGAATTTACACAAACGTGAATTTCAGGTACCAATAGTACACTGCCAGAATTATATATCGATGAAATTACATGGACGAAACTACACATGAAGAAAAACACACCTACAACGTTTATTTGGCACACACTTTAACGCTCAAATTTTTAAACAAATCCAAAATTGTTGTGTGGTCCTACAAAAAAGCCTATTCAAAAAATAATAGGTTTAATTAATTTTCTTATTTATTTATGAACGAATTTTAAAATATAGGGTTTTCCAATAAGAGGTGTTATTTTGAATAGCCCGCTATTTCGGTAGATGTTACTTTTGAAGCTGTCATTTTTAATTTATATACATAATAAAATAAAAGAAGTGATAAGAAAGTGATAAGAAGTGATTTGTAGTTTGTGGCAAGTGTGGTTTATGTATATAAAATAAATAACAAATTAAAATATATACATTATAAAATAACACCTCTTATTAGAAAACCCTATACTATAGCTTAATAGTATGTATATTATTCGCAGTCCTCCTCACTAGGAATTCCAGTTAAGAAACGGACTGTAGGTTTTTTAAATGTGAAACCGCACAACTGCTCCCAACCGTCAGAAGCCAGTGAGACTATAGCATCACCAATTGGGCTATGTTGTGAGGCTGATGATAGTGGGTAGGGGAAGGAGATAAGTAAGAGGAAGGTGGGAACGTAGCTGGCTATTCAGATCTGGTCACCAAAGACATTTCAAGCAACGTTTCAACTCTGAATGATTTCCTAATCTTTGTGTTTTCTTTAGACCTCATTTTCATGTTGATGTTACTTCATGATTTCCTCATCTTCGTGTTTACTTGGCCATATTTGATGTTTTAAAATTTTCCTCTTAGGCGCATTTTAAAGCATTTTTGTAGCACGAAATTTATATTCCATTGTTTTTCTGGCTAATGTTGTATTTAATTTAGGAATGTTAAGTAGTATTGAGGCTTTGTCCTTGCAGTGTAGGTGTTTTGGTCAAAAGGTAGTAATTTTTTTCCTTTAAATTTGAGCAGAGCATTTTTTTAATAGAGTTTTATAATAATGAAAACAAGTGTTTTTCAATTTTCTTTTGATGGATTATTTCTTGCAGGTACTTTTTAAAATTATTTTATATTATTTGACGCCTCACAAGAACGCCCCTGTCTGTACTGTGTGGCAGGGGAGCTATAGCAGCGTTGTGAGACGTGTTTAGTTAGGATCTGTGGGAAGGGCTTTATTAATGCTGGTCTTGAAGTGGCCCGGAATATATGAAGAAGGAAAAACAGATGCCGGTAGCTCGTTCCACATACGAGCCATCTTACACAAAAACGAGTCAAAGAAGCGACCTGTTCTCTTGAAACCAACATCAACTGTGAACGGGCTCGTGTGTCGAGTTACTAGCTCTATACTGCTAGCTCCATTAAAATACCTGTAGAACAGACTCAGTAATCACTGACCCATATTGCGTCTGTGCAATAGAGATGGCAACCGGTCTGTTAACAATGAATTGTCAATCAGACAGACCGCCCTGCTTTGTACAAAATCAAGTTTTGTGGGGCTCCAGCCTAGAGGTGACTCCCAAATGCAATTGTTGGGCGTACTTGAGATTTGTATAGAGTTAGCAGCTGGTTACTATTACTGGTACTGCTAGCCCTGTACAAGACACCCAGTTTCTTGAAAGCAGATTTACTCGGGCTTCTATAGAGTCCCGATACTTGAGCAGGTCTGACATACTAACTCCAAGCATTTCAATGGAGTCTTTATCGAATAGGGTGCTTATATCGAATTGGACCAGACAGTTTGTTTATTTACCGCCAGTAAGGCTTTTACAAACAAAAATTTACAAACATTCGAAAATTTACAAACATCATACAGAAATAACATATCAGTACACACCAATAATACATAGGTACTCGTATCAGTACAATAATTACTTTTTATTTTACAAACATAACAGATATCAGTTATATTTTTCAAACGTAATACATAAACATATCAGTTATATTATAAAATAAAAAATAAAAAAATATTCACAACTAATTATTATTGCTTTGATGTAGGACGGAGAGGTTTTAAATATATCGAAAGGGAAACATATATGTTTTGGCAGTTCGGTGAAATCGCGCTAGTGTGGAATGATAATATATGTAGTGAGTTTAATGTTTGCAGTGTAATGGTGTAACGTGAAATTCACACGTCTTGGATAATTTGGTTTGATAGAATTAGTAAACGTATTTGCAGGGTACAAAACAATGTATGAGAAGAAAAAATGGTACCCACTGTAGCATTTTTTTCAAATAAAATCAGTTGCAAGTTTGTTTTAGTTCGAGCACACAAAACAATCACTTTCTTTATTTGGTTGTAGTTTTAATGAAAGCAAAACAATAATTAACACCGCGATCCCTCGGGGTAATTGCAATCAAACAACAAATGAACGGTAAACGATATTTCCCATATTTCCCTTCAAAAGCGAATAGATAATATTTTTTCTTATTATTGGTCAAAACAAAAGCGCCCGAATCGCATGAGCGTAAGCGCTTTGTTCCATTTTTCAAACAGTTCCAACTGATAGTAGTAACGGTTAGGGAAAAGGTAGGAACTGAATAAATAACATCCCGATAGGAACCAACCATATCTATTCTCATTTCAAAACCCAACAACCTGATTTCTGGTTTCAGAACTGTTCATATTTTCTCAGCTCTTCAACCATGTTTACGGGTATAATAATATCACTGTGTATTTCCAAATAAATATGATGGTTGAAATTGGCTTGGCGACTTTTAAATTCCAAACTATCGGATTTCTTCAGTCGTGTATAGTAGATAGGCATCGTTATCAGAGTTGACACAGTATTTACGCAGAATGCATCTGCTAAGGACAAAAATGAAGCTATGTTTTCAAATAATAAAAAGAACACACTATAACTTTTGGAATAAATCAATATAATATGTTGCAATAAAATTAACAAAAAGATAAAAAAAAATACGTATTATTCCTCATGAAAAACTTGTCGAATGTTTAAAATCGGTACATTACTTGTTATCCCTTTCTCTCTAATAAAATAAAAATATTAAAATGTGGTTGAACTTTGTCACTTGACATATTTAATAGTATTTCCTTTACTAGTCCTGTATCCTGTATTCATATGAACGATGTGAACTGTGCCATGAATTCATACTATAGCATAATGGATATCTCACATTAGCAGGGGTATTATTCCCCTCGATATAACTAATCCTTTGTTCGGATGAGTTAATTATGTTGGGAGTTTGGCTGCAAGCTGATTGTGCTGAACCAACCACAATTAGGGTAAAAACAGGTAATGTTTGCCCGCTTTTAGAAATTTTGAGTTTAAATGGGTGTAGGTTTGATTCTACCCACAATATAAAAAAATTAATAAAAGCTGCATGTATCTTATCTAATTCTTTCCATCGTCCATCGATTATATTGCACCATTACTACATGACTTTTTCTTGTAAATGAACAAAAAATATAGCTAGATGTACGGTGACTGCCCACTTCTTTACAGTGGATTGACAGTGATGCCCCATTTAGTGATTCGATAAAAATTGTCAACGTTACGACATGAATATGGTCCAAACATATTTATTTTGTTTTGTTATTTATTTATTTATTTATTTATTTATTCATTTTTTGGGAAATCAACAGTTTATATTTTTACAGATTGTACATAAGTGAAATAGCCAAAATAAAACCAATTACGGATTTCCTCCTTGTGACTTTACGTAAGACAGCATTAGAAGAAATAATTAAATTTATGAGAAATGTGAAGTTATAATTATATAAAATAAAAGAATTGTATAAAATAATAGAACAAAATAATACAACAAAAATAAAGGGGAAAAAAAAAAAAAAAAAAAAAAAAAAACTAAAATTTATATAAAATAAAGGATTATCGATACATTGGTAACCATAAGAATACAAACAATATTGTGCATATAAATCATATCATAACCATAACCATAAGAAGACAATGTTGTGCATATAAATTATACCATAACAGGATTATAAATATATAAATACTAGAAACATAAACATCAGAAACATCAATTCAAGAAACATCAGTGAAATACTCTTTTAAGGTCATTTTATATTTAGTAAATTCGCAATTGAAGATGTCGATATTGAAAGTTAGTTGATGGAAATATTGTATGTTTTTCATTGACTAAATACAACTAGACTAGCCGTAACCATTGAAAAATAACACCAACTCAATTTTGTTTTGGTTCACGTGCACATTTATGAAAAGGCGCACGCATTGTGTCGCAATGCGAAATTGCAACTGTGCATTGCGTTTTACCTTTTGTTGGTCTAGAGTTAAGCTATTTTGCTTGTCAGCTATGCTGGGCAAGTTCATTTTTTCAATCACAAAAATAACCCAGTTCCAAATATTTTAGATTGCACCTATCGCGGACTTTATTTTAGGAAATGTAATCAGCTATCTGAATACAAAAAAATATAAATACCTTACCGATAGATTGAAGGCAGCGCATCAACAAATATCAGAAATTAATAGAATTACAGTTACAGTTATACAGGATAGAGTGGGAAACAGGTTTTGGTATTGGGGCGGGATGGAGGAAAGGGATGAGGGAGTGTTGCCGCACAAGTAAAATAAAAATAAATAGTAAATTAGTAAAAAAAATAATGTAATGTTAATTAATTTAATGATCACGATTTTTGTTATTCATACCTAAAATGTGATACAATGAACTTCAGTAACCATAGTAACTAACAGTGAATATGTCAGCATATGTGTCTATATTTGCAATTTTTTGTTGTACCATTTGCAGGTTCTATTCATAAATTCATTTTGATTGAAGTTGGTGTTACATTTGTCAATATATAAAAGGGGTTTCTGTCTGCTATATCGAAGCGGTGCGTGGAAATTTATTTTGTTTACCAACTCCGGGCAGTCAACTTTTGAGTTAATAATTTTGTAAAGGAGCATCTGACCAGCGACAAGCCTCCTGTTGAGTAGTTTCGTGATTTGAAAACGTTTCTCGATTTCGTCGTAAGAGTTGTATACGGAAATTTGAGAAATCGCTCCTGAACTCTTCTAAACCTGTTAACATAAACAATGTATCCTGAACTCTTGTCTTGAATCCCGTATCCTTTCACATTGAACTAATAGATACTTCTTTTAATAAGATTTCGGAGATATATTTACACAGTTATAGTGATGATACTATAATTAAAGTGAAAGTGGACAATCGCGTAAAGTTACGGTACCAGTATTATGTTGTTTTATCTTTAAACAACGCTATCACCTGCTATACTTTATTGTAGATAATAATAATGCTGTAATGAGATAATGTATTAACGGTTAAAAAAAGTTTTTAAAGAGTAAATACCATAAAAATGCTGTACTTTGCGTATGTACGCAGTTCTTTGGAGTACGCCTCTCAAGTCTGGAATCCCATGTATAAGTCACACATAGAAAGGATTGAGAAAGTGCAATATCGTTTTCTACGATACCTTGATTTTCGGGCCTATCGTCCTCATCTGAGTCACGAGGAGTCAGCAGCGTTTTTCAGGATTTCGTCATTGGAAAGTCGTAGAAACTCCGCAGACGTACTATTTTTACAAAAAATTGCCACCTCTGTGATAGATTGCCCGGAATTACTAGAAAGAATTCAATTAAGAGTACCCATCAGACAAACCAGACAAAATCACACATTAAACATCCCTCAATGTAACACGAACTCAAAACAAAATGCTTTTTTTCACCGTGCTTCATACAATTTTAACACTTCATACAGTGAATTAGACTTATTTAACTCAGCACCCCACAATTTCAAACCTAAAATCAATAAATAATTATATTATCATTTTTATTTTTTATTAATACATACACGTACACGTACATGCTACACATTACACAGACTAGATCCATCCCATACCCCTCCCTTCCCCATCCCATCCCTATAGGCTAATGTAACTTTTTTTCTTACATAAATATTATATATATATATATATATATATTCACTAAATAATTAAAATACCTAAGTGAAAACCTATTATTGGTTAAATAACTAACACTTACTACACCATACCTTGTAATTATTATAACTGTTGGTTTTTCCAAATAAAATAAAAATAAAGTAATTGAATTTTTAATCTCGCTCTTAATAGCACTATGGCTTTGTGAACACTTAAACAATTAAAAGGATCGGGCAATTCCCAATGAATATTTACAGATAAAGTGATTTTTTGCCTAGTCGCGGCTCAGCATCTGAAAGTAATTAAAAAAAACTATTGATTAATTTTAAGAAGTGCTTAAATTCCTGGGGCTATACTGAATGAAATAAAAATACTAAAATTAAAAGAGTGCGTGAAAAACAAGATTGGCATAAAAAAATATGACATTCATCCCTTGAGAATGAAAGCCATCTACTTCCAATCCATTAGCAATCCTCAAGGGTTGCTTTGAATCTACTTAAATAATACTTGGCTCTTTCTCAACCCTGTTAACTACTGAATAAGTCAGAAAGTAATACACTTGGGCCCGATTAATTTTTAAGACCAAGTCGATAATTTAATTTAATCAGACCGAAAAACTGTTTACTGACAAAAACAACCCGTAGATATATTATTAAGAACTCTGTGGGGAAACATTGAGTCCGTTCAATGAGGTCTCGTCTCCTATAGCAAAATTACATTTTTTTACAAATGTATTTATGTATATTAATTAGGGCATGCTGAAAATAGAACTGTTTAGAAAATTCCGAATGGTACTGAAGATATAAACTGTCGAAATGTTGATTTTTGCGGCCGGTCTAAAGCGTGAGACGTCACGGCAAAATTTTGTATACCCCTAGATTTCACCATGAAATTTTCCTAGATTTAAGAAAGAGTTTGTATGGGGTATTTAGTTTCGGCTAGAGAAATTCTGGGAAGAATTCTCCACCATATTTTTGCATCCTGGGGGCGGGGGGTGGCCAGATAATTTCTGATAAAATTTCCCTTGAATATTTTCATATTCTGGGGGGGAGGGGGGTGCTAAAGAATTTCCCCAGAGTATTTCCAAATTTCTCTATAATATTTGAAATCTCCTCAGATTTTTTTAATGGTCCACCTTTTAGTATTTCCCTAAATTTATGTGACTTTTCAATTTTCACTTAAAAAAAATTATCTCCCCTAGATCTAGGGAAATTTCCGTAAACATAACATCACCTGCAACCACACTGCCATTTGAATTATGAAATTAATTGTAGTTCGTGTCACTTCACGGGCACTATTGCGTACATTAATTTTACCAGTGTTCACTCCGAAAGCTCATAACTTCGTCGTTTTTGGAGATATCGAAAAAAAATATTTTACTGTCGTTAATTCACTGAGCTTAGCAAAGTTCTATTTTGACTTGACCACTTTACATTTCGTCTGTCTGTAAATTTGTTTTTGTGATCCTGTCCAGTCAATCAGAGATTAGACAAACAGAGTCAATAACCTAATTCAAACATGAAATAAAGAAATGGTTAAAAAGTATTGGGCGTCCCGCTATCGCAAATATCTGTAAACCAAATTACACGTAAACAATAACAACAATTCAAATACAAAATAAAATATTAGAATCAATAATTTTATAAAAACCCCTTTGTAACTACGTCCTCCAACTAAATGCATTTATATTACATACATATTTACAATATTGTCGTACCTGTACCTACTCTTTCTATTATCTATCTATTGACTCCATAGTTTAAAATGTATACAACTTTGTAATTTGTATTTTGATTTTGATTTAGTCATGCATGTAAATATTCTTTAAGTATCTGAATACGTCTGTCTCGACACAGGTGTACCCTAGTGAGACAGATGTCGATAAATACAAGTAAAAAACTTTATATTGATAGATAAATAAATAAATAAAAATATTTTTAAAATCTTGTGAAGATGGTAGCCGTGTTTTATAGTACCTTTTACTAGAGATACTGAGACGATTCATTGTGGTAATGACTAATAATGTTGTTGTCTGGCGAGTTTCGGGTTTATTGGAATAAAAGTTCTCAAACTTATTTGGTAACAATGTCAAAAGTTACCATTCCTTCTACTGGCTTTAGATTGTCCATAACGTCAGTGTTCCCAACACGGGTGCATTGTAACAAATAACAGATATTGTTTTGTCATTAGAACTACTTGTGGCACTAGTGTTGTACAGACAATAAACCATGTCGTTTGAAAACTCCATTAAACCATAAAACTACATTGTTCTCCCGGCAATGTGTCCAACATCTTTTGCGGCCGTTATGGTGTTCTGTTCTGGAATTTTATCACTTTTTCATTAAAAGTAGGTAATATACTTAGTAGTTGTTGCTGGTTTTTTTGGTTGAATTTACAGCAAATTTGATATTTCTTGAATACCACATACATTCCTAAACAGATAATCTCTAAGTGATCTAGTATAGTGTGATCTATACCGAATGGATAGAAAATGGAAGTCTCCAATTTACTTTTTTTATAAATAAAATAAGTACCTTTATAATATTTATTTATTTATTCATGTATTTTGGGAAATTATTTAATAATACGGTGAAACCTCTATCGTTTTTGAAAGGACCTGAACAAAAAGCAACATTTATAGTTGATACATATTTTGTATCACTTTGTGAGCGTTGTCTACAAACAATAAAATAATTATAATTTTTAATAACTTAACTTACCGAGTAAAACATCACATTGTAAGACATCAAATCATTGAAGAAAATATAGCGATTTTCAGACGAAAATTTGGAACTGAAATTGGTATTTTTCCTGATTTTTAAGATTCAAATTTTTGTTTGAGAATCGCTAATATCGTCTTCCATGATTAAAATATTTCATCGTTTTACGCCCATTTCTGCGTGAAAGTCCTTAAAAACAAAGCATCAATGCCATTTTTGTTTGCGTAATATTTTACGGGTAAAATTTTTGTATTCGGTTCCAGCGATCTGCCAATGACAAGGGGCTCACGAATGTCAGTTCCATCTTCCATCACTGTTGACGCAAAACCTCTCTTCAGAGAAAATACTTTTCCGACCCTTTAAGGTGCAGGGCCGGTCCTGTGCAGGTGCAATTGGAACAGACCGCTCCGGGCGCCGACTTGCCAAGACGCCAAGGAACCAAGGCGCTGATAATACATAATAGCACCATGTGCCGTTTGGCTCAGGGCCGGCCCTGCCACCGTCAAGCCTGTCTATCTAGTATTGAAGATTTTCCGCACCGCTGTGTTTCCCAACAAGCGTTCAAAAACAATGTGTTTTTCTTTCTTCTCCACGATAACAATATGGAACTATATTTTCGCTACCCTTCTGTTCAGGTCTTCAAAATTAGTGTTGGTCATAAATAAACCACTCACGTGTTGGTCAGGGAGGTAGGTTCCTACCTACTGTGGATAAATAACATTGCAATAATAAAAATCATCAATAATAATGGGGGCCTCAGGGCGGAGGGGCTTCAGCACAGGTTAGCATCTAGTGTAGTTATTGAATCAAGAATAAAAACAAATGAATATTATCATGATTTCGAAATCCAACAAGAGGCATTCTCCAATAATTAAGCGAATATCCGTTGGCCTAAAGGTAGGTATAGTTATCATCATCAAATATACTGATTTCGGTTGTGGGTCTGTCTGTGCGTGATTGTAACTCTGGTTCAATGAACTCGGGTTGGTTTTGAATTTAACCCATTACTGCGTAATGTTACACGAAACATATTTTTTACATTTTTCTCCTTATTCTTTATGATTTGACACCACAAAAACATATTTTGAAACAAACAAAAAATTTACGGTTCGGAAACTAAATCCCGTTCAAAAATTGGACGCGATGCATAGAATTTATGTTCGTACAAACAATTACAAGGACAGGTTGTTTCACAGAATTTGAACAATTCAACAAATATCATTGTTAAAATTCAAATTCTGTGATTGTTCTATTCAAGTTTTGTTATTATGTGCTGTCAATCACCCGGTGCATGATGAAATAATGACAGAACTTAAATAGAACTTTCAAAAAACCTTAATTTCAGTTTTGAAATGTGATGAATTGTTCAAATTATTTGAAACAACGTGTCCTCATTGTTTATTTTGCTGATTTTTTGGTTTTTGAATCGTGTTCTGATTTTAGTTCTTTGTATAAAATAAAATATTCTTATGTGGAATTTTTTATTATTTTAAAATTGGAACCAACAATTTCTACGTACATAGTAGAAAATTTACAGTGAAAATATGTTATGTGCGATGTTGCACAAAACATTCGGGTAGAGTCCAATTTGGCATTGACTTCAAATACTCGTATATGTAGCCTTTCCTGGATTGTACGAACATATCTCATGGTGTCATTGGGTATAGGTAGGCCAGTGCGTGGTTGTGACAAGGTTGAGTCCAAGTTGAGACCATCAAACCTACTGTTAGTTTTAGGCCAAGGTATTTTTCTCCCTGAAGAGACGTGGATCCATGGGTGTATCTTTTTGTCTCGTAACCAATATGTTATTTTATTGTGTACTTGGAATAATCAGACCTGACTACCACCAACACAACATACAATTCTTCAACTGTCATATTTAGGTTATGTTCTTTTGGCTGGCATAAATATTTATATGAGTTCGTGTGTTTTCTACAAGTTCATCTGTGAATAATGATAATTTTGGTGCACATACGGATTTAGTCATAACATTAGTAATTGGAGATGTCCATCGGTCTGTAAAATATTTTTACTTCCGTTTTATAATTTGCTTTTCCTTTTTAAAAAATTGAGACGTAGAAGGCTCTTCATACTCTTCCTCATTATTTACAAAACTATCCTCATCATTTATTGAAGTGAAACTTCTTTAGGCGCGTAATGAATTTTCTGGGACGGAGTAAAACCGAGTCAGGATCGACACGAAAATGCGGGTACCCCCACCACCGCTCACCGTTCACTGTCCCTCTCTCACCATATGCGCTTGTTGAGGTGGGGGAGCCGCTCACGAACGTTCTCTCCCGACACGGGACAACAATCGATGCAGTTTTTGCACGATTCATTAAGGATTTAAGTGCTCATGTATATATCTCGCACTTTAGTTACCATAACCCAATTATCACGACATTAGGAAATGATATTCATGAAATTGACAATGAAAATGGCACATGATTGGTAAATTGTCATTGTAATTTCTTTGTAATTTTTAATTGTAATATTGTTATTTATGTAATATTGTATACTTGTGAATAAATTGAAAATTTTTGGAACTATACATTAATCGAACGTCATTCATCTATAAGAAAATATTAGAAAAAGCAAATCCATGCTTCGTCGTTGAATTATTTAACCTCTAATTTTCAAACTAACCTAAGAGAGAAAATAGAGATGATGAAATGAAAATAGAGAGAGAGGAATACTAGAAGTTTCACTTCTGTCTTGCGTAGGCTTGACACACCCACTTTTTTAGTTCAATGTCAAAGTATTGTTTTTTTTGATTTTTCAAAATTTGATGATTTTAAATCATTCCATTTATTACATCGATAATAAAAATAAATTTCTAACCAATGGGTTAGAAATTGGCGTCACCGTGCGCAAACATGCCGCCATCTTTAATAATACTGCTTGGTACAAATAATTATTTATGGTACTGCTTAGAGTGCACTGATGGGAAAAAATAACTCCTCTAGCCTAATATTCAGGAAGACCGTTGATTTTTGAAGCTATTGCAATATTAAAAAAAAATGGTTAATTGTTATCTGAAAAAATATATATATTAACGTCCAACTTTTTGGATTTGGGTTAGGTGTTATTTTCAAAATTAAAACTGATTGTGTCAAGAATTCAAATAAGCGATAAAGTAGCTACCCATATTTTTTCCAGATAATTATTTTAATTATGTATAGTTGAAATGTGTAATTCTTTTGTTTAAATTTTTTACTCATTTTTTTTTAATTTTCACGGGTCTGCACTAGTACTTTAACACAATAATTTATTATTGTAATGACAATAATAATAATGGTTTTGAAAATAAAACAAAATCGAATTTCAATAATTTTACCGCGTATTTTTTCAATGCCAATCTGTAAAAAACTTCGTCTATGACTTGTCTCAACCAATCACGCGACAGTTACATTTGTAAAGGAATATTCTAGCCTTTCGTAAGCAAGGTTTCTATTATCTTTTCTGACATTTATCTATAAAAATACGAAAAAGTCAGTTCACATGTGACATTATGTCAAAATAAACCGAAATAAAAGTTTAAAAAATGGTTGTTATGAAAGAAACGCCGTCACTCTCCGGGTTGACGGACCCAAACTATGGAAAACCCGCTTCAAAGACCAACCCAGTCAGTTTCTTTCATAATTAATTTGAATTCATTAAAAGTAAGGTTATGACACATTTAACCTGGCTTTATTATTTCAGCTTCTACAATGCCTGGGAGAACCACATACAGAATCGTTTAATTTTTTGCTTGAAGGAGGTCTTGATATGGCCGTGAAGGATCTCTTGCCTATTTCTTTTGAATTACCAAATACCAAGAGAGTGTCCTTTAGCATCCAGGGTTTTTCTTTTACGAGCCCTGCGGCGCCTATTGGGGCTATAGGTATTAAGAATCAGACCATTTTACCCACGGAATGTAGGCAGAGAGGCTCCACATACAAAGGCAAATTTGATGTGAAAATTAACTGGAGCGTTAATGGAATTGAAATGCCTCCCATCGATAAAGAAATGGGTGAAGTGCCCATTATGCTACGAGTAAGTTTATTTTTAATTGTAGATACTATAATGAATTTATCACACAACGAGTGTCAACTGCTAACCAGTGTCTGTTACTAGGTATCCCCATTTTCTTAACATTAATTCCCTCAGGGCCTATGTCATCTTTGGGAATGGTTTGTGGGGGTATTTTTGAGGAGAGGAGGCAGTGAACATGTAGGAGATAGAAAACACAGAGGCCGGCAAATCGTTCCACAACTGAGCTGTTGAACGAGTTATAGAAACCACCCATTCTCATATGTGACAAATGTCAACTATGTTTAAATGTTGGGCGCAAGTTTGGCATGTTTCCCGATTGTGCACCGGTGCCGAAAGGATCAATGACACTAGTTCCTCGGAGCATCTTCAATTGTAATACTGGTAGAACAAGGTCAGCATTCCTACCTGACGCCTGTGCGTTAAAGATTGCAATCCCTTTGTTAAGATATGGGAATCTATCAAACACAAAGCCAAAGGTTTTTAATCAAGTATTTTGGGGATCCAGACCAGAGGTGTGTTGTGAGGCTGTAGAGTTTGGGGAGAGGAAGGAGATAGGAATGTACCTAGCTATTCAGATCTGGCCACCAACCACGGCCAGCCTTTTCAAGCGATATTTCGATTAAATATTTACAACTCTGGTTACATTGTTTCTGTACACAATTCAAATACAATAGATTTCTTGTAACTGTTTTAGGTCGTAATTATGATTACCAATTGTTTATTAGTTGATATTGTAATTAAAGATGGTTGGAACTAGATATTGGGTTAAAATCATCAACCTGACTCATCTTTCGATCTAAAAAGATATAAACGAATTTCTTTATTACTAAACTATATACAATGTTTGTGCTAGCTGGCAAAAATCGTCATGTTAATCAATGGATTTACAAACTACACAAGTATGACTGGTAATCATCTTGTTTTCAGTAATCCAACCTAATGTTTTATTATTGTGTGTCTTCACTTCCAGTCCAAACTGTGCCACCTAAATAACATGGAGCCAGCAGATCTGGTGGCGGCCAAGGAGCACGAGGAGGAATGGGGTGGCTACTTCCTGGTGAAGGGGCATGAGCGACTCCTGAGGATGCTGGTGATGATGAGGAGGAACTATCCTGTGGCCATCAGGAGACCCACGTGGAAGTCCAGGGGCACCCTCTTCTCAGAGATGGGCGTTCTTATCAGGACTGTCACTCCTGATCAGACTGCCACTGTAAGGAACCATCTGTATTTTATTACTCCTTTAAATCTCTTTTAAGGACAGAACAGATCCTTGATACATCCTCTCCTATCTCGTTTCCCTCCCCACTCCCTTCGTCCTCACTAAATTCTCCAAATTGGAAATATCTTTTTTTTTATAGAAATCTTCAGACAGAAAAAAGTAACTTTATTTTATAAATTCCTCGATAATTTTAATAGTTTCACGTTATTTATATTATGAAATATATCAGTAACTAACTAACTAACTAACCATCACGCCGTTTCCCCGCAGGGGTAGGCAGAGAGGACGGACCGCCAAACAACTCGGTCTTGGCACACACTTCTTGCCTCATTCACATTCATACATCGTCTCATACATACTCTTCTATTATTCTGACTCTTGACATGGCCCGACTCGAGTGTCTGATTCACTTGATTGGCGTCCCCGACTTCTGCTACCATTCACATTTGCATCATATATCCTCCTTACACTCCTATATTCGCTCTACATGCCCAAACCATCTAAGCGTCCCTTTCTTAATCTTACTCATTACGCTTACATCAGCCTTGCACTCTTTGCGGATCTCCACATTCCTCACACGATCAAACATGGTTTTACCACACATACGCCTCAGGGATCTCATTTCAACAGCATTTAATCTACTTTCATCCTTTCTTTGCCAGTTCCATGCCTCACTTCCATACATCAAGGTAGGTACCAGCACTCCGTTGTGGACTGCTAACTTCGCTTCTTTGGACAATTTTTTGTTAGCGCCGACTATCTATCGAAATATAATATAACCACTTGAATATTATTCGAACTCGCATTTTTTATTACAAAATTTTTTATCAGTTTATCGTTATAATAAGCTTATAAAAAATGGTACATTAAATTCATCCCACTCCTACTTTGATCTTTTTTTTTTTTTTTTAATATATGAAAAAAAAAATAAAAAATTTTAACATAGATAAATACAGGATATTAACAAGATATAAAACAATATAAATTATAGCCTTTTTAGATCTCCATGCTTCTTTTTTTTACTCCAAACAAATACACTTTTTTCGTGTATATTTCGATAGTTTAAACATGTGCTATAAATATTACATAAAAAAATTTCCAACAAATAATTTTTAAAAAGTTATTAAGTTTCAATGTTGAAAATTGATCAAAGTTAACCTACTGCTATTCTTGGGCTGTTGTCAACATGTCTGTATAATAATATATAATATTATGGTAAATAATCAGTTGGGTACCCCTGATATATTGATTCACTTTCATGTTCCTACCACTAGTATGTATTATTGTAACTACGGTTTCAGGCTAAAATTCTGTGATAAATAGATTACACACCATTGGTAACTTGTATGCTATGTTAGCTGATGTTTTTAATATGCCTCTATTGCAATTAAACATTTTAGCAGTAATTTTTTTTAACGAGGTCACTGCATAACAGGTTTTTTGTATATTCTTTTTTATTGTTTACTTATGCCGTAAACTTGTGCCGTTAATTCAAAATAAATAAATTATTAAATTATATATTAACATTCTTTTTAATTGTATTTTCAGAATAACACTCTCCATTTTGTCTTAAACGGAACAGTGAAATTCATGTTCAGTTACACCAAGATGTTGTTCTATGCCCCCTTGCTGCTCATCATGAAGTGTTTGGGAAACTATTCAGATGAGTTTTTATACCAACAGCTGATTAGAGGAATGAAGGGGGACCTTTATTATGCCAGGTGAGAATGAAGACTCCTTTTTACAGTCCTCATCATCGTCTTCCCCTTGTTGTGGACCATCGCTTCCAGATGTTTCTGTCCTATACCACTTTAGCGGCTTACGCTCATTGCAGGCCCAACATCCTCACACAGCCTCTGGAGTTGCTTACTCCAACTATGTCTGAGCCAATTTATAGTGAACTTGTAAATTAAAATCATTTAAATCGCAGGGTAACAAGAACAGTTTAAAAGACGAACAATGGAAGAAGGGGGCATAACTAAAACTAATGATGTCAATTGTTTATTAATTTATTTACGGCCAGTTGGGTTTTTACATGAAATAAATGTAAGTTGTGTTAACTATTTGTTGTACATTGTAAAAATGGTATAGCAAGTACATAGAATTGATTTACATATGAGTTAAGCACATGTGAAATAATTTTAAAAAACTCACTACTTTATAATGAGATATTAATATGATTAACAAATCAAATTAAGTAGTGTAAATTATAAAATATTGCATTAAAAAAAAAAATAATAATCTGTTTTAAAGTCGTGCTTTTCAGAATACTATGTGATTATGAAGATTTTGTTTTGTCACTAATACGAAATCTTTAAGCATGTCTACAACATTCCCAAACCTATTACCAAAATTATGCTGTCGATTTATAGATGTGTGAGCCCTATAATTTCTTAAATTGTCACAGAAAAAAGTAGTCAAACGAAAATTTGAAACAGAAAAATCAGAAAAAGATTCGGTCACGTCTAGCCCTTGAGGTAATTTTTCGCAAAAACGGCGCTATATAAATTAGCCAAATATTATTATTACTAGGAAATGAACCCAGGCCCTCAGCCTTGCTGGAGCTTTGCACTACCACTGAGCTAATTCGATCCTGTCCCCTTAGGTCATATTTAACTGTATCGTACAAAGATATTAGAAGAACGAGATGTGCTATGAGCAGTTCATACTGTGTGGAATTCTTTTGCCGAGTGTCGCCGGTTTTGTTCACCAATACTACTGCACACCTTCGCTTACGCTAAGGTATCCGCACTAATACATAGAACAGATTTCTGTGCGTACACGTCCCGATACCGTTCAAAGTACCCTAATTAGGTAGTACTCCGCCTACGGTCCGGCGGCCAACATAGCATATCTCGTTCTTCTAATATCTTTGTGCCCACCGTTACCCATCCTAGCTCTAGATAAGTACAAAATACCACTTGCAGGTATTGATTATGACTGAAAAGTGGCCAAATATGATTTATGCGGTGATGGATTGCTGTCGACGTTTATTGGCTGCTATCTTTATGTATGTTTCCAAGATTCTTCCCGACCTACATGCAATCTAGATAGTTTCTTGAATAAATATACCCATTTTTATTTTAATAATAATAATAATATTGGACAATTTGTATAGCGCCGCTTTTGTGAGATATCACCTCAGGGGCGCGCGCACCTCTAATGCGCGACATCTAATTACTTGTTCTTGAAATTGGACAGCAGGCTTCCAATTTCTTCATTTCCACTCAATTCAGGCGTTGATTCACATCTGCTTTTCTGTTTCAGCTGTATCCAAAAGATGCTCCGGGAACTGCACGAAGAAAACCTTCACACCAGTCTCCAGTGCAAGGAATATTTAGGGAAGATGTTCAGAACTCGAATTGGCGAGTTGCCAACGTGGTCCACAGATGTTGAAATTGCAGATTTCATACTGAATCGGTGTATTCTCATTCACCTAACTAATCATGAAGATAAATTTCACCTCTTGTCATTTATGAGCCGTAAACTGTTTGATTTTGTACAAGACAAATGTAAGGTCAGTAATCCGATAGTTTTATTATCTTAATCACTGTACAGTTTAGGATTGTTGTAAACGGAAGTGGTGCCCTCTGTTATTTTAAAAAAGAACCATTAAAGTTTTCAAACCGCGGCAGTGGGTTTTTATCTGCTAGTCAATGACTATTACCCTTGAGAGGAATTATTGCGCTTCTTCGAAAAATGGATTTATTTGACATTTCTTCATTTCTAGGTGGAAGGAACTGATGCGGTTATGATGCAGGAATTAATGCTTGGAGGACACCTCTATTTGCAAATTATCAAAGAAAAGCTGCAAACCTTCCTTTCATCAATAAAATTCAACATTTTGAAAAAGGCTCGCAATACCCCAAATTATGAAATCAATCAGGTTAGCAAAAGATTTTTCTGTTTTATTTGAATAAGGTGGTATTTCACCATCCTCTCAATAGCTTATCTCTAGGATAATTTATATTTTAGATTTATAAAATCGGTGTTAACTATTCGGTACTTGAACCTACGAATAGTTGCTGTGTATCAGATAAGTTAGCCGAGTTTTCTGCCTTTTGCGAGTAATTATTAGTTTATAAATGGAAATATGTTATCCTAAGGATAAGTTATCAAGAGGATGGTGAAATACCCCTAATTATGAATCAAACATTACACTTCACTATTTATAATAATAATGATTTTTTGAGCAGCTAATTTTTTTTAAATTTTTTAAAAAATTAGCTAAAATTAATTAAATTCATTTTTAAGGGATTTTTAATTGATTGTGTTAAAATGGAAACCTTCATCGTGCCCATTATTACGGATCGTAGCTCTAGATAAGTTCAAAGTTTCTATCCCAGATATTGATTGTGCCCACTACCCATCGTAGCTCTAGATAAGTTCAATGTTTCTATCCCAGACATTGATTGTGCCCATCATTACCCATCGTAGCTCTAGATAAGTTCAATGTTTCTATCCCAGATATTGATTGTGCCCATCGTAGCTCTAGATAAGTTCAATGTTTCTATCCCAGATATTGATTATGACCATTATTACGGATCGTAGCTCTAGATAAGTTCAATGTTTCTATCCTAGATATTGATTGTGCCCATCATTACCCATCGTAGCTCTAGATAAGTACAAAGTTCCACTCGCAGATAACAGAAATGTTTTGATTCCACAAAAAACAATTTTTTTAGCGGTGTTTCATACAGTATTTTGTGACAATAATGTTGTCAGTCTTTGAATGTATTGAAGCAAACTGAAAATTATTTAATGTTTCCAGAAAGATGTGTTACGAGCTGTGAAGTTTTCCGGAGGTCTGGAGAATACAATGGTGGCATTCCTGGCTACAGGGAACGTAAGGAGTTACTCCGGACTGGGCCTGATGCAGGACAAGGGTCTCACCATTGTTCCGGAGAACATTAATCGGATGCGATATATGTCCCATTTCAAGTAAGGCCAAAATTACTCTTTTTAATATTATTTATCATTTATAATTTTATCTTACCACATTTCTTAATAAGTTTATTGTTGTATCAAAAGGTCTGTCCACCGCGGCTCCTTCTTCCTGGAGATGCGCACCACGGAGGGGCGTCAGTTGCTGCCCGATGCGTGGGGCTTTATCTGCCCGGTGCACACCCCTGACGGAGCCCCCTGTGGCCTGCTCAACCACCTCACCATGCAGTGCCAGGTCACGCCCTCGCCCAGTCCCCATAAGGTCAAAAATATACCGCACATCTTGGCCAGCTTAGGTAATTATCCATATATTATTTTATTCTAATATGCAAAATGATGTTAAAAAGATTGGCGCGGTCATTTCAGAAATGCTTTACTTCAAATTAATCAACAAGATTACACTTATTTTAAACAATATTGTAAAATGCAACTGTTTGGATGAAGTTTGTGCAATTGTAGTTTCTTTCGGAGATATTAATATTGAGATATTAGTATTGATTGTATTTGCACCGTTTTTATTGTTTATCTAGTATTTATCAATAAAGCTTAAGTGAATTATTTTTTTTAAATACCAAAGCACTTTGGCCTTATTTAAAACTTATCCAACAAACATAAAGCCACTCTGCTGACAAAACAAATTTGATGAATTAAGTCATGTTCTGCAGAATTGTGGGTTGATTCTCCAGAATGCCTCTCAGCATACTAAAATGAATTTTATTCGCTTGGCAAGAAAATTATGTATTTTAATATGTATTATTTTAGCTTACCGTTTCGTCACTTGCAAACATTGATTTTTTATCTCTGAAAAAGAGCGTCGCAAATTCCTTGTCATAATTTTTCATTTTCAAAAGTAACAGTTGATAAAAAATTTTAGCTGGAAAATATAATAAAACTCAAGAATGTTAATTTTTGCAATTCCTTATTATTGTTTATAACATTATTTAAGAAAACATAATAATTATCTGAATATTAGTGGCTATCCTCTATTCTCTATCCTCTTATTCTCTATCCTCTGTGCTCTATTCACTATCCTCTATCCTGGGGAAACTTCATAGGATAAAACGACGGTACAATTTACTAATACATCATTTTGCTACAAAACTAACTAAGAAAATACTGTCAGCCGCTCGGCATTTTATTGGCCCACTAAGGGTTAAATTATCACATTCGCTGCCAGGAGCTTTTGTTACCATTAAAATTACATATGATTGGTCCACCCATGAGAGTGATTGGCACTGAACAGGTTAACTGAATTGGTGAAGTTTTTTTATTTTTATTTTGCTTCACACACGGGATCACTCTGTTAATCTCTCCTGGTCTGTCCATTCAATACCTCTTGTTTTTTCCTTACGAAGTCACAAATATTTAAGGATTCTTTTGAGATTATCTGAAATATTAGTGAAATTATCTTCAGCTCTTATAGAATTGGCTTGTTTGTTCTACATGCTCTCCGGGAGACTTCCTTCCGTCCTGCTTTCTTTGTGCGATGAACTAGAGGAAGGCAAAGGAGATCGAGAGAGATGGCGATGGTAAAGTTTTGTGTTCATATTATTAATAACACTTCATCTTTTTATGATTGTGTTTTCAGGAATGATCCCTCTCGGCTCATCTGTGGATTCCATGGAGCCCGCAGGTTATGAATATCCAGTTATGCTTGATGGCAGACTCATCGGCCATCTTCCATTGAGCATAGCAAACAAAGCTAGAGACAAACTAAGGCAGTACAAAATATCCGGCGAAGACATACCAAATACACTGGAAATTGTGTTGGTCCCTAAAAAAGTGGTATGTTTTACACTGGAGTAGATTTTCATATACAGGGTTTTCCAATAAGAGGTGTTATTTTGAATAGCCCATTATTTCAGTATATGTTACTTTTGAAGCTGTAATTTTTTGACATTTGACAAGTAGAAACTACGCCATTAATAAAAATGGAACAATACACGCTTCAACCACGCATTGAAATTATTAAAATTCACATGAGTGAATCAATTGCAAATCATCTTGAGTGATGAGGCCCATTTCCACCTCGGTGGCTTCGTCAACAAGCAAAATTGTCGCATCTGGGGCTCGGAAAACCCAAGAGTTATTGTTAAAAAGCCTCTCTATCCTCAACGTATGACTTTTTGGTGCAGTTTATGGTCTGGCGGAGTCATTGGACCTTACTTTTTCGAAAATGAGGCTGGAGCAACAGTTACGGTGAATGGATTGCGCTATCGAGAGATGATTAATGATTTTTTATGGCCGGAATTGGATGGTATTGATCTGGACAACGTTTACTTTCAACAAGACGGCGCTACGTGCCACACAAGCAACGAAACCATTGATCTTTTACGATTGAATATCAAAATGACACCTCTTATTGGAAAACCCTGTATTTATAAAGGCGGGTCTCCTGCGCACAAAAGGTTTGTTTTTTTGAAATATTGCGGTGTAGCCACAATGTTTTTGCTTTCTGTGGCCGATGGAAAACATTCTCCCAAGGGTGTTTTGTGTAAATGCTTAAAAAAATAAAACATTTTTGCGCAGGAGACCCACTTTTAGATTAGATAATAAATCAAGCATAACCTAGAAACCAAAGTTATTATATTACAAGATGAAGTCTCCAGCGTTGCCCGGGCTTTACGCAGAGTTTTTTTAAAAACTAATTCTGACAGTTTCCTTTTGTTTTTTTCAGTGTGCAAACTTTCCTCAATCCTTAAATAAAATTGTAGATTTGTGTAAAAATCAAATCCACGCCGCTCGCCTGGAATCCATCACGCAACCGCCCGTCATATACTCTCTTTTATATAAATAGGTTATATGGGTTTAACCCTCAGCCGGTGGGAAGTATCTAAAGTTAAATCATCGCACTTGCCTCTCCCACCTGAGCCGTCTTAAGTTATTTATAGGTTTGAGTCATAATTATATTGAGTCATTATTATGTTATAATTATCATTTTGATGAGTTATCCGGTCACCCCGAAATAAATTTGTTAAAATTCCACATACTTAGCACTCTAGAAATATATTCAATAAATTTATTTGTTTATCTTGGGTAAGGATTTCAAGCGTCCGAGACAGGTTTTTCCCCTTCAGCTCGTTTCAAATTTGCCGATTCTGTTCAAACGGTCTTGTTCGGCGCGCAATACGCAATTTCATTTTAGGCTGTATTTTTAGGAATTTTATTTGACAATCCATTTCACTGGAATAAAAATAAATGTTTAATTTAAATACGCATTAGAGCTGTTAAACCTAAAATATAATTTCTTTTTTGAGATCTGCAACCAGTGTGTGTTGGGTCGCATCTTTTGTCATGTGTTTTAATTTAAATATAACATTTTTACTACAGTAATGTTGAGAAAACTGAATTTTAAATCGATTAATATTTATTAATATATGATCATTCTTACGTTATGAGGGAACAAAATTTCATCTTTATTCTTGAAGTAAAAAAAGAGCAATATTTGAAAAACGCTTGTAATATCGGCGCATGGATCAAATAATGTGATATAAATATTCAAACGCAAACAGATATAAGTACCAGTCGGTATGGCTGAGCTAGTCGTATATTAAGTAATAATTTATCTACTCGGTAATATTTCAATTTGTTTATATGAACATCACCACAAAACAATCATTTTTAGTTAAGATATGGATGCGTTATTTAGTTTACACAAAGAATAATCATGCTAAATATGGGTAATTACAGTTTTAAAAAGTATTATTGGTCGGCGAGACAAAATAAAAAAGACTTCCTCATAATGACATTTATTTATTTATAAGTATATTTGTAATTTTCCCGGCTACAAAAAGTTAGAAGCAGATGACACCGGTCCACCACCAGCCCGAGTTACACGGGAAGGTAAGGACTGGGACACTGCGGCTAAAATAGTTACTCCCTCCAGAGTTAAATGGGCAATCAGAGGGTTTGACCCTTTTAAAAGCGCAGGAGAGGATGGAATCTTTCCGGCACTTCTACAGAGGGGCCTAGATACAATCCTACTTCCGGTGACGAAGATCCTGAGGGCATGCTGTGCCCTCGGATACATCCCCATACCATGGCGGAAGACAAGGGTAGTGTTCATACCCAAACCGGGGAGAGCTGACTACGACCAACCAGGTGCATTCCGCCCAATTAGCCTCACCTCATTTCTTTTGAAGACAATGGAGAGGCTAATGGACAGGCACATAAGGGACGGGGCACTGAAAGAGAAGCCCCTCCACGAGTTACAATTTGCTTACCAAGCAGGTAAGTCAGTCGACGCGGCACTGCACAGGTTGGTGTACAAACTGGAGCAGGCACAAGCGACTGGGGAACTGGCGGTAGGGCTATTCCTGGATATAGAGGGAGCATTTAACTGCACCACTATTAAATCCATTGATGAAGCGGCAGAAAGACATGGACTCGACAAAACCACCAGAAGGTGGCTGAGGAACATGCTCTCAGGCCGGATACTTACGGTGACAAGGGGTGAGGTAAGCATCAAAGTGCTGGTGACACGAGGGTGTCCACAGGGAGGGGTCTTATCACCCTTGCTGTGGAGCCTGGTGGTGGACAACCTCATCCGGAAACTCAACAACAGGGGCCTATATACGCAAGGGTATGCGGATGACATTGCAACCATAATAAGGTGTTGGGATGCAGACACAACCCGAGGCCTTATACAGTCAACACTGGCAACAGTGGAAGAATGGTGTGAAGAAACAGGACTGTCAGTCAACCCAGACAAGACAGAACTAGTAATCTTTACGCGTAAAAGGAAACTAGAAGGATGGAGCAATCCAACCTTCTATGGAAAGGAATTAGAACCCTCTGACACGGTTAAGTACCTCGGAGTCATCATAGATGCCAAACTGAGCTGGAAAAACCAGGTGGAAACTGTAGGCAGAAAGGCCTGTGCTCTGATGTGGGCAACTAGGCGAATCTGCGGCAGAACGTGGGGTCTCAAACCTAAAATGATGCAATGGCTTTACACAGCCGTTGTAAAACCAAGGATCATGCACGCAGCCCTGGTCTGGTGGAGGAGAACAACACTGAAAACAGTGATGGTCACACTCAATCACATACAGGGACTTGCATGCAGAAGCATCACAGGAGCCATGAGAACCACTCCAATACTAGCCATGGGAGTGCTGCTGAACCTACCCCCACTAAACATAGAAATAGAGGGGGCGGCGATGGCGGCAGCCTACAGGTTACATTGCAATGGCCAATGGAGAGGAGAGTTGCCCAGAAACAGTCACACGGAGATAGGAATAAGACTGAGGGCAATTAGTCCGACGGCTGGGATGAAGCAGGACGGCAAGCAAGCCGAATACTTCTTCGGACAGCTGTTTAAAGTGACGTACCCCACAAGGGAGGAATGGGACTCGGTCCCAGGTCCAAACTCCAAACAGGAACTAATCTGGTTCACAGATGGGTCCAAGATGGAGGAAGGAACAGGGGCCGGGGTCTGTCTACAGGGATCTAAGAGGGAACTCAGTATACCTCTAGGAATGCACTGCACTGTGTTTCAAGCTGAGATGAAAGCCATCTTAGCCTGCGCACAGGAGAATATGAGTATCGGGTACAGAAATAAGAACATAAATATATGTTCAGATAGCCAGGCGGCCTTAATGGCACTGGAAAGTAACCGATGCGACTCCAGACTGGTGATGGAATGCAGGACTATCCTTATAGAACTGGCGACCATCAATAAAGTAACCCTGCTCTGGGTACCAGGACATAAAGGTATTGAGGGCAACGAGCGGGCTGACGAACTAGCAAGGAAAGGGGCGAAAGCACCACTTGCGGGATCCGAGCCGGCCGTAGGAGTAGCAGCTTGCCACACCAAACTACATATCAAGAGGTGGGTCAAATCCCAACACTGGAAGGAATGGAAGAAGGCACCCGGAATGAGGCAATCTAAAGTACTCATAAACGGACCGGACCCTAACCGAACCAGGCAACTACTCGATATGGACAGAAACTCACTGAGGGAACTGGTAGGACTATTAACGGGACACTGCCATCTCAGGAGACACATGCAACTGTTGGGAGTGGAAAACACCAACATCTGTAGGAAATGTGAAGAGGAGGAAGAGACTCCAATTCACCTATGGTGCCAATGTCCCGCTCTGCTGGGAATAAGGCTCAGATACCTGGGAAGACACAGTGTGGAACCAGAAGACATCGCCACATATCCAATGACAGCCCTGGTGAACTTCATTAAAGGGACCGGGTTACTGGCAAGGGAATGAGGTAAAATGGGAGATAGTACAATGGGCCTATGGCCTAAGTGCTCGCGGGGAACTTAAGTAAACCGCCTCCGACTTAAAAAAAAAAAAAAAAAAAAAAAAAAAAAAAAAATATGTAATTTTGAATATATTATAATGTCAAAATTGTAGAGTAGGTAATTATTTTCCGAATCTTTAACGAATTCATAGTTTAATGTTCAAATACCCACGTTTACAGGTTTCTGCCCAATACCCGGGATTATTCCTCTTCACCGGAGCCGCTAGGATGATGAGACCGGTAGTAAATCTGGCCATGGATAAAATTGAACTCATCGGCACCTTTGAACAAGTTTACATGGACATTGCAATCACTGCAAAGGAAATTTATAAAGGTAAATTACCTGTGTATTTATATCCTTGCATAAATTATTTACGAGTATTATTTGAGCCACTTCAGAAAATTTTCGCAATGAGTTCTTTTTGCGATTTCACGCATTCAGAGAGATGGAGATTTTCCATGATACTGAATAATAAAAATACTCATTGAAAGGCATTTCAGGATGATTTATGAGTAGCTTGACTTGTGCGTTGATAAAACTTCAGCACCCAAAATCTATATTAATTCAAGTTTTTAACCCGCGTGCCAAGACCTCCACCGTGGATTTGCTTGTAGCTCACCACTCTTTTATGGTATTTGAACCATAAAAAATGCTCCTATCATACAATTAGCTTGACAACAAAATAGTGTTTCTTAACATTATTCTGGTATATAATTTCGTCACTTGCAAATGTGTTTCTTTTATTTGTGAAAAACGCTTTGCAAAATTCTGTGTCAAATATAATAATGTTTCTTTTTAAAAGTCAGAGTGCTAAGTTTAATTAGCCTCTTTATTGTGAAGAACGCTTAACTAGGTGAAAAATATAATAATTTTTAAGAATATTTTTGCACGTCTTTATTATACAGGGTTTAACAGCACGAAACGGTAGTGTTTCAACCAACGATTCCTGAGCATATTTGTGGTAAAAATTATGTGTCATTTTGTTTGTATTGTTGTCTGATTTTTTTTTTTTCAGTTAATAAGTATAAAATACATTTCTATCACACGTCGCCACTGTTCTCACTGTTTACGCATTGCGACAGGATCGTGTCATACGCTTTCCCTCTCCTCTCTTAACATGCTGCTGGAACGAGAAGGAGTGCGTATCACGTGACCTGCTAGGTTGAACCCAACTACTCAGTTGCAACGTGTGATGAAAAAAAAATTGCGTTTAATGAAATAAAATGTCGTCTGACAGCAAAATGACATCTACATTTTTTACTTCAAATATGATGAAGAATCACTGGCTAAAATCCTTCGGGTATGTGCTGTTACACCCTCTATAATATTCTTTATAACATTAGAGAGAAAAAACATATCTCTTAAAAATCAGTTATCCTGAGGAAACTATATAGGATAGACATATAAAAGCTGACGTATCCATGTGGATATGGCAGTAAAATAAGGATATGTAAGCTATTCTGGAGAAACTACCTATGGTAGACGATATACAGTTTTATCAATATATAAACACACTATCTGGTACAATGTTAAAATTTACGAAAACCTTATTTTTCTAAAAACAAATAAGTTATTAAAAATTAGGGTTAAAAGTGTTCTGTATATTTTAGCTTACCCTGAATGTGACCCTGTCAGTGTATTCATATGTATGTGATTTATTCTGTATTATTTTCAGGAATCACAACGCATATGGAGCTTTCCAAAACATCTTTTCTAAGTAATCTCGCTCAACTAATTCCTATGCCTGATTGCAACCAGTCTCCTCGGTAAGCATAAACAAAACACTCCAATATCTTTTAAAACAGCAATCTTGTAATTTGCACAGTTTTTTAATTTCTAAGTTTAACCAACTATTTTCAATTCACGTTGACCTTTCGATTACAACATTTCCATTCAAATATAGTCTCTGTATGCCCAATGGCTATTTGAGACAGCGTCATCGTAGATTAGTGTATCTTCGATAATGTAGGACCAACCTGCCAATGGTTCTCCCAGTGGGGAGAAGTATATTGCTCCTGAACCAAATCTCTTCCGATTTTAACATATCTTACGTCAGTAAGGAGAGATCTGAAAAGATTATCTCCTCATTGACGCGATCTTCATCATTGCAAGATATAAAAAAAAAATTGTTTTGCATATCTTAACCCCTACTGTGCAGCTGGCTACATTTGCAGTCCTGTGAAATTATGACTACCTTGAGGTGCACTGCAATGTGTAGTGTATAGAGCTGGATTTTAAAAGTTTTTAATACAGTATAACCTCGTTAATTCGAAATCCACGGGACATCAAAAATCAAATTTCGAATTAACGAATTCCCACATAGGTAATTCGAAATATTATGAAAAAAAAAAAAACGCCGAAAATCGATTTTCTCGGCCGCCTCTTCAAATCCGGGTGGTATTTTAGTTGTAAATTCGTATTAATACCAATTATTTCTTTATTTTCGCGGCCGATTACCGTAGCGGAAGGCCCTTTAAATTCAAATATTCGCAATAAATTCGTAAAAATGCTATATATTTACGCGTAAATCGAGAGTTCGCTGCCGATTTCGGTCGCGGCCTACCCTTTAAATTGAGATATTCGTAAAAATACGATATATTTCCGCGTAAATCGAGATTTCGCGGTAATTTTCCGTTGCGGCCGGCCCTTTATTTCAAATATCTGAATTTAAATTCGTAAAAATACGATATATTTCCGCGTAAAACGAGAATTCGCGGCCGTATTCCGTCGCGGCCGGCTCTTTAAATTCAGATATTCGAAATAAATTCGCAAAAATACGATATATTTCCGTGTAAAGCGAGAATGCGCGGCCGATTTCCGTCGCGGCCGACCCTTTAAATTCAGATATTTGATGTAAATTCGTAAAAATATAATATATTTCCGCGTAAATCGAATTTTATCGGCAGTTTTTCGTCGCGGCCGGCCTTAAGTTCAGATATTTGAAGTAAATTCGTAAAAATATGTCATATTTCGGCGTGAATCGAAATTTTTCGGCCGATTTCCGTCGCGCCGTATTTTTTAACTCGGATATTCGAAGTAAAGTTAATAAAAATACGATATATTTCCGCGTAAATTGAAATTTCGCGTCCGATTTCCGTGGCGGCGGGCCCTTTAAAATTCAGATATTCGAAATAAATTCGTAAAAATACGATATATCTACGCGTAAATCGAGATTTCGCGGCCGATTTCCGTCGCAGCGGGCCATTTAAATTCAAATATTCGAAATAAATTCGTAAATAAACGATACATTTACGCGTAAATCGAAATTTCGCGGCTGAGTTTCGTCGCGGCCGACCCTTTAAATTCAGATATTTGGTGTAAACTCGTAAAACTACGACATATATTCGCGTAAAACGTATTTTCTCGGCCCTTCAAACTCACAGATATTCGAAATAAATTTGAAAAAGTACGACATTCCAGTGTAAATCGATTCAGATTTACAAAATAATAATACTTATTAGGACGATGTATAACCATGTAAAAATACATTTTTCGGCGTTTTACCGCCACGGCTGACTTTTAGATTCAGATTTACGAAATATTATGATTTATTTTCGCAAAAATCAAATTTTTTCGAATTACACAAACAAATTTTCGTGCGCGGACAAAAATAAATTTCGAATTACGAATTAACGAATTTTGAATTAAAAAAAATTTTGTATGAAAAAATTTTTCTGCGGAAATTTTTTTGGCGAAAATTTCGAATTACGCGTTTTTTCGAATTATCGGGGTTCGAATTAACGGGGTTCTACTGTACATTTATTTACTGTCCAAGAAAATTCCAATGTGAAAAAGCTAATTTTGTAGAATACTTTCTATTATTTCATATCTAATTTTAACTATTTACAAAACTTTTTCAGTTTCATAGGGGTCAAAAAGATATTAATAAATCTCTCCATTTTATAACTAAAAACAGTATTATAATTCGGACAATACTGGAAAGTAACTATGTACTAATATACAGTAGCGGCTCAAAACTGTTTATTGTGCTAGACTACTAGGATTGATAAAAATACAAATATTGTACCTGAAAATGTTTTTTTTTTTTTTTTTTAAATATATTATTAGTGAAGAAGTTTTGTTTATATATTCTAGTAACATGTACCAATGCCAAATGGGAAAGCAGACAATGGGCACCCCTGTGCACACGTGGAACCTGCAGGCGGAGACCAAGCTGTACCGGCTGCAGACCCCGGGGACCCCGCTATTCCGGCCGGTGCACTACGACAACATCGGCCTGGACGACTTCCCAATGGGAACCAACGCTATCGTCGCTGTTATTTCTTATACCGTAAATATCAATCATAATATGTAAAATAGTCTAATATTTTTATACGTTTTTTTAATATTATATGTCATCCATGCGTGGTTATCCCTGTAGGCGAATGTCGCATATTATGAAATCCATGAAGATTCACTAAAACTCATATTTATGTGCGTAGGACGAGATAGATTGTGTTGAAAATGCCAGCGTTGTAAATGTCAATTAGTAATTTTGTAACTTTGTAAAGCAACCTTGAAGTTAGCAAAGTATTATTATTTTTACTTTGAGTGTGAAACCTCTGTCTATCGTTTTTATAGAGACCTATTGAAATAAACTATGAATGCAGGTAACAATGGATTCCTACACGCTTGTATATATCAATTCATCATTTTTCAGCGGGATTTTTTTCAGAAAATACTTAAAAGCAACATCATAATTCAACCATCAATATGTTTGAATATGACTAGAAACCAACAAATTTGACACTTCATTTCGAAGGGTCAGAAAAAAAATTGTAATGCTTGTGACAGTTGGTTACATTTCCATTGGTAGTGTATGGCGAACAATATGCTTAAATAGGCCAAGCCATGATGCGTATAGCGTAATGTGTCGCCTATCTTAAAAAGAAGCGAGTAATTTCTGAGTGGTGGCGAGAATTATGCAGACGTCCGCTATGATCAAATTCACCCCCTGATTTAACCTTTCCTCATCTGTGGTGTGTATTTACTACACATCGCTTCTAATAACTTTAATAACTCTATAAATATAATAAATTCTGGGTTCAGATTTTAGGTATTCCTCCGCTATACATTTATGCACTGAATCAAAAAATAATATATTACATAGTTTTCAAATTCAATTAAAAATCAGAGTTTTTTGTTAAAAACCGGGAACAAATACACCAATGCAATCAACCGTGTGATACTAAATACGCGAAGAGTGTGCGAGGAAATGACACGCTATTGATGTCCCGCTTTAATTCGCTATGCGGGAACATGAGACATCCACACTTCTGCAGTTGTAGTTTATGATTTAGACCATCGATACCTACGACCGCACAGCTGTGTTGGTGCCAGGCGCGCCGCTAGCCAGTTGGCCGCGAACCGTCGTTAGATGTGGACCCCTCGCACGTTTCTTTAGCATCTGCCGATGGTTTTTTCATGTTTTCAGCAATTAAATTACAATTATTATCACTTTTGATATAAAATATAATAAACATAATCGATTAGCTATGAATATTCATATTTTTCCGATATTAAATCGCTTATTTTGAGATGTGTATTGACTACACAGCACCGTAACGCGTGTATTTTTTTAGCACAGTAAGGGAAAGGTTAAAAGTCACCCTATTATATGTCACTTATTCTATTTCTACTTATTATTGTATATATCCAAATGTTTTAAATGTCTTTGGCAAATCCTTTTGATGCAAAATTAACAGTGAAATCATTGGTTGGCAATTAATTGTAGGGTTACGACATGGAGGATGCTATGATCATAAACAAATCAGCTCACGAGAGGGGTTTCGCTCACGGTTCAATCTACAAATCAGAGTTCATTGAGCTGCCGTCCGCCGGGTCCTACTTCAGTCGCGATCCCACTTCAGACAAATTGGTGGATAAACTAGACGTTGATGGTTTGCCGTTTATCGGGGCTAAACTCAACCACGAAGATCCCTTTTATTGGTGAGGTTATTTTTTAAATATATTTAACATTAATTGGTACGCAAATAGCTTTTATACTGGCTCCTGACTAAGTTGTCCTCAGATTAAAAATAAATTATGTACATATTCTGATAATTGGAGAAGTGAGAATGGTATTACTATGGTAATTTTTTTGTATAAATAACATTACAAATTAAATTTATTACATATAACTTTTTTTTAATTATTAACCTGTTAACCGGGGAGTTCCGTTTTGAATTACGCAGCATATAACGGGCTCGAACTCTTTCACTAGGACGTGTCAGTACGTCACGCCCGGAGGACGTAATTTTAAATTATAATTTTTTTTATTAATGCATTATAAAAATGGAAACACCGAATTAAAAAATTATAAATAAATTATAAGTTTGTAAAATAATTATAAAGATTACAAAAAATATAAAAAAGGTAACAATTACAGAACAATAAACAAAAGCACACAAATAAAATAGAACCATTGAGTTTAAAAAATTAAAATATGTAAAAATTCAAAACTCAATTTCCGTGTGATATGCTCGGAAATATAAGTCCCGCCCGTTCCAGGGCGCAAATATATTCCAAGGACGTATTCATATGTCCTACCCGCACCCGATACTGTTTACGTTTGACGTATTTATACGTCCCGCTCGGTTAACAGGTTAATAAATGATTTGTGACAGCTGGTATCTATATAATTCTTAAATAACTCATCGTCTGTTTGGATAGTTCATTGATATACACCACAGAATAAAGAATAACACCAGAAGTGCCTCCCATACAAATTTGAATGGAAACAAATATTCCATTTAGTCCAATAGCCCAGCGCCGTGTTTTCACTTACACTCACCTGACATCGTAGATCTCCATCCCAAACACAGTTCTGTTTTGGAAATTTAAGCCTCAATTAGGCATTGCATCACGAAACACGCCCACAGGGCACTTCTTGTATTATTCATTATTCTATGTTATAGACTATGTCCACATACTTACAGAAAAAAATTGAGAATTATGCCTATTTAATAATTTGTACATGTCATATTTATTATATGATATCAATAAGACAGTAAAAAATAATAATTCTGCTACAGCGCCTACGATGTGCAAGAAGGAAAGTACCATGTCACCAAATATCATAACAAGGAAGAGTCTTACGTAGACAATGTCAGAATCTGCGGGAGCTTCAGGCCCAATGTTCCTAAGAAAATCTGCATCACAGTTAGAATACCTGTAAGTACACATAATGCACATAAATTAAATCAAAAGTCATTCAAACATAATATTCATACGCTGTGCAGAAAAGGACAGCTCCTCAACTGGAGATAGAAAAACTTCTCTGAATTTCCTTGAATCTTTTCATGATTCCTTGAATATTTTCTTCAGATGTTAGATGATTTGAGCTAACTACCGATATTGGTATTTCTTACCTTGTTAGTTTTCTGTCTATTTCACCTTCTAAATTTGCAGAGAAACCCTTCAGTTGGTGACAAGTTTGCCTCGAGGGCTGGCCAGAAGGGAATCTGTTCGCAGAAGTGGCCGGCAGAAGACCTGCCCTTCACGGAGTCTGGCCTCATTCCCGATATTGTGTTCAACCCTCACGGCTTCCCCTCTCGAATGACAATCGCCATGATGATAGAAACTATGGCGGGAAAATCCGCCGCATGCCATGGACTGGTAAGAATCAATGTTTTTTATTTTGGTCTCTTTTTAAAATACCTGATTTTGGTATTGCGTTGATCTAACAATTTTGTATCTTTTTAGGTTCACGATGCGACACCTTTCAAATTCAACGAGGAAGACACGGCCATTGATTACTTCGGCCGTCTGCTAGAAGCCGGGGGATATAATTACTACGGCACTGAGCGAATGTACAGCGGAACGGATGGTAGAGAAATGACAGCCGATATTTTCTTTGGAGTTGTTCACTATCAGAGGCTGAGACATATGGTCTCCGACAAGTGGCAGGTAAAGGCAATTTTTCATAGCTAAATTCATAGAGTAGCTGTATTATATTGTATGTGTATTCTAGCAACGTAACATTTCCACTAGTGAACTTGAGTCCCGTTTTATTGAATGGATTTGTAGCATTGGTAAATTGTAGTTATTCATTATTTACCATTTGAAATATCAGACCCTACTTGACACCAGCCATACGTAATTCAATGAACGAATTGCTATAGATCATTTTTGCTTTATTTTATTTTACTTTACATTTCATAATGCATGTACAGTAGCCGGACAAATCAGAGCAGTGACAAATTGAATCACTTTTATATGAACATATCCTTAACTTGTTTAACCTTTACATACCTGAACCTGTATAACTCTCGTTTGGGGGGTTGTATTACCCCCGTCTGATGCTGGTTTAATAGGTTTTACCTAGGTTAATATGTTTTTTATATATTAAGATGTCACATAAGAAGCAACTTAGTTATAACTCTCGTTTGGGGAGTTGTATTACTCCCCTCTGATGCGGGGTTAATTAGTTTTACCTAGGTTAATATGTTTCATCACTTTTCAAAAGTGTTCTGATTTGTCATGGGACCCACATAATATATTTATGTAGGTACATACATAAAAGTGAAAAATATGAATTGAGAGTAGAATTTTAGGATAAGAACACAATAATATGAATACATGTTTTAGGTGCGTTCAACTGGCCCCATAGATGCCCTCACTCGCCAGCCCCTCAAGGGAAGGAGGAGGGGAGGCGGCGTGAGGTTCGGGGAGATGGAGCGAGATAGTCTGATCTCTCATGGTGCCTCCTTCATGCTGCAGGACCGCCTATTCCACGGCTCCGATAAAACTAGAGTATGTCATTATTTTATAACTATTCAAAAGGTTGTCACAGTAAAAAAATACTTTCCAAAGAGACACAGCCACTACTTCATCGGAAGAGTAAAAAGAAGTAGAATTTTTGGTATGGAAAAAAACATAATTATGTACCTGTCATACTTTAACTAGAGATTCCTGAGCATATTTGGAGTCAAAAAGTAGATGTCATTTTGCTGTCTGGTGACATTTTTTTCAATTAAAATCAAAAATTATATTTTTCCATCACACGTCGCCACTGGGTACAAGCTAGCCCAACGCTCTGTCTCGTCCCGGCAGCACCATACAGATGAGATAGAGCGTGTATCACATTATCTGTTACTACATGTGGCAATGTGAACAGTTGTGGCATGTGATGTAATCAGACAGCAAAATGACATGTAGATTAACGTCTTGTGGTATGTTTTGATACAACCTGTATAAAAGTGACCTTTGAGTGATTTTTCACAAAAAACACAACCATTAAAAAGGTTCCTTTTATCAAGCATTTCCTTTAACAATGATTATTGCTGTAAGACTTGTATGAAATGGATGAAAAAACTTTAATCTTTTAAAATGTTATAGACCATTGTATTGCTTGACATGTAAATAAAACTATAAATAGTAATGTCAATCAGTGTTGCGTTCTACCGAGAGACATAAATTATGCAATGGATCTCAATGAATGGAATCTGGGTTCAAAGCCAACACAACTTAACAACCGGTGTGCTAATCAAATAATGTATGTTTTGTTTTAGTGTTTGGTTTGTATGGAATGTGGTACGCTCCTCGGACCAATGACCATCATCTACAAACATGGCCCCCAGCCCGAGATGAGAGACACCTGCAGACTATGCATGAAGAAGAGCAAAATAGCCGAAATGGAAATTCCATACATCTATAAATTCTTCGTTACTCAGCTCGCCGCCGTTAATATTAATGTCAGAATGGATTTTAAGAAGCAGACGGTTTGATGTACAAATTATGTATTTTGATAATTAAAAAAAATTAAACATGCAACTTTTTTCTCTTTTTAATACCTACATGGTGTACGGAAACTAATGGTACAAGAGGGAAATTGATAAATTTGCACCACACAGAGAACCCAAAAAAAAGTGGGTGTGTCAAGCCTACGCAAGACAGAAGTGAAACTTCTAGTTTCAGCTGATGCTTGGCGTGGCGCAGTTCGCTGGTGTCTGAGAGAGAGGAAAGAAGAGAAGAGAGAGAACGTTCGTGAGCGGCTCCCCCACCTCAACAAGGTTTCACTTCAAAAATGCCACAGCCGAGAATCGAACCTCGCTTAACTGATTGAAAGCCAACCACGCTGAGCACCAACTGTAAGCAAAGCCGCATAAATTGATTATATTATGTAGGTTCTGAAAATATGAGAGCTTGTTATGTTTTATAATGTTACCTACATCACACCCAAAATATAATATATTTTTAAAAATAATGTACAATGTACAGAAATAGAATCCCACACAAGATCGCGTAGTGCGCTCTAGCGAACGGATATTTTATCAGAGGGAGATAGTTTTAATTTTTTTTTCTGTAAATTATTACATATTATCAAAATAAATAAATTAATTAAATAAATGTAATACAATTATCATAATATACGGATTAGATAATAATTTTAATCCAACACAATAACGCAAAGCGCGCTCTAGCGGAGTAATGTTTTATCACAGTGAGATAAGTGTTTTTATTATTTTGCAATATTATTTTCTTTTAAAAAATGTTCTGACCTACTAAAAAATAAGATATTGAATGAAAAAGGCGTTAAAAACAAAAAAATAATGTGCGATGGCCGAGAATCGAACTCGGATCAACTGCTTGGAAGGCAACTATGCTGACCATTACACCACCAACGCCAGTTGTCGGGATGAGCTAAGAAGCATTTATATGTTACTTCAAAACTTTGACTAGATCAAATGAACTTTAATCGGTGGTGGGGGTACCCGCATTTTCGTTTCGGTCATGAGTCGGTTTTACTCCGGTCCTCGAAATTGCATGACGCGCGTAAAGAAGTTTCACTTCAAAAAATCAATCTGAGCATTTCAATTTTTTTCTCTGCAACTTATGGCGATGCAACGGAAATTAATGCAAAATATGTATCATATAAATAAATTGCAGTTCCCTTGTACTGTAATACCTACACGCTCGTAGTGGATTGAAGCTGGCGGCACGGTATCGCTTCCAAGTAAATAAGCACAAACTCGATAACCAACAATTACACATCTTCGGATCTACCGGATCTGCCCTGATGATGGACACTGCAACGATGTCCGAAACGTCGGCTAAAGAAGGAGTTAGCGCAACACGGCATAACACCCCAAAAACAAACAACAAAAATATGCTTGGTCTTTTTAAGATATATATCCCAGCCTGTATCCCGGTCTCATAAAAGTTATGCTATCTCATTTTGTATTGTGGTGAGAAATACAATCAGTGTTAGAAAGAGAGAATACTGCGCTTTCAGTTTGCATTCAAAAATTTACCATGAACACTCCCGAAATTGAAATTTTAGATAATTTCATGAAACATTTAGCATTTGAAAAGTATTTGTCAAGTTTTGCAAATTTTTAAATAAAAAACTTTATAATTAACAAAAAAAAGTGAAGTGACAATAACTTTTGTACATATATTTTTTAAATATATTCTCAAATGCTCCCAACCATCTGGAGCCAGTGAGACTATGGCATCCCCAATTGGGGTATGTTGTGAGGCTGAAGGTAGTGGAGAGGGGTAGGTGGAGAAAGACCTGGCTATTCAGAACTGGTCACCGAACACCACCAAAGCCATGTCAAGCAATGTTTAATTCTAAATGGTGGTCTTACACCAGGGCAATACTGAAAGTATCTTTCACTCCGGAATGTGCTGCGAATATACAGTATATTATTTTTTTAGATTAATAAATTGTGAAACAACACAAATTAATCGAAATAAAATTTACATTCTTTCAAGAACAGCATTTTATTTTGAAATATGTTTAAAATATTTTATTTGAATGAAAAGACAGACTAAATAATGTCACAACTCTTTGACTCACTATTGGAATGACCCTGTCCTTAGTGTATGCTAATACAGATTAGTTAAGGAAGGTAATATGGGATAAAGGGTTAAATAAAATGCCATAAATCCTTGTTCACATTTTTATTAAGTTAACACTCGGCAGCAGTCCAATAAAATTTAGATAATTTGATTTGAGTTTTTACTATGAATTTCCTTGTTTGTGCTTTCAATTAGATTTACATTTCACAAAAACAATTTCAAAATTCTAGGAGTTCCTTCGTGGCCTTAATAATTTAAAAAGTGATTTCATCATTGTAGGTATTTCTCCAATTAAACATCTATTGTTGTCTCATAATAACTTGAACGCTTATAGACCAACATATTATTAATTTACTTAAAATACTCTACAAACGTAATGCTCTAAAAATAGTTATACATAATATAAATAATATGATACAATCGAGGTAAAATACTAAATGGCGAAAAAATCGTCAACATTATTGGAAAGAATATAATAATTTAATTGTCACTGATAAATTAATAATTATCTAAAAGAAAAAATGTGTTGTTGGGTTGTTTTTTTTTTACATATTATAAATTAATATGTATGTATTATTTAATTAGGTGAATAATTGTTTTCTACGTTTTGTTGGTTCACTTGGTGGCGTCCTTAAGGTAGGCAATGAGATCAGCACGGTCCTGGGGCTTCTTGAGTCCAGCGAACACCATCTTGGTGCCAGGGATGTACTTCTTGGGATTCTCCAGGTAGATAAAGAGAGTATCGTCATTCCATGTGATTCCTGGAATATGTGAAAAACCAAGCTGTAGTAAAAACCCAACAACTTTATAGTATTGTGTATGACTCAACAGCTCAACACATACAAATGTCACAAGTCGAGAATAGCATTTGGAACAAGGTCAACAACATGTCAACTTATGTGCTGTATTTACAGATTTAGAAAAGTCTGCACAACTTTCTGCAAGATGTACAAACTCATTTAATAGTATTTTTCTACATTCAGACAACATGAACCTTCAATGAATTATTGCCTCGCTGATATGAAACAGGATCATATTTGACATTGTATTATGAAAAAGTGCATTTCAAAGTTCATTAAATTCCTTATCTTCTGTCTTATCAGAAGAAGTTTTTGATAATGAAAACCATGTGTTAAATACAGATACTACAGCAGATAAAGAACTTAGAGGTCGGATACTTAGCATCTTGTTTATAGATGTTAATTTTATTACCAGAAGTCATTGCCAAAAAATAAAATCAAGGTTAGCCATGAATATAGAAATGCAGTGTTGACACATGGAATATTTATTAATTTTATCAGGAAAATGTTCCCAGTTTATAACAAATGTACATATTTATCTTAATCATCAGCAAAGGACAATAAATTATGTAACAAAGAGTAATACATATTGCTAAAATTTGTATAAATGAGGTATAATTTATTTAAATGAAAATTATTTTATCGCAGAACTGTGAAAACAATGGAAAACAATTATCACAAATACATAATAAGCATTTGAAATTGGTCAAACATAGTGATTGCTTTTTTTATCGATTTCCTTACATAATTAGTTCCTCTGGGGTTCCGAAGCCACACCCTTTTACATACGCAATCAACTTTTCAAACATTTGTTCCCCCTCATAACATGATTTTCTACTCCCCACAGTATTTCCGACTGATGTGAACTTGTACCTCCAAATCTAATTAACCAAAGATTCAAAACATTGTTTAACCACTCGGAACATTAGAACGTCAAAAGACGTAAATATGATAATAGCGGTCAAGACATTAGTACGTCTTTTCACGTAAACGCGCGAGATTTTACAAAAATCGATTTATTTCCATCACTAGTATACGGATTGCCATGATTTAAAAAACAGAGTATCGATAATGAATAACGCTACGCGTCTGCATTCAAGAATATCTATGGAATTTCGAGGTGCATTATCTAAGTCGATTGGACTTGTCATCTTGTTCGTTCATAATTTATTGCGTTTTTAAATAATTTATTAAAAATATTTTAGTTTGGACGGTTAATATTTTGAGGTGACTAATAGTTTTTAATTATATTTCTTCAATATATAAAGTGTTATTTCTTTATGATACTCAGAAAATAGTACATTTTTCACAGCTTTGAAATAATGGTCAGCGATTTTTACATATTTTTGACGTTTTCAGAAAATGTTTATTTAGAAACGCAAATATTTACGTATAACAAAACAATACGATAGTGAATTTCATAATCTTTCCAAAACATTTTTTAGAATGAGGCTACGTTTCCCAAAACGTGAGTTATGAAGCTTTTAACAAAACTCGTGAATAACACAAAAATTTTCGCGTTTTGACAGTTCGCAAAGGAACACAAAGTAAATAAAAGTCCTTTTCTGAGAGGTTAAACATTTTATTAAAATTAAAACCACTGTAACTGATAGATTATTTGGCAAGAAACTGTGAAAAAAAATGGGCATTACTCGCATTAAAATAGTTTTATTTTGGAGCCATAATAATTATGACAGTATAGAACAGTGTTACTAATCTATGCTTTATTTCGCAATGTAATTCCCAGGGAAGAATCAAGCCAGATTACTGTAGGGAACAAATCACCAAACAAACTGCGGTTCTTTTTCTCTAAGGCCAGGCCAAAAGTGAATAAGGAATATGAATGTAGTGGTAAGATGACATACCTTTGGCTTTGTTGGCATCTGTGTATGTGAATCCAGGGGCCTGGCCGGTCTTGCGGCCGATGAGGCCGTTCAGGTTGGGGCCTACCTTGTGCTTGCCTCCGGCTTCAACCTAAAATAATTAGTAAACTAATCATTAGTAAATAAATCCCAAGGAATTAATATTTGGATTAATTTCAAATGCAATACTGATGTATCAACAACTACCTACGAGCATGATTAATAGACTTTATGTTAGTGTGTCAACATAATCTGGATCCATGGTTCTATTTAAGAAGTAAAATTTTATTTTACTAAATTCTGAGTTTCTGTATATCACAATTCCTGAATTTTTTTTATTTATTTAACGCCCAGAGGGCTTTTACATGGTTGGTAGTATAATTTTTGAATTATTTATTTCTTTAATTTTCATGTTCTACGTAAACCGGTTATGCATCAATGTATCACGGAGACGATTATAAATTTGAGGTACATTTGAAGGTCATGTGGGGTAGTTTTACCATTTTGTGACATGCATCAAAATATAGTTGCTGAATAATGTCGATAATCAATGCAGAATTGTTAAGCAGTTGAGTCACTCTGTTGAGTGGCGCGTTTTCTGTCAAGTCCTAGCTTTCGGAGCATAAAAATGTGCATGCGAGCTTCCACGAGTATACTTGTTAAGCACATATAAATTAACTTCGTTCAACATAGGTGAATTAAATATAGTTCCGTAGATTAACTTCAAAAAATTATACTTCAAAATATATTTCTGTGGGCTCCTAGGGCGATAAAATCAAGCATTCCTGTTAAGAACGAGGATGGATAGTATGTATATTCCCTCATATACAGGTAACGCATAAACCTCTTTTGCACTTTTTCTATTTTCTTTAAGACGTGCTTCATTACAAAACATTTACTACAGCCATAAATGTTTTTGTGATATTACAATGTCATGAATAAACATACAATTGAAGTTAACAAAAAGCATCCAAGCCACAAAACTTTGTAGTTTTTAATTTTTTATAACAATTTGTAGAGATAGTTAATTTTTAAAAAATGTATATTGTTTTCTGCTATATTGTTTTATTTTTTTCGATTTAGTTAGCTTAGTTAATTTTACATAAGGGTAACCAAATTGATGAATGTTTTATCTTTCTGATTGTGAAACATAATGGCTAATTCCCGAGTATCGTATCACATGATTGATCAATTACTGTAAAAGCAAAAGGGGTTAATAAATAAAGATAAGATAAAGCAGAAATGTCTGAAGGACACTTATTAAAATAGATTACATTATTATAACTCGTTAAAAGACTGTTCAAAGATGAAAGTAAATTTTTAATAGAGGAATCAGTCATGTACTACAATCAACATATAGCTCTTTTTGACTATTCGTGAAAATAAAAAAGAATGAAATCATTTTAATAAGCGATCTATAGTACAAGAATACACATCACCATGTGTTTTTTCTTAGCATTAGATCTTTTAGAAAGTAAATACAAGATTAAGAGATAAAAAAAATTCTACAAATATTTTGATTAAGATGTTGGTTAGTTTTTACCAGCTGAAAGTGTGTAAGCGATTTGACATTGTTGTTCTTGAAGGCACAAATGAAAAGCGATTATATTACATAACTAAGAGCTGCCAATATTCGAAAACGGTGATGAAACTAGGTTAGGAGAGTTTATGTTAGATTAAAATTTATTGATTTTATATATGTGTAATGAGTAATCTTTTTACACTATGAAATTTTATTTATTATGGCCAACATATACATAGATTCAACTTGTGGATACATTAATTATTGCAGTAGTATTGCGTGTATGGTGACTGTATTGCAGACAACTTCTGTTTATTGATTAATGTGTAAAATATGAATCACTTACGGTGTGGCATGTAGCGCATCTCTGCACAAACAGCTTCTTTCCATTCTCGACATCTCCAGCAGGTACGCCCATTTTGATAAGTTATTGGTTGAAATAAATCTAAACAAAAAGTCACAATGTAATGAGGAATTAATGGATAATTTGACAATCTAAAGGAAAAGTTAAAAGGTAGATAGTGATGAAATATTATAAAATAAAATAAATTGTAAACTGGATGACTTACATCAATATAGGTAAGCACCTACTCAATTATATGATTTTTACAAGGGAACAATGTCAATGGACATCTGAAGGTGAAAGAAACATTGCAATGAATGATATTATTTAGCTGATATTTTTGCAAATCAATACCAAAAGGGAAAAAAATATTATATTAAGACCACTAACAAATATATTTTCGGAATTTGAGTAACTTAAATATCTAGCCAACATTTTTTTTTAATCCAAACTAGTAGTAAATTAAATTGAATGATGAAATACGAATACAAATAATTAAAACGACAATAAAATTTACATTACTTTGTCAGTAGTTCCAGATGATATTGAAATGAACATGAAACTCTCAGAACAAGGCGCGAAAAGACTTATGTAAGTGAACCTTGTTAGCATGCCAGAAGGCCTCGAGATCAAACTACGAAATGTGTCACTAGACCACGGGACAAACCTTACATAACACATTTCAAAAAGGTTCCAAAATACGAAACCCACAAAACAGTCACGAGGAACAATTAATTTCGTTAAAAATTACATCAAATTCAAATATAAAGTGACAAGCGTCAATGACGAAATGAGTTGTCAAGACAAAATACTGTATGGTAAAATTCAACTTAAAAATATTCTACGTGGTAACATACTTGAATTAAATCACTGAGGATATCTAAAACAGTTTGAAAAATAGTTATTGAGTACAGATTGTATGATGAAATTATTTTAAGAAGAGCAGGGTTTACAACTCACCTTGCGGCCACGAAAAATCTGGATGACTGAGGAAATTAGAAGTGAGTCGTTCGCGAACGAGTCGGCTCAGTGAACCGGATCTTTACACCGATCCGTAAGATCCGGTTCCCAAATCATCCGCTCACTCGTTCGCGGATCGGTAGTGACTCACCCGTTCGGGAACGGTGAGCCGGTGACCCGGTGACCCGGTGATCCGCTTCACTCGTTCGCGAACGAAGAGCCGGTGAGCCGGTGAGCCGGTGACCCGGTGACCCGCTTCAGTCGTTCGCGAACGGTGAGCCGGTGAGCAGGTGACCCGCCAGACCCGAAGAGCCGACTCACCCGTTCGCGAACGAAGATCCGCATACATCGTTCAACGGATCTCACGGCTCGCGGGTCACTACTGACGTACTGACCGGATTGATCATATATATGACATAATAATACTGGTATTCCCGCTTGCATAACATTTTAGTTGTTGTGTCGGCACTTATTTAGTTTATTATAACAGGAACAAGGAAGAGTTATATTATGTTCATGGTTTATTTTCAGTTAATCATTGATATCGAAATAATCGTAAAAAAGTAATGTTGGCATTGAGTACTTACATGAACGACGTTTAGCTATCATTCTCACACCGAAGTATTTTGTTTCACAACACAATTTTTATATTATTATTGCACTTATTTGGGACAGAATTAATTTAAAATAGATTTAAGTTTATTTTCATTGTTCTATATTTTGATTCCATTCACCAATTGATTTTTTTAAACTTAATTTGAAGAAATTTTTTCAATATTATTGATATAGATTATAGATTTTAATTTAAAAATAACACATCTGACAATTTTTGTGGCCGCAGAAAAATGATTCCAAATTTCACTCTTTTTTCTTGTGGAAATCATGGTAAATTTAAATTAAAGCTATTAAAAAGTTCGTAATTATGTTTTCCGGGTAAAAAAAAACTAAAAAGCGATAAGAAACGTGATTCAACGATTACCGTACGATTGAAGTTTGACGTTTTGTACCAAAAACCTAACAAAACAAAAGATTTCTCGATTTCATTTTTTCATTCTAATAAAAGGGTATTCCAATAAAATTGGGAATCCCCTTTGAATGTAATCATAAATATACGATATATTGATCGATTTTTCTGGGCAAAATTTTGTCTTCGAAATATATAATATTCCCAAAGAAGCAAAAATGTCGGAATGTTTCCTCACGATAGCAAGGTCCCATCTGACGAAGCGCAGTCCTGAGAAATGACCTTTAAAGCATTTATCTTTTCAGCTCATTCTTCCGGAGGGAGCTTTGTCAGACGCAACCTGTTATGAAACATCATAAAACCCTAAAAATATTTTAAGTGCAACTTTTATAAAAGAAAAATGAAATCTCATGGTTTCATGTTTAAATACTTTTATTTTATAAGCAATAATTATTAGCCTAAAACACTCATCCACATTGAAAAATCTCCTGATAAAAGATACATGACACATCTCTTATCCGTGAAATAATTCAATATATACTAGTGTTTCAGGCTAATAATTATTGCTTATAAAATAATTGTTACCCTTTGTGCTATGCATAAAAAATCTTGTCTTAAATATTAGTTTACCAAAAAAAAATAATAAATACTTTTAATTTCACCAAAACATAAAAATAGCACATTGTATAATAAACGATCCAATTTGATTTCGGTCACAATGTACAATTAAAATAAATTTCACTAGCGAATCTTAAACATCTTAGGACACTGTAGAGTGTAGAACACATGTCGATTTCAATATCTGTACCATTGTATAATATCGACGACTACACGTATGTATTCTTTTATCGCGAAGAACTTTGTTTTTATTTTATTTATGGAGGGGGGAGGGGGGGGGGTTCAATCGAGCCGGTTCACTGAAGCGGATCTTTCAGGTGAACGGGACCCAGTGAACCGGCTCCCTCAACTGAGCCGCTTCGCCCATCTCTAGAGGAAATACGTAATCGGGAGAAATGCGCGCGCACGTGGGATTTAGTTCCGATAGTTCCCGCCAGGAGGTCGTTAGCGTCAGCAACTCCAATAAGGGTCATTATTGAAGCGAAATATTAAATATTTATATAACGATGCATAAATAACACAATATAATTTTATTACAGATTTTTATTTTATACACGTGCAGTGGAGATAAAAATTGACAAAATACTTGTGTTTTCTGAAACTACTAACAATAAAATATTTTTTTACTATTACGGTGAAATAAAATTGTAGTGTGAGATAATTTTTTGCATTGAGTTTTGGGGTCCTTTTGAAATCCTAAATGTAATATATTGTATTATTCTTTATTTTGGCTTTCACCCATTGGTGGTGATCTTGGCCATACACAATTAATATAACGTAACATAAATAAACCAAATATAACATATAATAAACATTACATAACATACTTAACATAAACGGTACAGAGCTGGTAACAGTAGGTTATCACAAAATTATAAAAATAGAAACCTGTGTAAAATATAAGTGGGCGCTTTTCGTTATTTAACCAAAGATTTTTCTAAAATTAGTAGTGTTTTTTTAAACAGAACTATGAAATTGGCAATCTTATAAACAAACACAGCATATGAGAGTAAACAAATGTGATTATAAAACATAAAGAAAAACATAACACAAACATACCATGAACATAACATAACATACACATAATAAACATAAACCTACCATAAACATAACATAACATAAACATAACGTAAGTATAACATTAACATAACTTAACTAATAATAGGTAATTACAAAATTATAAAAATAAGAACCTGTGCACAATAGTACTTGACATTTTTTATTATTTAAAAGAAAAGATTTGTCCAAAATTAGAAGCATTATTTTTTAAACAGTACTATAAAATAAATATAAACAAATACAAAAGAATCAAGAAAAATATACAAATGCATAAAGAATAGTGTTTTAACTCAGTCAAAATGTGCAGAGTTGGGATTAGTAAAAATAGGAACCTGAACAAATGAATACAAATGAAAGTGAAAGAAATTTGGTTTATATTTATTATTATGGTCAGATATTAAGGCCATTTTTAAATAAATAAATTTTGCCAACAAATGGTGTTTAGACTAAGAAGGCAGGGTATACTGGTAGGCAATTTAATATCAAGTTTTACCAATTCATGAATGAAGTTTGGAAATTGGTCATTGATATGACACTCAAAAAAATTATGGTCCAGAGTAGCCTCTTACCCACAATCACAGTACGGCGAACTGACTATGATATATATTTTTTTAGGTGTGGTAGTGTATTTGTGAAACCAGGGCTGAACAGGAATAGAAGGTTGAATTAATGAGTACTGGTGACCTTCAATCAGAGAAGATTTTTTCCATTCAGAAGACCATTGGAGTTGGTACTGAGTTTTTAGAATAGGGAAATGGTCTCTAACCGGAAAAGGGATATCACTTAACGAACCATAGGCAGTGGCTTCCTTAGCAATATAATCAGCCATGTCATTTCCAGTAATACCGAGGTGTCCCGGTATCCAGGCTAGGACCACTGATGCATGAACCAGTGACATGGAATGCAGTAGGTCCCTGATCGAGCAGATTAGAGAGTCGCTACTAGGATTGAGTGGGGATGCGCTTAGAGCTTCTATGATAGCTATGCATTCGGCAGAGAAAATGAAGCATTCTTTATGAAGTTTGTGTGGGAAACACTGTCGCCAGTGTCTATGTTTCTATGAGGAACATAGACACTGGCCCCGCAATGGGAGTCCTGACTGAGTTTGGAACCATCTGTGAAAATTTTTATGTAATTTGGCCAGTTGTTTTCAATAATTGTGTTAAATTCTGCATTATTTAATTGAGTTGAGTTTTTAATGTTTTTTTTACTTACTCCGATAAATTGATGGACCTTCGAATAGAAAGTAAGGCTTTCATAGGGGCATGAGTATAAGGGAAGAGATTCATTGAGATAAATCCAGGAAAGAGTTGTAGCAATCATAAAAAAGGGGAGGGGTATGATTTTTCCAAAAGTGATTTGAATTAACCTCATACTTTAAGGATTGAGTATAGGAATCAACGGATGGGATGTTATTGAACATATTTTTCTGCTAGGCATTGCCTTCTTATATGTAAGGGAGGTTCGCAACATTCCACTTGCATTGCGTTGATTGGAGAAGATTTCATGGCTCCTAAGACAAGGCGAAATGATTTCGACTGAATTTTATCTAATTTAAGAGAATTTGAAGTGGACATTGGATCAAACAGACAAGATCCGTAATCGAGATGGCTTCGGATGAGGGCATTGTATAGAAGTTTTAAAGAAGCTGGGTGGGATCCCCACCACACTCCTGCTAGAAATCTAAGGGGATTTTTTTTTTTTTTTTTATTAAGGAGAAAAAACAGATACAGATATCAATTGACAAAAATATATACGAAACATCAACTAGAGAATTCACCTGCATCCAAACTATTTCTCACGAATTAACTTAAACAGCAGAAAACATTTACAAATATTTTCACTTATAAATAGGGGAAAAATATATACATAAGAATATTATTTTACAAATAGAGATATGAAAGAAATGCGCAATATCCTTTTAAGAATTTACAAATTATTTTTGAAAAAATTTAGAGGGTAAAACAAAAAAAAATATATATATAAATAGATAAACAATGTTAAACAGAAAGTAAAAAATATATAAATATATTTAAACGAAGTATGTCTAAGTTGTTTACTTTGAACTTTGTAGGAATTTTTCTACTAAAAGTAGTGCGTGTATCAAAAAATAAGTCAGAGTCCTTGAGGTTTTGATTCTGATTAAGTGATTCGCACATTCTTCTGATTGGATCCCTGACACCAGCATTTGTACGCGTCCTGCTAATGTGGAATAAGTCGTTAAGCCTTGTTACTCTGGGTGGTACTTTGAAGTTTATCAATTTCAGTAAGTCGGGACAGTCAATAACGTTGTTACAGATTTTATACAGAATCATGAGATCAAGGTATGTTCGCCGGTTAGATAGAGTGGAGACGTTATAACTCGAGAGCATATTTATGTACCCACGTTTGGGTGCGCTCATTCTGTAATTGAGGCATCACAGAAATTTCTTTTGAATATTTTCAATATTTTCTTTATAGATATCGTAAAGTGGATTCCATATGGAGGTGCAGTATTCAAGTTGAGAACGGACCAGAGTGTGGTAAAGAAGAAGATATGTTTCAGGTTTTCGAAATTCACGGCTGTTTCTGATGACAAATCCTAGCATGCTGTAAGCTTTATTCACAATATTATCTATGTGCGCATCGAAGTGGAGTTTGGCATCAAAAAGTACGCCTAGATCTCTTATACAGTAAACGCGCTCGAGTAAATAATTACCAATACAATAATTGTGTTTGATAGCGTTGTGATTTTTAGTAAAACTTATTTGTTTACATTTATTGTAACTTAGGTAAATTTTGTTTTCATTGCAAAACGTTTCGAACCTTACTAAGTCGCTTTGTATGAGAAGACAATCGTTTAAATTTCGAACAATGGCAAATATTTTTATGTCGTCAGCGTACAAAAGATATAAACAATGCATGAAACATTTAGTAACAGTGTTAATAAAAAGAATAAACAACAGCGGACCCAGGATTGACCCCTGTGGCACGCCAGAAGTAACTGGTTCCCATGTAGAAGTCTGTCCTCGTAATGATACGGCTTGTTGTCTTTTTGTTAAATATGAGATAAACCAACGTAATAAATTTCCTCTAATTCCGTTGTACATAATTTTTTTAATAAGAATAAGGTGGTCAACCTTGTCGAAAGCTTTTTTGAAATCGCAATATATTGCATCTACCTGGTGGCCTCGATCCATGCTAGTAAATAAGAAATTTGAGTAAATAAGTAAATTACTCGTGGTAGATTTGCCTTTTACAAACCCGTGTTGTTGTTCAGTAATTTTGGCAGCAAGCTGGGGATATATATTGTCATGGACAAGTCTTTCCAATAGTTTAGGGATCGCCGAGAGAATGGATATTGGCCTATAGTTTTCCACTCTTTGACGCGAGTCACCCTTGTGGACCGGTATAATATAGGCCAACTTCCACCTATCAGGGAAAACCCCATCACTCAGGCATTTATTAAATATTATGGTAAGCGGCACACACAGTGACGACGCAGCAGATCTAAGGAAAAACGCCGGTATTCCATCGTGACCCGCACCCTTGTTTATGTCTATCGATTTTAAACTCGATTGCACTTCTTTTTCCGTTAGTTTAATTGTGTGAATGTGCGCAAGTCCAGAGTCCTGAACTTCCTCGAGTTGGTCAATGTTAATAATTGGGTCATTGATAGAGGAAGGTTCAAATGTTGACTTAAAGAATTCAGAGAACATATCACAAATTTCCTGGGCATCGTTAGATTTGCGCCCTTCGAAGGACATTGCAGCAGGGTATCCATCAGACTGATTGATTGATTTTGCTTTTTCATTTTGTAACAACGTGATTTATATGAGAGTTCCAAGTAAGCTTGGAGTCCAAAAACATTCCAAGGAACTTAACTTCCTACGAGATAAGGATCACTTCATCGCCAAATCTTACCTGAATATTCGGAAGCTTTCGTCGACAAGTGAAGATGACAACTTTGCTTTTGGCAGGGGAATGTTCAAGACCATTACTATTTAACTACGCCAAGAGTTTTCTAAGAGCGTTGTTAATTGCTGATTCTGCGATGAAAAGATTGGCGGATATTTTGTAAAACGTTAAGTCGTCAGCATATTGGAGTATGTTGCACATGAAATGAATAGATTTTCCAGATCGTATGTGTAAATATTATACAGTATCTGGCTTAAGACAGACCCTTGCGGGAGTCCTTTGAATATTTTTCTTATGTGGGGAGAGGATTCGGATCCATCTACAAAAATAGTTCTCTCGGAGAGCAAATTTATAATGAATTGAACCAATTTAGGAGGAATGCCAATCGCTAGTAACTTTTCTTTAAGAATGGGTATATTTACATTGTCGTATGCTCCACAGATGTCTAAAAGTACTGCAATACAATATTCGTTTTTAAATAACGCTAATTTGACATCTGAAACAAGAGAGGAAAGGTTGTCAAGGGTACTTTTACCCTTTCTAAATCCAAACTGGGAAGGGGGAAGAATATGGTTTTTCTCTACAAACCAGTCTAATCTATTCTTAATCATTCTTTCAGCTACTTTGGTGTTACAAGTGTTGAAGAGAGAGCAATCGGTCTGTAACTTGAGCCTAGACTTGGATCTTTGGTACTTTTGCAAATGTCGAGTCCAGGAAGATATTTATGAGAGAGAGAAAGTAGGAAAGGAAATCGTCATCAGTGTGGCGGATGAATATGTTCAAGATTTCGTCATTGCCCGGAGCTGAGTCTTTTAGTTCTTCCGTGGCTCTTTTTAACTCGTCTATGAAAAATGGAGCATCTAACCAAGAAGAAGAATTTGGGGAGTAAGATACAACAGGCATTTCGTCAAGATTAGGTACATAAGGGGGAGCAATTTTGTTAAGAAAGTCAGAAATCCAAATACCAGAATTGTGAGATGACTTCGGCAGGGAAAAGGAACACCTAAACCTGCGAATCATGGACCAAACCTTCCCCGCCGGAGTAGCAGGGGATATATTAGTGCAGAAATTACGCAGCTGTTTTTTTTAAAAAAAACGGAATGTACGTTTAGCAACAGCTTGGACATTCTTGGCTTTCAAGAAATTTTCCATTGTCATCTGTTGGCAGTATGTCTTATTGGCCGCTTTCCTCTCCTTCTGCACTCGAAGGCATTCTTCATCCCACCAGGGGGAGGGTGAGCCTTCGTGCCTACAGGGGATGATTTGGGAATAGACTTGTCTGCAGATTTTAGAATGGAATCAGACCAAGATTTGTAAGAAGAGGTGCAGTTATCTGAAGAAGGGGTAGGCAGGGAAAGGGTGTGACCCTGGACAGATTCTCTAAAATGGCACCAGTCGGCTTTTTTTGAAGAGCTGAGACGGTTTAAACCAAGTCTCAGAGATGGCAGCAATAGAAATTGTGTATAATTGTAGAAGGTGGATGAGGTCAGCCTTATTGGAGAAGGCGCTTCTACTATTCCACTGAAGAATCCCTGCTGTCAGGGCAGCCATTGGAAACAAGAGAATTTAAGGAGGAGAGTAAAGAGGCAGCGTTGGATGGTAGGGAATTATTGTTATTAATTATAGAGATAAGTAACATGATGAGAGTTTGAATAATATTAGAATTGTCATTAGAAATGATGTTGTTTAAAGAATTGCCATTTGAACCAGGGATAAAGGAATTGCAGTTCAAAGTATTGCTGTTAGGAAAGACGGTATTTTGCGGAAATGGGGAGCTGATGTTACCATTTGGGAACAAGAGCTGGGAGTTATGGCCAAGATGATCATATCCGGGGGATTTAAGAGGATGAGAAGCAGATTTTGTCATTACAGTCTTCCTGTATGACGAGTTTGGAGGAATAATGTTTTGAGATAACTGGGGTTGAGAGGTGACTTCAGCAAAAGATTTTTAAGAGGGAGCTATTATTTTAGAAGCGTTGAAGTATGATACGCTATTGGAAGCCATATAACTTTTAATGTTTTTTTGGCGTGAAAGTTCGGGGCAGGATGGATTTATGGCTGTGTGAGAGCCTGAGCAGTTGATGCAAGTAGGGGGATTGGAAGGGGAGGGGCATTGCTTTGCTAAATGACTTTCTGCACATTTAAAACAGCGAGGAGAAGAACGACATGATTGCTTGGAATGGCCAAACCGACAACAGTTAAAGCACTGAATTGTCGGGTATGAATAAATTTCCACTGGGAGAGAGTTGTGGAAAAGGTAAGCATGAGAGGGAAGAGATTGGCCTTCAAATGTAAGAACTACAGTTTGGGAGGGTTTCCAATCGGAAACCCTATCTTTATAATTCAGCCGCCTAGTCTTTAAAACTTTCCCCAAAGATGCTGGGATAATAAGTTCCGTGATGAGTTCTTCCTCGGATAGGTCTGTGGGGATACCTTTCACTAGACCCATGCGGGAGACATTAAATGAAGGGATGTAAGCCTTGTATTTTTTGGCAGAGAGGTAGTCAATTGAATTTATTAATTTATTGGCATTGAGTGCAGTTGTGAACTCTACACAAATGCCGAATCTTCCCTCCGATCTGATACCACCTGGGGAAATGCCAAGTGGTTTTTTTCCTACAAATTTACCGAAATCAAGGAGATGCAGTGAGTGGCCTTGTGTGTTGTTTTGCACATACACGATGAAGGGGGCTTTTGCTAAAGTCGGGTACAGTGAAGCGAGTGGAGGAGCGACAGTCTCTACAGGAACTGTAACCTGAGAAGATTCCTTTTTCGGAAGTACGCTAACTTTTCTTTTTTTGGGAGCAGAGGAATCAGTCAGAGTGGAAGATACTACCAGTATCGCCCTGGTGTAAGACCACCATTCAGAATTGAAACGTTGCTCCAAATGGCTTTTGCCGTGTTAAGTGACTAGATCTGAATAGCCAGGTACTTCCCCACCTTCCTCTTTCCCTTCCCCACTTACCTTCAGCCTCACAACATCCCCCAATTGGGGATGCCATAGTCTCACTGGCTCCAGACGGGAGCAGTTGGGACTCTTGTGAGGTATTCACTATAAAAAAAAAAATAAAAAAAATCATTATTTCAACCTCGCTAGCAATGTCATTTTCAAAATTAACAGGGTCAGGATCAGGGGGGACGGGATCTGGTGGTTTCTTCCCCATGGCAAAGGCCATTGGGGCAAAAAGGAATGTAAATTAATATAAAATAACACTTACTGGACTTGGTCAGCAATAAAGGCACTCAAAGAGGACAAAAAATATAGTTCCTACAAAAGGCAATAAAATTAGATTTTTTCGTATTCGAACGGAAAAAAGACAAGAGAGTTCTTCAACTGTCAAAGTTCGAATCTAAATATAATATAGGAAAACAACAAAAACACAAATTAATGTTCCCATAGTACTGTGAGTTCCGAGGCCCCTTCAGGCCGAGGGCCCCTGGGCTCGTGCCCCGCGTGTCTTTAGGGAGAAGACGGATGTGTACATATTAGTTAATAATCTTATAATCATTATAACAAACTGGTACAGTTAGGGATTATTGCATATCTGCATGTATGTTTGCTGTTTAGGAAGCAACGTTATTAAAATTAAATATTATTCGACAGAGCGAGTTTCATTCCTCATACGATGAAATCTCTGGGAACAAGGTTAGTGCGAGAAGTAATGAATCTTTCAAGCTTTGAATGCAGTGAAGCCGCAATTCCAGACTGAAAAACTGCAAGTCCATAATAATTATTATTTATCAAAAATTCTGTCGTAGATACATTAATATAATGTGTTTATTTGTTTTTCATGCGCACCAATATACAAATATTAAAAAAGTATGGTTGTTATAAATCTTTCCTCTACAGATTAACAATGATTACCTGACTTGTAATAATCTCCACCTAATCTTAAATAATGTAATGTCAGTGAAAATATTTTGCTGCTGGAATATCATCAAGAATATGTTTTAGGCAATCGCAGCAAACAACAAATATTTTAGTACCAAATAATCACCATTTTATTGCTCAGTTACTTTTTATGAAACGGTTAAATACTAACTAACCTCTTTAAGAAATCCAAAATTTATCACAAAAAAGCTGACTGACCGCTCTCCCCGCCTACCCCTTCAGATAACTGCACCTCCTCTTACAAATCTTGGTCTGATTCCATTCTAAAATCTGCTGACAAGTCTATTCCCAAATCATCGTCTGTAGACAAAAAAACTCGCCCTCCCTCCTGGTGGGATGAAGAATGCCTTCGAGTGCTGAACGAGGGGAAAGTGGCCAATAAGACATACTGCCAACAAATGACAGTGGAAAATTTCTTGAAAGCCAAGAATGCCCAAGCTGTTGCTAAACGTACATTCCGTTAGAAAAAAAACTGCCGAAATCATCTCACAATTTATTCAGGTATTTGAATTTCTGACTTTCTTCACAAAATAGCTCCCCCTTATGTACCTAATCTTGACGAAGTGCCTGTTTTATTTTACACTATCTAATAACGAATTTTGTATTGCAGTATTTTTAGACATCTGTGGAGCATACTACAATGTAAATATACCCATTCTATAAGAAACGTTACTAGCGATTGGCATTCCTCCTAAATTGGTCCAATTCATTATCAATTTGCTCTCCGAGAGAACTGTTTTTGTAGATGGATACCAATCCTCTCCCCACATAAGACAAATATTCAAAGGACTCCCGCAACGGTCTGTCTTGTATAAAAATATCCTGTATAAAAGCCCGATCCTGTATAATATTTACACATACGATCTGGCAAAATATATTCATTTTATGTGCAACATACCAACGTGCAGATGACTTAACTTTTTACAAAATATCCGCAAATCTTTACATCGCATCATCGCAGCAATTAACAAAGCTCTTAGAAATTTCTTGGCGTGGTTAAATAGTAATGGTCTTGAACTTTCCCTTTCCAAAAGCAAAGTTGTCATTTTTACTTGTCGACAAAAGCTCCCGGATATTTGGGTGAGATTTGGCGATGAAGTCATCCCTATCTCTAAGGAAGTTAAGTTCCTTGGAATGTTTTTGGACTCCAAGCTTACTTTGAAATCTCATATAAATCACGTTGTTACAAAATGTGAAGGCAACATCAATTCCCTTAGATTTCTAGCCGGAGTGTAGTGGGGATCCCACCCAGCTTCTTTAAAACTTCTATAAAATGCCCTCATCCCTCATGCACTCATGTTTTTACATTTATGTTATGTATATGTTATGTTATGTTATGTTATGTTATGATATGTTATGATATGTTATGTTATGTTATGTTATGTTATGTTATGTTATGTTATGTTATGTTATGTTATGTTATGTTATGTTATGTTATGTTATGTTATGTTATGTTATGTTATGTTTATGTTATGTTATGTTATGTTTATGTTATGTTTATGTTATGTTTATGTTATGTATGTTATGTTTATGTTATGTTTATGTTATGTTTATGTTATGTTTATGTTATGTTTATGTTATGTTATGTTATGTTATTGTTATGTTTATGTTATGTTTATGTTATGTTTATGTTATGTTTATGTTATGTTTATGTTATGTTTATGTTATGTTTATGTTATGTTTATGTTATGTTTATGTTATGTTTATGTTATGTTTATGTTTATGTTATGTTTATGTTTATGTTATTTTTATGTTATGTTTATGTTATGTTTATGTTATGTTTATGTTATGTTATGTTTATGTTATGTTATGTTTATGTTATGTTTATGTTATGTTATGTTAATGTTATGTATGTTATGTTTATGTTATGTATGTTATGTTTATGTTATGTTTATGTTATGTTTATGTTATGTTTATGTTATGTTTATGTTATGTTTATGTTATGTTTATGTTATGTTTATGTTATGTTTATGTTATGTTTATGTTATGTTGATGTTATGTTTGTGTTATGTTTATGTTATGTTTATGTTATGTTTGTGTTATGTTTATGTTTATATTATGGTTATGTTTTGTTTATGTTAAGTTTATGTAAGATCTATCTATGTAACCTTGTGTTATACTATTTATGATCTATAATCATCTGAATATTTATATTATGTCATTTGTCTTTATGTTATGTTTATGTTATGTTTATGTTATGTATGTTATGTATGTTATGTTTATGTTATGTTTATGTTATGTTTATGTTATGTTTATGTTATGTTTATGTTATGTTTATGTTATGTTTATGTTATGTTTATGTTATGTTTATGTTATGTTTATGTTATGTTTATGTTATGTTTATGTTATGTTTATGTTATGTTTATGTTATGTTTATGTTATGTTTATGTTATGTTTATGTTATGTTTATGTTATGTTTATGTTTATGTTATGTTTATGTTATGTTTATGTTTATGTTATGTTATGTTTATGTTATGTTTATGTTATGTTTATGTTTATGTTATGTTTATGTTATGTTATGTTTATGTTATGTTATGTTTATGTTATGTTTATGTTATGTTATGTTAATGTTATGTATGTTATGTTTATGTTATGTATGTTATGTTTGTGTTATGTTTATGTTATGTTTATGTTATGTTTATGTTATGTTTATGTTATGTTTATGTTATGTTTATGTTATGTTTATGTTATGTTTATGTTATGTTTATGTTATGTTTATGTTATGTTTATGTTATGTTTATGTTATGTTTATGTTATGTTTATGTTATGTTTATGTTTATGTTATGTTTATGTTTATGTTATTTTTATGTTATGTTTATGTTATGTTTATGTTTATGTTATGTTTATGTTATGTTATGTTTATGTTATGTTATGTTTATGTTATGTTTATGTTATGTTATGTTAATGTTATGTATGTTATGTTTATGTTATGTATGTTATGTTTATGTTATGTTTATGTTATGTTTATGTTATGTTTATGTTATGTTTATGTTATGTTTATGTTATGTTTATGTTATGTTTATGTTATGTTGATGTTATGTTTGTGTTATGTTTATGTTATGTTTATGTTATGTTTGTGTTATGTTTATGTTTATATTATGGTTATGTTTTGTTTATGTTAAGTTTATGTAAGATCTATCTATGTAACCTTGTGTTATACTATTTATGATCTATAATCATCTGAATATTTATATTATGTCATTTGTCTTTATGTTATGTTTATGTTATGTTTATGTTATGTATGTTATGTATGTTATGTTTATGTTATGTTTATGTTATGTTTATGTTATGTTTATGTTATGTTTATGTTATGTTTATGTTATGTTTATGTTATGTTTATGTTATGTTTATGTTATGTTTATGTTATGTTTATGTTATGTTTATGTTATGTTTATGTTATGTTTATGTTATGTTTATGTTATGTTTATGTTATGTTTATGTTATGTTTATGTTTATGTTATGTTTATGTTATGTTTATGTTTATGTTATGTTATGTTTATGTTATGTTTATGTTATGTTTATGTTATGTTTATGTTATGTTATGTTTATGTTATGTTATGTTTATGTTATGTTTATGTTATGTTATGTTAATGTTATGTATGTTATGTTTATGTTATGTATGTTATGTTTGTGTTATGTTTATGTTATGTTTATGTTATGTTTATGTTATGTTTATGTTATGTTTATGTTATGTTTATGTTATGTTTATGTTATGTTTATGTTATGTTTATGTTATGTTTATGTTATGTTGATGTTATGTTTGTGTTATGTTTATGTTATGTTTATGTTATGTTTGTGTTATGTTTATGTTTATATTATGGTTATGTTTTGTTTATGTTAAGTTTATGTAAGATCTATCTATGTAACCTTGTGTTATACTATTTATGATCTATAATCATCTGAATATTTATATTATGTCATTTGTTGTATATTTGTTTGTAAGAAAAAAATGTTAATTGTATGGCGAAGTTCACCCCTAATGGTTGAAAGCCAAAATAAAGATTAAATAAAAATACTTTTTGGGGGTATGTGACGTCATAATACCGATTGCGATCCTGACTTGCAATCCGAAATGTGCTCTCGCACTCTATTGGTTTTTAAAATTAAAATATGGTGGCCGGGAAAAGATAACAATTTTTAAATCTGTTGGTTTATTTATGTCTTTTATGTCTGACAGCCACTGACAGCAGACAGATGAGTTGCAATAAGAAAATAATCGTAAATTTGGATTATAAATATACACTTTCTTTTCTCTTATTTATTATAGTTATTTGCTCGCGTATTTATTTAGTGTGATAAAATATCAGGTAAATATTTCACTAACCGCCGCACATATTATGGAAATTACACTTCGTTTCAACTTAATTACCGGTAATTATTTACGTCGGGGTAGATGGTAAAAGATGCATTATAATTACATTTTTATTCAATAAAATTTTAAAATACACCTTATAAAACGATCCCTTTGGCGCCATTTAGGACTTTATTTTTTTATGAAGTGACATTGCGATAGGTAAGTTTTTAGATTCTCACGGCCAAAAGCATTTTTGTTGTTTGTTTTTGGGGTGTTATGCCGTGTTGCGCTAACTCCTTCTTTAGCCGACGTTTCGGACAGCGTTGCAGTGTAAAAAAGACATTGCGATAGTTTCGTTTCAATCCAAATACGCATAAATGACTTAATTAACCCAATCTGAGAACATATTTTGTGCAAGTAAATAGTTGTTTCTTTTAGTAATTGTTCAAACAAAGTGTAAATTCCATAATCCGTGCCTAAAAGTGCGGCGGTTAGGAAAATAATTACCAAAGTTAAGTACATTATATTATACATATATGCATTGTAAGTTTGTAAGCATTTTTATTATTTTAAAATAGTATTTTAGAATAGTTAACTGCGACTTATTTCCCACAAAGAATTTGTTGGTTGGGTGTAAATAGCTGTTTCTTGTACTGATGTTAATTATTTACCTAACTGTCGCACTTTTAGGCACAAATTCTAGAATTACACCTCATTTCAACAATTACAACAAGAAACAACTATTTTGCAATTTGGGAGGCGGGTTTGGGTACTGCCACCCCGGGAACCATTTATTGGATAATCAACACCTCTGCCACAGGTCACCCCAAGTGGTCTGCTACATTTGGTGACTTAGCAGGGGTGCTCGGGGTCATCGGGGAGGTGTGTTTATTATGCGCCCAGCCCACCATTTTGGGACTGGCTGGTTTTTTAGAGACCCCCAGAGGGAAATTATTTTCATCGGGGCCTCCTGTGTGGGGTAAATATTTAAAAAAGATACTTGCACAATAATAATAAATTTATTTCACATAAAAATCATACAATAAAACATGCGGAAACTTTGACTAGCCAACTAGGAATGGATCCTGTTTTAGGCCAATCAAATTGACAAATTTAGTTCATATCATAATTTAGCACTTAATATAAAACAAAACCGGGGTAAAATTCAGTTTAGGGGAGTCACTCGAATAACCGAAATTGAACTTGATTTAGACTAATTTAGGGCTGGGGAATCCGAATCTGTATTAGGTGGGGGTCGGCACTATTAACTGAGTTATAGGGTCTTGAAATTTCGTATGCGATACATAGAAACCATGTTTATACCATATCAACTTTTAAACCATATCAACTATGAATTAAAAAGAATCAAATTAACAACTATTTTATATTTTTGACATTTCAGCAGTGCCAACCAAAAAATAAAAAGTGTTGCCATACAATAATAATATCAATGTTATTAATTGAATGCATGGAAAATTCTTAAAATTAAATATCAATTACCAGATTTGTAGGCAAGTTTTTTTACTTTTTATTTAACTTAAAAAATTTAATTTTAATGTAAAACAAAAAACATTACCCAAATAAAAAAAAAAATTATGTTAACATTCTGAAAATTTAATAACATTTCAACAAGATTTTTAGGAAAGTTTTTTTACATTAAAATGAAATTTTACCAAAAAAAATAAATTATTTTAAATACTTTGATTTTAATATAGTATATGGTATATATTTAAATTAAAATATATTTTATTAATTATTATTATTTTTTTAATTATCATTAAAACAAAGTTAGGTAAGGTTACATATTTAATTTACTTAATTATTTACGTAATTTTGTTCATGAACTGAATTTGTCAATAGGTAAGTACTGTATCCATTCTTAATATCTGGCTAGGTAATTTTATTAGCAATTTATTTTTAATTAGTAATCGAGGTAAAAAAAAGCTTTCTATTGTTTCTGGCACAATATTTTTTTTGTATTGTTTTGTGTGACGACACCATTGAATTCCAAGATATATTTTTAATACAAAGTATAAATAACCATGAATTTATTCAAAATTTTGAAGATTTGTGACGACAAAAGCGAAATGTTGGCTAAGTTAGTCGAGTGGGGCCTAATTCCTGCAGATGGTACTTATAATTGTCCAGATTGTGGGCAAGCGATGAAGTTGAGGTTGGAAGAAGATCGGGATTTTTGATTGTTTTGAATTTTTGTGTCTGCGGATATTCGATTGTTTATGAAGTGTGTTAAAGAAAGGTTTTTTTTAGTTCCGATGGGTTCCGATGGGCTTGTAATAGCAAGTTAGCGCGGGGCAAGAAGAAGGCTGAGCGGTGCAACAAAAGAGTAGTGTTTCGAACCGGTACGTTCTTTGCTCGTTCTCATTTGCCTATATGGAAAATTCTTGGATTCGTCAATTTTTGTGAGCAAGGTGCGTCGTTACGGCTTTCTGGCTTACAGTTGGAATTGGCGCAAGAAGCGTTGGTTGATTGGGCCTCTTTCTGCCGGGAAGTTGTACACGATGCTCACTTTGGTCGCTTAGAAAAGATCGGCGGCCCGGGTAAGGTCGTTGAAATTGACGAATCCAAGTTTGGTAAGAGACAGTATGATCGTGGCCATTATGTTGAAGGACAATGGGTCTTCGGCGGCTACGAACGTCGCTCCGGCCGCGTGTTTATGGTAGCCGTCGAGTCTCGGAGCTCTGAAACTTTGGTGCCCATAATCGAGATGTGGATTGAAAAGGGTACACTGATTATCAGTGACTGTTGGAAGGCATATGACTGTCTGTCGGACTTAGGCCACACGCACCAGACGGTGAATCATTCTGAAAATTTCAAGGACCCTGATTCTGGAGCCCACACAAATGCCATTGAGTCCTCTTGGCGAACAGCCAAATCTTCCATGCCGTCATCTGGTAGAATCAAAGCTCATGTACCTGGTAATCTAGCTCGATATATGTTTTTAAAAACTTGCAAAGAACGCGGGAAGGACCCTACTTTGGAGTTTTACCGTTTAGCTGGACTCTTGTATGACCCGCGTATTCCACAGGAACACTTCGAGACGTGCGAGTCTGATAAGGACACAACGGACGAAGAAGGTTTTTCCGATTTATAAGGTATGTTTTTCTGCTGTTATCTTGTGTTTTTACTGAATTAAGAAAATCAAATTAATAACTATTTAATACTTTTGAAATTTCAGTAGTGCCAACCAAAAAAAGAAAAGTGTTGCCATATAATAATAATATTTTTTTACAAAATAGGTTAGGTTTTTAGTTCGGGTTAGAGTAGGCAGAAGAACATGGGAAAAAAGGTATTAGAATTAAATCACAAACCAGTCTATACAAACCTAGCGTAGCCCACAAACTACTTGAAAAGTGGGATATAACTCTAAAGGGGACGCGAGCGGGCGTTATTAAAGAGGCAATTTTTTGTAACAGGAAATAACATGGAAAAAAGGTATTAGAATTAAATCACAAACTAGTCTATACAAACCTAGCGTAGCCCACAAACTACTTGAAAACTGGGATAAAACTCTAAAGGGGACGCGAGTGGGCGTTATTAAAGGGTCATTTTTTTGTTATAGAAAATCACAGGTTAGGTTATATATATATATATATGTATATAAATTAAATATTTACAAGATTTTAAATAATAAACTACAAATCTGGCAAATGATATTTAATTTTCAGAATTTTCCATGCATTGATATTATTATTATATGGCAACACTTTTTATTTTTTGGTTGGCACTGCTGAAATGTCAAAAGTATAAAATAGTGTTAATTTGATTGTTTTTAATTCATAGTTGAAATAATATATAAAACATGTTTTCAAAGTGTCACGTACGAAACTTCAAGACCCTATAACTCAGTTAATAGTGCCAACCCCCACCTATATTCGGATTCCCCAGCCCTAAATTAGTCTAAATCAAGTTCAATTTCGCTTATTCGAGTGACTCCCCTAAACCGAATTTATTCCCAAAACCGGTTAAGTAAATAACAGCCAGACAGTAGTAATAAAAAGACAGATCACCGCAGGAGTAGTAAGGTAGAAAAAAATGGGAAAGGTAGTGCATAAGTTTATAATATAGTTGGGTGATTAGAAAATAATCGATGGCATTGATAAATAATATAGAATAGACCATTGTGTTCAGAGGTGATAAATATGTGTTTTTGTATTTTATGGAAAAATGATGTATGAGTGTTATGGCAATAATGTACATATATATTTTTTATATTGAGATTTTCTATTGATCAACATATCTTCACTTTTTACCCTCCCTAAATCTCCCTAAATATAGTGTATAATTCTTATTTTGGGTTAATTAAATAATTTATACTTATTTCGATTGAAAAGTACTTTAAAAAATGTCACTATATATACTAAAAAAAAACAGGAAAGTCATAATTTTATATGGGAAATTTTGAACTTTGATTAAAAATGGGACTTTAATCCATTTTTTACCATCTCTCCAAAGGTAGTTAAATGTTTCTAGCAGTAATTAAGTTGAAATGAAGTGTAATTTCTACAATCTATGCCTATTAAAATTGCAGCGGTTAGGTAAATATTTACCATAAATAAAATTAAACCTTCACTTAGATTCCTTAACCTCCTAATAATGCTTTGTAGATAAAATGTTACCAATGTACGTAAGGTTCTTACCATCTTTTCAATTGGATACTTAGGGTTATTTTTACATAAATGAATGTAATTATGTACAAACATAATCATCCAACAATTCAACATTTTTATATTTTATAGAAACATAATAATCCAATATAAAAAATTAGAATTAGAAAAATTATTTTTACGAAAATTTACCATGAATGTGCACCACTTCCAGTGGGCCGTGTAAAATAATGCAATGACTTCTTATCAGAAGATCTTTATACATATTGTCAAGTTCTGATAGTGAATGTCTTATCTCCTTTAATTTAACCATAACAAATAAGATTTTATTATAACAAACTAATGTGTATGTATATATGTACATAAAATATACATATACTTTTTGAATAACGTGGAGTAATGTGTAGGCTTGTTATTAATTCCGATCAGAGTTCACTTTCTTTTCATTAGAATTAAGCTTTTCTTGGAATGGTTTTAAATCCAGGCTTACAAAGAAAGATAAAGTTATTTTTTTGTGATTCATACTTTTCTACTGAGTGATTTACAATAAATTATCGGCTCACGGCAGAGTTAAGATATTCTCAGTATGTATCGCCCTGGTGAGACACAAGCAATCAGAATCGAAATGTTTATTAGAATAGCCTAACCCTTTGAATGCCAAGTGTGAGTATACTCACACTTGGTACTAACTTTCAATGGGGTGCCAACTACGAGTAGTGTGGTCGTAGTATTTGTATTGTTAACAAAATAATCTGGAACCATGAATAAGGAATAGAATAATCAAAGTTTGGTAACTAGTAACAATATTTCAATTTTTAAATATTTTAATTTTACTTTATTCAAAACAAATATCAAATTTCTAATAATGTTCTATACAAAACTCTTATAACCTTTACAAATATTAATTTCAACAAAAAATCTTATGAACTAGTCGGAATTTTTTTTATAAAGATGTGAGATAGATTTTTTATTGAAGTTAATAAGATATTTTTATTAAATTAAGGACGGGTTGTTTCGGAGAATTTGAACAATTCATCAAATTTCAACGTTCTTTTTCGGGTTCTGTGAAAGTCCTATTCAAGTTCTGTTATTATATCCAGAGATGTGCTTTATTTCAAATAAATCCATTTCAAATGGAAATGCAAAATGGGTATTTTGCATTTTGCATTTTAAATGCTTTTCTAAAAACCATTTTGCATTTTGCATTTTAAATGCTTTTCTCAATGCATTTTCCATTTTAAATGCTTTTTTACAACATTCTTCCTACTATCTCCACTAATCTTTTTTTTCATAAGCCCCAAATATCAGTCGGTCCTCAACCTCGCTATGAGAGATAATTTACATTTGTCAAGTTGCTCCCTGGTAGGAGCCCTGGCAATTGAGTGATACCATTACAAAAAAATATTGATTCAAATACTTAACATGGGGCCATGACGCTGTAATATTAAATGTTAGATAGCAGTTTCTATGTTTTTACGTTGGCAATATTAGTCCCGCGCAAATTTTTTGTGGTTTCATAATCTGTAGTCGTGGTGTTTTTGGATTTACCATCATGTAATATGTTTGTTCTACATTGATGTCCATTATTAAATGACAAAATTGTTTAAAAATTCTATAATTATTTTAATTGTTTGACCTGAGAAACCATTTTGCATTTTCAATGCATTTTGAAAATAGGTATTTTGCATTTTGCATTTGAAATGCTTTTCTAAAAACCATTTTGCATTTTGCATTTTCAAATGGAAAAGTTTTGACCCATTTCCATTTTGCATTTCAAATGGTTTTGGGTACCCATTTTGCACATCTCTGATTATATCATTATAGGCTAGTTGCTTGACATAACTGAAATAATAACAGAACTTGAATAGGACTCTCACAGAACCCGAAAATGAAAGTTGAAATTTGATGACTTGTTCGAATTCTCCGAAACAACCCGTCCTAAATGTTTTATTATTTGATAACAAAGTTCATTTTTTCACACTTATTAAAGTTGCCAACTTTTAATTATTCTATTAATCCTAGTCAATATAATGTATACTATAACAAAATTCCATAACTTTTATTTCCAATGTCTCATGCTATATAAAATGTATTTTATGTCACTATATTTAGTTATTTTTCAATAAATTTTGTACCATAAATTTTAAAACAGGACATATTTTCTTCTCTGGAATTTTCTCTAAAAAACTAAAATCAGGTGATATTGTAGTATACGAATAAATGTTTAGTATGGCTTCCAGAAAAGATTTTTAGCACAGATTGCCGATACGAGTATACTCGATTATTTATAATATACTGCATGGTGCCGCTGAATTCTCGGCATTCAAAGGGTTATGCTGTGTTTATTGACCAGATCCAAAGCCAGCCTACAGCAACCAGCCTCTCCACCTTCCTCAAATGGGGATGCTATAGTTCTCTTGGCTTCGGATAGATGAACTCTTGGGCAGAACCATACAAAAGAAGTTAATTATTTCTGGAAGTCAACTAATCCATTTTAATGTGATTTTTAAAAGATAACAACACATATATAATATTATGAGCTGTATAGATTTTCAGAATACAAACATTATTATGAGCTGTATTGATTTTCAGAATACAAACATTATGCGGTTTTATTTGTAGAATCATTACACAACCATATCTTATCGCTTGTGATGCGAGATAAGAACGAGTGCTTGGTATATATTCCTTTCACTTGATAAATAAATTGGTATCCAACACAATCCTTCGTACGTTAGCAACCTGTTCCATCACTCAAATAAACATGGCATTGCTCAAACTTCTTGTGAGTTCTTCGGAATTTCCCGAAGCCGGCTTGGAACTGTTACGTAACAAGTGAGTTTGGTTTTGAATAATATAAATATGGTAATATAATTTAAACAATTTGTGTTAAGGTAAACATTAATCACGGATTATTTGCAGAATTCAAATTATCCAACCGAAATACAATGGCTTCGACGCTGATACCATGGATGATTACAAAGTGGAAATAGAACAACTTATTACGGGTGTTGATGGAATCATTTGGTGTTCACGGTTAGCGCTTACTAAAGATTTGATAAACAAAGCAGGTATATTCTTTCAAATATAATTATTATGTTTATTATTAAAAAAATTTATCATTTTATACCATCTCTGGAAAGAAATAATTTGAGTGCTTGTTATGTCACTTGTATGCCCATAAGTATGATTCAATTTTTCTGCTCGCCATTTTAGATGCTTATCTTTGGTACTGATCAATATGGTTGTATGTTGCTTTCATAATGGAAGCTTTGCTTAATTGAAAGCGGTATTTGCAGGCAGTCAATTGAAGATTGTAGCCGCAATGTCGGCTGGAGTGGACCATATTGATAAGAAAGAGTTGCTGTCTCGCGGAATCCTTCTCAGCAACACACCGGATGTTCTCAATGACGCTGTGGCCGATGTGGCTATTCTCCTTATTCTCGGAGCTTCAAGGAGGGTCCCCGAAGGCATTGAGGATTGCAAAACGTAATTATTATCACAACAAATATATTACCAGTTTGCCTTTGGTCTGATTTACTTATCGAGCCCTGAGAACTGAAACTATTATGACAAGCAACTGTCGTATGTGTTTCTGTTTGTTTCGTTCTGCCAAATTTTTTATTTAACAATATTTACAAAATGGAGTTTTCCTGCATACATAAACATGACACCTTAACTTTAAACAAAAAAATAGAAATTTGAAGAAAGATCGATGGAGGAGATAGATAGATATCTTCTTCAAAGTTTGCAAATTCACTTTGTGGCACCATTTTATTAATTAAATAAATTATAACACTTTGTTTTCACCACGATAATCTTTATATTTTAACCCTTTCAGTACTGAATTTCAGGCACAAATCATAAAAAATTGAAAATTGGTGTCTAGACTAATGAAATAATTTCAAAAATATTTTGTTTGAAAACTTTTTTGATAATTGTTATGTTTATTGTTGTACAGAGTGTCCATGTTCATGGACAAATGGTTACAAAGGTATAAAATTTTATTATGGTACTTTTGTATATTGAACCTTGTAAGTCATAAAAAATTGAAAATTGGTGTCTAGACTAATGAAATAATTTCAAAAATATTTTGTTTGAAAACTTTTTTGATAATTGTTATGTTTATTGTTGTACAGAGTGTCCATGTTCATGGACAAATGGTTACAATGGTCCCCTGACCATATTTCTTCGCAACCGTCAAATGCATTTGTCCATGAATATGGACATCGCTTTTCAAACGTAACTTGTAATCATATAACTCAACAGAACTTCGTAACTAAACATTTAAGAACCATCGTAAACATTTAATTTCCATGAAAAAAAATGCTCGGATAAATTAGTTGCTACAAATAATAAAGAAAACTAATTATATTGTAGTGTGTCTTACCAGGCAAGGGATGGTCTGTTTTCTCCATGGCTTGTTTATCATTTTAGTTCTTGAAACTCCGTATGATGGCAGCACCACACTGCTCTACTAATGTCCATGATCATGGACAAGTTGTTGTAATGATCAAAACCTAGCAAATAGCGTAATAACTAAAGATGAAAGTCGATGTCCACGATCATGGACATGGGTACTGAAAGGGTTAAAAATCAACATGTTTCAAGAACTATGTTCTCTTCATCAGGACATAAATTGTATTCTATCTACTGTATCTACTCTGTGTACTGTATCTGTTTTAATTGTTACCTTTTTAATTTATGAATACACTATAATCCGTCGCTTTCACTAATTGTACACTTGCCTGGTTTTTGGGGTGGCGGATTGGTGAAGTAATATTACCACATATAATGTGCTGGTTTTAACCAAATTGTAGTTTTCATATTTCGAAAGTTTAATGCATACTCATAATGAGTCTAGTTTTTGGACTGTTAATTCGTGGTGGAATTCCATTGTATTAGAATTGAAATTTAAACAACTTCTGCAAAGGTTGCATAATCATACGTTAATTATAATTTTAGAGGCAATTGGAAAGTCGGACCCCAGAAACAGTTGGGTCGGGATTTAAAAGGCAGCACAATAGGAATTGTTGGATTAGGTGGCATTGGACAGACAGTTGCCAAAAGGCTTAAAGGATTTGGGGTAGAAAGCATCCTTTACTGCGGAAACAGGGAGAAAGCAGAAGGTATGATACATTATATTATTACCTTTGAAAAATCAGGAATGGCATTAATAATAAATTATATATAAATATAAATTATTGTTTTCTCTTTACAGGGCTTGCACTAGGAGCCATGTTTGTATCCTTTGAGGAATTACTGAGGCAGAGCGATTTCATAGTCATTAGCTGTCTGTTGAATGAAAGCACTACAAAAATGATAAATGCCGCTGCATTTGGTAAAATGAAGAACACTGCTATACTTGTCAATGTTAGCCGAGGAGGTACGATAATCAACTTAATGCATAATATTACACTTGTATAAAGTACTATTTTATTATGGTTTTTCCTTATCGAACTCGCTCTTCGCTAACTAGGCTACTTCAGAAAAGTATATCAACTGATTAATTCATATTCTACACCCACAATTTTTTTGGATGAAGTTGTCTTCTACAAAAGTCCATATTTAAAAAAAATTTATCATATTCAATAACAAATTTATACTTAGAGCAATATAGGACAGATATTTTAGAATTTTTGGAAAATACCAAATAGTATCAAGTACATAAGCCATCAAAATGTTGATTTTTGTGGCCAGCCAAAAAGCAATTGACGGTACTGCAGCACTTCCATTTGAATTGTACTGTGTGTGACTTCGCGGAGCAATTTGCATACATTTTACCGTTATTTACTTTGAAAGCTCATAACTTTTGTCATTTTTGAAAATATCGAAAAACTATTTTTACAGTCCATAACTATTTAAATGTAATATATTTTCATCACAATAAAATAAAAATTAAAGCTGTTAATTCACCACATTTTAAATACACATTATAAACACGGTTATGTTTTCCAGGAGTTATTGATCAGGAGGCGTTAATCGATGCATTGACAACTAAGAAGATCTGGGCTGCAGGATTAGATGTTACCACACCGGAACCTTTGCCCAAAGACAATCCTCTTGTTGCTCTGCCTAACTGCTGTAAGTTCTTACTCAACTTTTCAACGTAGATAATTAAATCAATTCAACAATTGTTTCACTGCTTTCGTTACTTACTCTTACCGTTCCTGGTGTAGACTTTTCTTCTCCACTTCACAACTCCCTGAGACACTGAACCGCTGAAAGCCGTGTTGAAAAAATTAACAATAGAATTTTGCACAGTAAACATTCTGTCCATATCCTGAGAAGAGCATTTTTCTACACCAAGTGCTCAAATATTTACAGATTGACTTCCAATACATCTCTCAAAAATTAATAATTTGGCTGTAAACTCATGTTGATTATTGTTTTGTGTTTAGTTTGAAATATTTTTTTACTGGCTTGTCGTAGGAATATCTTATTACCCCGTTATTTTTAATATTTGAAGTGTACGAGATGCCTTATGACTGGCTACACTGATGAACAGCTGTTCCTTATTCTTTACACTTTAATATCTTTAAATTTTACGCTACATTGGCGCACAACGTGGTTTTTGTTATGCCATCATTTTAATTGCTACACATAATAGTAAATTTTATGAAATAAAAACAATATTTAAAAAAAAAAAAAAAAATAAAATAAAAAATTAAATAAAATATAGTAAATTTTATGTTAGGCTAGCTTTAGACTTGCAAGTTTTTTCGTAAATTTACGACTTCTAGCCAATGGGCATATTGGATTTTCAAAATGCAATATGCCCATTGGCTAGAAGTCGTAAATTTACGAAAAAACTTACAAGTCTAAAGCTAGCCTTACAAACGGTCTTCAAAGTAAACATTGAACATTATAGAAGACAAATGAAATTAACTCCTTTGTTTAATCATTTAAGCAATTTTATTAGATATATTAAATTAATATCATAATATTTTTCTTATTTTAACATAATTACACGTCATAGTTTAACATTTAGCAATGTATACATTTGGTATTTAATTATAAACCTCAAATTGTAGTTTAATTTTGTGCTCTTTTCAGTTTTGCTGCCGCACATAGGAAGCGCAACAGTAGACACCAGAAACGAAATGGCCAAGCTTGCGACGCTCAACGCAATCCTAGGATTGGGCGGAGAAAAAATCATTAACCCGGTGACATAACTCCCGGCGAAGATTTCCGCTTATGCCAAATAATATATGTAATGATATCTTTTAATGACAACATTATTTATGTTTAATTATGATTTTGTAATAATTAACAATTAAAAAGTATATATTCATGACTCGGTGACGGCCAATTTCAGATCATTTAATAATGGATCTATATGTTCTTCTAAGGACATGATGTGTCCGGTGTTGCAGTTATCACTCCCAATAAATGTCAGCACCAAAGGCAATTTGTTTATTTGAATGACCTGAAACCAAACATCATTTTTTTCCTGTAAACATAATTTTGTACAACTCTTTAAATTATTAATATTTTTTCGAGACCATCTCATTTACTTAAAACTAATGAGAATAATTATAGAGAAATCAATTTCCTAAAATATATAATTCAACTAATTAGTAATAGAATGACATTCCAAAAATTTTTGAAACAATTATTTGAGCTATCGTCAGGGGGGATGTTGACAATTATTTTATTTTTTGGCATAACTTAATGAGTAAAACTTTAAATTGTAATAATAAAATATTAAAATTTGAGGTTATACTCATCTAACCATCGGCAACTAATTTTTATTTTTGACATCTGTGCATACTTTAGAAGGATTACTGTGCAGTATTGCACCCCATATTTCAACAAATTAAACACTTTATGCTTTTATATTTTTTTAATTTTTTAAAAAGAAAGACAAACATTCCCAGGTTACGAATAACCCAACAATGTTTGAAAATCTCCTACTACCACCACAGAAAGCCGAAAATGTTGCTTGTGTTGTGATGGAGGACTTAGCCAGCCGAGGAATCGAACACACGACGCTCGGGTGAGACCCAAGCGCTATGCCCACTCAACCACTGACCGGTTTAATTATAATTTTATTGTGTACTATCTAATTATGTGGGAAAAGTTTAAGTCGCCCAATGGGGCGGGCAATATGACGATACGAAAAAAGTGCAGCCCCCAATCTTGGCGGCAGGTTTGCCGATGGGTTAAGTAATTCCAAAAAATAAAAAATATTCATCCTAGACTTGTAGAAAAGTCAATAGATGTCGCACATAAAAATATGGATATATTTATCCAAGACACTATCTAGATTGAATTTAGTTTGGGAAGAATCTTGCGATCGTACATAAAGATAGCAGCCAGTAAAAATAAGTGTCAAGAAAATTAAGATAATGTTAGTAGTTCTTAGTCGAATGTTTATGTTATGTTATGTTTTAGTTTTAATATTCGTGTTTTGTCCTGTCCTACTGTTATTGTTATTCTAAGTTTTATCATCACTTTGTATAAACAGTGTATTTAGTGTTATAATATTAGATCTGTATTGGGTAAGGCACACTGTAGGAATAATTTTAAGAACCATTAATACTGAATTACCTTTTTTTTAAGTTTGTTATACGAGTAGTTAAGCGCACTTGAAGTGAAATGACACTAAACTGCACTATATAAATTCCATGTTATTATTATTATTATTATCGAAGTACGATAAAAAATGAAAAAATATATGTCCGAAGGGGATAGGGTCGAATAAGGATAAGATAGCTCAGCGGTAGAGCAAAACCCGGGCGAGGCCGAGGTCCTGGGTTCAATTCCTAGATGCGACCAAACCTTTTTATTATTTGTCGCTAATATTGTATTGAATGATTAATCATTTTATTGATTTTCGAATCACATTTCGATTATGTACAACATTTAGTTTTAATATGTGGTCAGGGCTTGATAAATGTTGAACTCATTTAAATTAAAGTAGGTATAAAACATATTGAAATGATGATTACAGGTGATAACACTAAAATAGTAAAAATGAAGAAATGGTAATATTGGAAATTACATTAATAATTCAGCAAAAGCTTACATAAAATACTGTGAACTTTCTAAGGCGCTGGTACAAGGAATCATAGTGGAATTTACCTGGTAATTGGAGTACATGCATATCACAGACTTGTTCCTCCCCAGACCAAGTTTGCTGCCCTGGTCTGTGGCCATCCCGAATGTGGAGATGAAGTTCGGCCTCAGGGCGAGGGCAGGGGCCCTATCGGTTGCTACTCTCACCAGAGGAACACCATCTCTATCAGTTATAAGAATGCAATGCAATCCATTAACCCTGCAAAAAATCAATATTTGTGATACAATGCCCAAAATGTTCACGGGTCTGTTCAGCCATTACGTTTTCCGAAGACTTTTTCAGTGCCAATGCTGCTCAAATAAGATTATTCCAAATTCATGGTTGGTCACATACCAAAATTTTAAAAAAATTGTAAAGATAAGCAATTTATGCAAAAAAAATCATTACTACATACTTGTCGAGTAGCTGGTTAAGGTATTTTCTCAGTTCTTCCGCCATGAAAGTTTATTGATTTCAATGGTAAGGTTAAAAATTCAAGTCTTGAGAAGGCGACGATATAGATTTTAATTAGAAGAGAACGAAACACTACACCACTTTTATCGAAAACAAACTTTGACAATGGTTTGACAAGTTCGATAAGAATATCAAAATATGACACATTATATTATTATCTATGGTAGAAAAACTACAATGGTAAAATTTAGTGACTACCGACAAGACTACTTGAATTGAGTCAGGTGTGTTTGTGACCGCAAAAAATATTGATGTGTAATTGAAACTTTTTATGATAATATATAATACCTGATTATAAATTGACATTGAATAAAATAAAACACATATAATAAAACTGCGGAAAAGAGACTCGAGGGAAAAACTTTCGTTTTCTTGTTAGAATTGACTTAATGGTCATAAAAATAAATACTCTATATTTTTCTATGCACTTGTGATGTCAATGCATGTCAATGTGAATTCTATGGTTGTTCGGAAAATCTTATTTTCTCACAGGGTGTCGACATTCGTAGATACATCAAAATAATAATTAAAAATAAATCAAAGCGCTTAAAAGTTATCCGCTTCAGTAAAGACATTGTTTGCCGTAAATATTTCAAGACAGTCCACTTAGCTTGGTGATATTAAATTTTATGTGAACATGGTGATCGATGACTACTTTTAAACTGTGTAAATTGTTATTTCCTTGTGGAATGTGTATTGTTTTTTAAACAAATATAAATGGAATCGGTGAATACCAACCAGGTAGGAATTTGATATCAAACTGTATCTGAAAATAATAATATGAATGAAGTGGGTGAATGCGTTACCTACGTTGTTATGGGGCCACTTTTGGACCCGGACGTAAAGATCGCTGGAATATTGTTCATAGCACGTCATTTGTTTTGTTCATTGAAACCAAACTACGTCAACTGTGAGAATATAACCTTGTTTTGGCACTATCTACTTCAATCTGCCACAGGCTAACCAATATTATTTTACGTTATTTGTGAGTTTTCATTCTTACATTTCTTATTTTTTTATTATGACATTTTGTTTCCCGTTTTGCACCTTGCTGGCCAAGAATCAGAATACGTTACGTCACCTTTATGTTATTTATTATGTTTAATAATATAATATTCTGATTTGCTTTTTTTATCTATCGCATTTAGCATTGGAAGTGTTATGCTTAGGTACCTACCATGAAAAACATGCTAACGATAACTTTTCTATTTCCTCCACCTAAAAATCAACAGGTCTCCCCCTTACTACGGCCAGGAGGTGCATACGAACACATTAGAACATAATATAAGGTCTTATTTTTAATGTACACATGTACACACCGACGTCTATCCTACGTATTCGTATCGTCTTGTGAATAATAAATAATTTTCGCCAATGTCAATACTTGTATTGATCGGTAGGCACTTGTTTATTAAGTATTTATTTTAAATATATAGCTGTAAATTAATAACATACAGGGAGAAATAAGGTCGCGCTACTTACGATATATTTAAGACAAGGCCCTACTTTCCTAACTAGGTATATCCATATCCATACGACTGTTCCAAATCCGAACCCGGATGCTGTAGGCTTCAAGTACTTGCCTGAAAATCAATCATGCTAGAATTATTATTATTTTGCATTGCCAGCGATTGCTCTAAACAAGGTTTAATGATTGTTATCCAATCCGGTGAAATTGTTCAATTCTTTTTAATTAATATTTTGTGATCAACAGTCCTTACTAGAATTGTATTTCATACCAAATACGAATTCAGGAGGTGTAAAAGTATAATTGTAACAGTTCATACTTTTACAAGTAGGTAGGTACCTACGTACAATTTTTTGTAATTATTTACCTAACCGCCACACTTAGGCACAGATTTTGGAAATTACACTTCGTTTCAACAATTACTAAAAGGGTAAAGGTTACGAATTCCGCTTCACGGTAAATATGGAATGTTTACTTTGAATTAATACTTGAATTTAGTTATATTATTACTAAAAGTTACTATAAATGTTGGGGAACCTTTAATAACGCCTGCTCGCGTCCCCTTTAGAGTTATATCCCAGTTTTCAAGTAGGTAGTTTGTGGGCTACGCTAGGTTTGTATAGACTGGTCTGTGATTTAATTCTAATACGATACTTTGAATATAATCCAACTCTTGATATGAACATAGTCGCCGCAGCATACTAATTGACATATCGCGTAAGTGACTTAATAAACGAAATTAAAATTAAAAGTGCGTATTTTTCCGTCTCCCCCGACATAATAAATCATGTTTTGAATTAATAAAGCTAAATCCATTTATTTGAAAGTGAAATATTGCGTATTAAGAGTGAAGCGGAATAAGAGAAAAATAATGTTGTCTTGTAGTAATTAAGTTGAAACGAAGTGTAATTTCCATAATCTGTGTTTACAAAAGTGCGGCTGTTAGGTAAATATTAAACTTTTTTTTAAATTACTGATTGATGCTTATATATCCATTATTTGAAAAATTAGGTAAAATATAATAAGAAGAAATTATGAATAGGAAAAATGTCATAAAATATTTGTTGTAATCAATAAAGTAATCAATCTAAATGGCGTGATTTTTCTAATAATAAAGCATTTTTGTGAATTTGTAAAGTCTTGTTTGAAAAATATTTCCTAGGTAGATAAAGTAAAAGCGCTTTTTGGATAATCATAAAAATAATCGAACAGATATCGGCGATTACTATCAACGATGCATCAAAATCACAACCGTTTCATCGCAAAATAAAATTCCACGTCGATTTATTATTTACAAGTATATGTGTACATGTTTAGTTTTAAATGATTTATTTCAATTAAAAAAACTAGATGAATCTTTAGCCGTAGGCTAGTGTTAATGGTCAGACCGACGTTTCGGCATGATAACACCCTTACTTATACTTAGATCTGTTACTTTTTTTACAGTAGCTTCACTCAGGAGGCCCTCAGGAAATTATGTTTTCCTCAGTGCCTATGTAATCTTTGGGAATTCAATTCAATTCAGTGTTTTCATTTTTTTTTAAATTACAAAATTGTTAATTTTATTGCGTTTTTAAAATACATTTGGTCAAAAATTCTTACATTAATATAAATAGTGGGTATATCAACTATACTAGTAATAATAGAGTTTGCCTTTTAAAGGCAGCTTCATTGATGCTAAAAATGTTGATATCCGAATTGATTCTGTTCAACAGCAAGATTGCTCTCCCCACAGGCACGGACCACTGGCAAGTTAGTCCTGCAGTCTGGTAGATATGCTATGTCGTTATTTTCCTTATCGGGATGCTATGTGGAAGGTATTTTTAAGGAAAGGTATGAGAGGTGGGCAGGAATCTGCGGGCCAGTGTTTTCAGAAGTGATGGACGTTTGAATTCATCCTTCCCATTGCGATGCAAGGCGATGGATCGAGAGAGTCCTGCTGTAGAAATAAAAAGATCTCTAAAAAGACCTGCCACACAGCAGGTGGGCAGACGCATCCGCCGCCAAGACGTAGACAATCCTCACCCCATGAACCCTGCCAAGTCACCAAACGTAGCGAACCATTTCGGGTGACCTATGGCAGGGGTGTTGGTTATCAAATGAATGGTTCCCGGGGCGGCGATACCTATACCCGCCTCTCAAATTGACATATTATATGTATTATAGAAATAAGTGGGCTGCGGGCCGCGTCTTGCGAACGTCTGTATCGAATAATTGTGAATTCCAATACCGAAGAATTGGCTTTACATAGAAAGTTCAGCCAGTTTTTGGATTCGCTTCGATTTGTAGAATTTCCTAGGAACATTCATCTCAAGGCTATAGAGTTTATTATGTACGTCACGGCAGTCGATCGCACCCAACCTCTTCTGGAAATCCCAATACTGCGAATTTTTGGCGTCGTACTCAGAAAAACGAACCTTTGAAATCAATATAACAGGTCTGATTGATTAATGATCTATTTTTTCCTTTATGGATATCGCTCGTGCACTTATTATGGTGAATATGGAGATTTGAACATGTGCGGTTCTCGGATAAGTGGATGGGAGGCGGTTTGATTATTGGGAAAAACCGTAGCTCTACGGCAGAACGGTCAGTTCCTTGGCATTGGACTGACTGGACCCGAAGGTCGCCTGTTCAAACCCAGCGAGGACAAATAAAAACGTATGAGTTCATTCGTGTATTTAATTTAACCCTTCAGGCATATTGACTGTTACGTTTCTTAAAGATGCCGTCTAATAGTAGGTGAATTTGTGTGTATTTTCGCTTATCAATAAAATCCGAATAAATGGTATATTTCAGAAAACTAAAAACTGTTTTTGAAAGTTATAAACGCTTTCAAATTTTAAATAAGGTATTAAATTTTTGAAATCAAACGTAAAAAAAGTTTTAAAAATAGCTCACTTTACGTTTTTTCGTCTAAACACTAAATTAATATTACTGAAAACGAAAAAATACATATTTTAATAGACAGATGTATTATAAAAATTACTGCCAACTCACATATTTGTCGTTTGATATAAAAATAATTAATAAAAAAATCACAAAATTTCTTATATTTTTCTCAAATCGTGGACGGAACCTTTTGTTTTTATGAAGGTGTGCATTTTAATTATTCTGTGCTTAACTTCTATATTTGAATATAAAGCTTGGTGTTTTCTCTTTCCAACATCGTTTAGTTCATATTTCTAACTATGCCGATAAGGGAGACACAACGATTTCTATGAGACCATACGAGCTGTTCCGAAAAGCGAACAAATTGACTTTGCGATTAAAAGGTGTTTGTTCCCAAAACTGAAAGAATTAGCCTGAGGAGTTAAGTCAATTATAATATTATTATGTTTATTTTCAGGGCGGCAGATACTCAGTATAGTCCTGGTGAGAGAAATTCATTCAGAATTGAAATGTTGGTTAAAATGATTTTTGGTAAGTTTAGCGACTAGATCTGAATATCCAGGTACTTTCTAATTGTATCTGTCTCTTTCCCTTGCCCACAACATTCAACCTCGCAACTTTCCTCAAATTTGGGTTGTTCAGTCCCACTGGCTCCGGGCATTTAGAAATCTTGTGCGGTGTCACACGCAAATACTGTACTTTTTGTTAATGTGTGAAACCGCACATGTCCCAACCGTCTGGAGCCAGTGATACTTTGGCATCCACAATCGGGGTAAGTTGTGAGGCTGAAGGTAGTGGGGAGGGGAAGAGGAAGGTGGGTAGTACCTGGCTGTTCAGATCTAGTCACCAAACACGGCCGAAGCCATTCAAGCAAGGTTTCAATTCTGAATGGTGTTCTTACACCAGGGCGATACTGAGAGTATCTTTCATTCTGGATCGTGCCGCAAATATACTATATATTATTTTTAATTTGTAATTTCTGGAATAACACAAATTATTCAAATAAAATTTTCTTGCCCACGCCGGGATTTGAAACCCGCGACCTCCATCTTGCTAGTCGAGAACTGACACCTCGACCACGGATGTCGTCGATATCACATGGTTATATTGTTGCAGAGGAGAAATATTTCACAGTTTTACGAAATTATAAGTAGTAATAACAACTTCTCTCATAGAATTACTTCGGACGGGTTTTTTCTCCGTTGAATTTCTCACCAACTGCGTCTGCCGAGCAAGATCCATTAAAATAACTTTGAACTAGAGACGGCAAACGATCTGTTAACAATGGATTACAAGTCAGGCGAACTAATAATTTTAGTTTCTTTGTTTAGAAAATTTTGGAGAAAGATACCATATTATCATAGAAAGTTTTAAGCACAACTAGTTGTCAACGGATACACTCTTATCCGAAAGAGAAATATATAAGTGTTTAATTTATTATCATTTATCAGAAATATAATTTCTTTTCGTGACTTCTAGTTTTCCTTAGAATTTTGTTTTTGTGATTCTCTGAATGACAAAAATATATATTTTTGTGCTGAGTCAACACACCACATATCCGTTTATGTCTTAGGCGCGAAGTCTAATTCAAATGTAGTAACTATATTGTAACACTCAGATTTGCGCAATGACTGCTATCAGAAAAGGAGTATTTTAGCACGATGTATTTTTTACCATCCCGATTGTATTTATGAAACATTAATTGCGGCCCTGTAATTTGTTAAGCTGTTTTTGTCTAGGTTAGTTCTAATAACTCCATCATAGCAATAACAGACCTTGATATTTTTTCAACAGTTAATATTTTTCTATAAAATTGTGTTGATGCGCTCAGATGCGACAGACATATTTGGAATGTCGTAAAAGACACAGATACTTATCGATTATTTCAACAAAAGAAAATTTTCCATTCTTATCTGGACTGTGCTCATCGCTAGTCCACACCTCCTTAGCTCGTGATAATATGAGTCAAGATTCGCAGGAATCATTGAAAATTAAATTCGTAAATCCTTAATCTGTAATATTTGCTCACTGCACTCTGCAATCGAAGGGCGTATCATTGTCAAATAATGACAAGCCACAAAACCTATCGATTAATTCCACAAAAGAAAAGTTTCCACTGTTATCTCGATTGTGCTCATCGTTACTCCACACCTCCTTAGCTCGTGATAATATGAGTCAAGATTCGCAGGAATCATTGAAAATTAAACTCGTAAATCCTTAAACAATAATATTTGCTCACTGCACTCTGCAACCGAAGGGCGTATCGATGTCAAATAATGACAAGCCACAAAATAATAATTATTATGTTTGGTACAAGAGACGGTGACCTAAATGTGAAATATCATAAGGCCTTATGGAGAAGTTGTTGAGACGGTAGGAGGATATCATCACCTCATTAATAAATTATTCACTTACATGCCGTGCAAAGTTTTACACCGATGATTAAAGAACTACCTACATAATATTTTAAAGATTGTGTTATAATATTAAATTTGTCACATGGAAATTTTCCGCGCTGTGAACATTTTGGGTCATCCTTACAGCGTTTATCGTATTTCATGTTTTTCGTTTTTCTTTATTATGCGATTCGTTTTATGTATATCATATTTTATCGTTGATAAATTAATTATTTCCTTTTGCCATTACAGTTTAATTGCTCAGATTTTTTTTTCTTCTGGTGATATTAATATTTTCAGGAATGCTCTTAATTGTCCTCAAAATAGACATTATAATTTTTACGTCCGGTACACTCATATTCTAGCCTACAGTCAGTTAATTGTTTTTCCTTCAATAATCTGTTCTGCTTTTTTAGTACACTCAATATTTAAGGAAATAAAATGGAAATTGAAATCTTGTAAGAAAATACCTGTCACAATATATTTTTCGAATATGTCGGCAAAAATAATTTTATACCAATCTGTTGCGATTTACAATACGGCCTCCGTGGTCGAGGGGTAAGGCTCTCGACTAGCAAGCCGAAGGTCGCGGGTCCTAATCCCGGCGTGCGCAAGTGAATTTTATTTGATTAATTAGTGTTACGAGGCGTATCCAGAAAGTAAGTGTACTGAGGCTCTCACGACCGAATGAATTTTATTTTCGACATGTTGACTACACTTACGTGTAGCCTGACTCTTCCCCTCCGCAACAAGACCTGTTCAAGGTCAGTATGTTGAGAAGTGTCGCCGCGACAACACGTTTCGTGAAAAATGTCAATCCAATCTCCCGCCAAATGCGAAATACGCAGCGTCATCCGTTATCTCGTTTGGAAGGAAAAACCTCCGTTTGAGGTTTATAATGAGGTTAAAACTGCATATGGTGATAAAACTATGAATTGTACGAGTGTGTACAAGTGGTATCGCGAGTTTAAAAACGGTTCTCACCTCTTCACCCTCCGTCAAAAAGTTCAAAACCACAATTTTAGCCAAGAAAATCATGGCATCCGTGTTTAAGGACTGTCAAGGCATAATTTTGATTGTATATCTGCCTCAAGGGGAGACCATCAACTAAAAAAATTGAGGATGGCGATTCAAAACAAGAGGAGAGGCATGCTGACAAAGGGAGTCAGCCTGCTGCACGACAATGCCAGACCACACACGACCAACGCCACGAAGGAACTGCTTGCCTCGTTTAAATGGTATGTCCTGAACCACCCCGCGCATTCCCCTGACCTAGCACCTTCAGATTATTATCTCTTTACCTCCCTGAACCTTGTCCTCCTTAACTCCGCCGAAGAAATCACAAAGTTGGATTTATTGAAGGATTTGATTTGTTTGCTTTTATTGAAAATATTTTTGATTGTTCAGAATCCAAAGGTTACATTCATAATAATAATAATCTGGAAGAAATATAATGTAACCTATAAGCCATACTTTGTACTCTATGTATTTTTGTGCAATAAATATATTTTTTAATTTGAATTTAATATATCAATATAATCTCAAATGAAATTAACACTAAGTATTTGTTTTATGTAGCAATTTCCTTTTTTCGAAGACCTAAAGCGATGGACATAAAGATGGTAATTTATTTATATCAGGAATTTTGGAAATGTATTTCATTTAAGTTTAATGATTTCATCACTCCGCTGCTTCCAAATTTCAAAATCGTGTTACCCGGACCAGAAGAAACCGCTTTAAAATATGTATAATAATTATGAAGGTTAGTGGGATATCTACATATTATATTTATGTACACAGAGTGCATGTACCAAGTTCACACATTAGGCGGAGTCGGAGTCGATGAGAGCGGCCGCGGCGCATGCAGAGCATGCAGGCCACCACGATCAGATCCGGCTCGATGAAAGTCACCAAGCTACAGTAATCAAATCACCAATCACCTATCGCTGCATATTATTAGTATATTGCCGAAGTGCTCGATTACCGTGCGGATTGTGCAAGCGACCGAGTGATGGGCATAATCGATCTATCCATTTCGAAATGATAGATTGTTCGAATTAATTAGTTATCGAAACATTTCAACAAGTTCAAAATTCATTATAATGCATAAATTGAATTATTTTGATCATCGATATATTATAATCTTGGCCGATGGTTCGATACAAAAATTTTGACCACTATCCCGGAAGTAAAAAAGATGTAATTTAAAAATTACCTTTCTATTTTAATGATTAAAAAATAGGCGATATCAAATGAGGCGGTGGAATTTGTTTGCTCGATCTACCAGCAAAAATACTTACCTTAATGATTTAGTAAAACAATTTAAAAACTTTAATCACTTTAAAATAAATAAATTATTAATTATTATTTTGGTAAACTAATGTTTTAAGACAAGGTTTTTTTATGCATAGCACAAAGGGTAACAAAGGGAAAAAATGTAACAAGCAGTAATTGTTGAATGAAACACTAGTATATATTGAATCATTTCGCGGGTAAGAGATAAGCCGCCATAGCTCAGTGGTCAGAGCTGTCGACCGGAAATCGAAGGGACACGGGTTCGAGTCCCGTTGGCGTCATGTATCTTTTATCAGGATATTTTTTAATGTGGATGAGTGTTTCAGGCGAATAATTATTGCTTTTAAAAAAATATATATTAATATATTTAAAACAAAATACAAACAAAAAAGGTAGTTAGATATTTTAAATTGTTTTAGTAAATCATTATAATGATTGATCATTAATCGAATTGTCTGTAGGTATCAAACATAGAAATATTAACACTTCCTTCAGCCTCACAACATCCGAATGGGGAAGCCATAGTCTCACTGACTCCAAACGCTTCGTAACAATTGGGACTCATATGCGGTTCACATAAAAAAAATCAATATTTTTATTTTGGAAAATTGCGCGCTACTGTGCATCGAGCGATGAGCATCGTCTGTCATGCAAATATTTTGTATTATGAAGCAAGCAACTGGTTCAATACGTGGAGTCGTCTTTTTAGAACATCCAATTTCTATTCGCTCTACATTATTATTTGCTAACCTCCTTGAATAATATATTATGTGGATTTGCCAGCTCAATGTTTTTGTCGGGTGTAATTTATTATTTATATTTTATTAAAAATGGATCGTCTGTCCGTCAGAGTGGGTAGCCATGTAGCTAATATGGTTTAACAATTATTGAATGACCATCAATCTTCAATGCAGATTGCTAAAAACGAGATACAAAAAAAAAACTCCACGTTGATTCACATTGGATAGAAGATGTTCTCGTTTAATTTCCATTTTTTTGCTCGAGACTCGTGAGTGTGGGTATTGTATAATAACAAATCAATGTTTAATCGAATGTCCCGACAGCAGAATGGTAAATTGCGCGCATCTCGTATCTATCAGATACCTTTAACATTTGGAAATAATATTAAAAAAATATATACAGAGTGCTTTATGGATGCGAGAGGTCGAAATCATCGAGATCCGGGGTGAAGGTCTCTAGAGCTGGGATTCGAGGATTCCGGTGTTCTCAGTTCTGATGAGCGAGAGCTTTCGAGCTCTCAGAGCCTCTTGTGAACCGCCTGACTGCTTAGTGGTTATAGATAAAATCGTAAGAATCGTGATGTATAAGTACGTCATGGGATTGCCTATCTATATATGGTTGTACAAAGTTATTAGCGAAACGATCGCAATAGTAAAATCTTGTATGTGAAAAAGTACTATTGTATTAACTGATTTATTCATGAAAAGTTAGTGGGTGTTCGGTAGGGTGGGGCAAATAACCTAACTGTAGTGGAATTTAGTTCTCTAAAAATTGGGGTTTAATTATAAGAAGCTAAATTTTATTAATGTCTGCACCAATGCACGTATGAGGTGAAACTAATAATTTATTTATAATTTTTTTTTTGTAATTCATTTTGTGTGTTTCAATTATTTGTTTGATTGCTTATACATACTGTAATTTATTATTAAGTAACGTGTTCTTCACAACACCAACAAAGTAAATAATTTAATTATTTAATATTACATTCATATATTATTTTCACACATTTCATGAAAAAATACTGGAATCGGGTGTATAATATGGTTCCATGATAACTCAACACAGTGACAATTCAACACACCTTTAAAAAGTGATATAAAGTCATTAGAAACGATAAAAAAATTAACCTAACCTACTTGTTTCATCACTTTCCATGACTTTATATAACTTTTTAAAGATGTGATGAATTATCATTGTGATGATTTATCCGGTCACCGTATAATATAATAAGCAGATTGAATATTTTTAATGTTTTTTTGTGTTATTAAAAAATTCATTGTTTTACAAAATATTTGGAATGATCGGCTAAATAGCTAGTATTATTGCTTTACAATTTAACACGGTTATAAGTGAAACCAATCCCACGATTTTTGATATCCATTTATACCTGTATTATAAAAAAAATAAGTATAAAGAAAGGTTTTTTAGCTCGACCTAGTGTTCGGTCAGTTATGAAGCGGGCTGTACAACCCGGATGGCCAAGGAATGACTGGCTGTAAGTAGTGTTAGCCACAATAGATAGTTTGGTGGATATCGGCTGCGACCCGCCTCGTATCCTGTACAAAGCAGGTCGCCGACCGACCTACAGATTGCAAGCAAGCAGTATAGACTCTACAGGCCAGACCGATGGGTCAACATTCGGGAATTCCGGCTGACAGGTCGCTACTCACTCCACAAACTCTTGCTCATAGGCCTCCTTTCCCAAACCCAACACTCAACATCTACAATTCAAGGTACGTAACAGGAAATCCTGGTTCGCAGAAATAACTCTCAACAATAAGTTCAAGCCACAAAATAATTTGTTTTAATTGAGAATCGAAGTAGGTGTCTTCCAGGTCGCTGGCAGGTCTCAACACCTACTGTCCACGTAGGTACTAAGAAATCCTTGTCTACAAAATTAAGTCACCATTAGAGCCTAATTTGTTTTATTTGAAGACTTTTTAGGTATCTTTCCAGGTCGCATATCACTCAATAATGATTGTTACTCGCAATTGTCCTTTCCCCAACACTAACTGTTCTACATAGGTACTCAAAATCAAGCCACCATTATAAGTTCAAGCCTAATTTGTTTTATTTGCAGATTTAATTTGGGTTCTTCCAGGTCGCAACTCAATCAATTCTTCTCCCTACGTCTACTTTCCCCAATACTCAATACCCACAACTCATAACTCTACCAGGAAATCCTGTTCCACAGAAATAACTCGCCACGATAAGTTCAAGCCGCAGAGTAATTTGTTTTATTTGCAAATTTAATTAGGTACCCTCCACCCACCTGTGTATACAATGTGTGCATAATCAGTACCTATATAGAGAGGTACATTGTAAACAAACCATATTATTCATTAGTGCCTTTTTATTGAATTTTCATTCACAGGTCATTGTTAAATCTCAGACGAGTATGCATTATAATTATTTTAACCCGTTTCGAACGAAAAATTGTTAATTTTTTTGTCACACCGATATACATAGTTCCAACTGCCCGGAGGTAGTAGGTCTATGGCAACCTTATTTCAGGTATGATGTTAGGTTAGGTAAAGCCGTGATGAAGTATGTGGTCTATTCAGAGGTGCTAATATAGTACTATTTAATTTGATTTCTATGTGAATAATAAAATTCATTAAAAGCCATGAAAAAAACTAACCTGTGAATCTAACCTACGTAACCTATTTAACCTTGTTTTTTTTCATCACCTTTCATGACTTAGTATCACTTTTCAAAGGTGTGTTGAGTTGTCCGGTTACCATAATAATGATAGTTGCGGCAGGTTGTGAACTCGCGCCCTCTGGGTCCGAAGCCAACAACCTCACCGCTTTACCATTGAGGTCGACAAACGAATAATTATTACAGCTCATTCCTCGATTCATTTGCTATCTACCCAATATCCGTTGGTTGACTCTGAAAACCTCTCTGTAATCATTACATCCGCCTTGCGAGAGTTTAAGCTTTGAAAGTTTTAAGATAACATCCGTGTTCTATTATGGATTGCTTTTCGATCCGCAATATGATAAGGTATATTTCAACTATTTCACACACGCACATTAATTTCTATCATCTCATGTGTCATCTTAACCTTAAATATTTATCATTAGCTCTCCTGAGCTCAGGCCGCTGACCTACTTAATTAACTTAATAATAAATGCATACGGTAGGTACAAAATACGTAAATTTGTAGACCTGTACACATTGATGTATTATGCCTGTACATCATAGAACTCTTATTGTTATCTTAATCCCGACTATCGTATGATTATAATCCCTTGAAGATTAAGAGGATGGGTTTCTGTGAGCATTTAATCATTTAACTTCGACCATAATTATTACTAGCAGATAAAAACCGGCTGCCGCGGTTTGAAAACGTCAACGGTTCGTTTAAAAAATAACAGAGGGCACCACTTCCGTTTACAACAATACTAAATTGTACAGTCATTACGATAATAACATTTTTGTCAGCACACCTTCAATCAATTTATTTTATTTGTTGTTCAAAATGTTTTTATAATAGTTGTTATCGTTGATGTCAGAATAGTTGCTTCATATATATAAATATTTTTAGTACAAATGTTTATTTTTAAAATTCTTGAGAATATCGATTTGGTTTTTTTGAATGAATAAATGAATTAATCAAATAGAAGCTTACCTACTTCCCGATATCCGATCGAGCTGAAACTCGGCACGTATACTTGTTGTCGGTAGTCGTTCACGAATTTATGTGAAATTGGATGACGTTAAAAAAATTTAAAACAGTTAACAGTTAGCAGTCATCCAATTAGGATTTAGTAATGTTACGGTTCACTCATTTTAGTCAGTCCGTGGGGACGAAGGTTCAATCCTCGGCCAAACCTTTTTTTTTTAAATACAAGTATTAATAAAAACAGATGTATTATAGTAAAATAAATATTTTTACGGGTTAGGCACGGAAAAATAAGTATTGCTTTTATTAATTTATTTTAAAAATCCCTTCAAATTGTTGGTAATCCGGTTAAAATGGGATTGCAGGCCTTAACGAATGAATTTACAGGTTTCCTGATAAACTTTTAGTAATTTATGAATATATATTATCACGATGTTGGAATACGTGGAAATGAAAATCCGAATGTTTTTCTTGAAGATTATATAAGAATTATGTAATTTAGAATGTTACGTACTCGAAATCGAAATTATATCAAAAATAATAATTTCGATTGTCTGTGCTTTAGTCCTGCTTGAAATCTGGTTCAATTGTTTAATAATATGTAGTTAACAGAAACTTCGAATTAAAATTTGTACGGGTCACGTTTAACGTTACGTGCGTTCTTACACGAATCGATTAAATAAAATGAAAAAAAACGCATGTCAGTTTGCTCGTACGCTAGGGGTTAACGATATCGGTACACTTTTTGTAGAGACTAGAATTTTTGTATCCGCCATAGAAGGATCCGACACACGAAGGTTACACTTTCACATATTTTTAATGTCAATGCATAGGTCGTGAGCTGCTCGGTCCGCTTGTTATATCTGCGTTTTTTTAATCTCTGCCTTTTTGTTTCTGCGATGCTCGAATCGGTTCTTCTTCTTTGTTAGCGATATCCTGTTACTACGTGTTTTTTTAGATTGCGAATTTAATCGTTATTCGATACCGTCCGAGGAGTACCTACTGTGTGCGCGCTAGCTCGGTATAGGGATGGGAAAATTCGTGATAACTTCAATTTCCAAATAATTACCTATTTAAATTTTCTGTTATGTTCGAACATTTCTGAAAATATTCATAAACTGAAAACTATTTTTGTGTTGATTGTATTATTTTTGACATATTAAAATTTTTAATGCAAACATAAAAAGTTTTAAAAATGGCACACCTTACGTTTTTTTATATAAAAACTGAACGAAAATAAATGATAAAGAAAAAAAAATTTAACAGTCTAATGTATTATAAAAATTATTGTCACTTCACTTATTTTATCGTTTTGTACAAAAATAATTAAAAAAACTCACCAAGTTTCATAAATTTATCTCAAATTACGGTCGGAACCTATGATTTCATATAGGTGTACCTACTTTATAATTATTATGTGGTTTATTTATTTATATTTAAATATCGTGTTTTTTTCATTCTAAAACCGTTTAGATCTTATTTTTCACCATGAAAGTAAGGGATATACAAGATTTCCATGAGACCATATGAGCTGTTCAAAAAAAGCTTAGAAATACTGGCTGTTGGTTCGTTAAACCGAACTAATTAGCCGCTTGAAGTGGTTCGAACTTTCGTCATATTTCATGTCCATCAAATCGTCGGTTAGCTGCGTTTGAATTTAAGCCATTTGTATGTTCCATTTTGAACAAATTGTGACAAGCATAGATACACGAAGAAAATGAATATTGATAATTTATTACGAATCTCTTCAAATTATTGGTAATCCGGCTAAAACAGGATTGCGGGACGAATGAATTAACAGAAAAAAATGAAAACAGTTCTATTATAGTAAAATAAGTATTGCTAATTTATTTTTAAAAATGCCTTCAAATTGTTGGTAATCCGGTTAAAATGGGATTGCAGGCCTTAACGAATGAATTTACAGGTTTCCTGGTAAACTTTTAGTAATTTACGTATATATTATCACGATATCGGAACATGTGTTCATAAAAAATCCGAATATTTTCGCTTTTGGTCATGATATATTATCAAGGCAAATGCACGCGCGTTGAAGAAGAAGCGTAGTTTTTTATGACAATTTTGCGTTGTCCTCCAAGTAAATATTTTGTTTGCTTTCATATTCTTTCTTCAATAAAATCGATGTCGTCCATATCTTGCAATTGGCAAAAATATTTCGAAACCGGATGCGATTGAGCCCATCACTAGCAGTCTTTGATAAAGGATATTATACAAGATTGATTACCTAAAAATACCACATATCGATCAGTCTAGTTTATACAAAGCGTTTGGTTGCCCAACACTCAAATTTTGATGTCTTAAGTTTATGTATAGAATTGTTTCCACTTTTACGCTAAAGTTTTTAATTATTTTTTGTCATTAATCGACGCGGATACCACAGTTATATCTGTATTTTTAATTTTAATAGTGTAATTTATAATAAATATCAAATAAATGATATATTTTTAAATCAACCCGCAAAAAACAAGTTTTTTTTACCTATTTTTTTATTAATCTTGGTTTGGTTGAGGATTGAACCATCCTCCCCAGGGACTGGAGTTCACAACGCTAACACCCAAGCCAAGTTCTAATTGGATGGTTCCGACATTTATTTCGTATGTTAACTACTGTAATTTTTTGGTTATTAAATATAATGTCATCCGATTTCAGAAAAATGAGTGTGCGCACGTAGGTGTGCATGAATACCATCAAAAGTTGATAGAATAAATTGTCATTGAATACAAGTCTATCTGTCGAGTTTCAGCTCAATCGGCTGTCGGAAAGTGGGTTAATTTTTACTTCCAAGATTCCACTTCATTCAATCAACCAAGAAAACAATACCAAAATATTTTTTTATTATCTTTGTTCTATTCATCTTTTCAACAAGGTGAAGGTGGTGAAAATGGTGTGGTCGAAAACAATGTCCTGGATAACGGTTATAGGTACATATTACTATCGATGACACTAGACAAAAATAGATAATAAAGAAAGAAGATAATTTTATTTAAAAAAATATACATAGGTAATATCAATTGAAATTGATACTTTTTAGTATTATTATTCAATTAAATGTTGTACTGATCAATGTAAAAGATCAATGAAGACATTAAAGAGGTCATACATCCCTCACAGCGAATATTCGTGCCGTGTATTGTATACAGTTGTAACAAAGCCTAATCAAAGTCTTCCAGAATGAGTTACTTTGAAGTGATTTGAGTTATTTTCGTGTCCGGGAAGGCGGATATTGGAACGAGAGATACGCCTATGGCAACAACCCGACAGCCCAACAACTGCCTCGTGGGTGTAGTGAACAACCTTTCACAACTTCTAAATAATAATAGCCCTAGTACAACATCATGTTGTTAACACGGTATGTTGTATAGGTATACCTAATATCTTAAAAACCAGAACATAAGTGCAACTTTCGCAGTGTTGACTGGCTCGTTAATTCCAACCTTATACCAAGCGGATGTAACCCACATATTTTATCGGATTACCTTGAATTTGCATCCGAGGCACATATTTTTCTCTTATTTAGCGGGATTGTACCGGGTGCCCCAGAAACAACTGACCCCTTTAAATTTAATTTTGCCGGTGTCCGCTACGCTTCAGTCTCTCGCTAAACTGCACTAAGTAACATTAGCAGTTAACATTTTAATGCTTTTTGTAATACAATATGTTTGTATCACTTACGATACGTTTGTTTCGCGTACGATACGTTTGTACGCGTATGATACGTTTGTATCACGCACGATACGTTTGTATCACGTAAGATACGTTTGTATCAGTTACGGTACATGGTACATCAGGGGGTGCTGTATTTTGAGGAAATGGAACACATCTCCGAGGTTTTAATCTGATCCAATATAGGAATGTAGGCTTGACAGGGGTGTAGAGATGAATTAATCATTGAGTAAACATTCTTGCCTTCCTTCAGTTTTATTTTTCCCTTTGCTTCTTGTCAATCTTCCCATTACACTATTTTTCTCTCTTTCTTTATCCGCCTTTCATCCCCTTCCTGCCTCCTCTTTCTTTTTACTTATTCTTATTAATTTAAATTTATTTTGTAGTTTTCAAGAGTTGTACTGTTTATTTGAACAAATTCAGAAAAAAATGATAAAGTAACTACATTTAATATAATATTTCAACAGAAAATTATTTTGATCTTTGTCTTTGTCAAAAATGGAATTAGAATAACCCGTGCTTTCGCACGGGTCTGCGCTAGTACCTAATACATTGAAAACGTTTTGTTTTGAGTGACGTGCATTTCGGGCAACCTAGTATCCCAACCAAAATGCAGTATGTTTTTTTTTTGTATTCAACCTGTAAATAATAGCACAACACTGTAGTAGGTGCTTTGAATAATAGACATTCTTCTAATTTATTTCGTATACACCGACCAATTGATTACGTCATTTATAACCATATTGTTCAATCACGAAAAGCTCCAAGTTGTGAATTTGTTTACATTTTTAACATTACCGCCCACGATAGTTCCCAACAGTAAATTTCAAGAATTTATTCATTTCAAGTATGTATTTGCGTCAGTGATGCAATTAAAATGGTACACATCAGTGAGATAGAATATCTTAGGTTGGTTTTGGTTAGTTACACATTATTAGTAGTGTTTTGGGAACACGTCACTGTGAGAACCTCTGTTGAGGCGTTCGCATGTTTTAGGGTAAAGTATTATTTTTTTATTAAAACACAAATAACATTGTTTACATCACTTTATTTCGATACAAAATCTCAACATGTTTCATGAACCAAGTTCACTTCATCAGGAGCACAAGTATACTAAAGTTATAATTAAAATTAGGTCTAGAAAGAAGAGGTAGAAGGAGCGGGGAGGGGTAAGAGTGGGGGAGGGTTATTCAAAGTAGGAATTAAAATGTCATTAGACGGGAAAGACCGGGTAATTGGGAAAATATTTAAAATGGGGTTTATAAAATTTTTTTGTTTATTAATAATATCTGCTTTCATATTCACGTGTTTTCTTATTTCTAGGATTTCAAAATTATTGATTTGAGATACCTTGTAACCAGAATGTAGTATTTTAAAACCTGAATTAATATCGAAAGTATGGTCGTTATTTAATAAATGATCCGCAAATTCTGATTCACAGTTTCCCTTTAAAGCCCTAAGATGTTCTTTAATTCTGATCTCAAAGTTTCTATTAGTTTTTCCTATATAAAAGGAATTACAATCATTACAGTTGAGTTTATAAACACCTGATTTTTTAGTTTGACTATCAATATCTTTATTATTAAGAATATATTTTTTTAATTTGTTATTCGTATAAAACGCCGGTTGAATAGTGAAGGGAATGTTTTTATTTATAATTTTGGAAGTATCATTATCTACAAATAGAATTCTACGCCATTGTTTGTTTGTATCTTTATAAATAGGATAAATATAAAGTTTAAAGAATTTATGTTTAATTTTTTTATTTAGTATTTCATCTATCAATTTATTAGGATAGCCGTTATTAGATGCTATTTGTTTTATGATATTTAATTCTGAGATATAATTAGGATCCGACAAAGGAATAGAAATTAATCTATTAAGCATAGAATGGAAAGCTGCGACTTTTTGAGAAAAGGGATGATTTGATGAATTATGAATGACAATATCAGTGTACGTATCTTTACGGAAAATATTAAAATCTATTTTATTACCTATTATTGTTAAATTTAAATCTAAGAAATTTAAACTCTTATCTATACCTATTTCTAATGTAAATTGAATATTTTTGTGTATTTTATTTAAAAAGTTTAAAAACATGTTCAATTGTCTTTCTGTTCCTAACCAAATGCAAAAAATGTCGTCCACATATCTCTTCCAACAATATAAATTTTTAAGTAACAAGGCACCGCTATTAAAAATCTTATTTTCTAAATTATTAATAAAAATGTCTGCAATCAAAGGACTCGTACTGTTCCCCATGGCCAAGCCATCCTTTTGTTTAAAAATTGTATTGTTAAATTGAAAATAATTTTGTTTAAAAATAACTTCGAAAAATAAAATGAGGTCATGGATAAGGTCTTTCTGTAAGTTAGATGAATTTAACAAATTATTGATGATGGTTTTACTTTCTTCTATTGGAATACTAGGGAATAAATTTACTACGTCAAAAGAAACCAACATAGCATGATTAGGAATTTCCAAATCCTTTAGATAATTAACTAATTCTAACGAATTTTTAACTGTGTATGTTGGTTGAAATATATTAGCATTATTAATTACAGTATTGATAGCTGACGCTAATTTAAAAGTTGGGGCATTACAATTAGAGACTACTGGCCTAATAGGTTTGTTCAGTTTATGTATTTTTAATAGGCTATAAAGTTTAGGAATTTTTGGGTTAATTAAAATCAAATTTTTGTTATTTTTCATGTTTACAAAGATATCACTTTTACAACGTTTAACCGCTTCTTTCACCATTTCTTGACACTTATTAATAGGGTTATTTAGAATTATTTCAAAATTGTCCCCTTGTAGAAAATCCATTGTCTTGTTAATATAGTCAACTTTATCCATGATGATAACACGGTTACCTTTATCTGCCTTCGTAACAACCAGATTTTTTTCCCTCACCATTTTAGAAATATTCTTAGCAATTTTTATGTCAGTATTAGAAATTATATTCTTTTCCCGATTAGGAACACGAACACGAACGACATTTTTTGCATTTGGTTAGGAACAGAAAGACAATTGAACATGTTTTTAAACTTTTTAAATAAAATACACAAAAATATTCAATTTACATTAGAAATAGGTATAGATAAGAGTTTAAATTTCTTAGATTTAAATTTAACAATAATAGGTAATAAAATAGATTTTAATATTTTCCGTAAAGATACGTACACTGATATTGTCATTCATAATTCATCAAATCATCCCTTTTCTCAAAAAGTCGCAGCTTTCCATTCTATGCTTAATAGATTAATTTCTATTCCTTTGTCGGATCCTAATTATATCTCAGAATTAAATATCATAAAACAAATAGCATCTAATAACGGCTATCCTAATAAATTGATAGATGAAATACTAAATAAAAAAATTAAACATAAATTCTTTAAACTTTATATTTATCCTATTTATAAAGATACAAACAAACAATGGCGTAGAATTCTATTTGTAGATAATGATACTTCCAAAATTATAAATAAAAACATTCCCTTCACTATTCAACCGGCGTTCTATACGAATAACAAATTAAAAAAATATATTCTTAATAATAAAGATATTGATAGTCAAACTAAAAATCAGGTGTTTATAAACTCAACTGTAATGATTGTAATTCCTTTTATATAGGAAAAACTAATAGAAACTTTGAGATCAGAATTAAAGAACATCTTAGGGCTTTAAAGGGAAACTGTGAATCAGAATTTGCGGATCATTTATTAAATAACGACCATACTTTCGATATTAATTCAGGTTTTAAAATACTACATTCTGGTTACAAGGTATCTCAAATCAATAATTTTGAAATCCTAGAAATAAGAAAACACGTGAATATGAAAGCAGATATTATTAATAAACAAAAAATTTTTATAAACCCCATTTTAAATATTTTCCCAATTACCCGGTCTTTCCCGTCTTCTTCTTCTTCTTCAATGGCGCTACAGCCCATTTCGAGCCTTGGCCTCCTTTAACATGAGCCTCCACCGCCCTCTGTCCTCGGCCGTCGTCTTCCAATCTGCAACATGGAGTAGTCCTCTGGCATCTTTCCTGACATCGTCCTCCCATCTCAGCCTAGGTCTGCCCGCCTTTCGTTTGCCTCCCGGGTGTCCTGTTAAAACCTTCTTTGGTACACGTGTGCTTGGCATTCGGTGCACATGTCCGGCCCATCTTAGTCTTTGGAGCCGTAAATGAGTAGAGAGTCTGGGAGCTTGGTAGATGTCATATAGCTCCTTATTGTGGCGGATTCTCCATGCCTCTCCCTCTCGCACCGCTCCTAAGATTCTTCGAAGTACCTTTCTTTCGAAGGTGTCCAGCCGTTCCGCAGACTTTGCTGTCATTGTTCCCGCCTCACATCCATAGGCCAAGACCGTTCTAATAATTGTTTTGTACAGGGTTATTTTGGTTTTCCTATGGACGTTTCGGGATTTGAACACTGGCAGCAACGCGAAGTAAGTGTTGTTAGCGGCTGTGATGCGCTTTCTTACTTCTACTGGGTCTTCGTTGTCCTGCGTTATGATGGAGCCCAGGTAGGCAAACTCTTCGACCACTTCAAAGTTATAGGAGTTTTTAAAATTCACTTTATCTTTTATTCTGCGGTGTGGGGTTCTGGTTTGCATCATGATTTTAGTTTTGTTCTCGTTGATTTGCAAGCCCACCTCTCTTGCTGCAGTCTCCAAAGGGTCAAACACCTCTCTTACAGCCTGTAAGGATCTTCCGACAATGTTAAGGTCGTCTGCATATCCAACTATTTGATTGCTTTTGTAGCAAATGTTTGAGTCGGTAGCAATCATTGTCTTCCTCACGACGTGCTCCAGAACAATATTGAAAAGAGTGGGAGCTAAGCCATCACCTTGTTTCAGCCCCTGGGAGACGTTAAAATCCTCCGTTGTTTCACCTCCTATCCTTACTCGACATCGTGAACCAACCATCGTTGCTTTTACAAGCTTGACTATTTTGGGCGGTATACCAAAATTTAGGAGTATTTCATATATTTTCTCCCTATCTATACTGTCATATGCCTGTTTGAAGTCAACAAATAGTTGATATATGTCTATATCGAATTCCCAGCATTTTGTCAGGATTTGTCGAGTAGTAAAGAGTTGATCAGTGGTGGATCTCCCCCTCCTAAAACCTGCCTGATACTCTCCCAGCAAGTTCTCTGAATGACGTTCTAGTCTTTCTTTCAAAATCGTTGTGAAGATTTTATACGCTGTACAAAGTAGCGATATTCCTCTGTGATTTTCACATTTCAATTTGTCTCCCTTTTTATGTATGGGGCATATTATACTAGTTTGCCACTCTTCTGGTACTCTTTCGGCGGTCCATATTTTTACAATAAGATTGTGTAGCAGGTTTTCCCGTCTAATGACATTTTAATTCCTACTTTGAATAACCCTCCCCCACTCTTACCCCTCCCCGCTCCTTCTACCTCTTCTTTCTAGACCTAATTTTAATTATAACTTTAGTATACTTGTGCTCCTGATGAAGTGAACTTGGTTCATGAAACATGTTGAGATTTTGTATCGAAATAAAGTGATGTAAACAATGTTATTTGTGTTTTAATAAAAAAATAAATAATGCCATCACAAAGTGAAAAGCAGTTAGAAGCAGTGGCGGTTTTCTCTAAAGTGCGTTTGTGCGGCGAACCCCCATTAAAAATATGAGAAAATAAAACATCCTTGTTTTATAATAATATAAGCACATTATAGATAGCACGCTATTAAAATTTCGCCTTCAAAACCCGCGCCACCGAAAAATACGATGCCTATTCCAAATTTGTGCGAGTTAAAATCCGCGCCAAACTCTCCATACAAAATAATCTTAGCCGGTACAGACCCTATGACGGTGATATATACAAAATTTGGTCTTTCTTTGCAAAAATAAGACAAATTGTGTGCGCCGAACCGAACACGCGTTGTGATATCACGTGACCTCCGAACATTGACGAATGTAACCGAAGAAACCCGAGAACTTCGCGGCCGACGTTTAACCTTTGAACCATAGGGATGCAAGTTAAGTGTTATTTTTTTATGTTATATTATGGTATTTAACTTTGTAGTCATTTTTGTACATATTTTTGTTTTCTTGTTTCTGCATTTCTCCAACCGTTTGCTTATGGCATTTGTAAATCTACTACCTATTTTTAAATTTATTTCGTGCCACCTTTATTTGTTTTTTTGATGTTTTAAAATATCTATTATGTATTCTACGAAATTATTCTTCTCTAAAAAACAATAATAATTAGCAACGTACCTACATTGAGTGCTATAAAAACATTAAACAATTTAATTCCTATAAAACTTTTCTCATTATCTAATAATTGTGTCTAGGTAAAGTGATTTAAAAACAATAATATGTAGGTACCCCTCCCACTAACTTTATTTAAGTTGTGTGACTGCTGCCGTATTCGACTATTTGACGTAGGACAACAGTAAGTAAATTTTAATTAGATATGTTTATCTTCTCTTGAATTTCTGAACCCCCTGTTAAAAAAACCACGAACCGCCACTGGTTAGAAGAAGTTTTCTTCGAAAAATTAAAGTATTATTATTCGTTCTTTAGCCAACGATTCGGAAGATGGACACTAACGCTGACCAAAAATCCTAAATTGTACTGTCATTGATGGCAGATTATTTGTGTATCAATAAAAAAATTAACCAGAGGCTAAATCTTTCGGATTTTGTATCGTAATCGCTATTTTCTACACGATTATCTATACAATTTTTGAAAAAATCTTTCTCGGGGTCAAATTCATTGATGTCGTTTTTCGTAAACAATCATAATAAATTCCCTAAGGATGAGAATCCCATATTCTTTACTCAAAATAAATTCTTGCAGTACCTACCTTATTATTATGCAAATAAAGCTATGTGTGGTTGTTGCCAATCTGACTTTTCCTTGGAGGGGAAAAAGGTTAAGACCTTTTATAAGTAAAAATATTAATATTTTTGTGTCCATTGTATTCTATCGATTGTTTTCAAGAATAAAACAATTTGTCATTGTGTTACGATCTAAGAAATAAATCAATAATGGAACGACTACGATTATTGTTGTAAAAACGTAATCGTCAAAGTAAGAATGGTTCTACTACAAAAAAGCTCGTTTTTAAAAACACAGGGCTCTTCTAATACGTGTTGTATCTTTACAAAACATAATAATATTCTATACTCTGTGGACAAGAAACTGTCAGTTCCAATCTACCTCATGAATTTTTACAATGTTTGTATGTTTTAATTTCCGGAAAACCAACTAAGCCCTTGCCCGGAATATTAACAAAAAAATTTAATTTATTTTTTCATTGATATCCAACAATATTCTAGTTTTGATGTAAATGAAAAAAACGAAACCAGTTATGTTTCATTACATTTTATATTTAAAATACAATAAACAAAATGAAAAGTGGTTAAGACAAATACTACTTTCCTACATCCTTAAACTTCTTGGATTTGATGTCTTTCCAGTTTAAAACAGATCGTTTACAACATTCTTCCACAGACCAATATTTTTAAAATGTTGCCACAAGTCTATTTTTTTTTTCATTACCATTGTCCCCACCTTAAAAGATGTATAAAATATACATTATTCCATCAATAACTCAATATTGATGGTTTTCTTGGTTACAACATTATTCCATCAATAACTCAACATTGATGGTTTTCTTGGTTACAACATTATTCCATCAATAACTCAACATAGATAGTTTCCTTGGTTACAACATTATTCCATCAATAACTCAACATTGATGGTTTTCTTGGTTACAACATTATTCCATCAATAACTCAACATAGATAGTTTCCTTGGTTACAACATTATTCCATCAATAACTCAACATTGATGGTTTTCTTGGTTACAACATTATTCCGCGCAAGGGCTCAAATGTATTTCAACGTCAATTTTCACTAGTTTTTTATTACTATTCCTAGAAGTCTTTAAATGAATCAGTTACGTGGGATTTTTTAATGCATTACATTAAAAACATTAAAAATGTGTATTTGGAAACAATATTTTATTCTCAGCGTCTGATTTTTACTCTCAAAAATACTGAGAAATTTGTAGAAAAATCACGACACTCCACTGATGTTTTTATTATAGTCATGGTCTTAAATCTATCGCGTGACTGTGGTACATGGTATATATATAGGTCTCAGCGTTAAACATCATATTATTATTCATTATACCAATGTATATTTTTCAAACTTCTTTCCAAGAAATATCTTTAAAAGCTTCGTAGAAACGAGACTCGTGGTACCAAAACAATTGCCATCCATTAGCAATTTTGATCGTTTTAAAGATATGTTATAGGTATTATACATATACTACAATTGTTTCTGTGTTTCATTTTTCACAATTAATAAATACTTTTGCAAGAATGCTGTCTGAATAAAAGAATTTAAAAAATGTACAATCTCAACGTTTATTGTATAAACTTTAAGTTATTTTAATATATTGTAATTAATTAATTAACTTGACAATTACCTTTGAAATTTGATGAATTGTTCAAATTCTGTGAAACATCCCGTCCTATTTAATGGTCACATTAAATTATCAATGTCTGTCTTTGTGGAAATTTGAATAGGAGACGAGACATCGATTTTTCTGAGAAATATTCTACAATTTTTCGTCCACAAGTAATATAATTACTCTGGCTGTCTTCATTAGTGTATTGTATTGATGGCGTGAAGTGATCTGTTGTGATACTCCTGGAAGACCGATGCCTGCTGAGGTTAAAGACCGGTGACGACGTGCAATTGCTAGAAATGCTTCCTTGAAGTTTCGTCTGAGAAGACGCACAATAATATTTTATGGAAATTAAAAAAAAATGTCGCTAAGATTCAAATTTTTTAGAGTAGATTTCCATGCTACTTAATCTGTCATCTTTTACTATTTCTTTTAACTGTGTCCTTTATAACCTATTTTAGCTGAGTAATTCCGCAATCGAGTGTATCTATCTATTATTGTGTTTGTAAATATGATTGGATGTGACTGGATACAAAGGACGTATATTATATGTATGTTTGCAAATATAATTGAATGTGACTGAATACAAAGGCCGTATATTATGTTTATATTTGTAAATATGATTGAGTGTGACTGAATACAAAGGACGTATATTATATTTATGTTTGTAAATATGATTGAATGTGACTGAATACAAAGGACGTATATTAAATGTATGTTTGCAAATATAATTGAATGTGACTGAATACAAAGGCCGTATATTATGTTTATATTTGTAAATATGATTGAATGTGACTGAATACAAAGGCTGTATATTATGTTTGTTAACATAATTAAACATGACTGAGTATAAAGACTGCATTTGATTGTCAATATCGCGGCATATAGTTGAATATAATAGAATATGACTTTTTTATATGACACCTCACAGGAGCGCTTCTGACTGTACAGTTTTAAAGCAGGGATTTATGTCGCAACCCGTTTGGGTTGGGTTAGGTTAGGTTGAAAGCAAAGGCTGTTTCTGTTTTTGAACTTAATTAGAAGCGACTAAATATGAGGACTGTTCTCGATTGCGAACATGGCTGTGTAACTGTATACGAAGGTTGCATAATATATGATTGAATATTACTAAATAAGAAGGTTATACCTGTTTGCGCGTACACTGAGAAAAATAATCATGTTAAAAAAGTGACAGTATGCTAAGTTCCTGATGAAATATTAGTTATTCAGAATATATCGAGAACACGTGCTCTTTTACGAATATATATCATGACGTCGTGGTACAGTATAAGTATGTCAGTATCAATATCAGTATTTGTATGAACACGTGTTCCGCCATCCGCATAAAACATTTGCTTTTGACTGATACTTTGTTACTAACTCTTTCAATTCATTCGTTATAGGCCAGCAGTTCCATTGTTAACACGGAAAACGAATAATTTGACCAGATTTTCAATAAATGACCAGTATTTCATATCAGTAAGTTTTCTCCATGTACAGCTGAATATGATTAAATGTTACTGAAAATTTGTGCCAAAAAACAGAATATAATTGATTCCGAATAATATTGAATATGACTGCAGTAGGTAAGTCACTATACCTTACCGCGAAGGTGATAGTAGCAGTAGCAAGCATATTCCAAAAAGACTGAATGAGAATAAAAACGACAATGAACGGACGTACTCGCGTGGGCCCGTCTCCCGTCTCGTCTCTTGGAGAGCCGCTCAGCGCGGTGATGAAACAGCGAACGCCCACTTTCTAGGTTAGCCCGTATTTCAAGTACTTACTCTAGCCGACTCGCTTCCGGCTCGCTCTCGTCTCCGAGACAATCGTCACATTATTTATCAATCTCTAAAATTTGGACCACACGGAAATTGGATACTGCCGGAGTTCCTAGTTCTTAAGCGGCCGCTACACTACTCGCTTCGGCGCTTCGACGAAGTCCTCGACGAAGTTAGCCGAAGTCCGAAGTGCGTGCCCACACACTCGTGCAACTTCGCGAGTAGCTCAGTCTCTCGGAGTCCGTGCACTAGGCAACATGGACGTTCAAGTGGCAAATAAAGGATGAAATTAGATTAAATGCTGTTGAAATGAGATCCCTGAGGCGTATAATAATAATAATAATAATAATTGGATAATTTGTAAAGCGCCGTTTTTGTGAAAAATCACCTCAAGGGCGTATGTGTGGTAAAACCATGTTTGATCGTGTGAGGAATGTGGAGATCCGCAAAGAGTGCAAGGCTGATGTAAGCGTAATGAGTAAGATTAAGAAAGGGACGCTTAGATGGTTTGGGCATGTAGAGCGAATGAGCGAAGATAGGAGTGTGACGGCCGGCATAGTCCAGTGGTAACGCATTGGACTACCATTCCGAAGGTCGCGGGTTCGAACCCGGCGTGCGCAAATAAATTTTATTTGATTAATTTGTGTTATTTCACAATTAATTAATTAAAATAATATATAGTATATTTGCGGCACGTTCCAGAGTGGAAGATACTACCAGTATCGCCCTGGTGTAAGACCACCATTCAGAATTGAAACGTTGCTCCAAATGGCTTTAGCCGTGTTTAGTGACTAGATCTGAATAGCCAGGTACTTCCCCACCTTCCTCTTTCCCTTCCCCACTTACCTTCAGCCTCACAACATCCCCCAATTGGGGATGCCATAGTCTCACTGGCTCCAGACGGGAGCAGTTGGGACTCTTGTGAGGTATTCACTATAAAAAAAATATAAAAAAGGAGGATATATGATGCAAATGTGAATGGTAGCAGAAGTCGGGGACGCCCGAGGAAGACATGGCACGATCAAGTGAATCAGATACTCGAGTCGGGCCATGTCAAGAGTCAGAATAATAGAAGAGTATGTATGAGACGATGTATGAATGTGAATGAGGCAAGGAGTGTGTGCCAAGACCGAGTTGTTTGGCGGTCCGTCCTCTCTGCCTACCCCTGCGGGGAAACGGCGTGATGGTTAGTTAGTTATCTTTATGGTCCCTTTCAATTGGGTCCCAAATAACCGCCTCGGATTGGAGTGTTTCTAGGAACAAAAAAATTAGGTCCTGTGACCACAGTGTAGAAGCCATATTTTATTACGTATAGTCACTATGACTCTGCGCACGCACAACCACCAAACACGACGTCTCGAAGCGAACTGAAGTGAACCCGGAACCGAGTAGTGTGGGCAGACACTTCGTGTTCGAACTTCGAGTCCTTTGACTCGGGCGCATTTACCGACAACAATCGGAAGTCGGGCCAAGCGAAGCGAAGATGCCCGAAGCGAAGCGAAGTTCGTGCCCACACTATCGTATTAGGTCAACTTCGATCAACTTCGCGAGTAGTGTAGCTGGGCTTTTAGACGTAGACGAACTCGCCAGTTATCGGTGCCTACTTGCCGGCGAGAGGCGAGGCTGGCCGTATTATTATTATTGTCCTCGATTCACTAAGATGGCCGTGAAGTTGATCATTATTAATGTGCCGATAGTTATTAATTATTATGCATGCTATAATTGCACCGAATGGTCAGACGTTATGCTGCTTATACATACGCGAGCCGAACTGCCGAACTGAACCTCAACATATGGGAAAGGAACGATGCAACCGCAACCGTGGTTCGGTTCCCGTTTAAGCTCGCAAATGTATACGTATTATTACATTAGATATTAGCGACCATCGTAATTTTTAAAATATCAAATAAAATGTCGTTTTACATTATAGTTTTTGAGTAATCGGTTTAAACTTTGAAGGATTTCAACCTCAATAGAATTCACAAATATATATATATATATAAATATATATATATATATATATTTTTTTTTTTTTTAAAAGAAAAAGAAACATTCCCGGGTTACGAATAACCTGACAATATTTGAAAATCTCCTACTACCACCACAGTAAGCTGAAAATGTTGCTTGTGTTGTGATGGAGGACTTAGCCAGCCGAGGAATTGAACACACTACGCCTGGGTGGGACCCAAACGCGATGTCAACTCGGCCACCGACCGGTCTTTATTTAGTTTGTACATACTAATTACTCGAATAGAAACGGGGGAAGCTAAATTTACATTTAATAAATAAGTATAGGTACTTTATGGGACAATCAGGATGAATCTACCATTAATTTGAACATTGATTAGGTACCTACTGTAAAATCTTATGACTTTAAGTCTAATGGGGCACGTCATCGACCAAATATATATATATCGATGGGGCAAGTAGATTTTAACGATATTTCTTTATCGGAGTGAAAAACTTAAAACATCGTAGTTATTATCCGCACCAAACATTTATAAATAGATTTCCGGGAAACATTTATACTTGACATTACTAATTTTTCTGAGTAAACTCTCATGAAATGCGTAAATCTATTTTTTTAACCAATGAGTAAGTACTGCGGTTGCAACTTTGCTGACGACATTGTTTTGAGGTTTTCATTGCCTAAAAATAATATACCTAAACCAGACTGAATTAAATGTTATTTAGTTCGGTTTGAAGATCGAAAACCGCCAATTTATATTCACACTAAATAGGGAGGATAAAATTCTCAAATCTATGTATTTTCAAATATACACGCGGTTCGAAAAGGTTAATCGGTAAGTATTGCGTGTTTTGTTATTATTTGAATATATGTATACTCGTGTCACAGCTCTTCTGACGTCAGTGAAATGTATGTAAATTTTGAACACTAATTAATACTATTTATAGCCACTTATACATAATATATTTGTACAGCGTCCTTGCGGTGATTTTTTCACAAAAAACGGCGCTATACAAATCATACAAATATTACGATTTAAACTATTGAAAAAAACACCAATAACTTAAAATGGTTCCATGATAACTCAACACAGTGACAATTCAACACAATTTTAAAAAGTGATAGAAAGTCATTAGAAACTATGAAATAAAATTTTAACCTAACCTAACCTAACCTACTTAACCCAGTTAATAAAGTTTTTGTTTCATCACTTTCCATGACAACTTTTTAAAGATGTGATGAATTATCATTGTGATGATTTATCCGGTAACCCTTTAAAATACATCTGCTAATTGGATTTCATGATATTTCATCAAAATGAAAATTCAACACACCTTTAAAAAGTATTTATGTATGTAATACATGCATATTATATTTATAGACAGTAGAGAAAAGTCGAACAACGTCGGGTACGCATCAGCTAGTACGTAATAAAGGACTAATGAGTATGTAATACATGCATATTATATTTATAAACAGTAGAAAAAAGTCGAACAACGTCGGGTACGCATCAGCTAGTACGTAATAAAGGACTAATGAATATGTAATACATGCATATTATATTTATAGACAGTAGAGAAAAGTCGAACAACGTCGGGTACGCATCAGCTAGTACGTAATAAAGGACTAATGAGTATGTAATACATGCATATTATATTTATAGACAGTAGAGAAAAGTCGAACAACGTCGGGTACGCATCAGCTAGTACGTAATAAAGGACTAATGAGTATGTAATACATGCATATTATATTTATAGACAGTAGAGAAAAGTCGAACAACGTCGGGTACGCATCAGCTAGTACGTAATAAAGGACTAATGAGTATGTAATACATGCATATTATATTTATAGACAGTAGAGAAAAGTCGAACAACGTCGGGTACGCATCAGCTAGTACGTAATAAAGGACTAATGAGTATGTAATACATGCATATTATATTTATAGACAGTAGAGAAAAGTCGAACAACGTCGGGTACGCATCAGCTAGTACGTAATAAAGGACTAATGAGTATGTAATACATGCATATTATATTTATAGACAGTAGAGAAAAGTCGAACAACGTCGGGTACGCATCAGCTAGTACGTAATAAAGGACTAATGAGTATGTAATACATGCATATTATATTTATAGACAGTAGAGAAAAGTCGAACAACGTCGGGTACGCATCAGCTAGTACGTAATAAAGGACTAATGAGTATGTAATACATGCATATTATATTTATAGACAGTAGAGAAAAGTCGAACAACGTCGGGTACGCATCAGCTAGTACGTAATAAAGGACTAATGAGTATGTAATACATGCATATTATATTTATAGACAGTAGAGAAAAGTCGAACAACGTCGGGTACGCATCAGCTAGTACGTAATAAAGGACTAATGAGTATGTAATACATGCATATTATATTTATAGACAGTAGAAAAAAAAACATTACAGCAGTTAATATACAAAATAAATCTCGGTCTATTCCATTCCGGATTTGGCAAAGTTGGCAGAGTCCCAACTGCTCCCAACCTTCTGGAGTCAGAGAGAAAATGGCATTCACTAATGGGGGCATGTTTTGAGGCTGAAGTTATGGGGAAGAGGAAGGTGGGGAAGTACCTGGCTATTCAGATCTGGTTACCGAATTCGGCTAAAGCCATTTCAAGCAAAGTTTAAATTCTAAATGGTGATCTTTGACCAGGGCGATACTGAGAGCCTCTTCCACTCTGGAACGTGCCACAAATACACCATATACTATTTTAAACCAGCTAAAGTCAACCCGGCGTTGCTGGGGGTTATCCTTAAGAGATAAACATATACTATCGCGGACTTTTCTGTAGGCCTTTTTAAGAAATACAATTCCGTGGTACATTATTTTGATGTATCTCATAAGGTTTAGCCAGCGTTCGCAATGTAAGCGCCCGAAAATATTTTTTTCACTACTTGATTACAAAACATCGCGACTTTTCTCAACTTTCTATAAATAAAATATACATGTATATTATACATATAAACCTTCCGGAAAAAATCTCTCTATGATAGTGAAAACCCTATTAAAATCCGTTGCATTGGTTAGGAGAACTAAGCGTTCAAACAGACAAACTCGGATAGCGACTTTATTTTATACTATCTAGAGATGATTAAATTGTGAAATAATGACACAAATGAATAAAATAAAATATTCTTGCGGACGCCGGGATTTCATCCCGTGACTTCCGGATTGCTAGTAGAGAGCCTTACCCACTGAGGCGTCATTAAAAAAATACATCTTTTAATAAAAATAGATAAATTATAGTTAAAAAAAACTTGGTTTGATTTTTATTTTATTTATTGGGCACTGCATTCATTAACTTCCATTTAAAAATGTGCTATAATATCACTAATATATTATGTTATCAGTACCCTCAGTATTAAACTTCAGAAAACAGATTATATTGCCGGATTCTTCGTGTAATGATGAATATTTCCCTACCTGGAAATGTTAAACTTCATACATCAGATTATATTGCCTAGTTCTTCGTGGAACGTGAATATCTCCGATTCCATGAATCGGCGATCCATTTGTGGGCAAGTCGTGTAAAAGAACTTTCTAAAAAATTATATTATCTTCTGGCGTAACAGTTGAACGTTCCCCAACTGCAGATGGAGATGATGGCCGGCTTCTCGCGTCTCGCGTTCTCTCATTGAGAATTAAGAAGTTTACTAGTTTGTCACGTTTTTTTGCGTGCAGCTTGTAAGTAAACCGGTAGTGCCTCCACACGTAAGTACTAAGTATACACACACAGTGGTAAATCATCCTGTTGATAACGCTTTTGGAGCTAAAAATAAATCATTATTAAACGGATGATCTCCTCGTGCTGTTTTCTCTTTACGATATTTATTTATAAACCTAAATTTACTACTGGCTTAACATTCTGCCTATTGATATTTGTATCATGTTTTTTGCATATTATGATTCGGTCATATATTATTATTTTTATTACATAGATACCACGTGATGTCATTTTATTACCTGTGAGAAAGCATAAATTTCCCTGGAATTCCCTAGATTTGACTACTACCATAATTTAAACTGTGGATACCTTTATCTGTGTATTTTCGAATTACTCTCCCGGGCCACAAATAATAAAAAAATAGAAAAATCTCTCGTTTAATACTGGTTTTTTATATCGTTTTATCATGATATCTAATACTATTCTTAGATATAATTAATAAAAAAATATATATTACCAGTATTCTCGGAAATGGTTCATTGGCTTCGCTTATCAGTTTATACTACATGTACCAAAATCGCATTACCGCTTTGGCCAACTACCACATCATTTTCGTGGTGTTAATTTTGTGGCTTGCTTCTAATTATACTCATATTTAGAATTTGGAAGATAACCCAATTTTGAGGCGGGATTGCAAACAAAGTTATATCGAAAATCTGGTCCTTTCAGAAATAAGCGCAAAATTAGTATTGTAAAAAAATGCCTTGTACCTATGGTAATTCTCTTTTTAAAGTTTCTTTATTCATTGAATTGTTTGTTACATGCATTGAGGATTTTTCGACCGCCATGCTAGGCACATGCCCGTGCAGGGTGGCCACAGACCTGGAAAACCGGGAAAACCGGGAATTATCAGGGAATTTTACCGAACCGGGAATTATCAGGGAAATGTCAGGGAATTTTAAAATATTCTTAAAATATCAGGGAATTCCAACAATAAAACGAAATTCGTTATTTACGATTTGTGAAGTCCCAAAGTTGTGTTTTATTACTTTTACTTGCGGCCTGTGTAACAAAAGATATGCCTACAAAGACAAACTAAATAAGTAGGTATTTTTTATTATTATTTTCGTAAATAGCCCTTGCAACACAATCATGTCGTAAACCACCCGCCTTGATTTTTACCCTATTATGTAGGTGCGAAATCTGTAAAGAAAAAGCTAGCAAAGTTACAACAAAGTGTCAAAAGGGTCGGACACCCAGTACGGTCGTAATAAAATTTAAAGATCATCATTATCAACATTTTTACAAAGTATCAATACAGTAGAACCTTGTTAATTCGAAATCCACGGGACATCAAAAATCAAATTTCGAATTAAGGAATTCCCACGTAATTCGAATTTTTATGAAAAAAAAAATAGGCCGAAAATCGATTTTCTCGGCCGCCTCTTCAAATCCGGGTGGTATTTTAGTTGTAAATTCGTATTAATACCAATTATTTCTTTATTTTCGCGGCCGATTACCGTAGCGGCGGGCCCTTTAAATTCAGATATTCGCAATAAATTCGTAAAAATGCTATATATTTACGCGTAAATCGAGATTTCGCTGCCGATTTCGGTCGCGGCCTACCCTTTAAATTGAGATATTCGTAAAAATACGATATATTTCCGCGTAAATCGAGATTTCGCGGTAATTTTCCGTCGTAGCCGGCACATTATTTCAAATATCTGAATTTAAATTCGTAAAAATACGATATATTTCCGCGTTAAACGAGAATTCGCGGCCGTATTCCGTCGCGGCCAGCTCTTAAAATTCAGATTCGAAAAAAATTCGCAAAAATACGATATATTTCCGTGTAAATCGAGAATGCGCGGCCGATTTCGGTCGCGGCCTACCCTTTAAATTGAGATATTCGTAAAAATACGATATATTTCCGCGTAAATCGAGATTTCGCGGTAATTTTCCGTCGCAGCCGGCACATTATTTCAAATATCTGAATTTAAATTCGTAAAAATACGATATATTTCCGCGTTAAACGAGAATTCGCGGCCGTATTCCGTCGCGGCCAGCTCTTAAAATTCAGATTCGAAAAAAATTCTCAAAAATACGATATATTTCCGTGTAAATCAAGAATGCGCGGCCGATTTCCGTCGCGGCCGACCCTTTAAATTAAGATATTTCATGTAAATTCGTAAAAATATGAAATATTTCCGCGTAAATCGAATTTTATCGGCAGTTTTTCGTCGCGGCCGGCCTTTTAAGTTCAGATATTTGAAGTAAATTCGTAAAAATATGTCATATTTCGGCGTGAATCGAAATTTTTCGGCCAACTTTCCGTCACGCCGTATTTTTTAACTCGGATATTCGAAGTAAAGTTGGTAAAAATACGATATATTTCCGCGTAAATTGAAATTTCGCGTCCGATTTCCGTCGCGGCGGGCCCTTAAAATTTCAGATATTCGAAATAAATTCGTAAAAATACGAACTATTTACGCGTAAATCGAGATTTCGAGGCCGATTTCGTCGCAGCGGGCCATTTAAATTCAAATATTCGAAATAAATTCGTAAATATACGATACATTTACGCGTAAATCGAAATTTCGCGGCCGAGTTTCGTCGCGGCCGACCCTTTAAATACTATATTTGGTGTAAACTCGTAAAACTACGACATATATCCGCGTAAAACGTATTTTCTCCGCCCTTCAAACTCGGATATTCGAAATAAATTTGAAAAAATACAACATTCCAGTGTAAATCGATTCAGATTTACACAATAATAATACTAATTAGGATGATGTATAACCACGTAAAAATACATTTTTCGGCGTTTTACCGCCACGGCTGACTTTTAGATTCAGATTTACGAAATATTATGATTTATTTTCGCAAAAATCAAATTTTTTCGAATTTCACGAACAAATTTTCGTGCGCGGAGAAAAATAAATTTCGAATTACGAATTAACGAATTTCGAATTAAAAAAAAATTTGTATGAAAAATTTTTTTGGCGAAAATTTCGAATTACGCGTTTTTTCGAATTATCGGGGTTCTACTGTACTTACTTTTGTTTATTTGTCTATTTTTGTCTGGTCTTTTCATTTGTACACAAATTGTCTTCAGGCGAAATATCATAAATGCGGAATATACACAAAAGAAAATTGGTAAAAAAATATCTTTTTTGGGAAGAATTCGCCAAAAACTGTCGAAAAAACTGCAATCACCATTTATAACTCCATTATTGCTCCACATTTTAATTACCACTTAACTATCCTTTTCCTGTGTAACGACCGAGAGCAAAATAAATTTCAAATTCTCCAAAATAGGGCAATGAGAATAATACTCAGACGAAATAGGTATTCAAAAGTAAATAAAATGTTAAACGAACTAAATTGGCTAACGGTGAAACAGATGTTGACCTTGAACACGATGATATTTTTACACAAAATTGTAAACAACCTGCTACCCAAATATTTTTCGAATAAAATTGTATACAACAAGGACATACACAAACATAAAACTAGGACGTACAATCAAATTAGACTACCAAAGAAGGACAAAGCGAATACCCAGAATAGTATATTATATAAAGGGATGAAATACTATAACGCGCTGCCGGAAAACCTTAAGTCTGCCCCAATTGAAAAGTTCAAGATGTTGTGTAGGAGCCACATCTAACAAGAAAAAAAACATAGTATATTTGTATGTAATAATTAATTAGTCATTTGTAAACTTAAATGTACAAATTACTAAAATAAAAACAATAAATAAAAAAAAAATAAAAAAAAAAATTGTAATAAGTGTATTTTGTTTTGAATAGATCATTGTGGTGCAAAGAAATAATAAATGCTTTAGATGACGGAATTCCTTTTATTTATGTATCTGTTCTAATTTTCTGGCGTAGATGAAAATCGTGTTTCAAAAATAAAATTTTGAACGATATGTCCTTTATACCAAATAAAACATATCAGGGAAAAATATAGAAACTGCCCTGGAAAACCTGGAATTATCAGGGAATTTTGAAATCCGTTTTTTGTGGCCACCCTGCCGTGTTATGGTGGCCGATTTTCTATACATGCTATATTATTATTTTCTAATGCTATATTCTCTACTTATGTGTGATATTTCCATTCCTATAATAAAATTGACCCTCTTTCTTAAAATATGCAATTTATTCAAAATTATTTTCAATATTATCTTCATATCTTTCTATTGGGTAAATAAGCTTTTTGCTTTTCTGTTTGTCGTGAGATTTATCTTTTTTCCCTACAATTATTTTATTTACCAGGACATCCTATCATTGGCACAATAACAAGCTCAAAAAAATCAAAACTTTTATTTTTTAACTTTCACTTCTGCAAAAAAATTTACCAGTTGCAGAAAGACAATCGACTTTCAAGATTTATACTTCTCGGCATCGCTTCTTGGCCAACGAAATACTTGGTGAACAGCAGCAGCAGCTCTCCAATGAGCTGGTCGAACATGAACTTTTGAAAATATTAAGTTAGGTTTTTGTAGTTAGGGACCATCATATCAACATTCATATTTGCTTCGATCTCCGCATGTGCTCCGCCATACTAGAGCTACTACACCATACAGAGGCGTGCATTACATATAGGCACGTAAGCACTGCCTACTGGTACCATACCTTACTCACATAGTAAATAAATAATATTCAAATTACTTCAGGAAATCAATTTACACTTTCAAAAATACGCGTGAAGTTCCATTTACTAAAATGACCCAAATTATTTATTCAAATGTTGACGGTATTCTATTAAAAAATGTTGATGTGTGCGCATGCGCATTCAAGAGAAGACTCGCTTGCGTTAGTGTCGAAAAAGGTCGTGCCTTTCGGTACTAATCAGAAATTAATCTAGGTGCTATATGTATAGTGCCATCTGTTGGTACCTCTGATAAATAATTCAATTTTAGTAACGAAATAAAAATATAAAACTTTTTTTCTTGGCCTTCATGGACTTCGGTAGAAAAAAGGATTTTTTAGATTTTTAAGGTAATTTCACTGTTTTTATCTCGTAGAAAAAAAAATACGATAAAAATTGATATTGACATTGCGATGCCATTTTCGATTTTCCGCCAAATGTTGTTGTTTGTGAACAAAGCGGCGCTGACGTCACGCCGGGCAACGTTGGTGATAGAAGTCTTACCAGCCAGTGGCGTTTTTATGTCACAATAAAGTTGTAGCCAGATGGAACCATTTCTGAATGTGCGGTTTTAGATCGTTTTTTAAATCAATAATTATGAATCAAAATATTAAAATGACACATTTGTTGTGGAATGATCAGAATCCGAAAAATAAACTTTAAATTTTCCACACATTTTTATTGTTATTCATAGTTAATAAAATAAAATAAAATAAGCCATAAGTGAAGCAGCTAACCAACAACACGGCTAAAGCCTGCAGCTTAGCCATTCTAAGTGAAAACTTGCCAGTTCTGTAGATCGTAAGATGGTAAATTAATCAATACCCTGATTAAAAAGTCTGTGTACGCCACTGTTACTACCGTGCATGCGCCTGTGGGGCTGCGGTGAGTGGTGAGGACTTTGGCGAGAAAACACCGCCATCGCCAGACGTAGAAGGAAAGCATGTTGAAGATCCGGTCCGCGCATATACATTCACGGGAACACAGAGAGGGGGTAAGTGGCCCAGTAGGCGGTGACGCTGGGACATCCTGTTCAAAACTTCACCATCACCTGACGGGCACCTCGCAACAAAACCTTACAATCTCACAATCATTTCAAATCGACAACCGCTTTATAATCTTCCCTTTCTAGCGTGTGGCAGATTTGCCTATCTCTCGCGCTACTTTACCTCGTCCGGATCGGTCTGACAGAGGCCTCGTCCGAAATCCGACCAACTAATTCCGTAAGAAGTGGATCGGCGTGTTATCAATCCACGTTAAGTACTATACAATATCATTATTATGTACGTATATAAATATAAACAGTAATCTTCTTGCTTTGGCAGACGTTTTTTTGCGCAGTCTGTAAATGTTTTCATAAATTTAAATCTCGATCCACAAAAAAGCGTTTGGTGTTATGTATGTACGCGCCAGTTAGAGAGGCCTAGTTTATGTGTGTACAGGTAAATAATAAAAAAAACCTGCTAAAAACAAAAATCATGGAACCATATTCCACATGTTTATAACTTCATTCCGAGGACACGACAACATGCGTATTCCATAATTTTGCATTTAGCAGGGTTTTTACTATTTACCTGTATAAACACCTGATAAACTAGGCCTTCCTAACAGCTCCATGATAACTCATCAAAATCACAATTCGATACACCTTAAAAAAGTGACATAAAGTCATGTAGTGGCGAATCAAAAACTAGGTTAAATAGTTACCTACGTAATTTATTTATTTAGCTGAGTTTTTTCATCACTTTTTAAAGGTGTATTGAATTTTCATTTTGATGAGGTATCCGGTCACCGTGGAATAAACGTCAACAACATCAGATAGGCGACACATTACGCTATATGCTGAAATAGGCCAAGCCACGAAAATACTGGGGGTCCGGGGGGTTAATTGCACTAACTTCTGGAGGCGATTCTATATGATGGTAGAAGTAAAAAGGATAGGTTACTTTTTTCGAAATTCCAACTTTTTTTCCATAATAAAATCGTTAAAGTGGGGCAAATATTCTATCATTCAGAAAAAAATTAGTTACATCTAGTGTTGATAATATTATTAATGGCATTTGTTATTGATCGTCCATCAGTTACCTTGCTGACCAGCGGGAGGATTTACACGTTATAATTGTTTAGAAAAACAACCCATAAAAAACAATGTTTTTTTACGTAATAAATCTATTTTACAATCTCTTTTAAAACTTTTTTTTTGGTTTGACTGATGATTAAACCTTCCTTCCCAGGGACCGGTGTCAACCGCGCTACCGATCTTGTCAGGTGCCGATCGTGTAGGACCGACATTCATCCGTTTTCCGAACACGTGTGTGTTCGTCATTGACACCAAAAGTTGATAAACATTGTCATCGACAACGAGTCTATCTGTCGAGTTTCAGCTCAATCGGACCGTCGGGAAGTAGGTTAATTTCCGCTTCCAAGATTCTACTTCTTTCATACTGATGTCAATCAGGAAAACAAAATCGAAATTAAAATTGATATACAAGGTTTTCCAATAAGATGTGTCATTTTGAATAGCCCGCTATTTCGGTAGATGATACTTTTGAAGCTGTCATTTTTTGACATTTTATAAGTAGAAACTACGCCATTAATAAAAATGGAACAATACAGGCTTCAACAACGCATTGAAATTATTAAAATTCACTTGAGTGAATCAAATGCAAATCATCTTGAGTGATGAGGCCCATTTCCACCTCGGTGGCTTCGTCAACAAGCAAAATTGTCGCATCTGGGGCTCGGAAAACCCAAGAGTTATTGTTGAAAAGCCTCTCTATCCTCAACGTGTGACTGTTTGGTGCGGTTTATGGTCCGGCGGAGTCATTGGACCTTACTTTTTCGAAAATGAGGCTGGAGCAAAAGTTACGGTGAATGGATTGCGCTAACGAGAGATGATTAATGATTTATTTATGGCCGGAATTGGATGGTATTGATCTGGACAACGTTTACTTTCAACAAGACGGCGCTACGTGCCACACAAGCAACGAAACCATTGATCTTTTTCGATTGAATATCAAAATAACACCTATTATTGGAAAACCATGTATTTAAAAATAATAATAAGTATGTCACTAGATTTAATATGTAGCGAATGTAAAATTTAATATTTGCATTATAATTTCAAACGGTTTATGTGCTATATTGGCCTTACGGTTCAAATTCCTGGTAAATGATAAATTTTAATAAATGCGTACGTACCATTTTTTCTGATTTTTTTTGTTTTAATATTTACACTTCAATGCACTAATGAATTATTTTTAAATGATTTATTCTAATAACATTATCAATCTTCAATATATGTTTATTCTTTCCAGACAGTTTTTAATCAGTTGACTTATGACATAAATAATCAGCGATAGTAATTTATCTGAATAGTACACAATATACATCCTTGTGAGATAATAACTGGTTTACTTGTTATACCAATATATTATGCTCTTCCAAACGTCCTTAGATGCTAGCAGGTGGTAAGTATCGAGCCGTGTAAACTATTACCATAAACAATAATCAATTGATAAAATAAAACCTGAAATAGTATTCTCTACTCAAGGTGAAACATCTTATTCGGGTGATTCTAATTTCATTCCTAGTAGTGTTGCAACGATTACGATTAAAATCGCATCCTAATTACCGATTATCTGAACGATTATTATGTCTGATTTGTATTCTATTGTTTTTTTTACTATCCCCGGCGTTGCCCGGGCTTTACACAGTTTTTTCGAAATCAGAGATGTAGACAGCAATTTTACTCTTATTTTGAACGTCAAGTGTGCAAAATTTCACCAGAAGTATCAACATTCTGCTTTGAGTGGTGGCAAAAGGGGATGGGGTGATTTTTAGAAATATCATTTAGACAGTGACCTTCCTCTTGTTTTGAAGGTCAAGCGTGCAAAATTTATCAATCTCCGAATACAAGTAGATTTGTAAAAAAACAAACAAACGCCTCCCCCCGCCACGGACAATCGTCTTTATATAAATATGTTTATAGAATTCAGCGCAACAGAACAGTGTGTGGCTCGTGTGCATTGCTCTGTCCATTAACGAAAAATAATGCAATATAAGATTAACATAAAAAGAAAGAAATGGCAAATGTAGAATATTATGACGACATATAAAATAGTAATACGAAAATGGAAATTGCGTATTGTGTACATTTAGCATTTGTATTACTGTGGTCTGAGGGTAACTCTCCATTTATGATGTGGGGGCTAGCTGTGCCACTAGAGTACAGCCTGGACGAGAGTGCCGACACGCTCTGGCTACTCTGTGGGGCATCAAAGCAATGAACCTATGCACCCTTTCCTCTGCAGACATCTGCGAGTGATATGGGAGTCCGAACATTGCTCTGTACGCGTGATGATTATACATTATATCATTTTGATGAATATATTCTTATCGTGGTTGCGTCTCTTAGCGAAGGTCGACGAAGACCATTTTAAAAATATCACCGTTCTCTGGTGCTGCTGCACGAAAGAGAGTTGAAGCATTCTTCCGGGTCTAATTCCTCGACTTCCTCACCCACCAAAATTTTCATCTGCCGGTTGTACGTTTTGCCTCAACATTTCTTTCCGTAGTTGGATGAGCTTAGATAACTTATCATTTCTGAGAATGTGGCCTAGATATGCATTTCTTCCTCTTGATTGTAGCCAGAAGTTTTTCCGAAGAAGCTAACTGACATTGTAGACAGGGAATCCTTCATTCCAAATCCGACCGTTAGCAATTCGTAGAATTGTCTTTTCTACGAGTACATCTGTACAGTGTACATGCGCTGCGTCACATGAATACATTTAGGTATTCTCGAGTGAATTTAGAAGTTGTCACCAACCAAAAATTATCTTGAAACAGATGTGACTTTGGTGTAATGTATAATTAAACAAAGAACACTGTATTCTACTTCGTCTATTATAGTTTTATCGTAATTGAATGGTACCATTTTTTGTTATCGTTTTTCTGGGTAAAATGTGATTCAATAATCGTAATCGTAGCATCGCGTATGGTTGAGAATTGCGTGGAATCCAGTAATAGTCTAGGTCGGTTCCTTGTGCCGAAAATAATGAATGTAGGACATGTAGGTATACCACTTGTGAACATGGTGCTTGCTAGATTAATAACACCCAGTGATAATCACTCGCCATCATTATTAGGAGTCCATAAAATAATAATAATAATATAAATGATGGTCATTGCGACATCCGGGCCTGAAGGCAACGTCTAACTCTAGCGACTCTGGCCAACTCGATGTTTTGGTTTTCGTACGATATTCGTTGAACGATTCCTCTATCGCGATATCCTCTACCAAACGCTAGGCTGAACCAACCGCTCCAAGCAGGCTGACCTTGCTAGCATCGTAATAATTATTATTGTTCCCAGACTGGAAATTAGCTAATCTCAAAGAATATTCTCTCGGTTAGATCCTCTAACGTCTAACGGGCCTGTGAAAACTGCCATTTGGGGAACTGGTTGAGATGTTCGGAATAACACAAGTAGTATTATTAACATAAGTTTCTGATGTTGAACCGAAGGTCCGTCCAAAAGTCGTTATAATAATGTATGACAAAAGCCAGTCGCAGTCGCTGATCCGCGTTTATAGCGGACTGTTTGACGTCATGCAGGCGAGAGGCCAGTAATCTATTCTGTGGGTCACGACCTCAAAGGGGTCGGTGAATATATTTCTGTGTCGGATCGTGAAAAAATAGATTTGAACGTTGGACACCTCGAGGACAGAGCATAGGAGGAAATGTATGCACCGCATTACACGACAATCACGGTGATGCCTGATGATGTCCCGTATCGCGTGATAAAGGCTCGATTGATTGATTGTCACTCGGTATTTAGCTAATTAGCGCAGAGGCAGGATTCCTTCGCTCACGCCGTCAAGTGCCCATCGCCCATCCTTTCTTTGTGTCGACCGAGTCAGCTGGGAGATAAGGAGTCTGGACCCTGGCTGGCTGTCAGAGCACCTGGCAGGTGTGAGGTGTGCCGCTTGCCGCTCTGTGCGGAGTGCGGGCGCGGTGTGAGGAGCGGTGCGCGCGCGGACCCGGACCTAGTGCGGGGGGCGCGGGCCCGCGGCCCCTCTGCCCGACGCCTGCATACAGCTGTAGCTGTACAAGTACAGGTACAGCATACGCGCTCCGACCGTCCAGCAGAGATGGCAGCACAGCGCCAGTACGGCAGCAGCCAGTAACGCAGGCCCGCGAGCCGAACCGGACCTATGTTTGTCATTGGGAACAACCAGGTAAGGTCGGCACGTGAAATCAGTTTGACGTAAGGCGATTGACCTTTCGCACGGATGCATCGTACGATCCCTCCACAGTATCCTTATCATCGCGCCGATTGCGCCGCTCTGCGAACAATTGGAAACGAGAAGTTAGCGCGCGCGTTTCGAGCTCTACCTTCGATAATAATATTATTGTGTTCGACAGAACGACTAGTGCTGACGCGCCGTGTGGACTGTTTGTTGTAGAATACTATCGGTGGATGAACAGTGACCAGTGACCAGTGGCCAGTGAACATCTCGCGGATTGTGGTACAGAGTATAGAGTGAATAGTTCGCTGCGGAATACAAACGGCGAGCAAGTTTCGGGTGGGAAAACCCCCTCGTTCAACGCTGGAAGATTAGTGCAGAAGTTTTGGAAAGCGGACGGAAGTGTTTTTACGTCTGATTTCCCAACTCCGTCCTCAGTTTACGGTTCACACGTACCTGTGATAGACGAATATAATATATATTATATTGTGAGTGCCGTAATATTGTGCTTTGCGAATCTTGTGCACACACCTACTCCTACTCGTTGCGCCATAAGTTTTCTTTTCCACGTAACTCTCTCGTTGCGTTTAGTGACGTTTGTTCAGTGTGTGACGTTTAACTGGTTTTTACGCAAATTTCACGTCCATACAATGTCGTTCTTCTACGGTGCCGACGAATGGCAAAAAACTTGGGTAAATACTAAAAAAATATCTAAAAATACAACTGTTTATTTATTTTATTTTCGTTTAAACTGCAACATAACATTATTAGTGTTTTGTGCTTTTAAACTTACTTAGTTACTCTGAGAGTTGTGTATTGTGATCTACTAACAATGTAATAATAAAATGACATCTTCACATACGAGTCTTAGCTTATTACACGCCGTATAACCAAACATACGAATTGTATTGAATCATCCGTTTAATTATATTTTCCCAAACTTATTCTCGTAAAAATGGCTGATTCACCCTTTCTACAAAACGCCGACGTCGTATACTCCGCGAAATATCACATTAATAGTTCAATAACTGTTGGTAACTCAAAAGTGTTAAATGTTGACAGCAGCTGTTTTGAAGTTTAATAATTTACGCTCTCTAAACACGATAGAAGGTATTGTGGGATATTGAGAGTAAGCTGCACTCGACTTTCTATTAAAATTAAAATTTGTTGTAATATTATGAAAATCTTACACATTTTTACAGATTTTCTCCAAAATTGAGTTATTGTTAGTAACTTCTCCATAATATTTCATCTCAGTTTTCAACAGTTGATGTATGAATTTTTTTCAACGTTTCTATTCATATACAGATCAAATCATGTTTAAAATTTAAAAGAGGCTTTCTCCAGTTTTTTCAATCAAAAGAAAACCGTGGATTGACCCGGATTCTGATAAGATTCTAGTGTGACAAATTATTTTGAGTAGAATTTTATTTTTCCGTATTTGACTTTATTACTGTATCTGTGTCAGGTCTGCTAGTCTGCTACCGGTATCGCATGTACATTGTATATTTTATTTTTAATGGAATTTGATGGCATTAAATTTTACGTTTTTGGATGTGCTAATTGTAATGTAATGTACTAATTGCCCATTTGGTAATCTACTTATTTTCTGAGTTTTTGAGATTAACCTAAAATTGGGTATTTCTTTTTTCTTAGAACTAGTAAAAGATAATACTTCGTAAATATATTAAATGTTACTTTACAATAATTATTTATTAACAGTTTTGCAGATCGCTTTATGTGGGGCACGTCAATATAATGAAATCCAACCTGTGTGTTTTAGTCATTTTATAAATTAGAATATATTTTTGTCTTGTTGCAGAGTAATGTTGACCCATTGGGCGAATCTACCCGTGAGAAAGCAAGTGGTGAAATGGCCCTGGAGACGAATGAGGACTCGAGCTACGATTCAGACTTTGAAACAGACGACACTGCCGACATCTCCCACACGGCCAGCACCGGCCACACTCACCAGAATATCTCCAGAAACTCTTCCGCAGGACTTTCCTCCACGCACCATGATGTCTCCAGAACTGTCAGCGATACACTAGGTGCAGAATTTGCAGAATACATAAACACAGATAATCAATGCAACACAGACGAAGCTCAGAATAAGAAACTCCCAGGTTATGCGACCAGAGTAGAATTCGCCGTGAAACTCGGCTACACAGAGAAACTTGTTCAGTCTGCGTTACAGAAGCTTGGACCCAGTCCCAGTAATAATGAACTGCTAGCTGAACTTATTAAACTGGGGGCTCAAACTTCTAGAGTTCCCGAGACGTCTGTTAACTGCTGTAACGATACCACTACTCACACCACGTCACACCTGAGGCCGATTGTCATCGATGGAAGCAACGTGGCTATGAGGTAATACAACAGTGAATACTATTGAGTGCTCCTATAGCGTGCCGCCTAATGGGACATTTACACTATGGGTCTTACATTGCAGTACCGTTCGCAGTACTTCCTCACGCTATAAGATTTATTTCCCTGAATTGTTTTATGGAGCAATAATGACCTGTATTAATCCTAGTTATTATTTTCAGCCATGGAAATAAAGAAGTATTCTCGTGCCGGGGGATCAAGATCTGTGTAGATTGGTTTAAAGGCAGAGGACATAAAGAAATAACAGTGTTTGTGCCCAAATGGAGAAAAGAAGCAAGCAGGTAATTTATTCACCTTGTTTATCTATGTGGTCAATATCGATTTGCTAGTAATATTATAACAATAAAGCATTTGATATTTTTACTAATTATCTTTATTTTTTTGCAGACCCGACAACCCTATCACGGACAGAGAAATTTTGGATGAACTGGAGAGGGAAAGAATGTTGGTATTTACACCCAGTCGCCATGTGGGAGGGAAGAGGATGGTCTGCTACGACGATAGATATATTCTTAAATTGGCCTTTGAAGTCGATGGCATTGTGGTGTCTAATGATAATTATAGAGATTTAGCCCAGGAAAATTCTGATTACCGAAAAGTCGTAGAAGAAAGAATACTAATGTTTTCCTTCGTCAACGACCGTTTCATGCCTCCCGATGATCCCATGGGTAGATCTGGACCAAAACTAGAAAACTTCCTGAAAATGGCGAAGCGTAGCGAATCCCTTTCAACTTGCCCCTACGGTAAAAAATGCACCTACGGGAACAAATGTAAATATAATCATCCAGAGCGTGGTAACATGCCTCACAAATCCGTTACAGAATGCTTGTCAGAACATGCTCAGAAACATATTCCAGCCAAGGGGAGTCTGAGAGAAATGAGTCCAAGGAATGACTTGAAGACAAACAGCTTACCTTTGTCCTACGACAGTCACGGGGCCGTCCCTCGCAAGATGCCCCTCAGTCGCACCCGCTCCGCCGCCCCCGCCCTGCCGCCTCCCGACTCCCTCCACCACGCCTCCGTCATTTCCCACTTCAACCGAGCTCAGCAAGAATACCACCAGGCCATCTCACCTGACTATCATTCCATGAACCGCAAAATGGAAGTTCCTCCCAAGAGCCACAGTATAGAAAACATCTCCTCGGGTATGAAAGATATCAATCTGGGATTTTCTTCTCCACTGGGAAACCAAGGAATGGGTTATCCCCAACCAGGCGCTTGGGGCAGTGGGATGTCTGGTCTAATGTCTCGAGAGTCCTCCTCGTGGAACAGATACATGGAAGGCCAAGAAGCCCCCGAAGCTGGCAACATGCACAGGAAACTTCATCGTCAGCTTACCCTCAATCCGGCCTACGATCCCAGGCTGTACCGCATGCACGGCTGTAACCACATCAACCCGGGGTGCGGGACGCAGCAGCAGCAGCAGCAGCAACAACAACAGGGCATGTGGAGCGGGCACCAGTCGGTGGGGCGTATCGCCTCCGCCCCCGCGGCGTGTCCCTCCTGGCCTTGGGGCACTCCGGCACCCCAGCAGCCTCCCCCGCCCCAGCAGGTCCCTCCGCAACAGCACCCTCAGCACAGCACACACCACGAAGCCCGCACTCACATCCACTACCACCTGGCCAGCCTGTTCCCCGAGGACAAAGTGCAGAAGGCCATGGCTCTCTACCCTGATGAGATTAACCCTCAAAACATTTGCGCCGCTATTATAAACCAAAAGTAACTTTCTGCTTTGAAATACTTTTTAAGGGCCAGTTATTATTACTTATATATATATTCGGCATTTTTGTAGACTCAAGTTATTTGATTGACGTAAGTAGTATTTTACAATTATATGCCTCATTCAGAAGTGAGTAATAGGTTACATTTACGTTTTTATTGGGTTACTTAACCACTCGGAACATTAGAACGTCAAAAGACGTAAATATGATAATAGCGGTCAAGACATTAGTACGTCTTTTCACGTAAGCGCGCGAGATTTTACAAAAATCGATTTATTTCCATCACTAGTATACGGATTGCCATGATTTAAAAAACAGAGTATCGATAATGAATAACGCTACGCGTCTGCATTCAAAAATATCTATGGAATCTTGAGGTGCATTATCTGAGTCGATTGAATCTGTCAGCTTGTTCGTTCGTAATTTATTGCGTTTTTAAATAATTTATTAAAAATATTTTAGTTTGGACGGTTAATATTTTGAGGTGACCAATAGTTTTTAATTATATTTCTTCAATATATAAAGTGTTATTTCTTTATGATACTCAGAAAAAAGTACATTTTTCACAGCTTTGAAATAATGGTCAGCGATTTTTACATATTTTTGACGTTTTCAGAAAATGTATATTTAGAAACGCAAATATTTACGTATAACAAAACAATGCGATAGTGAATTTCATAATCTTTCCAAAACATTTTTTAGAATGAAGCTACGTTTCCCAAGACGTGAGTTATGATGCTTTTAGCAAAAGTCGTGAATAACACAAAAATTTCCGCGTTTTGACAGTTCTCAAAGGAACACATAGCATACAAATGCCTTTGTCTGAGAGGTTAAAGTGCCTGATCAAATTACATATTTTATCCTTTCAAACATAATAATTTTTAAATATCAATTTTAATGACAGTTGTCAAAGGTTAAGTTAATTGCATATTCTGCAGGTAACTTCAGCCTTTGGTAGTCCATCTAGACAAAATAGCTGCAAATAATGGGATGGTAACAATTGCATTGTGTCAAAAGACTCCTTTTCTGAATGAGGCTTTACAGTGCCTTTTCTGGTATTTCATATTTCAGTGCACATAAGATAAGATATAGGGAGTTCACTTACCCAAGTGGACATGTTTGAGAATTTGCCGCATAGCAATGAGTATTAGTTTTGTAAACTTTCATTTGTTGAGATTCTTTTCCATAAAGTTCTTTGGGACTTCAGTGTATGGCTTTGGCCACAGTATTTAAGATCAGTTTAGTCTTATTCCTTATTGTACAGCTATTGAGCGGTGCACCGAGGTGTTATATTAATTAATTAATTAAATTATAATAATAAATTTCAATTCAGCTAATTTTGAAGGTTACTGTTATTTTCTGATGGGATCGATCTGTAAGTCTTGACATTGCCGTCATTAATAGTATTTTAAATTTATTGGTATTGTAGAAAATTGCTAATAAATGTAATTTAGATAGAATGAATTTCTGGTATATTAAACTAAATATTTGTGATTCTGGGTGCAACCACACAAGAAAGAACAACAGTTTGCTTTATTTACAAATTATTTGAAAAAGTTAATGTTTTCTGATTTATGTCTGGAAATTATCAAAGAAACCTCTATTACTGTTGAGTTATTTAATGTAGGAAAGTGTCTTTGCACAAAGGCATTTTAGGCGAGACGAGCATTTATCTATTGTAGAATTTCTTCACTATAAACTTATATTAACCGGTGCATTGACAAAGTGCTCTTTGCCCTAGAATCCTGTCTAGAGTATTGTTAGACGCTCAGAGCTCTGTGCTGATTGTTAACTTCACATTGAAGCTGACAGAAAATGTTAAACTTGTATTGAATGAGGTGTGACATGACTTGTCTAATGAAATGTATTATATACAAAAGTTATTTTGGTACTGTGTACTAAATTTTTATTTGTATTCTATCACATTCCCTAAGTGTGGTGTGCAAATTGTTATATTGTACTCTTGCAAACACAGTCAAATTTGAATACAAACATAATCATTATTTAATTTATGTAAAAGTTAAATGTGATGCTGTAATAGGAAGTTGCCATGCAAGTTATCGGTAAGATATTTTATATCTAAAACTTATAAATTATACGAATTTCTATAAAATGGGTGGACTAAGTTTCTGTGGGTCTATTAACATCTTTCATTATCATACAATAACCCCCCGTTTGAAACATTCAAATTGTAAGGTCACCCCGCTAGGTTCCCTCTATGGATGCTTGCCCATCTAATTGGGCATCAGTTTAATTGTATGCAAAACATTACTTATTTTATTGTAAATAATCTATTTAGAAATTTTATAATCCTGAAATGGAATTCAGTTCATCTGTATTTTGCAGAAACCTCGGAAGTAAATTAATGGAATGGTGTTGAATATTGTTTTATTGTAATATTTTATGAACATGTGATACAGAGTTTTAGTATAACCAAGTAATTCAACTGAAGAAAAGTGAACTTCAAAGTCAAATGTTTTATTTTTGCAGCTAAAAATTCACATTTCTTTCAGCGAGATTTACGTCTTCGGCGTGTGGTGATTAACTGTTAATGTTGACTGTCTTGTGTATCTTAAATTAAACAAATAAATTCTAAAACTTTTACTTTGCGTTTTTCTTTTTTGGCCTGTTGACATTGTTTTGGACTTTGTTGACTAGCAAAGGTTTGAATTTTGCATTATTTTTCTTTAAAACATTCTTTGACCCTTCTATTTTGATGAAATTAGCAATATTTTTTCGTTCGCAAACCGGAGTTTCGATTAACGCTTTTTCTATAGGTAGTGGAACAAAAGCTCTCTCCTTTTTGGAATTCCTATACAGGTATATTACCCCTGCATTGGTTTTACTTGCTTTGGAAGGAGTAATATCTTTTACTTGGTCAAACAAGGTAATTTCGATTGGTTCATGTTTGCTAGTTGTAGGTGAACAATCCGCGAGACTAAATATTTTGATTAAATCTACAATTTTAGAAAATCTATTACTTGGTTCTGTTTTAAAGCAAATAGTACTACTCTTGAACCCAAAAATATTTCGGATAATGCTGGTGAGGCCGCCGACACCGGAGATGGGGACTTGCTGCGAGGAAGCCATGTGGAGGAGGTGTTGAACCAGAATTCGAGGGACATCAGCATCGAATAACACAGCCGAGCACGTATTTTTCTTCAAACACCTGTCAACTTCATTTACTCCAAAAAGTATTAAATTCCTAGAAGATAAAACATGTTTTTATTTAACCAATGTCTATCAAGTTGTTAACTGATGGATGTTTCAAATAAGCAGGAAGCCAGTCCATAATGTTATATTTTTAAGCTAACAAACTATAAGCTAAACAGTTGTCATACTTAATTCTTTGTATAAATTGTCAAACCTGCAATGTATGCAGCTACTCGTAATATAAAACTATATTATCTCTAAATAGTATAAAACAAAATCCCTGTCCGGGACTGTCGTTTCGAGCACTTAGTTCTTCTAAACCACGCAATGTATTTTGGTAAGATTTTGACTATGATTTAGAGAATTTCTTCCGTAAGTTTTGTATATATATATATATATATATATCTATTTTTATTAATATGAAATATATATATAAATATAATAAAAATGTATATATTTATAGAAAGAAGAGAAAAGTCGATATTTTGTAATGAAGTCATAAAAAAAATATTTTCGGGTGCTTACATTGCTAACGCTGGCTAAACCTCATAAGATACATCAAAATTATGTACTACTAAATTGTATATCAAAGGCCTCACAACCGCAAAACTTTACCCCAAACCATTTATAAGTCCCCGAGCAATGGCGGGTAGTTATTTACCTAATTTCGTTTCCATCTTCGACATCAACTTCCATAGCCGACGGGTCTATGGATTTTGAGACATCCTTATTTTTAATGGACTTCTTGAACTTAAGAAATTGTAATTCTGTAACTAAAAGAGAGCTGTCTTCTAAGATGGGCCTGAAAACAAACAAAGAATCATAATTAAACCCAAATTGTCTCAGAGCTTGCAGATATTGTAGGACTAAGAAAGTGAGTTTTATTTTTTCTCAAGGTAAAATTTTAGGTAAACTTTTAAAATCGCTGGCCACACTCAAGAATATGTCAAAAAAGCATGGCCGGACTGTCAAACCACATGAGATTTTGCATCTTCAATTGACAAAAAATGGAACTTCAATGCAGTAATTTTCCATTCCCTGGGACGTAAATAGTTTAAATGGCTTGTTTAGTAATACAGTTGAATCGAGTGTTATTCCAAAAAAAATATTCGTATATATAAATAAGCGTGGCCAGCGATCCTAAAAGATTACCATATATTCTTATTAGCTGAAAAAAGAATCCTGCATTTTCATATTGCTAAATAAAACTTTGATAAAGTCAACATTTAAACTTAGTTTTAGGTAGTGCACGATTCACAGCTTTAGTGAGTTTATGTTTTGTAAACATACGGAACAGTTTATAGAAGGAAGAAATGTTTGGTATTTACCAGAAAGAAGAATTCTTTGAAGCTAAAATATTACGAACGGTTTTCTGAGGTTTCTTTTTAGCAGAAAGAGATTTATTTTGCTGCTTCTTTGAAAAAATGGGTACTACCGGTGTGAGAGTCATTATAATATTTAATTGGTTTTGGAAAATAAGACGAAGGCAACTAAAAATGACAGTTTACAGCTCACTGTGGCTCACTGCCAGCTCACATTCACATGCAATATCATAAATTGCAATATGCAATAATGCAAAACCTATATTTTACACGATTATACATCTCACACGGCAAAATTCCAAAACACACTATTTTCTATGGTGAAAATCTGACATTTATATTTTGATAGAGTCACGTCTAACTAGAAAGACAAAATCGTTACACTAATAGCAAAAAAAGGCATTCCAATGATCCGCGATAAATGTTTCGCTAGGGGGCTAAAATTGAATATAACTGTTGGCGATTCAGACGGTGCGATTTTAGTTGAACGAGTAAAATTGAAAAACATTTCGTTCAGACGTTTCAGTTTAACTTGAACCGAAATTGATAATTAAGATGGCGCTGAAATTTTCGTGCGTTCGTCTCTGTAATTTCTGACGTTTTGCAGAACTTAATTAACGGATTTCAACTTAATTACTACTGGAAACAATACTATAAGTCTGGGTAGATGGAAATACATGCACATTAACCCAGAACGCAATTGAAAAAAAATACTTAATGCATCTTTACTATCTCCTCAGAAATAAATAGTTGTTTCTTGTAGTAGGTAATTAAGTTGAAACCAAGTTTTATTTTATTAAATTTAGCGTGCAGCAGAATTCGACAACTTTGCCCTTGTAAAAACTTTATAAAAAAAAACTATATTAGAAATAACATTCAGATATCTGACACTGAGAGTTTCATTTTCAAGTCTCCACTCTTTTTTAATTTCATTACTTTTTTATGTGAAACCGCACAAGAGCCTCAACTACTCCCAACCGTCTGCAGCGAGATATTAATTTATGATTAATATCTCGCGATTAATTTATGACATCCTAAATTGGGGTATGTTGTGAGGCTGATGGTAGGGGGGAGGGGAAGGAGACGGGGAGGAGGAAGTTGGGGTTGTACCCGACTATTCAGATCTTTTCACCAAACACGGCCAAAGCCATTTCAACCAAAGTTTCAATTCTGAATGGTGGTCTTACAAAGACGGGTTGCTTCACGGAATTTAAACATTTGTGTCCAATTTCAAAGTTAATTTTTTATGTGATCGTTCTATTCAAGTTCTGTGAATCAACTGGCCTATAAAGATATAATAACAAAACTTGAATAGGACTTTCACAGAACTTGCAAATTAACTGCGAAATATGATGAATTGTTCAAATTCTGTGAAACAACCCGTCTTTAAAGTATCTTCTGCTCTGGAAATACTAATTTTAAATCCCTGTTATGTACAGTACATGGTTCTGATTATTTTATTTTTATTTTTATGTCCCATTTCGAAAATAATATTATATTATTAGCTCTTTTATTTTGAAATAGTGCTTGTTTTAGATCCCAAATACAGGCATCGCTTTGGTAGAGGTCAGTAAATCTGAACATTATGTTATACGACTACCATAGGCTAACAATCAACGAAGTAATTTATTTTTCCTTTTATTATTTACAGTAGGTAAGGCTATTTTTAAGTCATGAACTAATAAACTCGGATCGGACATTCAATTACCAGGAAAAATTTAATCGAGTGCGAAAATGGCTGAGTTTTTAAACTTTGGTACAACACAATAACAATAGTGATGAGTGATAATAATAAAGTGTAATAAATAACAATAGGGGTGGTCCGATGCTCTGTAGGGAACCAGCTAGTATAGCGCGGGTGTAAACTGTGCGCCGTTTATACTTACGGATTTCAATACTTCATTTGGGTGAAAGCACTATGAAACAATATGATGGTCCGTCTGATTGACAATCAATTGTAACAGAACGATTGCCATCTCTAATGCACAGATGGTGAGTCTGTTCTACAGGTATTTTAATGAAGCCTGCACTAAGAGGAACTAGAAGCATTGATCCCAGGTGCACCGTACAAAGTGGTATTATTGTAAACCGCTTATGATTTTTTATAGGTATTTAATGAGACAGGGAATGGGATTTGTTAACAAAAAATAAGTAGGTAAATACATTGTTCATACGTCTTCCCCCTCACCCCGCGGCTTCAAATTTATCTCAGGGCTTATAAGTCCAAGGTTTTTACGTTTTTGCTCAATTGTAAATATCACTTTTAATAAATAATGATTAATGGGTTATTTACGGAGTGGTTGTACGGTTATGCAGTCGATGATACGCCCATGGGTCGGTACAAAATAGACATAAACCCAGAGGCGGATTTGCCCTTAGGCCTATGTAGGCCCGGGCCTAGGGCGGCCAGATATTAGGGGCGGCCAAGAAAATGTTTTAAATAATTACAATAAATGTTTTACGAATGAAAGGAAATGTGGTCCATTTTTTGACCGAAATCAATCGTAGAAAAATAAAAGTGGTCCGTTGTCCATTTTTCGACCGAAATCGTTCCAGAGGAACAAACCCGCGTAAGGATTGGAAATACGCACCCGCTCGCGACAGGCGACAGCAGTCAGTGCCGGCAGTGGTCAGTATGCCAGTGTGCGTACAGCAATTGCAGCGAGAAATTTTTTTTACCAACGTTTTAATTTATATTTTAAGTTTAGTTATTATATTCGAATATGTACCTTAAGTTGATTTTTATTTAAAAGAGGTGCTGATTTCTTTTATTTGTTTGGAGACTTAATAATAACTTTTTATCCAGCCCGTATCTGGCAACCCTAATTGTCCTAACTGTGAAACACTTATATATTATTGTATGAGAATAAACCTGAAACTAGTTAAATAAATTAAACCTAAAACTGTTTGAAATGTTTTATTCAAATCCTTGAAACCTTAGAAAGTATTACAAACTAGCAGCTATTATAGTTAACTAAATTTCTGAATCGATTTCGATAAAAGTTGTCAATAAAGTAAATTCATTATGTAGTCTATAGTCTATATCAGGGGTCTCCAAACAACGGCCCGCCAATGTCATCAATCCGGCCTACGACAATCGACAATTATACAGTAATTGAACTAGCGAATTTAGCAAGCGTATTTTTTTACATTAATTCCACGCAGGAGGCTTTGAGGAAAATATTTTCCCTCACGACCTATGTCATCTTAGGTGATGCTGTGTGGAGGGTCTTTTTAAGGAAGGGAAGTATAGGAAGCTCTGAAAAGGAAAATGTATGAGGGGTGGGTAGGAATCTGGGGATTAGTGTGTCCAGGAGTGACATACGTATGAATACATCCCTCCAACTGCGGTGCAAAGCGATGGGTCAAGATAGTCCGGCTGGAAAGGTCAAAAGGCCTCCCTCACCCAGTCTCTCTCGATCCGGCCCGCCACGCAGCAGGTAGGCAGACGTATCCGCCGCCAAGACCTGGACAAATCTCACCCCATGAACCATGAATGATAATGGCAGGAAAATTAAAACGGTTTTGACCCTAGGAACTTACTGAAAAGTTTGGATACTCCTGGTCAATATGATGGGTACTGAAAAAGGGGCGGCTACATGCTCTGGGGCCTAGGGCGGCCAAGACTGCAAATCCGCCTCTGCATAAACCGAGTGCTGTACGAACAACGCGATAAACTAATGGGGTGGATCAGTTAACCGGTCATAGGTTAGGTAGGTATTTTTTTTAGTTAATTAGGTTCCTTGACAAAAAAGTGAAAAGAAAATCTTCCTTCCTAAACTAATCTAAACTAACCTAACCCGACATATTATAGTATCGTGTTCTGCTTTGAAACTATTCTGTTTTATTTCGTATTGGAGGTTTCACAATTCAGCGACGTTTTGTGTCTACAGCCGCTCGTTTCTTATCAATGTTGCTGGTAAAAAAATATGTCCCCCAACCCCCGTGGAAATTGCCCGGAACCTGCGACATTTACAAAGTGCCTACTACGTTTTCGTGTTTTTGTTATTATTATTGAATATTTTTTTACGAAAAACCTACTTATTTGATCAGCAACTTCTAGGAAGCTTTGATTTGACTCAACTATATCACTTTTGTGAATTTAATAATATATGTTAAAGCTTTTAAATGAAAATAAGATATATGAAGATAAAATCGGGGCTATCCGGGCTACCATCGTGGTGTAATTTTCAAGGTGAACCGTTTCGGGGGTGGCGGGAGGTTTGAGTTTGCGCGGTAGCTCTGTGGTGATAATGGGAGTAAATGTGATTGAACGCGGTTCTGACTGATGAAAATTAAAGCGAAAAAATGTATAACACCTCTTGACCGTTTGATTTCGAACCCCAAACTTAATGGTTTAATCGTTCCTCGACAGATTGAGCATTGCACAACGTCAATTACTAATTTTATTCGCAACAAAAATATGAAGTGAATGACAGTTGATCAATTTATTTGATGCGAAATGTGAGACATTATTACTTTTAATAGCTATGTGAACAAAATAATAAGTAGGGGAAAACACATGGAAGATTTGAACCGAGAAAATAATAATGTGAGTAACAACCTATGTTTTTCTTATTAAATGAAAATAATAATTTTTCCATTGAAAAGTCTACAACAGTTAAAAAAATCTATGGGATCTTTGAACTTTCCCAATATTGTATAGAAAACTTTTTAAATAAAAAAATTATTTTATTTTATTGTAATGTTGAAAACATTTAAGTCATTCACCAAACTTAATTATTTTATTTATTTGTACTAGCAACTATGGATAATATTTTTTGATCTGTTCATAAATTAAGAAATTAATGAATCTGTTAATTAGTAGTTTTGTTATTTTATTTATAAAGTTAACAGAAAAAATAAAATGATGCCTTAACCTCCCAATATTACTTCTTCGTCATGTGGGTTTGTTATAAAGACGGCCCTTTTGGTGGTCAGTTTTCCCCAATTATTGCTATGTCTCCTCGGCAATACGTCAATTCCCTGGCTACGAATAGCCTATCACTATTTTAATTTACCATCATTATATGCGGAAAATGTTGCTTGTACAATGATGGAGTACTTGGCTAAGAGATAATTACTTTAAACAATATTGGTAAAGCTTATGATTCAAAATTTTCTAAAACCTTTTTAACACTAGCTAATCACTGGTCTGATAAGCGTTAGTAATTAGTATTTTTGTTATTATTATTAATAATAATAAAGCGGAGACATTATACATAGTTCCCGTGAGCATCAGGCCATGAGCCCATTGTGTGCTATCTCCCATTTTACCTCATTCATTTGACATTAATTCGGTCTCTTTGATAAGGTTCACCGGTTGTCATTGGATATTCGTGTCTGTCTGGTTTCAAAATGTGTCTTCCCAGGAAGCTGAGTCTTGTTCCCATTAAGGTGGAACATTGGCGCCATAGGTGAAGTCTCTTCATCTTCTTCGCATTTTCTGCATCTATTGATGTTTTGCACTTCCAATTTTTTGCACGTATGGTTTAGTTGGAAGAGATGTCTGGGGAAGCGGCGCTGGTGGTAGCGGCGCGTGGCGGGCAGGCTACGGTGCTGCGGCAGCTGCTCGCACCATCCTCGCACAACACCCCGCCCCTCTCGCACCAGGCTGCCGCCCTCTATGCTGCCTCCAGGTCGGTACAAACTCTCGCTTCAGTATTAAAGCCCATCTCGGTCCTGTCACTGAGAGCTCCCTAGTAACTTCTCTTTCCGTTTCAATTGATAAAATAAAATAAACATTGAAATAATTCCTTATGAGTGTGTATTTTATAAGATAGAGGAATTGTTTGCATCACTTAGCTATCAGCTGAATGTCCTTTTCTGGAATTAAAACTAGGGTTGTTTTTTATGTGCATTCAAAAATCCATTCAATTTTTAGTAAGGAAAAATGAAGTACTTAGAAATTTTAATTTGTTAGGCGGGTATGGGTACTGCCGTCTCGGGAACCATTTATAATCAACACCTTTGTCATAGGTCACCTCAAGTGGTTTACTACATTTGGTGAATTATCAGGGGTGCTCGGGTTCACGTGGTGAGGTTTGTTGGGGTCTTGGTGGCGGATGCATCTACCACAAATTGTGTGGCAGGTAGACCTTTTGCCCCTCTCTTTCAGAACATCGCCTTACACCGCAGTGAGAGGGATGGATTCATTCATCCGTCACTCCTTGACACACTGACCCCCAGATTCATATCCACCCCCTTTATCCTTCTCAGAACTTCCTCCTTCCTTCCCTAAAAGACCCTCCACACAGCATCCTCGAAGGTGACGTAGGCCCTGAGAGATATTATTTTCCTCAGGGCCTCCTGTGTGGAGCTAATGTAAAAAAAAGTAGTACCTATAATATAAAATGCCAAATAGCTTATACAATTTGTTGAATACTTACAAAAAATATACCTGTATTTATAAAAATACAAATTTCTGTAATTTTAATTTGTGGGAAACGCTAAGTAAAGATGTTGAAAGATACATTATTAAAGTGAACACACGATTCAGTGGCTAAACATTATTTTTTATGTGTAAAGTGTTCAAAAGAACTACATCAAACTTCTTTGTCTTGTTTCTTGATTTTAATAGATTTATCTATAATATTTTCAGAGCTGGTCAGTTGGAGGCTGTGAAATACTTGATTGACTATGGAGTTAATGTGGACAATGGTATTCCCGAGCCTCCGCTAATAGCCGCATTGGCGGGAGGTCATTCTGATGTCTCCATGCTTCTAATTCACCATGGAGCTGACTGCGATGTTAAAGATTTGGTAAGAGCATGAATAGAACTCCATTATTATTACTCCCGATTATAACTAAACAAGTCTAAGGACTGGTGTTTTCGGAGAGTTTGAACAATTCATCAAATTTCAATGTTCATTTTCAAGTTCTGTGAAAGATTTTTTCAAGTTCTGTTTTTATTTCAGTTCTGTCAAGCAACTAGCCTGTAATGATATAATAACAGAACTTGAATAGGACTTTCACAGAACCCGAAAACGAACGTTGTAATTTGATGAATTGTTCAAATTCTCCGAAACAACCCGTCCTAAGTGTATTAATAAATCACGAAAAATGATGCTACAAAACAAATTGTCGACTTTTTGAGGGCGAAAGTAGGTTATTTTAAACAAAAATAAAGTTATTTTTGTTCTCTCTTTCCTGTTTATAATTTCCCTCTCCTGTGTGTAATCTCGTAATGAGTATTGCTTGTAGAGGGGAAACAGTTGTTTACACTTGGCCTGTGGTGCCGGCCTGTATGATGTGGTGCGCTGCCTGTGCGCTATGGGCTGTGGGCAGGGACACAACTTGAGAGGGCAATATCCCCTCCACATTGCTGCCAGAAATGGATTCATTCAGATTGTCAGGTAGGTCTTTGTCTCCCATTACCATTCCTCGCATATTTGCTCTTTCTCTGCACATTTAAATAAATAAGATCAGATAGTTGTTTATTTTTATTGTGCCGCCATATACGTGTGGATGCGTCAGCGCACGAGCGATTAAGCATCACATGAATTCTTTTTTTCCAGACTGCTGTGCTTTTATGGGTGCAAAATTGACCAACGAAATGGAGATGGGATCCGAGCGGACATAACAGCTTTGAAATATGGCCATAATAATATAGCGGAACTTCTAGATAAGTTGAGGTATACATTATTATTTACTGATATTCACCAATATAAGAATAACCACGGATTTTCAACCATTTTATAGTTGAGAACTACACTTTTACCCTAATTTTTATGGGGACCGACTTCTAACAAAGATCTTACAACAATTTTTGCTGTTATTTTTTTTTTAATTCTTCAAAACTATAACCTAACCTAACCTTTGGAACACCAGACCCTTTCCGAGGGGCCAATGGAATCAAAGCACAATCAGTTTGTTGGCTTCTATTCTTGTCACTGTGCTTAAACGGTTTTCCAGGGGTTTATACAGCTTCATCCACAGATCAGCATGAATCTAGCAAAACCAATTTTTCCTACAACCAAGATAACATATATTTTTATATCCATAGTAATTTTAAAATATTTAAATTTTGATAATATTAACAACCTCACCAAGCATGACAGTTGAATATTTATTTTTGTATTTGGTTGTAGGGTGGGAGGTTGGAGCGCAAATGCCCTTCGCAGCCAGCTGTCCAGTGGAACGCGCCCCCTAATCCGGCTGCAGGTGCGCCTGCTCGGACACAGTGGCAGCGGAAAGACCTCTTTATCCTCCTCCCTCAACGCTGGACTCCTGCACGCGCTTCTCAGGAGGTCGACTTCACTCACCACCAGATGTACGTAGAATTATTTAATTTGTTTTTTGCTAAAACAGTATACAAACCACATAAAAGAAAATTACAAAAAATATTTGGCATAATAAACATAATATATTATTTCAGATACTATGTGATGATACAAGATTGGTGTACCTAGAACAAATAATTGTATCTAAAAAAATCCATCTCAGTATTGTTTACATAGATATTGCATATGAATCTTTCACATGTACAATGGCGTATAAGTTTTATATTCATTTTTATTTTTAAAGGTTATATAATAACCAGTTGAATGATGGTTACCGAAATTTAGGTTTCATCATTCTAGGACTGGCTGCCTTAATTTAGGCAGACGGTTTTTGCCAATTTATTGTAATATTCTTTAATATATTTTTAATAAAACCAAAAAATATGGGATAAACTGTGGAACATAGGTGAATTAATTGGCTTTAAACCAGAATAAGCAGTTTGTATGTTTCCGTGTTGATATTCGAAGGTATGATTTTTGAATGAGCACAGGATATTTCCAAAACTGGAAATATTTTGTGAATACGCCATCGCTCAAGTGTCTAAGGTATACAATTAATTTATAACATGCCAACAATAAGAAAATAACCCGTTTTAACTTCATTACTGACTTGACGCTTTTTGGTTCTAGCCCATTGAATTTCACAATGATGATGAAGCGCAGTTCTATATTTTAAATTTAAGCAAAGAAAGTCTGCCTTTTGGATCATGAGATACGACCACATCTTATTTCTTGTGTTCTTTTATATTCAATACTTTTTATATATTATATTTAGATGAGATAAGAAGCGAAAAAATTGGTTCCACTTTTGACTTCCAATTTTACTCTCTAACGACGGATGACCGGAAACTGCTACCCTTTTTAGGCCCATGAGGTGATTTTCTCAGGAAAACTGGGAAGTAGAAATGATCCAATCATTATTTAACTGTCCGAATTCAGTCCACGCGTACCTCTTCTCACATGCTATTAGTGGAATATGCTTCAACGAGATATTAGTACGCAATAGCGCCTCTTGTAATTGTATAGCTCTACGACTGGAGGTTCTGAGGGTCTGTTTCATCTTTAGGGATACTGTGTGGAAGGTGGTTTAATGAGATAAATGTCTTGAAGATTATGTTACAGAATTTAATTTTAATTTGTATTTAATTTTTTCAGCCCGACCTTCATCACCCTGTCATTCGTCGCAAATAGAGATGGATGTCACTCCGAGACACAATTCCTTGAGCTTTGATTCCTGCTCCACTCCTAATTATACCCCAACTAAGGGTATTCAAGTTCACCAGGTAAATAACATTCTCCATCCAACTATCCTGGGTGGGGTTAAGACGATGCACTACGTCGTGTAATATTTTAAATTGAGCCGCTATCAATAACAACCCTTACGTAGATGGCGATATGGTTTAAATTCCCGCTTAACACCATCCGCCTGTTTAGATTTATGCATGAAAAAAACATGGCCAAAAAGTGCCTTTTATTTTATTTAGTGGATATTTTGGTAAATATTTAATTTTTTTTCGATCATTCTAAACATCATACATTTAGACATACATTCATTACGGTTCCATGATAACTCCTCAAAATGATAATTCAACACACCTTTAAAAAGTGCTATAAAGGTATTAAAAGTGATGAAACAAAAACTAGGTTAAATAGTTACATTTGCAACCTGTTTAACCTGGTTTTTTGTTTCATCACTTTTCATAACTTTATACCAATTTTTAGAGGCGTGTTGAATTGTCATTTTGAAGAGTTATCTGGTCACCATTCATTACAATACAATATTTTGAATGCTGCGCTTCCCTTGTATGTTCCCGTATATTAACTGCTGTAATGTCATCCGATTTCAGAGAAAGACGTTACATCCGAGTGTGTGTACTCGATTGCCACCAAAAGTTGACAGAATTCATTGTCATCAACAACGAATCTGACTACCAAATTTTAGCTAGATCGGATGTCGGGAAGTTGGTTAATTCCGCTTCCAAGATTTGCATTCATTCAACACCGAAATCGAAAGTGAAATTCAAATAAATGTTTTTTAAATAATACATGTTTAATAAATTATTTTCATTGGTTGCAGATGGATTTGAATAATGTGGGTGATATAACTGTGTGGGATTTCTCCGGTCAAGAAGCGTATTTCCAAATCTATCATCATTTCCTAAGCGATGTGTCCATACCCCAACCTGCCACAGCAGTCCCCTATTCCGTCAAGAGGAGGAACTTCAACTCCAACGAGCTCGCTAAGTACACGGCTGCCAGCGATCACGTCATCACCAACATCGGGAAGTCCCAAATTGAGACGAGCATTGACAATCTGTGTTACAAGAATATCGGCTCTCCCATCAATGGCAACGCGAGCAAATATTCGCAGCTTGCCGTCTATGTTATCATGTTCAACTTGGAGAAGCCGTACTATATTCAGATTCAACAATGCGCGTTTTGGCTGAATTTTATTATTTCAAGGCAGTCTCCTTGCGCTTCACCAGGTTAGTAAAACAACTTAGATTTTGTTTAAGAGGAAGCTACAAGCCAAAAATGTGTATATTCTTGGTATACCTTATATTGTAGGTACTATTACCGCTTAAAAATTAAAATATTAAAATCGCTTGACAAACGGAGTCTAGAAACGTTCGATTTCAATAAAGTTAATATTTTTTTAAGAAAGCAAAAAGTTAATCAAGTGAAACTGTCACAGATAATCTTAGCTATAATACTGTATTTTTTAAAAGTTGTTTCCTTTACGCGTTCATACATTTCTATTGAAAAAAATTTTTTTTTAGAAGTTTACATTTATATTTTTTATTGAGTAATTTATTCTTTTATTTGAATTCTACTCGAGCGAAACAATAGGAAAACTTTCAATTTATCTAAAGCATATTTTTTGGTATTCATAATGTACACCAATTCGTTATAAAGATTAATCATAATAGTGATTTAGCATTAAGCTTCGCCATATATTTTTTTATCCATTTGTATTCATTAGAAAATTTCATTAAAAAAAAGTTATGTTTGGAAATGGAAACTGATACTTGCGTATCCCCGTGGCAGAAGGGCGTAGGTTATCTGGCTTTCTCTGTTATCGGTGATGCAGACAGGATACAAAGGAACTGGAGTCCAGAGCTGCTGTGCTAGCTGTGATTTAGCATTTAATTTTCCAACTTTTAATTTTCTACTCCTGTAGTGATATTTTTATCAAACTTTATCAGACATACAGGTACAGATTTTGCCTCATCGTGTACCTACATCAATTACATAAGTAAATTTTTCAGTCCGTAGACTGTGCGCGCACTTCAATACATTTACTGAACAACTGAACTTATTTTCGTTAATTCAACAGAGAGGTGATTCAAAAAGGGGCCCGTATTATATAAAATAAAGAATTTCAGAAATCAACAATTTATTTTTATTTTTATTTGACTGAAAACTGAACCTTCCTCCCCAAGGACTGGAGTTAACAACGCTAACACCTAAGCCAAATTTTAATTGGATAGTACTGACATTTATTTTGTATGTTAACTGCTGTAAATTCTTATTTATCAAATATAATGTCATCCAATTTCAGAAAAATGAGTGTGCGCACGTGTGTGTGCATGAGTGCCATCAAAAGTTGACTGAATGCATTGTCATAGATAACCAGTCTACCTGTCGAGTTTCAGCTCGATCAGATGTCGGGAAGTGGGTTGATTTCCACTTCCAAGATTTCACTTATTTCATTCATTCAGTCAAGAACACAAAATTGAAATTCAAATACATAGATGTATTTAATAAAAACGTCAAATGATTTTTTTGCACTAGTGAATGTGTCGAACGTCTTTGAATTAATGGTTAATGATTTAGTTATATACACATTTTTCAGGTGGTCTGGGAAACGTTATATTGATTGGCAGCCATGCAGATTTACGGGCGCACAAAACTGCCCAGGGAGAGTTTGTTTATCCTGCGGGAGATAATTTGTTGGAAGAAGTCCAACAAAAATTCAGTTCTTTCTTTAAGATTCATCCCCAGGTTGTATAAGTCTATTATTTTATTCATAAATCATTATAGTGGATTCTTAGAAACCTTGCTATTAGAACTTTGTTGGTTTAAAAAATCTAGATTTGATAATTCATGTTAAATGTAGTGAGGAATTGAAATGTATTTGATCATAATGATTTTAAGTGGTTTCTAGTTAAATTTACGAGTACATAGTAAAAACCACTCTCCATTATTAGTACTCAGACCCGTTCTAAAGTATTTGTAACATATATTTTGGAATAATTAAAGTAGTATGTATTTTGTTGTAGTCTTTTGTTATTTTAGATTTCCGTATTCCAGGTTCTAGCTTTGGACTGTAACGCTTCCACGTCGGTAGGACTGAGGAGCTTTAAAGCGTATTTAGCTTCGGTTAAACGATCTATAACACAGGTTAGTTAGTGATTTATCTTAGTTTTAGTTTTGTAATTGACACCAGTTTAAAATATGTTTAACATGCTTCAATGGTCAATTAGGGATCAAAAGTGCTAAGTTTATAGAAAACTGTTCAATTTCAACATTATAAAACACAAAAAATTTTGAGCTCCTTGTGAGCCATGTATACAATAGAATATAATGCTGTAACTATTATGTATCACTGTGTAAATTTGAGATTCTAGTTATACATATTCAGAAAGTTTAATTTGTTTTTGCGTGTAGAATGACAGATATTTCAATTTGCATCTAGTCCAGTAGCTAATGCTAACCTCTCTTAACCCATCGAGGATAGACAGTATAATATCATGCTAGTTCCAAAATCTATCAGATTAGAGGTTTGCTTGGGAATATTTCCGCTTGACATTCAATTTAAAATTTTTGAATGTATATAAACTTTTAAATGCAAAGAGAAAGTTTGGTGATCTCTTTCTAAAACTGTTCATATCAAATGTGTTACCATAGCAGGAAAGAATATGGAAAGAGTTTTACGAGGATATGTAATTTGGTGCCATATATGACACGACATGACTCAATGGCCATTGATTATCGTACCAAAAATGGCACCACTTGATTCGACATGTTAAAAAGTAATATTTGTTCATATCAGGAATATAACTTTTCCAATTCCTATCAATATGCAATCAGTATAAAAGTAGAAATATTCATTCTATGTGTGAAAATTGTTTTTTCTTGTTATTGTTACTTCAAAAATGGACAGTACAAAAAAAATGTTATTATAATTTATAAGTTGTATTCATCTCGATGTTTCCATTCATTATAAAATTGATTTTAAGCTATCAATTGATTTGCCTTTGCTAAATGTTTTAAAATCAAGCTTATTGAATATTATAAAAAAACCACACAATTAACAAAAATGCTTCTGCAATGTTTCAATAATTTCTGAGAAAATCTGTGTTTGCAATGTTTGTTTAATAATTAAATAATGTTTATTTTCATTTGCGATGCACCATTTCTTTATGTTGTGCAGGGCACTGATTTAGTTGGGAAGCAGCGAACCACGGTATTTGGAAGTGAATATGATTTGATCCACGGATCTCCCATTCGCCTGCAGTTAAGTTGAAAATAATACAATTGCACTTCAAAACAATCATGTTCACCCATTATTCCAAAGCTTGCTTGAAGAAATCTATTATTTTCGTTGGTTACCTGGAATCATTTTAAAACCGTTCTCAAGAACGCTATTTAACAAGGCAGATAAGCCATTAGATTTACAAAAACCAGAATATTTCTGTAATGACCTAACCCAACCTAACCTAAGTTTTCGAAATGATTTTAGATAATGCAGAAGTAACTATTCATTTCATTAAATAACATTATTTTAGTATAATTTTTTTGCCAGGTTGCATAATCTTAGTTAAATATATTTACAGGTTGCATTGGGAAATTGGAATGGATTTTTGGAATCCACGCTCTCTTGGGTTGCTAGTGTCCGCAAGTCCATGGAATCCTTCCCCGTAATGGAGCGCCGCACGTTCATGGATAATGTCCGATGCCACGTCAACTTACTGGCGAGCGATGATCATATTATTGATGTTATCCACCACCTTCACGTTTTGGGAGAAGTATGTTAACCTATGTACCTACAGTAAACTTAAATTATAGATCAACAAAATTATATTTTTTAAATGTTATTTGTATATTGAATGCTTATGAAAGCAATGTTTTAAAATAAAGAAAAATATATTGAGCGGCTGTGGTAAAAGTCGGCAATTTAATTTTAATGGTTTGTAAAAAATATCCCTTGAAATATCAATTGACGTCAGAATAAGTAGACCTCTCCGAAAGCATAAATCTGCATACTATTTCGACAGCTGGAGGCAAGCCGCGTGACAACCTATTTGGCACCAGCGGTGTTCACACATTACTTGAATAAATGATGTAATCATTTGTACGTTAACCGACATATAGCGCTCATCGGAGCATTTAAGCGAATAACGCACAATTATGGTTTCCTGTGCATTCAAAAGGTGTAATAATAGAAGTGTTAATCACAAATATCGCATCTCCATAGGTTGGAGTTATTTTACTGCATTTAAAGCTTATTCAGTTTATTATGAACAGTTTTAGTTACAATCATAATATGAAAACTGAATGTATAGCGACGCAAACCCCGTTCACTGATAATGTGATCGTTTACTGTGGTGAGTAAATTATAAAACAATTGTAAGAGTGTTGAACTTGTAAACAAGCCAAGCTTTTGATCACACAATCTGGGATTTGTAGATACGGCTAGGGACAGATAAATGTTAACCATGCACCATTGTAAAAAGGACGTCATTTTCGAAAGCAGATTCCATTTTCAAAGACTTAAACACTAGTATTACAATGCGAGTTGCCTGCAGACTGTTGGATTTGTTATTTGCAAATCACTGAAAAGGACACACCTATGGTCACTCCCCAGTGGCGGTTCTTCACAAGGGGACCGTGGGGACAGTCCCCACTACAGATATTCCAGAAATCTACCAAGAAAAAAATTACAATTCTTTCAGTTCGCAAAAAATAATGAATGCATTCTTTACATGAAAGTAATTAACAGTTGCAGATATTTCAACTAAAAATTCATTAGGGTAATTTTTAAGCTCGAAATTTGAAAAGTTTCTTCCGACGAACGTGCGACTAGCCTCCTCCGTTCCTTGCAGCATACTAATTACTAATACCAACGGGACCGACGAGCCCGAACTAGCCAGCGTCTAGTTATGCGCAGAACGTTCTGCGCAGTTGGGGGACAACCCCAGGGATTTATTCCCACTAAAGTGATTATTCTACTTGGACAGAATGCTCTTGTATGAAATGTTATGAATTTGCGCATGCGTATTTGAATCTTCTAACGAAACCTCAGGGGACAGACTTGAAAATCCCCTTGTGATGGTTTGTTTTAGTTCTAATTATTGAGGTAGGTCAGTTAGGTCAGTTATGCACGGGTCAGAATATGCGTTAGTCGTGTTATAATCGTTTGTGACGTTTAAGTAAAATAATAGTATTGATATAATCGATTGATCGGATCATTTCTTATTTCTATAGCGCCGTTCTCGTGGTAAAAGCGCTTTAAACTGAAGTATCTATGATTAACTTGTGTTATTTTTTATTAAACGTAATATTTATGAATATTTGGTGTTTCTGGTTAGGTGCGTGACTTATCTTCTTATCTAATAATAATTTTTGTTAGAAATTATTCGAAAAAATGAATGAAGTCGACTTTTTACTGAAAAATAAATTCAGTACGTTAACATTTGACGAAAAAGTAGAAGTGAAACGCCTAGGTGCTCACCAACCTAGAGACATTGTAATCGAGTTTCATGTTGTTAAAACTCGTAAAAAGTTAAATTTTAATCCAGAGTGGTTTTCTAAAAAATCTTGGTTATGTGCTAGTGTTTTTGTTGCAGTAAAAAACCTATTCGTGTATATATTTATATTGGATCTCGTACTCCCATTTTCTGGCAATGAAATGTCAGTATCTACACATAAAAAATGACGGTCCCCACCACCGAAAATGTGCTCGAGCCGCCACTGTCACTCCCCACCCCACTCATTTTCGTTTATTCCTCTCACCCGTAAGAGCAGCTCTATATATTCATTACTCTGTGCCTTTGACTTAATATCACTAAAAATTTAAATAATATTTTAAATTTTCAGATTCTGAATATAGGCGAAGTGGTGGTGCTCTGCTGCGGCTGGCTGTGCGGGGTGCTGGGGGCCCTGCTGGGGCGTGGAGGGCTGCGGGGTGCTCGTGCCCTGGGGGTGTACACGGCGCATGACTTCCAGGCTCACTTTGGCTATTGCGATGCCTCACAGCTGCTGGGCCTGTTGCAGGAAATGCGAATTTGCACTATGGTTAGTAATGTTACCCATAGAGGTGTAACAGGAGTATTGAGCTTTAATCGAGAAAATATTACTTTGATTTGAGATAATGTGTCACGTGAACAGATGAACAAACATAATAGTTCTAATAGTATACATGGGTAGAGATGGCAAAATTTCGTTTTAACTAAAAACGTGAAAAAATATTTATGGTTCGAAAATAGGGCATTTATAAGTTTTCTTTGCGTTTCAAGGCATTTGAAAGTGTTTCCAGTGATTTCTATTTCGCGAATTAACGCGAAAAACGTGATGTTGGCCGTATTTCAGCGAAATTATTCTATTTAGCGAAATAGGCGCGAATTTCCCGAAAATACAACAACAATTTAGTACTGACTGACAGGCGTACGAGAATGAAGGAGCCCACTATTGAAACGTGCGCAATGCTATCATTCAATCAGTAAAGTGCCATTTCCATTGTTTTTTGTATTTACCTGTATTTCAAATATGCCTACTTTATTTCATTTTTGGAAGCCTGTCCTACCTCTTTTTACAATTTTGTTACTATTTTATGTGTAAATATTTAATATTTTTATTTTATACTGTACGCTGAATTTAAACGCTTTCCGAGAATATAGCGTATTTCAGAAGTCAAAGAACCATACAAATTGGAGAAGCTGATACAGTAATATTTAGTCCAGTACAACTAAAGAAGAATTGAGAAAAATGCATAAGGAAGGTAGTTTCATGTGAATGTGCAGGGAAAAGTATTATGCCTACTTTATTTCATTTTTGGAAGCCTTTCCTACGAATTTTTATAATTTTGTTACTATTTTATGTGTAAATATTTAATATTTTTGTACTTTAGGCTAAAATTGCTTTTTGACATTACACAATTTGTGCGAAATAAATTACGCCTATTGATGTTAATCGCAATCTGCAATTGTTGTGTTTGTGTTCGACCCGTACTTAGAGTTTCCTTCCTTATTAATTTAATATTAAAATTAATTATTTATAATCTTTCACATGGAAATACTTGCAAATGAAGGTTAAACATATATTTTACCAAAAATACTGAAAATATGCGCTAAAAACATTCAGGAAATACATTTTTTTCTATTTTGCTACAAAACGCTAAATTATGCCTCAAAATGCTATAAAACGCTAAATTTCCAATTGTTAATGCTAAAAAATCTGAAAATTAATGCTAAATTTTGCCATCTCTATACATAGGCTGTAGATATTGAACACTTTATTATACCATTATATTTTTTCGTAATTTTATTTTTAGTGCGAGGTTGAAGATGAAATAGAATACGAGTTCCCCTGCTTCAACTTTGTGGAAACATTGGAAGGCTTGTGGGATTCTGACGATCCGCGTTACCAATCTTCAGATTCCTGCTATGGAGGACTCAAGTTGAGTCAAGCAAGGGGCTTCACTCATCTTCTCGCTTGCATTTTTCCTCACATCCAGGTACATATGAAGGTTATCCGAGACCTTTGTTATTTAAAGAATCAAGAAAATAGTATTTTTCCCACTATTTTATTATATAGTACCCGTTACGATCGATGCACTTTGTGAACCATGGCACTAGATCCTTGATTCTTTTGTACAACTCCACCGCCGTCTTCAAAAATGTTCTCATCTCTTCCTCTACGTCCTCGACGGTCTCGAAGCGTTTTTCAGGATGTGATGTCCTCTATCATCTTGCTCAGTACTTAAAGCAGTATTTGGCCAGAAAAAGCTTTGAGACCGACAAGGATATGGATGAAGGGGTTAGAACATTTTTGAGGACAGCGGCGACGAAGTTTTACGACAAGGGAATCTAGGACCAACTGCCAGAGCTCAGGAAGTGCGTCGATCAGAAGTCGCGGAAGTTTTACATGACATAAATTTGGGATTGGAAGAAAAATCGATAAATGCGGAAAAATGATCATTCCAGGAGCGATCGATCGAGATTTTACTGTAGGTACTTTTTTTGTAAAATAACATTTAACTGATTTTTTAAAATAATGATGGAGTTTTACCTACCATTAAAACTCTTATTATGTTGTCTTGCTTATCCAGAATATATAATGTGAGATATCGCGCTTATTTCTCGCCAGCGCCGTCGCATCTGCTGCCGTAATCTTGAATTTCCCGCCTTTCTTTTTGTAATACCCTTCAGTTGTCTATTGTCACCTTAGCAGTTGGCGTCCTGAGACGCCATCTTGATTCAATTTGGACTCACCAAGCAGAGCTTAAGTATATTCTGGATAAGCAAGACAACATAATAAGAGTTTTAATGGTAGGTAAAACTCCATCATTATGTGTGTCGTTGCTTATCCAGAATATATAATGTGAGAAGTGTTTGTTATCGCTTGGTGACAATTCTAAAGCCAAAATTGTGACTATTACTGTATTGCTTGAAATAACTTAGTCAAAGACTGAGAGTGAATGGGGGGATTCAGCACCTCAACATTGAGAACTCTGATTTGCTTTTTATAATATTTCTTGAAAGTGTTTTCTGAACGCCAGTTTCCTCTTTCCAAAATGGTATCTATAGGGCAGTCTTCCAGCCAACTCCTTGAGGCTACTGCTGATCTCAAACTCCCAGGGGAGGCATCAATCCCAGCGTCCTTCAAAATAGTTTTAATCCATCCACCAATAACAGTTCTTGAGGCTGGTCTTGCAGGCCCCAGTGTGGAAATAAACAGACATTCAACACCAGCTTCATGTCTCCTGTTCTCACTCAAGAACATAAGTTTTCTCAACCAAAATATAGGATCTATATTACGATCCTCTGCTTTGCAAAGCTTCCAACCAGACTGTCTATGTGTAGAGGTGTCCGTCTTAGAACCAAAAATTGGCCATAATATAATGTGATCATCATTGTCAACAAGATTATCAGGAGATGTATGTAGCAAGGTCAGATCATGTACTCGTCTTCCTGACGCCAGTAGTAAAATAACAGCACATCTACGAGATGCTTCGAAAAGAGTCAGGTCCTTTGGAGGATTTTTACAAAGCCAAGACACCAAGAGTCCTGGATCCCAAGTAAATGCTCTAGGCTTCTCATTTACAGAATTCCTTATACCTCTCATCACTCGCTTGACCAAGGGATGATTACTAGTCCTCAAATCGCCATTGGGGTCACACAAAACCGACACTGCAGACTTGTGAAGCGCTATGGTACTGGGAGCCAAGCCTTTTTTCACTCTTAGGTATGCTAAAAACCGTGCCAGCTGAGATCCCGAAGGGGTATTAGGACAGGTATTGTTAATGGAGCACCATTCCTTCCAGCTCTTCCATGCCATGTGATAAGTTGAAAGCGTAGATTTGCGCCAACCCGCATTCAATAGAGCTTTCTCTTGCTGTGACCAATCGTTCAATGCTTCACTCCACCCCCAATCTTCCACACCTTTAGTTGGAGCTTCTGGACCTGTTGAGGATGAAGTCCTGTCGATAAGTCTATCAAGTTGTCGACCAACATGGGTATTATGTGAGGTTGGTCTAGGGCTCTTTTCTTTAGGTCTGGTAACCAAAACACTTTTGGCCAATCTGGGGCTACAACCATATACACCCCTGACGACTTGTTCAGGTGTGCCAGCACTCGTAGCATTAAGCAGGGGGGAGGAAAGATCCATGCCAAGGGGAAATGCCAACTCCTGCTGAACGCATTGTGAAACATCGCTCTCTTGTCGTGGGGATCTATCGAGACATACTGATCCACGACGTGAGCCCTCGAAGAAGCGAATAGATCCACTACTGGACTGCCCCACTTGTGAAAGACAGCTCCTACCGCTGGGGGTAGGATGTGCCATTCTGGTAACGTCATCCCTCGGGATAGATGATCCGCGAGGCCATTGTAGCGTCCCGGCAAATACTGCACTTGTAAAGAGATTCTGTGCTTGTCCAAAAGCGCGAGAATCTGAAATGTCAGATGAAGGAGACCCATTGACTTGGTGCCTCCCTCGTTCCTCAAGTAGGCTACAACTGTCCTGTTGTCTGATTGAATGAGTAACGAAGAACTTCTCAAATTCTGAGTCAGAGATGTTAAGGCATTTAAGATTGCTGTCATCTCCTTCATGTTGCAATGTCCCCCCCTCTGACTGTCTGTCCAACAACCCGACAGAGGTACATCGTCGATCAGGGCTCCCCAGCCGTGATCCGCCGCATCTGTGGTCAGAAAATGTGTTGGGCTGGGAACATGAAGAGTTGAAACATGATCTAAGTTGTTCATCCACCATTTCATTTCCGACAAGACTTCCTTCTTTATCGGAGATTTCTGCTGAGGGGTCAGCTTCAGCATTAACTGCAACTGTAATTGTATCAGTCGAGTATGGAGTCGACCTCTGGGGACCACAAAGGTAGCAAAATTCAACTTTCCTAAAATACTCTTAGCTTCTTTCAGAGTCCATCTTCCCTTTGTCACGAGGCTCTGAAGTGAGTTCCAAAGACCTTGTCGTCTGTATTCGGTTAAGGTCTTCTGATTCAGATGGGGGTTCCAAACAATTCCTAGATATTCCACTGACTGTGCTGGCTGACGGACACACTTTTGGAAATTTACCAACCAACCTAACCGCTCCAATAATTGAAGAGCTTCTCGTGTTTGACTGAGGAGGACCTCTCTGGTCTGATGAGCCAGGAGAAAGTCGTCTAGGTACACAATGATCCTGATACCCCGTCTCCGCAGGATTTCTGCAATCCAATTTGTGATGGCTGCAAAGGCCTGTGGTGCACTGCTCAGGCCTTGAGGCAGGCATGTCATCTGTAAGTGAAGGCCTCCGTAATACAATCTCAGAAAGCAACGGTGAGCTTTTGCGACCGGTATGTGGAAGTAGGCCTGTGAGAGGTCTATTTTTGTCATCCAATCGTTGGCTTGAAGAAAGTGTGGGACCTTGTGGTGAGATATCAGAGAAAACTTTTTCCAAGCTACATCTAAATTGAGAGCTTTTAAATTGAAGATTGGTCTTCTTGAGCCGTCGCTCTTTTGAACCAGAAAAAGTGTTGATAGGAAGGAGGCATTGTCGCCAGCTCTTTCCAATGTACCATCTCTCATCATCTTTCTTATTTCGAGTGTCATTTCCGGGGTTACTTTTGTTTTGAATCTCCTTGCGAGAGCTTGGCTTGGACTTATCAACAAGGGCTTTCGGATGAATGGTATGCGGTATCCCCTTATCATACGTAAGATGGTCTCTGGGGCATCTAGGGTCCGCCATTCTATCCAATAATCCTGTAGTTGACCGGCCCGAAATGGTTGATAGTCATCTGTTGAAGCGGCCACGAGAGGTCTGCCCCCTCGCGCCACGCTTCTGTTCCCTACCCCTACCCCTCGCTCGGGAGGAATACTGGGGGTCTCGCCCGTGGTCTGCCCGCCGGGGAAACGAGGGAAATGCCATCTTTTCCTTTGATGTCTGCTTGGGGGGAAAGGCAACAACCTCCTTAGATGTTGAAGGGCGGTTGTGCGCCGAGTGGCTACCCTGAGGTAGGCGCACTGGACTAAAGCACTTTGTTATACCACCCAGTTTCTGCAACTGTGCGGAAAGTGCTTCTTCCCCAAAAAGATGAGTGGAAGAAGGAGGAATTCTGCTGAATAGCTTCCGTTCCACTCCAGTCTTACAGCTGCTCAAAATCTTATCCCTTCTGTGCTGAATGATTTCAGCTCGCTTTCCGCAGGTTATCTGCAAGATATCGTCAGAGCATTTTATAAACTCGGAGTCCTCTCCTAACAGGCTGTCCAGTTGTTCCTCTAAAGCCTCGCCTGACAGAGAACTTTCTGAACTGCTTCCCCATTTAATGAGTTTTTGGAGAGCCTGTTGAAGGCACTCTCTCTGCTTCAATGAGGCATGCGTTACCGCAGCCAGCATCTTTTCCATAGCCGGAAATATTGGTGAGGCGGAGTCAAATGCCAGCACCTCGCAGTTCACCTCCAGCTCCTTGAAGCCTGAATCAGCTACATATTCCTTTAAAGCGGATGCGTAGCGGACATTGGCCCACTCGCTCGAGTTGAAGCGTTGGAGATTCTCCACCAAACCCAGATGTGTTGCAGAAGGTTTTGGCGCTGCAGACTCCTTCAGAACAGTAGAGGGACCGGGCATCTGATACTGCCTTTCAGGCGACAACGAGCAAACGCTCCCAGATGCATGCGAGGGTGCCACTATACTTGGCGTGCTGACAGTGGCTTCCTGCGTTGACCTGTCCATGACAAAATCTTGCAGGGTCTTGACTTGACATGCTAATCTTTTGAGCAGATGTCTGTCATTCCGCTTACGTCTCTTCGTGCGCCTGCGTCGCCTACTATTTTGCGACGCCGAACCGCTAGATTGCGAGCTCGACGAACTTGTTGATATTGAACGGCGTCGCCTCTTTCGATCGCGTCGTTTAGAGGTTACGTCATCTTCTACATGATCCTTGTCTGAGGCCATTTTAACCCCGTGCACAAAATGAAGACGCTAATAACTGTCAAAAATGTTCGCACTATCACTTAGCACTAATTTTCATAAAAAATTACGACAATTTGCGGGTAGCAACAGATATTCTTTTCGTTAAAACAATCCCAAACGAAAATTACACGACCGGCGTGGGTGAAAAAACGCCAAAATTGAATCAAGATGGCGTCTCAGGACGCCAACTGCTAAGGTGACAATAGACAACTGAAGGGTGTTACAAAAAGAAAGGCGGGAAATTCAAGATTACGGCAGCAGATGCGACGGCGCTGGCGAGAAATAAGCGCGATATCTCACATTATATATTCTGGATAAGCAACGACACACATAATAAAGGTCCCTAATTCTTGGACAGTCCTTGCATATTATGAAATAAGGTGAGTTTCAAAACCACATATTTATATTGGATCATTAGGGTCTGAAGGCTGTACGAATGGTTAAAACAAACGAAAGTTATTTTAATGTTGATTGGGGCCATATAAATAATGCCAACTAAGTTGGGATGTGGCCAGTGATATGATGAAAATTTGAGGCCAATGGAATTCACACTAATTGAACAAAAAATGTAGCACCGTTTATGAAAAGGATAGCCATTAAAAATTCTAACGGTTCGCTACTGTACTGGACCTAGTTCAGTGAAACCACGCCCGTTATCTCACTCTATTAATTCATATTAAGCTTTAGCAGGGTAATTTTGCAATACATAGTACATAAATGAGAAATAATAATTGACTTGTTTTGAAGGTGCAACTACGTGACGACATTGAATCTTTAAGAGTCTGCGACAGCATCGGAGATTGGGGCAATGACTGCGACCTGTACCAGTGGTGGCACGGCTCCAAGATCAGCTGGCTGAACACGGAGTGTCTGTTGACCCTGGACGGCTCCCCGGGCAGTGAGTTCCTTGATCTCCGGGTCCGGGGGTCTCCGGGTTCAGCCCACATCTGCTTCCTGCACCTGGAGAAGGTTCTTCACTGTATTCATCAGGTTAGACGATATTTTCATTAAGTACCAACAATATTTATCTTTTATTTTTTTTACTATCAAATAATCTTTACAAGTTCCAATAAATCTATTCTGATTAACAGGAACGAATCATTTTAAAATAACATTCATTACCTTTGCAGTTGGTCACGTTGCTAAATGTATGGATTTAACAAATAGTTTGTTTATTGATTATTTTCCCATTGAGCTGCCTGCGAAAAAAGAATGACAAGCCGTAAGTGTCAATTTCTCACTGGTTTTGAAAATCCGGATTTTGTATAGTTACCATCTTAACATTTCCATACCCACTTCGTTTAATAAGACCATTTTTATATCAGTTAATCTATCCACTGATGGACGAGGCCTCTCTAATCGCTTCTCGTTTCGGTGCTTTGAACTGCTATGTATTTCTGACAATTTAAAAACAATTATTATGCCATGTTGCACTACCTCTTCCTTTAGCCAAAGTTTCGGATAGCATTACAGTGTCCATCATCAGGCCAGATATATAATCGAAGATTTTAGGATAGTTTTATACTACTTAATGAGATGAGATTGGTCCATTGACTATCCATCTCCTGAGCAAGGCCTGCAATCCAATTAAATGACTAATAATATATACTTTTTGTTTCAGGCCATGAGTCGGACAGCTCCAGGGCTGAATCTAGAATGCTCGGTGATGTCAACCCACCAGCTGCGAACTCACTGTGAAGAGCCGTACTGCTGGACGGGAAGTCATATTGTTACCAAAATGCTGGAGGGACAAAATGAAGAGACTTCTGCCATAAGCTCCTTAGTCCTGACAAACCCTAATACCAACAAAAAGGAATCCTTGCAGAGTCTAATCTGCTTTGGTAAGTTGAATTTTTCTTGGCAGAGTAATGGGATGAGAAAATTGTTCCACTTCAATTCTATCATTCCTTTGGTCTGTTGTGTTAAATTAGATATTACAGACAACCCTGATTTACTACTCCATCAAATGTATCAATGATATCTGTTATTTAGATACTCTCGTGTATCTAGTTTGCATGCAGTTAGTAATACGTATCGACTCCTATGTAAACTATCGTAACCCACAAAATGGTAATTTAGAGTTTTCAATGTGTCTAGTTTGGAAACTGTACAAATTTTATGTGGGAGTTAACAAAAAAAAATTATAAAAATATGTAAACAGATTTTTTCACACTGTTTTATAGTAACTCCTCTAAGCAGTGTGATCAAAATAAACTTTAAACTGCTCTCCTCAACAATAAGGATTTTGAAGACACATAGGAGGAGTCCATATGCAGAGGTGGCTGATGTATGTAATGTAGATACAAGAAGGATCTCTCATATCTCATAAATCAATATTAATTTTCAAAATTTACTACATTATTACTCGTTCTTACTGTTCTTATGAGCATTGTTTACTATGGTTTAAGGCCAACAAATCCACATAGATTCTATTGTTTAACCCATATTTTAGAATTTTTTGTATTTATATATTTTTTTAATTTTGTATTTATCAGAGACAACATACAAACCTTGTTAAAAGTTTTACATACTGAACTTGTGAACACTTTACACCCTGTAGAATGGGATTTGTTCAATGACAAAGTAAGAAATTGTGCTAGTGAAGTTGCTTTCAAAAAGAAAATTACCTTACAAAAGAAACTAAAAAACCTTATTCTCGCCTCCAAAAAACTAGATGGATGTTTGAACCCCCTGCCTAATAAAATTAGTTTTTCTAATCATACATTTAATGAAAGAATAATTAATCTGTCTGATCATGAACTATCCGTCAAAGAAACGTGTTTATTATCCAAAGGACTTAACTATAACATTCAAGATGACAAAGTTCATAACTTTGAAATACTTGCTGCTGACACGGATCAAGCCCTCTTCAAATGGCCAGATTCCATCAAACATAAATCTTCTGAACTCATCCAAAAACGCCTTAAAAATAAAACAATAATTCCTCCAAAAATACTGAAAAACAAACCTTAAACAACATCAAAAAAACCATAAAGAAAATACTTTAACTCTAACCAAAGCTGACAAAGGAAATACCATACCTAGTGATTTTGAACAAAATAGACTACGTTAATAAAGTAGAAGATTTTTTAAAAAGTGATAACTTTTCAACTCTTCCAAAAGACCCTACAAAGAAATTTCAAGAAGACAATCAAAAGCTGCCCTTTACTATGGTGGTGAACCTAAATATAATCATCTAGTATTAACTAATCCACAGCCTCCTAAACTATATGGTTTAGCGAAAATTCACAAACCAAATATTCTCATTAGACCTGTTTTTCCTGCATATTCTAGCCCCAACTATAATATATATTCTAAATTTGTATCTTTATTCAAATCTAATAATTTATTCAGATCACATTGCTCAATTAAAAACAGTTTGGAGTTAATAAATAAAATCAAATACTTAGACATACCTAGCAACAGTAAATTAGTGTCCTTTGACGTTGTTAATATTTTCCCAAGCATTCCCACTAATGAATGTAAAAACCTAATTGTAAACATTTTAAATAATTCCCATTTAGATCGAACCATTGTGAAGGAAATTTCCACTTTCTTAGAAATTTGTATGAATCAAAACTACTTCACCTTTAATGATAAATTATATAAACAGCATAATGGTCTCCCAATGGGAAATCCCGCTTCTCCTTTGTTTGCTGAAATATTTATGGATTCCTTTGAAAACAAACTATTCGAATGTGGACTTTACCTTTTAGCTAATGTATTTGTTTGGTATAGATATGTTTTTTGTTATTTTTTTTTTTTTGGGAAAATCAACAGATCATTTACATATATAAGAATAAACTAAATAATAAAGATAAAATCCAATAACAGATTTTCACTTAAAATTATAATAATAATAAAAAATATTTTTAAAAACTAAGGGTTCTGTACCCGTGGCATGAGAGATTTACAAAAAATACAATATTGTAAATAATAAATAACAGATGTTGTTGAAATTTTTGTAATTTGGACAGGTAGAAACAGACAATTAGACAATTTTCTCACTTTTATTAATAACATTCACCAAAATATAAAATTTACACTGGAACATAACGATAATAACAATTTAAATTTTTTAGACTTAAACATCAGTTTAGATAATAATAAGTGTGTTTTTAACATCTATAGAAAACCTACAAACACTGACTGTGTTATACCTTCTATTTCACTTCATCCTTTGTCCCATAAACTCGCCTCCTTCAACTCAATGATACATCGAGCCATTAATGTCCCTGTAAATACTGAGAATTTCAATAATGAAATTAACATTACAAAACAAATAGCTCTAAACAACGGATATAAACCTGACATAATTAACCGATTAGTTAATAAGAAACAAACCAAAATATTTACTAAAAAGTACATTTATAGTGGAGATAATAACAATCAATCTGGTAAAAATCTAATATATAAAAAACTTCTTTATACAGGCGACTTATCCTTAAAAATATCCCGCATGTTACCAGTTAATATTTCGACAGCTTTTTACACTAATTCTAAAATAAAAAACTTAATTAATAACAAGGATGTTTCAAATAAATTAGATAACAATAGGATATACACTTTAGAGTGTAATGAATGTGACGCACGGTACGTAGGTATGACTACTAGAAATTTCAAAAGTAGAATCAGAGAACACGAACTATGTTTAAAAAAAAATAATTTCTCCGATTTCGCTAATCATTTGATAGAGACAGGCCATAGCTTCAACCGGGATAAAACTAAGTTTAAACATTCTAACATTAATAAATATTTTAATTTGTGCGCATTAGAAACATTAGAAATTAACAAAAAAATTAATTCAAGCATTAATATAGTTAATAAAATAATAGCACCTTGCAAATCACCTCTATTGACAATGTTCTCCGTTATGTTGACTCCTCCCTCCCATATTTCTGCACTTAAAAATTTAGTTTTAAAATAGCTAGTTAATGACACGGACGTGTCGAAACCGGTGGCTAATTCATAAAATTTATACGTAACAAATATACATTGGAATAATAAAACTCATTGAAAACAAAAATGCCATATTTTAGGTTTTATAAACAAATTTTAAAAAATCATTGAATTTACAATTCACATAACTCACCTATCCAAATTTGGGTAGCTATCGCTCGAGTGGCCAATTAAAAATACTAATTTCGGTTGTGACTCTGCAACTATAAGTGTGTAACTTCGGTTCAATGAACTGTAGTTTGCTTTGAATTGTGTCATTTTCCGACATTTGCTGACATAGACAAAATACCATGATAACGGAAATATGATTGGGCATTTGGGGATGGTTATTATGTATTATAAACATTTATTGCTCAGTAACAGAAGTTTTAAAAATCGTAACGAGGAAACGATTTATATTTCTTTAAATATATACATATTTTTAAAATTTTACTGTGATTTTTTGAGTATGTAAATAAATATTTGTGTAACAGATTTTTAGTAGAAATTGTTTTGTTTGCAGATAGCCCCGCTATAAGTGAGATGCTGGAATGGTGTCTGGAGATAAGTGTGAGGAACATGAACCCCTCTTTACTGTCCCGATTATCTGCCCTGCTCGATCCCCCACACCATCTCGGTGCACACTGGTGCATGTTGGCCGTTTCCTTAGGTAACTCTCAATCTATTATGTACTTATGTAATACCATACTTTATTTCTTCGTATTAGAACTAATCTAACCTTCAGCATTCTCTATCTCTAATCCCACCAATGTCAACTCCTCTGCTTCAACTCCTTTGCTTTGTGTTGTGCAATAATTTTTAAATGTAAATACAAAGATACAACCACATGAATTTATTCATTTGGTATACATATTATATTTATTGAGGGAACCAATGTGGAGTAGACTCTTCCCCCGTGGGGCCTTCGGGGAACCAAGGAGGAGTGAAGAGTAAAAATGAGACCCTCTTCCCTCGTGGGACCTTTAGGGAATCAAAGAGGAGAGGAGAGGAGAGAACAAAGAACCAAAGGGGAATGAAGAGGAGAGATGAGGCTCTCTTCCCTTGTGGGGCCTTTAGGGAACCAAAGGGGATTGAAGAGGAGAGATGAGACCTGGGAAGATAAATTTTTGAACCAGACAACATAGCCAGCCACGTATCCAATGACAACCCTGGTGAACTTTATAAAAGGGACCGGGTGACTGTTAAAGGAATGAGGTAAAATGGGAGATAACACAATGGGCCTATGGCCTAAGTGCTCACGGGAACTACATATAAACCGTCTCCACTCTATAAATAATAATAATATTTATTGTTATAAAACATGCCCATTGAGCATAAAACAAATGGGCCATTCTGGTTGTTATGAGTAGATGGGTGTGAATGAGTGTCATATGAAAATTTTGTGAATGAGTGTTGTTAGGTTCAAATATTATTTGAAAAACTTTTGAAATCGTTATTTACACTACTTAGTACAGAAAGAGTAATATTAAATTAATTATTTCAGGTGTGAGTCAAGATTCAATAGCTGCATTTGACACCGAAACAGAATCCTGGCATACACAAAATCTATTAATGACCGTTAATTGTAACATCGGTGAGTCCACAACCTTTACTCTTAATGATCGTTTATGGTCATTTTATCGTTGTCAAATCACTTTATTAAAGTTTATTATATTTCTGTATGTGTGTCAATTCAAAATTATATCTATGGGTTTGTTTACAACAAAGGACTGAAATGTTTAAATGCCGTTATCTCAGAACAATATTTATTTTTTTCTCCACTGCTCATCTAAATAGGGAATTTCTGTGTCGAGATGAGCAGCTTTACAATTATATTTAATAAAATAAGTAAAGAACAAAATATATACATAGATGAATTGTATCGAATATGGGGTTTCTAAGGTGATTTTTAACAGAAGCTACGATATGGGTAATCCAATATCACCACTCTCAGCTAATATGGAATTTTGGACCATTTTCTTGAATAGATTTAACGAACCTATAGTTTTTATATTTTTACTGAGCATATTATAAAGCAACAGAGCTTTATAAGAAAAATTCCTTTAATAATTATAAGGATGACTTGTATACCGCCGTTTTTGTGCAAAATCACCTCATGGGCGCTGTCCAAAAGATATTCTGGTATTCATCGGCTGATACATTAAAGAAACACCCAATCTAGTGTTGATTTGATAATTAACAATAATTTTTATTTGATGTTTTCTGTGTAGATATTCAATTTGTATTCATATTCAAGGTACACTTCTTGCAAAACTTGAAGAGCTCGGACGCTGCGATGCCAAAGAACTAATTCTGAGCCTCGCTCCGCTGTACCGAGTTACCAACTACCGAGACCTGGACTCCATATCCTCCAAATCTGATGACGAGAATGTGGACACTTGCGATCTGTCTAAAGAAAGCAACGCCAGCACCAACACTGTCCTCGGTTCTAGAATACATACGGACGTCTAATCGTGAGACCTCCAATATTTAAGAAAAACATTCTATAAGCATTCCGCATCAATTATTAATAAATTTATAAATATTTATTATACTGTTAAATCTGCTAAGCAATGTCGCCAAACTCAACATATTTATATTAAATTTATCGTGCTTGAAACAAAAGAGGCAATACTTGAAATATTTACGTACAAAATGCTACACATAATATATTTATGTAGTTATCTCCATCTCTTTTCCGTAACAGCTGTTCCAGCAGCAAATGATGAGGTAAGAATACATTTACACATATTAACGTTATTGTATTAAAATTTTAACAATATTAAATGTTTAGAGTTTATCGTAAAATAAATCGTTATAAATAATAATACACACTTCCAAATAAATAAAATTTTGTAATCGTAATGTACGTATTATTAAAATATTAGTTTAGACTTGCTATAAAAACATTTGTGTTTGTTAAAATATTGCCAATTTCATTCTTTATTCAAAAATATTTGGAGATTATTTATTTTTATACAAATATGTTCCCATGCTCAAATATAAATAATACTGTTAATGTGCTAAAAGTACCTGGCTGAAGAATTTTAAACATTAGATTTACGTTTAGACAAACACGCTAGATTGTTCACCTGCTGTCAAAGGAATTCTTTATTAAGTACATTCATAGATACATTATTTATTGATACATTCACTGTGAAATCATAGAATTCACTTTTAAAGCCTTGAAATCAAAGAATATTTATATTATTAAAACAATCTACGCATAAAATATTATTAGATTTAGTACTAGAGTGCTTTACCATGTACATTCTTCAATTAAACTTAGTTAAATATGTAATACTAGGTAGATTTATTGTAATTTTTTTTTCTGAAACTTTTCTCCCTGTGACATTGCATTATGCTGAAATTTTAATCCTAGTTAGATTTTAAATATAATTTAATGATTCTTGAATTATTGTAAACTATAGATAAACTGTAAATTCTATTTCATTTTAATTAGCGTCAAAACCAACCTCTAAATTAGCACTTGTGTTTATCATTGCGATGACTTTATTAAATGTTGAAGCAAAGGTGACAATTATTAATCAAAACGAATCTTGAATGAAAGTAATATTGATGAGGGGCCGAAAGTTGAAAGACTGCCCATTTACGAAAGGAAAACAATGTGGATGTAGATGTGCTGCCTTCTGCCTTGCCACCATAAAATTTTCTTAGGATGTTTTGGTAAAAGTATTTTCCTCGTTAACATATATTCAATATTAGAAATAAAGCATTTACGTTTATATTATGATATGAGCATGTCTATCATGAGCGAAGAAGCTTTGAAACATTTATTTTACTGTAAAAAAATGCGGTTATGCTGGTTACACCTTTTTAAATTGTTCTGTAAGAAAAATAAGTATTAGAGACTTGGGAGAAACCAGGGAAGTGACAGTTAAAGATAAAATGATCGTAAACAAAATGATCATGTACAAAATGATCATGTATAAATGATCATGTACAAAATGATCGTAATCCAATTTATTTTTTCTTTACATGAAACCGAATGTAGCGTAAATAATGCAACTCACAACTCACAAAATTATGCTCGTTTGGCCTCAGCCTAATAGTGTCTATACTATGTTAAAGTAAAAAGATTCGATATAATTTACATGTAATCATTTATTTTTTTGTGATAATGTACAGTTTACGATCAAATAGAAATTTACAATCAAATGGTAAATTACAACCAAATGCGCTTACGATCAAATGATAATTACGATCTTGTTACATACAATCTTTTTAATTACGATCAGAACGTCGGTTACCGGAAGTAACTATTAGTTTTATATTCAAAAGGAAAGAACACCTACGATCAATTTATTGTAACAGATTGTTTCTAATTTAGCTGTCCTATCATTTTCGTTGGAGTTCGAAGTAAAGGAGAAGAATGAACATAGAATGCATGCATTTTCGTGATATATTAGTGATTTTATGACTATCGTGCTGCACAAAACTATTTTTATAATAATACATAATTCACAACGACTTTTAGAATATTTATGCCAAAAATGGCAATTAATAGAGAAATAAATCTCTAAAATAAAAAATTTTAAAAATCGTCCATATTATGATAAATATATTTATTATGTATTTTATTTTAAATTCTATTTTCAATGACATTTCTTAAACTTGGATGTAGCATTTTATTTCTTAATTATATAATATTATACATATTTATAAAACTAACACAAAAAATATTTTATCCAATTTTCATTGCATTTCTTACAGTTAGTACTTCTCGTTAGTGATAAAAATAGTCAGAATTATTTTGTATCGAAATAACCACATAATGGGGTATTTTCACAAACTATGTATACCGTTACTGATAATTGTACTAAACAACATGAAGATTTTAATATTTCCGTTAATAATTACTGATTTTAAAAACGATCTAAAACCGCACATTCCGAAACGGTTCCAACTGGCTACAACATCATTATAACATAGAAAACGCCACTGGCTGGTAAGACGGCTGCCCGGCGCGATAATTGCACAGTTTAAATTAATAAAAAATAATATAAAATACTTTCACTATCGAATTTTTTTTCGAGACAGGAAAATACCCCATTTTCAAAGTACAAGTAACATAGCTTTTATCAATTATTTTTAATATGTGCATAATTTATCTGTGATGTAACATAAAATGTGTTTATTTTATCATTATTTAAAAAATGGAAATAAATTATTTTCAATACATTTTGCCTGATTATTTTGGTACACCTTCACGATAATCATATTACCTCGAAATACAAATATTCGGCTGAGTACTTATACATATTTCAACTCTATAAATATAATACAAGGTGTCCGGGGGTAAAGTGCAGTAACTTCGATTGAGCCTACATGATAGAAGTTATATGAGACACAAGTTTTTTGAAATTACAATGATTTAACTATTTCCCTGCGGCGGCTGACTTTAGTCATTTCTTCAAATCGTTCGCACCACGCAGTGGCTGATTTTAGTCATTTTCAAGTTTCGACTTCGTTTTCCAAGCACAGGTATACCGTATTCGTTCGAAATTTATTTAAAAAATAAGAATATTCATTTGTGTTGCGATATCTCTGAGAATCTTTATCTACTACTTCATTTTTTATCTTATAAAATTAATAAAACCGAGAGCCCGGTGATTGCCGTCGGTCACAGTTTTGAAACATGCGCACAAATGAGCGTCGATATCAACTTTGAAATCTATTTTATTTTGTTGTGTACGTAATTATTTAAAAAGTGACTAATTCGATTTTAAAAATATCTTGTTATGTGTTTGTGTTTTGTATTACGTTCCTGTTACGTGTGAATTTAAAAAACTTTTTTTAACAACCCTCAAAATGTCGAAACGTTGCCTATCTGATATTGAAATATATGAAACAATGTTAGATGCGGATAGTGATTTTGAAATAAACGATGACGACACATATTGTTATTGATGGGCAATATAAAAGTGATACCTCAATGCCGTCAGTTCAGCCATCAACTTCTTCTGCTGAACCTTTGACTTTGCCATCTCACCCCACTACCTACTTCATCAGAACAGGCATCAAATGTTATTCCTGAAGAAATAGTTAACAATTGGAGTACAGGACCTTTTATACCAATTGTTTATGAATTTGATGACTTCTTGTCTGGAGTTAACCCGTCTACATTACTTTCAGATAATTCAGAAGAAGTTGAATATTTTGAGTATTTTTTAAATAATGAGATGGTGGAGAAAATTGTTGAAGAGACCAACAAATTTTATCTGGCTGTTCTCGAAAAGGGACCACCATCCGAACATTCTCGCCTCAACAGATGGGTGGTGACATCGGTTAAAGAAATGTATATTTACTTTGCTTTAACAATGTTAATGACCAGAAATCGTCATCTGACGATAGAAGAGCATTGGTCTACCGATCCCTTGATGTCTAATAACATATTTGGGAAAACCATACCAAGGAATCGGTGCGAGATTTAAACAAAATGTTAGACTTCTGTGATTCTAGAACACAAATCCCTGGTGACAAATTACATAAAATTAAAATGTTAGTTGATCACACCAGAAAAATCTTCAAAAAGACATTGGTACCTGAAGAAAACTTTTGCATTGACGAAAGCATGATTTTTTTAAAGGGTAGATTAGCTTTTAAACAATATTTATTTTCTAAATGTCACCGTTTCGTAATAAAAATGTTTGTTATGTGCGATTGTAAGACTGGTTTTGTTTTAGACTTTATTATTTACTTTGTTGAAGGTACGGACATAACAGACAATCAGTGCCTTGGCGTTTCGGGGGCTGTCGTAACGACATTGATTCGAAAATCGAAAATTATTTAGGAAAAGGGCATAATCTTTAGATTGACAGCTGGTATAGCAGCCCAAAACTATTTTATTTTCTTCATAGCAAGAAAACTAATGCTTGTGGAACTGTGCGCAAAGAAAGGCCATGCCAAGTTTCGAAAAATTAAAAAAGGGAGGAATAGAGACAACACCGTGGACCACTGATAGCTTTAAAATGGTAAGATAAGCGTGAAATTCATATGATCATGTCGGCTGAGTCATGTATGTACCAACTCCAAACTGAAAACTAAAGTAAAAAATAATCAAGATATATGTGCTCAGAGTGTAATGTGTTTACCCATGTTTCCGTATTTACAACGAAAAAAAAAACTACCTACTAAAACTTTTTTTAAATTGAAGTGTACTTTTGTACATATTTTTTGCTATTGTCGTGAGTGTACCTTCATATTATTACAAATTTATCGCAGTTAATATAAAATAATTTCACAGCATAAACGTCAATATAATGTCAACTAAAGCAAAACTAAGTGAAGTCAGTGAAAAAAGAAATATAAACTAAAACCAGAGCGTCGGCGCTGTAGCCCTCCTAAGGACTCGTACAAGTAAGTAGGTACCTATATGCAGAGATGTGCTTTATTTCAAATAAATCCATTTCAAATGGAAATGCAAAATGCAAAATGGGTATTTTCCATTTTGCATTTTAAATGCTTTTCTAAAAACCATTTTGCATTTTAAATGCTTTTCTCAATGCATTTTCCATTTTAAATGCTTTTTTGCAACATTCTTCCTACTATCTCCACTCATCTTTTTTTCATAATCCCCAAATATCAGTCGGTCCTTAACCTCGCTATGAAAGATAATTTACTAATAATGTTAGATGGCAGTTTCTATGTTTTTACGTTGGCAACATTAGTCCCGCGCAAATTTTTTGTGGTTTCATAATCTGTAGTCGTGGTGTTTTTGGATTTACCATCATGTAATATGTTTGTTCTACATTGATGTCCATTAATGACGAAATTGTTTAAAAATTCTATAATTATTTTAATTGTTTGACCTGAGAAACCATTTTGCATTTTCAATGCATTTTGAAAATAGGTATTTTGCATTTTGCATTTGAAATGCTTTTCTAAAAACCATTTTGCATTTTGCATTTTCAAATGGAAAAGTTTTGACCCATTTCCATTTTGCATTTCAAATGGTTTTGGGTACCCATTTTGCACATCTCTGCCTATATGTTACGTCGCTAGACGTGGCTATGTGAGAGATTCTTTGTTTCGGTTGAAATCACTACGTATGTTCATATTAACACAATTATGGCATTATCTTAATTTCAGTTTATCTCAAGTGAATGTTTATTGATACTTCGATGTTGGAGGAAGATTTTTCGCAAGTTAATAATCCAGATTATGATTTTGTTTACCTAAAATGGTCGATCTGAAAATAACATTCGAAAAAAAATGGATAAACAAAAAATGTGCCGCGTGGGCAACTGCTTATGTATATTTGTTTAGTGGTTAAAAAGTTAAGGTAGTTTTTAGCAATTTTCGCGGAAAAAAAGTTGAATCGTTTGTATGGAAAAGAAATTCTTCTATGGAACAATTTTTTTGTAAGGTAAAAAACAATGGGATTTCGGAAAAAGTTATTAATATTTTAATTTTACCCATCTTGTAGAAATCACCTCCCGAAGTTAGTGCAGTTTACCTCTGACACCTTGTCATATTTTATGTTAAATAAAAAAATAATGAATTATCTGAACGATAACCGATTCCGATTATAAAATCTAATTATGACAACATAAGGGAGTCAAAAACAAGAGTAAAAAATACATATTTGATGAACCTACAAAAAAGTGTAAATGTAACTTGGTTTCAACTTAATTACTATAAGAAATGACAATTTATGTAGGGGAGATGGTAAAAGATGCATTAAAGTTCCATTTTTTCTCAAAGTTATGTTTGAAGCAGGGCTGACTTTGGAGCAGTCCGCTCCGGGCGCCGAATTACCAATAATAATATTGGACTATTTGTATAGCGCCGCTTTTGTGAGTTATCACCTCAGGGGCGCTTTACAGTTGATGCATGTATTACACAAAATATAAATATTACAAAAATAAAGTGAAGTTAAGTTAAGTAAAATGAAGAACAGGAATAGGTGAGACTCTTCAGCAAGAATCCTAGGTGGTGAAGAAACTGGACCAGCTGCTGCAGCGAGAGTCTCCCGCGTCCACCAACAGTGCCAGCACGAGGTTCTGATAATATCTAACACCTAACAGTCCCAACAGTCCACATCGCCCTTGAGATTATTTTCCATAAAAACGGGGCTTCACAAAAATACATATCAACCAAAATTATCAGAAATAACAGTCCCAATCGTCAACAGTGCCAGCACGAGGTTCTGATAATATCTAACACCTAACAGTCCCAACAGTCCACATCGTCCTTGAGATTATTTTCCATAAAAACGGCGTTTCACAAAAATACATATCATCCAAAATTATTGCTTTAAGGCGATAGTAATGTAAAATCACGTGTTTTTGGTTTGAAAATTTGGTCGCCTAGAAATGTTTCAGATGCTTTAATTAAATACTGCGAGTAGAATACATCTTGGCCCTTGAAATAATCGAGTATTTTTTGGATAAGTCTTTTTATAAGCCCAGAAAAAAATAATGTAAAGGCCTATGAAAACTGCTTTAAAGTTCAAAATCTCCTATTTACGAACCCATTTTCGGTTATGATTTTATTTTATAATATGGCAAATTAAGGTATTTATAAAATGATCGAAAAAAAATTAAATATTTATGCCTGAACATCCACAAAATAAAATAAAAGGCCCATGTTTTTTTCTTCCATAAATCAAAACAGGCGGATGGTGTTAAGCGGGAATTTAAACCTTATCGCCATCTACGTAAGGGTTCTTATTGATAGCGGCTCAATTTAAAATATTACGCGACGTAGTGCATCGCCTTAAGAATTATTATTTTCAATGTGATCCTACCTACCTCGGCGTCAACTACTTTTGACAAGGGCCGCCAAATGTGTACTCGCGCCAGGCGTCGCTTGGCTTAGGGCCAGGGCCGGCCCTGTTTTGAAGATTATGAAATATTCATAAATTATTAAAAATAATCTAAAAACATAGTTACCCTTAGTACCACCCTCTCACATTTGCAGACGACCAAAAGATGAACTAACAAACTAGGAAAATTACATAATATTAATTCATATTTCAGTAGCTATTGTTGAACTAAACGCCTAAAAAGTATTATATTGAAAAGACTACTTTGGGCTGCTTTTTTATAATAATCGATTTGTTAAAACAAACTCTTATTTTGTTTTGAACACATATCAAAACAAAGTGGAAAACTTTACACAGCAAAAGAAACTCCTCATTTTCGTAATGCTATTTAATATTTTTCAAATTCAAATGTTGGAACATGATTTCATTTTGATTGAATAAAAAAATTAAAAATAAAAATTACATGATTACACTAAAGATTTTGAAAATACCCATTACATTAGTAGACATATTCGTCTATTATAATGAGTATAATAAAATAAATTATTTTTACATAATACATTATATTAATAAACAGCCGTAAAATTCTCAGTAATTCTTCAATACAGAGTACCTACCCCCAATGCAATAATAATGTTATTATTTAGCTATTTATAATTTTCACAAGAAGCAGGTCGGTGCGTTCCTTCACAAATAATAAAATAATGATTAATAAACGCCAAATTCCTGGAAATTTTAAAATAACGATGTAGGAAGGTCATTAGCAAAGCAATAAATATATTCCAACGGTATACCAGGCATTACCGCCCATTAGGACAAGGGATTATGAAGTTTGCGAAACTGTTTACAGTATAAAGTGACGTGACCCGGCGTTGCTCGGGATTATGAATGGTTTGGAGTAAAGTTTTGAGGTTGTGAATTCTAGTGTATCTAAAAACTGGGTCTATTTTAAGAGGATATAATATTATTCTAAAGAATTGAAAAAGTTACCTTTTTATAATTTTTTTGTTTCGCGCCATCCTCGGGCGTCCCCGACTTTTTATACCGTTCACTACTGTTACTGCTTAAAAAACCACAAAATCGGCTTAAATTCAACTCCTGAACAGACATTATGTTTTTAGCCTTCCTTGGGCGTCCCCGATTTCTTCTACCATTGAACCTTTCTAAACACTCCTGACCAAAGATATGATAGAAGAACGAGATATGCTATGTTGGCCGCCGGACCGTAGCCGGAGTACTACCTAATTAGGGTGCTTTGAACGGTATCGGGACGTGTACGCGCAGAAATCTGTTCTATGTATTCGTGCGGATACCTTAGCGCAAGCGAAGGTGTGCAGTAGTATTGGTGAACAAAACCGACGACACTCGGCAAAACAATTCCACTCAGTACGAACTGCTCATAGCACATCTCGTTCTTCTAATATCTTTGCTCCTGACACTAATAACAACAAACTATGAAATTTTCATAGTTTGAAGGGACACACATATTAATGATACAAAATAAGTATTTTCCCCTGCATCCAGTGCTGAGATAATGTGAAGTCTTCCCCGTGCGTCCCCGACATGTTCTACCATTGATACCACTCTCTAACACTCAAAGGCAACTGGTAATAATAAGAAAAATCTTTGCAATTTTCAGCGAAATCGGTCCAGTAGTTTTTAAGTCTATATGGCACAAACAAACAAACAAACAATCAATTTTATATATATACGGATTGTTCTACATGAACATCTTGGTGACTAACAGTTTTTATAGTGTAAATTTATTTAGACTCTGCCCAGTAACTCGCTTTGAGCTTTAACAATAGAGTTTTCAGCCTTGAGAATTGAACTTTGGGCTATTATGAATTTTAAGAATTGAGCTTCGAGCTTTGAGCAATAAATATAACGTATAAATTAATTGTTATTTATGAGGTAGATGTAAATAATTAATTCCAAATATATGTGAGCAAAATTTATTTATTAAATTTTTATTTATTATTGTATATTTGAGACAGAAAATTTATAAGTAACATATTAGGCCAAATAATGTAATTGGATATTGGATATAAGCACAAGAAATGTAATAAAAAGAAAAGTACAATAAAAATAGGCAGTTCCTGTACTAGGTAACCAAAATGAAAATTATTATTAAAATTCTAATCTATGAATAATTATGGAAAATCTACCAGGAGCACAAGAGCTTAGAGGCCAAGCTCTTTTTTTTATATATCCTATCCAAAATTTACGCATCAATATCTCATTTATGCGTTCATGTTTTATAAGTACATTTAATCTTTTTTCTCTCACGCAAAAATACACGATTTTTGACGTTAGGAAGAGAAATTACAATTCTTTCTAGTTTGAATCAAACATTTATACTGCAATCCATTAATAACATCCTAGAAATGGCCAAAATTCATAATTCATATATCACGCAAAAAAAGATTTATCTTTAAAAAAAATTATTTTTATTTTACGAAGGAGATAAAATTGAAGGTGCAGTTTTCTTAAAAAATCCCCAAACAAAGCGAATGTGTTTTCGAAATAGCGAGTTCTCTCAATTTATCTATGATTGTAGTAAAATATTAAGTAAAAATGTGGTTAGCGTTTTTGACAACATTTTTTATATTTGATATTAAAATTTTATTATTTGGAAATAGCAATGTTTATTATAAGTGCATACAGTATTTGTTTTGACGGAAAATTAAAGAATAAGATGAATATAGCGCATTTTAAACAAATGTGATGAAAGTACTGAAGGGTTAACTATGGAGTTATATTCTGCAGAACAGTTGAATAAGTGCGACTTAAGAGGAAGCCAACAATGTGTATATTCTTGATATACCTTATATCGTAGGTAATAGGCATTAAAATCGCTTGACAAAAGGAGTCGAAAAACTGTTTTTTTTTATTTATTTTGTAAATAATTTTATAAGAAACCAAAAAAGTAAATCAAATGAAACTGTCACAGATAATCTTAAAAGTTATTTTTTAAAAGTTGCTTTCTTTACGCGTTCATACATTTCTATTGGAAAAATATATTTTTTGGTAGTTTGCATTTATATTTTTTATTGAGTAATTTAAGTTTTTATTTGTATTCTACTCAAGCGAAGCGATAGGAAAACCTACAATTTACCTAAAGCATATTTTTGGTATTCATAATGTACACCAATTCGTTATAAAGAATAATCAAAATAGTGATTTGGCATTAAGCTTCGATTATGATATTTGAACACTGCACTGCTGTGTGTGTAGATTATAGTACAAACTTGAAGTAAGGATCTACAAACTTATCGATATATCTGTAGAATGAATGTAGAATAACATAAATTATCTTATTGTACAGGCGGTCAAAATACTCGCAGGATTCACAATCAATTAAATTATTACGTCTATTTAACTATTTTTTGTTTGCATTGATCGCTTTGATAGACCACTCACAAGAACAGTCCCTATTGAAATATCTGTAGATTTTTTGGACCTTGCGTCTGTGTAATAGAGGTGGCAATCAGATTGTTAATCAGATGAACTGCCTCCGTTGGACAGAATCAAGAAGGTTAAGCAAGTATTTGGGAGATCCAGCCAAGAGGTGGCTCCAAAATTAAAGAGACCGAAAACAAGGAGATATTGAGGGTAAAGTACCTGCCTATCACTCATACAAAACAACATTATAAATTTACATACGTAGGTAGGCACCTACCTCACCCATGCGAATTTACTTATCTTCTAGCGCAGACCCCTGAAAAATCACGGGATAGTTAATTGAAGGTAAAAAAGTGGAACCATTCTTTTCGCTTCATGTCTCATCTAAATATAATCACATCAATAGTCTAAAATTCCAATGACAAAACATCTAAGTTAATTTATTCAGTGTATTTGTAATGTATTCTATATTATGCCGTGTGAATTCCCGACAAATCGCTTGCCTAAACCAAACAAACACTTCCAATTTTGGAAACGAAACTTAAATTCGAAGCAAAAGTTTAAGAGTTCATTAATCGAGTTACAGACAGAGGCACAATATTACCCATTATAATTACAGATTTACAAACTTATCTTGCACTCGGTTAGCAATTTTTTTGCACAGATAGCCACAAAGTCTATCTACAGTAGCGGTGCGGCGCCCCGACTTCACAGGTAATTGTGTGCATTAAATCAATAATAATGAAATACGTACATACATCTTTTTTTTAAATATTGTGGGATGATCCTGTGCGAACCGAAATGCGAGCCGAGCCATGAATTACAGAAAAGGAAGGAAGCAACCGCAAATGACGTTCCGCTTGCGTAGCGCGGGTGTAAACTGTGCGCCTAAAAGTTTAAGTATAGACATACGGAATTTAATACTTCGTTTGTGTGAAAGCAAATTTATTAGTTGAACTAGATGGAGGCGAGTTTGTGCTTCGAAACCACATTGGACCCCAATGACGGGGGTTTGCATGAGGGTCACATTTTAATCAATTTCGACCAATTTTTAACGATATTATAAATATATTTTTAAGAGCGATACCTACGGATGTAAGTTATTTATATGTAATATTAAAAAAAACAATACCTTGCCATTAAAATATTTTGTGTAAAACGGTTTGAAAATTTTATAAAACGTTTTTCAAGTATAAAATTAGCGGTAAGCACCTGATTTTATTTTCTGGACGGAGGATTAGTAACTTCCCGAGGGATCCCTCTAGAAACATCTGAGATTTTAGTAATACGTTCATCAGAAATAATTCAAATAAAAACCACGGAAAGATCAATTTTCTAGGTCTGCTAGGGCAAATTCGACCGTAAGTCCGTCTATTACGCCGGGTCAGGCACCGACTATTGTTTTTATGTCGTTAAGATTCCCACTTTATTTTAGGGTATTGTCTCGTCTAAAGCAAAAAAAAACGTATTTTTAAGTTATAAAAATAATTATTTTACCTTGCTGAATATTTCATTAACGGCGGGCGCGGCGGTCACCCTTTCAAACGTCAACTTAATACTTGAACGTTCTTTAAAAGTACGGGAGATCCCAGTGAGGATATCATTATCTCTATATGTTACTAAGAAAAGAAGACAATAAATCATTTTTATTATTATTAAAAAAAAAACACCGTCTATATTGTCACTATTCATCATTGTTGAAAAATAATTGTGTACAGAAAAAAATAAACCTGAAATTTTACTAGAGACAAATTAATTTCTACGCCGTTTTGTTTTTTTTTACATGGAGGTTTTTTTACATTTTTCCCACACAGGAGGGCCTGAGGAAAATCATTACTCTCAGGGTATATGTCATCTTTGGGGTTACTGTGTGGAGGGTATTTTCAAGAAAGGAAGGAGAGGACGTTTTAGGACGGACGTATGAATCTATCCCTCCCTCTGCGCGGTCCAAGGCGATGTTTCGAGAGAGACCTGATGGAGAGGTCAAAAGGTCTCCCGATCCTCACCCCATGAACCCGGGCACCCCTGCTAAGTCAACAAACGTAGCAAACCACATAGGGAGACCTATGGCAGAGGTGTTGGTTATCCAATATATGATTTCCGGGGCGAAGGTACCCATAATGGCCTCCCAAATTGAATTGTTACCGCTGAATGTTTTTTTTTCAACGTGTACGTTGTACGTGTTAATTTTTATTAAAAATCTTAGATTGTTAATAAAAAATATCACACTACATTAACTAAAATATTCAATTAAAAACAATGGACCACTAGAGTGACGGCCTCCGTGGATGAGTGATTATTTTATAATTCGTTCATTTAAAATAATATATTTATATCATATTTGCAACATGTTCCAGAGTAACAATTATTTTACAAGCAATAATTATTCGCCTGAAACACTCATCCACATTGAAAAATCTCCTGATAAAAGATACATGACGCCAACGGGACTCGAACCCGTGTCCCTTCGATTTCCGGTCGACAGCTCTGACCACTGAGCTATGGCGGCTTATCTCTTATCCGCGAAATAATTCAATACATACTAGTGTTTCATTCAACAATTACTGCTTGTTACATTTTTTCACCTGAAAACAAGCAACTTTATTTAATATGATATGTTCCAGAGTGGTAGATACAGGGCCGGTCCAGTGCAGGCGTAATTAGAGCAGTCCGCTTCGGGCGCCATCTAGTCAAGGCACTGATAATACATAACACCTAATAGAATGCCCTCAGCGCAGCGCCAGCTCCGTTTGGCTCAGGACCGGCCTTGGGTAAATTCCAGTAAAGATCACCATAAAGAATTAAAACGTCGCCTAGGCTAGCCGTATTCGGTGACCAGATCTGAATAGCCAGGTACTTCCTTCAGTTTCACAACATAGGTACCCCAATTGAGTATGCTATAGAACTCTTACGCGCTGTGTGGTACTCACAAAAAACAATAAAAGTCCTAGTTATTGTATATGTACATAAATTCCTAGCGTGATATCGATTTTAAATGATTGTCTGCGGTTTGTACCTCACTAATCTGTATCGTTCACGTGTAATAATAATATTAATGTTTGGATAATTTCCATAGCGCCGTTTTCGTTAGAAAATCACTTCAAGGGCGAAACAACTTACTTTATACATTCAAACTATATCCTATCACTTTGACTTATAACTTTATTTATTAGTGGCTTATAACTTACATTGATAGCTAGTGACTTATACATATTACGTAATTAAGTAGGTAACCTAACCTAACTACTTTGTAGCGTTACCTATTTCGTATTTGTTTAAAATGTTACCTGTAAATCTACTTGGCAGTAGGTGTGTAGTGTATACCTGCTTAGTTTAAATTTAAATTACCAATAATAAATTAACTTATTGAATGCCGCTTTGCCTTACAATTTAAAGATGGTGTTATCTGACATGTGAATTCAGTGACGATTGATAAATACATATTAAAAATACCCAAGTAGAATATCAGTTTGGTTTTTTTATTATTATTATTTATTTGAGAAAATAGCTTCGGATATCAAAGCAGATCACTATGAGAATATTTTATATAATTTAACGAATCCAATACGTATTTCTTTTAAAGATAGCAACATGTATCACGTTTCGTGTTCTTTCAGTGTCTCTACGCTTTCAAAACATTACAAAAAACCTTTCCTTTGACTGGAGTCGTGTGCAGATGCTACATAGACCTTTTAGTAAATCAAAGCAATACCAGGTAGTTTTTAGTGCACCCTTGCAAGTAACTAGGCAAGAATTATTGTATTTACCCGCGTCCCTTGTACTCCGCTGAGCATTACGGTACTTCATGGGCGCTCGTAACGAATTGTGCCGGGTTTTTACAGCCTTAATGCTTTTCTAGGAAGAAAGGTGCCGTAGGGAGGGCGGGGGTTGAGCCCTAGGGGCGGTAATGAGCAGTGGAGAAATTCATATCAATACCTGAACTCCAGTCAGTCAGGCAACACCTCTCATAGAGTCAGTTAACCAGTTATATCAAGTTAGATTCCTTCGCGATTTATTTCCGTTTGTGATTGTAGATTGATCAGATTTTGGCGCGCGATGAGTTACCTCGTTCCAATAGGAAACGACTTCAGGAAGATGTGGCTGATTGTGGAGTGGAAGTCCACCAAGAACACACACAGTGGGTATCACCTAGTTAGCAGCGAAGAACTTGTTGATGATCTCCGCTTTGAGGATTTCCACACTGGGAAACTCGTCAACATTAAATACAACGGGGGGGTGCGACAGGCGTGCATTGTGATTGTTTCTGGTGAGTACCTATTCTAGTATTATTACATTGATGTGATAAACCTAATTCGAGTTTTTGTGAAGATAGATTAAAAACTCCAAATTTTGCCAGCCCAACCTTCAGCCGTTAAGTTTAAAAAAAAATAATATAATTATTAAGTTCTGCAAGTATTTTTTGGTTTTTGTTATTGTTACAGCTGTTTCAGTTTTCAATGCCATTTTCAAACTGCAACTTAGCCGTTAAGTATTTTAATTTCTCCGCGGTTTTATTAAGTATTTACTTACCTCAAGACAACATTTATAACTTTAAATTTACCGACCTATACAAGGTATTTCTTCGTCTTTATTACCCTAAATATGCAACTAACAATAAAATATTTAAAATGACCAATTAAATATATATGTAGTGTACACAGGTTGGTGGATATCATTAATTATTAGGACGACTACTCATAACATCAAATAGAACAGTCAAATTTCACCAAATTAACCACATTTTGAAAATCAGTGTAACCGACTATCCATCAAGCCACGAGAATGCGCTTTAGTAAATAATAGAAATGCAGTTGCGATCTTTCCCCAAAAAAATATTGCAATTCGACCGTCCAATGGAGTGGCGCGGTAGAGAGAGGCTCCCACTTCCCAATCCCAGGCGAAGGTCCCTAACATAAATCATGCATTATAATAACAATAGGCCTTTTAGCTAAGGGTAGTTTGTGTGCAAAAAATGCGGGCCCGAAAGGGAATTTTGGGTTTCTCCTTTGAAATTCAGTTGAACTATTATTTCAACATCGGATAGTCCCAAGTTCTAATCATAAAATCTCATCCCATTGTTTTAAAACTTTCTAATTTAATATTTCGTGAAACTTGATTGCATTGTGCCTCTTATATTGGCTGTAAAATTACTTAAAAAAATAAATGTTGGTAGTTACCTACCTATGAGGCTAACGAACAGCACAGATGTTTTGTTAGTAAAGAAGGCCACACGTTGCCGGAATAGTGTATTTACGAATATTTTTCTGGATGAAGTAAAAAATATATGTACATTTTCCAGCAAACGACATTTTTCTAAGGGTAGGTTTAAAGGTTGGACAGCACACGTGTGCTTGCCAAGTTTATTATTTTAATGCCACCAAACCAACGGTTCCACGATATTTCATCAAAATGACAATTAAACACACCTAAAGTGATGAAACAAAAACTAGGTTAAATAGTTACCTACGTAACCTATTTAACGTAGTTTTTTGTTTCATCAATTTTCATGACTTTATATCACTTTTTGTAGGTGTGTTGATAAGTTTTTGATACTGTCATTTTGATAAGATACCCGGTCACCCAAATTAACTACCAGCAAAAAATAACTAAAATAATTAATTAATTAATCACCCAAATTAACTACCCGGACAAACCTCATTCCATGAACCCGGGCACCCCTGCTAAGTCACCAAACTTTGCGAACCACTTGGAGTGACCTATGGCAGATGTGTTGGTTATCCAATAAAGAGTTCCAATCCAACCCATACCCGCCTCCCAAATTGACCGATTACGTTTAATTTAAAAATATAAACCCAAACGGAAAATAATTAATAATAGAGCAATAGAGTTAAATTAAATATCTGCACTATAATTTTGATGTTGTCGTGCATTAGTATTATTTGGAGCCACTACTACGAAAATAATTATATTTGTTTTACTGGTATTTTAATGTGTTGTCCTACAAAAAACCTTCGTCGTCGATGTTTTTCGCAGATAGGAATGATTGCGTGTTCACAATTCGTTCCGGGTTGGCAGTTTCGTACGAGAACGGGTCGTTTTTCTAGTACAGATCAGCTTTACGGAACGACCTACCGGTTTTTGCGTTTCCTCTTTACTTTAATAGATTATCATTCCATAATCCAGGTTCACTCTTTAATTCTCCTAATAATTAGGTAATAGCTAAAATCCATAAACGCGTTTGTAATCACTTTTATAAACTAGGTATAGGTACTTACCTAGTAATATGATATTCTATAATCAATTATGCCCCGATCAGACAGCGATTTTAGTCGAACGACAAAAATTGAACAAGATATCCTTTCAAGATGGCGTCAAGTGACGTTATCGCTGCGTGCGTCCCTATAATTTCGGACCTTTTACGGAACGAACTTGAGAATATGAAAAACCGCAAAAAAACCTCGTATGTGTGCCAGAAAATGGATTATTAGGAGAAACGAATTGGGTTCTTCTAACACTATATTGAGAGAGATATCGTTCGAAGGTACCGAAGGCTATCGCAATTATTTACGAATTTCGGAAGAAAAATTTGATGTACCTACTGATGTATAAGAAAAATTCAAAAACAAGACACAGCTATGCGCGGCTGTCCTGGCAAAAACTAAGTTACAAATTACGCTGATACCTGGCAACAGGGGATTCTTTTTCAAGTCTGGCTTATATGTACATAGTTCCAAGAAATACGGTATCATTGTTTGTAAAAGAAGTGTTCGTTGCAATAGTTGATGACCTAAAATTTGTTATGAAGGAATTATCTTTTGAAATATTCAGACGTGCTATTTAATAATAATAACTACTAAGTTACAGTAACATTTCAAAAATAGTATTATTAATTGCAGTATCACGGGAATTCCTATTTTTGTAAACTTCTTGCTTCTGATCCCAAAGACAGGGATGGCTTTGGTATAGATCCATAAATCATAAACATCATATCATCCGACCACTTAATACATTTTTTCATATGCCATGATGGAAGGTACTAGTTGCATAAATAAACCACTCACTAGGAACGTCTAATTTCTAATTGAGCGCAGGGAACTACAAGTCGCAAGCCACTTGAAACATATATGTTCACACGTTTCGATTCGGCGGGAAAACAGAACGATGATATACTTGAACAACAAAAGTAGACGGGCTTTTAACATTCGTCGCTTAACTAAAAACTTGATCAACTCTGTTGAAAGGGTGTTAAATCTTTTCGATTAGCTTTCAAGTGTCATTCAACACAGAGTTGATAAACTAAAATTATAATTAATTATAACTGTATTCTTACAACAATAATAGCGAATGACAAACGCGCCGCGTTGGACGGATAGGTATCGCAATAGAAAATACCTAAAATAATTATCTTTTACTCAATACATAAAGTGTAATTTAACAAGTACTTACTCATGGCGTACGTGATTAGAAACGGTAAATTCGTTCGTCTCGGTAAGTAGTGTAATTTATAAAATAATTGTTTTTATCTTTGTTTTATTTTAATTATACCTACTCTAAACACTCGACATTGTAGATATTAAATTATAGTTAGTAACCTACCTCGTAGTAATGTAAATATTTATACCTGAGAATTTTACTTCTTCGAAGTAACGCTAAATCATGTCATGGTTTGAAAATTTGATCGCTTAGAAATATTTTTTAAATACTGCGTGTAGAACATATCTTGGCCTTTGAAAAAATAAGAGTATTATTTGACAAGTCTCCAAAAGTCAGTCTACAAAAAAACTGATAAGTTCTCCTACTTAGGAATCTCTTTTCGCTTATTTTATTTTATAATGTTATAAATGAAGTTCTTTAGACAATGAAAAAAATAGCAGAATATTTAAATATTTGTGTCTGAACTTTGCAAAATAAAATAAAACACACTTTTTGGCGATGTTTCTTCTTGGTTATATAAAAAAAATGCGGCTGGGAATTTAAACATTATCGCCATTTACATAAGTATTTGTTAGTGGCCCGATTCCACAAAACATCGCCACAGAGCCATCGGTACGTCCATAAGAGTTAAGGTACCTACTTAAATAAAATTGTTTTCCCAACTGAACACATTAAAAAAGTAAAATATGATTTTTTTAGATGTGTTCCGACAATATTGTACTCAGTAGAAAGCCTTTCCTCGCATTTAGGGTTACCCAGATGTAAAAAAATTGAGGATAATTTATTCGTACATTTTTTAAAGTTCTTAACAGACCCATAGAAACCATTGTACATCCTTTGCATAAAATGATTTTTTAATCTCGATTTCTAAACTTCATTCCTTGTAGCAGGTGTTATAATCCAAAAGCTTATTGGATTCGGATAGGGAATAGTAGATTGATTCGATTAATTCGATAAATCTGCCAATTTTTCTGTAAATATTAATGTACAGTAATTAACTTTCTTACTAGAATCTATTATTTTTATTATTATTATTGACCACATCAATTCAACTACTATTAATTTGTACTTTTGTTCAAAAATGCCATGATTAAATTTATAAAAAAAACGATATTATTTTGAAGGTGAAACCCCATGAAAATAATTATAGTCCAAATTATTAATGATTCTTTTCAGTTTTTGTGTGAATACTGCACAAGGGTCCCAACTGCTCCCAGTGAGACTAGGCATCCACAATTGGGGTATTTTGTGAGGTTGAAGGTAGTGAGGAGGGAAAGGAGATGGGTGAGAGGAAGGTGGGAAAGTACCTGGCTCTGAAGATCTGATTACCAAACACGGCTAAAGCCATTTCAAGCAACGTTTCAATTATGAATTGTGGGCATTCACCGGGGCGATTCTGAGAGTATCTTCCATTTTGGAATGTGCCGCAAATAAACTGTATTATTTTTAAATTAATTAATTATGAAACAACACAAATAAAATTAAATTTACTTATGTACGCTGGGATTTGAACCTGTGAACTCCATCGAAAAGTCGAAATCTAACCTCTCGACCGCGGAAGCCTGCCAGGCTGGAGGTTATGAGTTACTGCCTAGTTATTATCAAAATAAATAAGTAGGTAGCTGCCTGCTACTTCGCTGTCTTAAAATAATTCATAATCTTCTCTTTCATAGATGGCGCTAATTAAATTATTTTAGCAAAAAACACTTTGTGCAAGTTATGCCTTCAAATATTAAGATTGGATACAATATTGTATTTGAATGCCTTTCTTGAAAGAATTGAGTTTGTATACAGACTAAACTATTTATCCATATTCATATTGCGTGTGTACGATAGAAAACAAATAATTCATCTTGAACTGAATTCTTAGTATATCCTTGTACATACCTACTGTTCTAATTAACTATTTGCATTGCTTTTCTCAGCTGACAAGGAGTTTCTGGAGATGGAGATAAAGCACCTTCAAGATGCTGTTCAGCAAATAGGCTTGGCAAGAAGGAAATCGGCCCCTAAAGAAACTGTAAGTGTAAATTTTTTTTCAAAAATTGTCTGGGATAAAATACTACATATAATTTTTGCCTAACTTGCGCAGAAAAGATAAACCTTTTGATTTTAGAAATTTTTAGTAATAATTTTTTTTTAATCAATAGACCTGTCCACACACCGCACTCCTAGCAGTTCCCAAACAACCCAAAAAATTGCAGTAAAAAAGGCGAACCAAATCAGTTGTGACTTATTTGATATTAATATTTTGCACCTTTAGGTCACGTGTCGTATGCTTTGCAGTGTCAGGACAGAGCGAATTATAATAATTATTAAAAATACAGCATTTTTAGAAAGCCTATCATAAGCATTACAATAACCAATGCACTCATAAGTTGATCGAATCACTAAACTGCCCTATAAAAAGTTGACCAATAAATATAAATATGTGTAAACATTGTAAAGTTAATTGGCTAGAAGTCAAATCTCTCAGTTCTACTATGAAGATAGCTTGAAGAAATCCTTACAATTTTCTCCTTAGTAAATTAAATTTGTATTTATTTGAATAGATGAAGGTTTCTGTTTCCCCGCCACTCCCCACACACCCTCCTCAGCATGCTGTGGACTCGGATGGAGACTTTGTTCAGAGTGGCTCAGACTGGAATCCCAGTTCGTCTGACTGTGACTCAGAAACAACGGTAAGTTGCACAATGCCACATTATTTTAATTCCGCTTGTTTATTCTCTAATATATGATTTCCATAGTGACATAACTACTGTAATAGATAAACTAACTAGTTGTAAGATTACTTGAGTCGGGTAATGTCAAGAGTCAGAATAACAGAAGGTTAGGTATGAGATGATGCATGAATGTGATTGAAGCAAGGAGTGTGTGCTAAGACAGAGTTGTTTTGGCCGTCCATCCTCTCTACCTACCCCTGTGGAGACCTAAACTTTATTTTGAGGTGAAAATCCATTTGTTAAAACCAAGTCTGTGTCGTTTTGTTTCTAAATTATAAAAATTAAAAAAATATCCCAATTCTAGCAAATATTTTGTTTGTAAACTATTTTTTATTTGTTATAATAATCCAAACACCCTAGTAATTAATACAATTTTCTTTTTTTGCAGATTGCAAACATCTCCAAAAAAAACGCAATATTCAAGGGTAGTCACATCATGAGCAAAGCCAAAAAACTTCACGACAAGAAGGCACTCGCTAAAAAACTCACCCAAAAAATTGAAAAACACCCGCCACACATACTTTCACAAATCAAAGATATGAGAACTTCCATTAGCAGCAGTATTAAAATACAAAGACATTCCGTGGGTTACACTGGTAACCAAAATATGAATTTGAGCCCACAAGTGTTGCATTTGGCCGAACCAAAAATTTACACGGAAGAGCAAGTGCACAACAAGTCGAATGGACAACTCAGGATTATTGACACACCGCAGCCGAGGAAACCTGAAATATCTCAAATAAGGAAAATCGACATTGTGATCCCACCCATGACCTTTGACCAGCAAACTCAAACCAGCATGTCGACCTCCGACTCTGCCAATATATCCGTGCTCTATGACAACCAAAATCAACTGAATACTGAAATTGGGCATTTGCACAATATCATTGAACAGTACGGTGCCAAAATGGAATCCATGCAAAGGACCATCAATGCCCTACTAAACAGGGGTTACCAAAAGACCAGTAGCACAGAAGAGGAGCATGATCCTTTCCAAAGTATGGAAATTGATCAAAGCATGCAGTCAATGAATATGTCAAACTGTCACAACGGCAGTATCCTTAGGGATGCCAACAGATACGAGGACAGACGGAGTTCATCAGCTGGCAAGAGGCCCGGGACTCCCTTTGCTAATTACTCCCCCGCTATGGCACCGAACCAGCAACGCCCCCCCAGCCCTCCTGTTCAGGGAGACACTGCAGCCTCCGATATGATTCCCATCGGCAGCGGCAAGACTCTGATCCCCCGCCACACCTACAATCAAATCAAATGGAATTCCTATTCTTTCGCCACTAGGAAGCTATTGATGTCCGTTTTCCCAAGAAGGTATGATTTTGTTATTAACACATTCCCTCCGAGCGGCCACAATTTAGGGCCGCTATCTTTGAAAACCTTCCCTTCAGGCCGCAATAATTTTTTGCCTTTCGACAAAATATTTATTTTTACACAAATACTAGAATGGATTGCCATCTTAGAATTCTTTTGTTTTTTCATAAATAAATTTGTACTAAATAAATACTAAAAGTATTCCATTTTGGCTACATTGACTACATTAATAAAATCATGACATAATTTAATTCAGTTTCAATAAAAATAACTTTGGATTGGGTTAAGTAGAAATATGATTTTCATTCGTCAATATAAAAATTACATGATTGCTACATAAGTGAAATTCACATTAATTTGAAATAAAAATACCGTTAAAAATGTAAATAATCCAAAATAACACATCTGCTCTGATGATGGACACTGTAATGCTGTCCGAAACGTTGGCTAAAGAAGGAGTTAGCGCAACACGGCATAACACCCCAAAAACAAATAACAAAAATTAAAAATGTACCTGAAGAAAACACGTCACTTCATGTAGTTAAGCTGTTTGTACAAATTGCTTTTCCTTTTCAACATTATTTCTTTCATTTGTTTTGCTCTTATCGATGTCCAAAACAAAACCCCGGACAATCTATTTATTTTAACTATTACATGTATATATGTATATCTCTTATATTATATGAGTATTTATTTATTTTATTTGTCGTTTATTATATATCATTATATTCTCATTGTACGTGTAATCTCAGTTATATTGCTTCAGCTATATTTTAACCCTACTTTATAATTACATTTCCCTGCATTATTATTATTTCCTATGCATATAACACAGATATTCTCCTATGTACAGTGTATACTAACGATTTTATGTATCACTTTTATTTATAAGCCTGTTTAAGCTTTTCTTTTTATTTTTAGACATTTAATAAAATATAAGTATGTACCCAGCTAATAAATTGTCTATTGTGATATTACAGAACATTGGCAACTCACTCTCTGACTGGAAAGTCCTCCCCGGCTTTCAGCGACAAGCCGGCCAAGATGAAACTGGATTCCAAGAAGATTTCCGATATTATCATGACTGTCTCCCAGATGTGCAGTGTGCAAGAAAATTTAGTCAGGTAAGAATAAAAATTCCTATCGCTCCTTATTATATTATGTGCATACATTCCACGTGAACATGATAATTATAAATATATTATGTAAATACATACCACGTGAACATGATATTTAGAAATATATTATGTAAATACATACCACGTGAACATGATATTTAGAAATATATTATGTAAATACATACCACGTGAACATGATATTTAGAAATATATTATGTAAATACATACCACGTGAACATGATATTTAGAAATATATTATGTAAATACATACCACGTGAACATGATATTTAGAAATATATGACCGGTCAGTGGTTGAGTGGGCATAGCGCTTGGGTCTCACCCGAGCGTCGCGTGTTCGATTCCTCGGCTGGCTAAGTCCTCCATCACAACACAAGCAACATTTTCGGCTTTCTGTGGTGGTAGTAGGAGATTTTCAAACATTGTTGGGTTATTCGTAACCCGGGAATGTTTGTCTTTCTTTTAAAAAGAAAAAAAAAAAAAATTATTTTAAATCACTAATATAAATTTAATAGTGTTGCAGCAAAATAGGCACGCTAAAACAGGATCTAATCTATCTTAACCACTTCCGGGCGCTCATGCAAATAAGCTTGCAAATAATTAAAAAATTACCAAATTCAATTAAATTAATTCATTCAATTAAAAAAAAACAGAAAATTTTATTTCTGCCAAAAATTAAAGACATTAAATAAATAGATTTAAAAAAGATTATTACATAATAATCAACCCGGAGAACAATAAAAAAATTATACATTTAATTTTTATATGACCTATCCAAATGTAAAAGAATATTTTCATACACACAATTCAAAATTATAATGGAGATATTTAGAATATTTTTAAATTATATATATCTCCAAATTACAGCTGTGTAGATAGCACTATCATAACCCAGACCAACGCCAGATACATGCCTGTATTTACATATTTCTAATTCTGACTACTTCATTGTTCCTTCCCTTTAAGCTCTATAAAAAAATTAAGCTGCCCCCGTTCCCCCCTCTAATGGAAGCTGGCTACGCCCCTGAATTGGTGGTTCCAATGAACTTTAAAAACGATATTTAAAAAAGACTAATTTGGTTCTTCTTTTCTAACAGGAATATAATAACCACAAAGTGCTCTGACGAGAACAAGATGTACCGCATGAGGATGGAGAAAAATAAGAATAAGAAGCTAAAAGAAACTGAAGCCGACCAGGAAAATCACTCCCCATAATTCCCAGACTGCTGCTAGCAGTCAGACTTCTGTCAGACTACAGGTGACTGCTGTCACCAAATCTACATCATTTTTTTATTGATTATTTTACCAATTGTCTTCGACAAACCTATTTTGTTACTTATTTTTAATCGTCTTTGAGAAAACTATTTTAATTACTTAATTATTTTTAACTGTCTTTGACAAAACTATTTTTAACTGTCTTTGGCAAAACTATTTTTACTATTTCCTTGAGAATAAAAGACTTATTTTATATAATAGACTTAAAAAAGTTTTTTTAACACGGAAAACTATGTAAAAAAATTTCAGTGCCTACGTATTGAAAAATGGAAGAATTCTAATAAGAATGAATATTTCCATTACATTTTGTTTATAAAAACAGAATTGACTGTCGCTGTCCAAAATCAATTTGTCATATGTCGTCAAAATGTAGTTAGCTAAAGAATTTAATTGTGTTGTAATTTTTTTCTATCGAAGAACAAAACTGTTCTATTTTAACTAAATTAAAAGCTATCCTTTGATTAAAGTTTCTGATCCTGAATTAAACCGTTTTGCTTTTTATCAAGCTCTAAAATATACCTGATAACAAGATAAAACTACTCTGCTTCTACTTAACTTAGTAACTCTGGTGACGTAATTTGGTACTTACTAAATAGTACATACTGAATTTAAGTATATTTTTCATTAAAAACTGGAAATTAGGTACTCAGAAAATCGGTAGAAAAAAACTTTATATAAGATACTATTTTGTAAATAATAATAGGTTAGCAGAGTTATTATTTATTTTATTCTTGAGTAGAACAAATGAAATTAATAAGTTATAAATTTATTTTGCTGTTATTGTTAAAAATGGTATTTATACCTCATTTATGCTTGACTAGGTATGTAAAGCAAGCCATAAATTATTAAATAGAAATATACAAATCTGTTTGTTGATTTTTAACTGTCCTTAAATTATCTGGTTCTGGAACAGTGCACTTATTTTTTATGTATGCCAATGTTACCCTCCATTTTAAATAAAGATTTTAATATTTATATCATTTCTATTTATCTTCCTACCATTGTAGTGTTCTATGGAAACAGGCTTGAATTGTAGTATATCTTTTATATTATTTTGGTGAAAAGTATATAAACAAACAAGTAGCCACTGGAAAACCAAGCTTATCCAACTACAAAGTGATGGTATATTGAAACATCACCATATTATTATACTGTTTATATGGACCAGTCTGAAGATGGCTATAATTAGTTGAAACCGGTAACGGTAAAAAAAAAAATAAGCAGAAAAAAGTTTAAAAGTGATTCAATATATCATTATAATGGAATTCCACTACGAATTGTCAGAATCAAAAATACAAGCATTATAAAGTGATGTTCTAAAGCAGTATGAGCAACCTTTTTAACCGGAGGGCCAATTTATGCGGGTGACGCAGGTACGGTAGAGTCAATACAGATTGACCTATTTAATTTATGCGGGTGACGCAGGTACGGTAGAGTCAATACAGATTGACCTATTTAATTTATGCGGGTGACGCAGGTACAGGAGAGTACATACAGATTGACCTATTTAATTTATGCGGGTGACGCAGGTACGGTAGAGTCAATACAGATTGACCTATTTAATTTACGCGGGTGACGCAGGTACGGTAGAGTATATACAGATTGACCTATTTAATTTATGCGGGTGACGCAGGTACGGTAGAGTCAATACAGATTGACCTACTTAATTTATGCGGGTGACGCAGGTACGGTAGAGTCAATACAGATAAACCTATTTAATTTACGCGGGTGACGCAGGTACGGTAGAGTATATACAGATTGACCTATTTAATTTATGCGGGTGACGCAGGTACGGTAGAGTCAATACAGATTGACCTATTTAATTTATGCGGGTGACGCAGGTACGGTAGAGTCAATACAGATTGACCTATTTAATTTATGCGGGTGACGCAGGTACGGTAGAGTCAATACAGATTGACCTATTTAATTTATGCGGGTGACGCAGGTACAGGAGAGTACATACAGATTGACCTATTTAATTTATGCGGGTGACGCAGGTACGGTAGAGTCAATACAGATTGACCTATTTAATTTACGCGGGTGACGCAGGTACGGTAGAGTATATACAGATTGACCTATTTAATTTATGCGGGTGACGCAGGTACGGTAGAGTCAATACAGATTGACCTACTTAATTTATGCGGGTGACGCAGGTACGGTAGAGTCAATACAGATAAACCTATTTAATTTACGCGGGTGACGCAGGTACGGTAGAGTATATACAGATTGACCTATTTAATTTATGCGGGTGACGCAGGTACGGTAGAGTCAATACAGATTGACCTATTTAATTTATGCGGGTGACGCAGGTACGGTAGAGTCAATACAGATTGACCTATTTAATTTACGCGGGTGACGCAGGTACGGTAGAGTATATACAGATTGACCTATTTAATTTATGCGGGTGACGCAGGTACAGGAGAGTACATACAGATTGACCTATTTAATTTTGCAGTCGGTGGTGTCGCAAACCTATTTATATTTTGTAAAATGGTAATTTTATAAATAAAATAATCACTGAACGCAAAAATAATACACCACAGGCGAAAAATCTTCCGAGGTCAAACCAATTATCTCATTGATATCATGAGAATATGATATTTCGGGCGAGTAGTTATTGCTTATTTGTTATTTGTGCTCATTTTTTATCCTTTGTGCCATACATAAAAAAAACCTTGTATTTTTTTTTTTTTTTTTGCTTCCGATTTTGTTGTCCGGGTTAAATCTTCCCCATAGGAAAAACTAAACCCTTCCACTCACTTTTCCACAAATGATCAGCTAGTCAATCAACACTATGCAAGTGCATTATATAAGTAAAATAAATACAAAACAATACAAGAACAACAACACGTCAATTCACCAGAGATCAAATGGGAAAAAAAAATTCACCGACTCCAGATATTTTCATATCAGAGGGTTCGGCTCGGTAGAACTTCTAACAGGGCCTATAAATCCTACTGATCCCTCAACATAAATATTTAAAAAATCTTTCGTTATCCTACATGTATTCAAAATGACCGACTTTTGCATCTTTATATATAAATTTTTTGATAGATCTAATACGCCTAAATTTTTAATGAGAGAGCTAGGTATAATGCCAGTAGCCGAAATAACGAATGGTAATATTTTTATAGTCTGAGAATGCCAAATTCTTTTTATTTATTAAAAATTATTAATATTGAGTTGTTTATTAAGTTGTTTATCATTGTCAAAAAATTTCACCAACAAATGTAGATATAATACATATGTTTCGATGCCATCTAGTGGGAAATTCGAAACTAACAATAATTATAATAATTCCTACAAAAATAAAGTTGGTTGTTTACAGGTGAAAAAATATAATAAGCAATAATTGTTGATTGAAATATTAGTACACTTTGAATTATTTGGCGGGTTGGGAATAAGCCTACGTAGCTTAGTGGTTCAGAGCACCTGACCGGAAATCACAAGGTTTGGGTTCAATTCCCATTGGTGGCATTTATTTTTTCTCGGGAGATATTTTCAATTTGAATGGATAATTTGGGCGAGTAATTATTGCTTATAATAATTTGGGAACAGAAACTGTTTAATATTTTTTACTGCAGATTTTTTGATATATTTTACTTGGTCCAGGCCGCATGTTGCTCATCACAGTCATCACTGTTCTAAAGCTACAGGTTACCCTTGAGGTAATTTTCTCACGAAAACGGCGATATACAAATAATTCAATCATTATTATTATTACAGAGAATGCCAAAAGATTAAATTGCAAGAATAAAAATTTATATCTACACACAATATCTCTACTTGCAAACAAAAGTTACTTGGATATTTTTGTAGACTGGAAGCAAACTGTAATATTTTTTATAATTTCAAATCATATAAGTAGATGTAGAAGTAGAAGTAGATGACATGTTTTATAATTTTAAATCATCTATTGTTATTTAGTAGAAACAGAAATAGTGTTACAATCAACGTTTATCCACCTGATTGCCTGGATTTAATTTTATCCCACAAGTAACACCATATTTACTTGTCAAGATTCTGGCGCCAGTCCAACTTTAAATATAGATTATTTTAGGAGGTGGGTTATGTATACTTTCTAGGTCATAATGCATCAAATTTCACTTGCTATGTTATTTCCTTAAGAATTAGTTGTTTTCGTGTCCCCACGTGTGATTGGAAGAGAGTAATAATCATAAAGTGAAATAGTTTGAAACCGTATTAAGCTTTGTTTCTTTACAAGTGTGAAAATGTCTCCCAAGTGTGAAGTGCCGCTATTAAACCAAATACCCATGTCCATAGTTGCTAAACAACTAGTGGATGTTTTAGCTGCTTTGGAAACGGATGATGATGTAGCTTTAACGTTCGTCGTATTAAAATCTTACTTTGAAAATCTCGGTGTAACAGGTGATATTTACCAAGACCTGCTAAACCTGATAATGAATTCAGAGTTTTTAGAACCGACAGCGAGATATTTCGCATTGAAGCTGCTACTACAAGACAATGTCAAGATGTTAGCAACTGGTATTTTCCCCGAAGGCTTCTACGAAAGAATTATAGCCACAGTCATCGATCAAGGAACCAATCTGACTGCACTCAATTTAAAGGGTATTTGGATCAAAGATGAACAGCTACACATGTTTTATGATTTGATTAAATCATTGCAGCACTTAAATGTCCTCAATATACCGTGCATTGCAAATGATGAAACCCTTAAATTTATCGGTGAGTTCAGTGAGAACTTGAAAATGCTCGACGTATCGGGAGAAACCGATATAACGGAGATTGGAATCGACGCTCTCTGTCGAGGTTGTCCGTCAATAAGAGAGACATTGACTGTTGTAAACATTGGAATGTATGGAGAAGAAAATGTGTGTCATACAGACGTTGCATTGCTCATTGCTAATTTACCTAACTTGGTGAACCTTGGAAGTTATTCTTTCGTTGGCAAATCCATCCATCACATAGTGCAATCCAAGAAATACCCCGATAACATTCAATCAAAATTACAATACATCCATGACACAAATACAAGTAAAGAAACAGCAAGGAGCATTGTAAAGGTATGTCCTTTATTGGAGACAATCTACTTTCAAAAGCCGGATCTTGGTGTTATTTCAATGATAGAAAAGCTGGAGAATCTTCAACGGCTGAAATTAAATAAATTCCCCTGCCACGAATTTCACCAACTAATAGAAAGGTGTGGGAGTAGAATTAATTCTATGATGCTGTCCCAAGCCACCGGTCCTCTCAACCTAACCCACGTTGCTGACAAGTGCAGCAACCTCATGTCTATAGAACTTTTTAAAATGGAAACATTGACCCACGAGGAGGAAATCCCATTCAGTAGGCTGGAAGATGTAGAAATTCTGCACTGCAATATCAGGACATCAACATTCAAGTATTTGATGACATGCGCTCCAAATCTGAGGAAAATGATCATAGGAGATGAAATAAAACTTAATGATGTTGACATGGCAAGGTTTGTAAACAAGTTTAAATTAATACCAAATTATTATTATAGTTTTCAATATCAATCAATGTTGTGTACTTTTTGTGAAGGTACTTCCATTTAGAATTACTTAATTTGAGCAATGGCAACAATTTACATCCCTGTTCTACGATAAAATACTAGTCCCTCAAGATTTAGGCAAAAGATTTAGTTGACAGTTTTGTCAGATAAACTTTTTTCTTCTTCAGAATGCTGCATCATAATAAATTTGACCATCTTGAAGGAATATGGTTTCCGAATGCCCCGCTTCTGACTCAAGAATCCGTGGAGCTACTAATGGAATATTGCCCGAAACTTCGAAGCCTTGGCCAGCTGAATGGATGGGCCATTACACCGGATGATATTGTACTACTAACAGCCATTATGGAGAGCACCAATACAAATCTAATTTTATCTCCACAAATGTAATAAATAACTTTAACACTTTTATATCTTTTTTATCATTTCTATTTATACATGCGTTTAAAACAATAGACTAGGATTTCAATATTCGTATTAATAATATATATTTATTGAAACAAATCAGTGATTGTTTTATTTTAATGACACATAATACATCTCCCTAGATGGGTATATTTTAGACACTTTGAACACCCTTTTTTGAACAAGTTTTTTGTTTACTTTCATTATTATATTTTTTTCTGTTATACTATAACCACTGGAGCGTTCTGCTATATGATCCATTTCAGCCTTGAACGCACTGAAATTTTTAAGGACGGGTTGTTTCGGAGAATCTGAACAATTCATCAAATTTCAACGTTCATTTTCAAGTTCTGTCAAAGACTTTTTCAAGTTCTGTTTTTATTTCAGTTTTGTCAAGCAACTAGCCTACAATGATATAAAAACAGAACTTGAATAAATCTTTCACAGAACCCGAAAATGAACGTTGAAATTTGATGAATTGTTCAAATTTTCCGAAACAACCCGTCCTAAGTGTTTGGTTTGGAAATTTCACACCCTCTACTATATCTTATAGTGCAGGGTATTCGTGGGTAATGTTCGCTAACTTCAGGGGGTGATTCTACATAAAATAAATATTCTTCTACAGAAAAATATTTTTTTTATGAGAAAATAAACATTGGAATTTCGAAAAAAGTTATTTATCTTTTTTACCATCATCTAGAATCACCTCCCGAAGTTAGCGCACATTACCCCCGAACACCCTGCAGTAATTTATTTATTTATTATTATTTTTAATGATAAACTAATGTTTCAGAGACGATGTTTTTTATTCATAGCACAAAGGATAACATATTATTTTTGAGCAATAATTATTAAGGTCGCGGGTTCGAACCCGGCGTGCGCAAATAAATTTTATTTGATTAATTGGTGTTATTTCACAATTAATTAATTAAAATTAAAATAATATATAGTATATTTGCGGCACGTTCCAGAGTGGAAGATACTACCAGTATCGCCCTGGTGTAAGACCACCATTCAGAATTGAATCGTTGCTCCAAATGGCTTTAGCCGTGTTTAGTGACTAGATCTGAATAGCCAGGTACTTCCCCACCTTCCTCTTTCCCTTCCCCACTTACCTTCAGCCTCACAACATCCCCCAATTGGGGATGCCATAGTCTCACTGGCTCCAGACGGGAGCAGTTGGGACTCTTGTGAGGTATTCACTATAAAAAAAAATAAAAAAAATTTGCCTGAAACACCTACATAAATTGAAAAAAATCTTAATGTATTTTTTCTGAGAAGATTTTTTCAATTTATATAGTAGTTTCAGGCTAATAATTATTGCTTAAAAATAAATTATTTATAAACGCCTTGATGGGCTTTTCAATGAAATATATTTTATAGTGATACAGTGACAACAAGAGTTTTTTTTAATGTTTATGTTATCAAAACATTAAAAAATTATGTTTATGTTATCAAAACATATGTTTAGATGTTATCTAAAAATCTTTTACAAAAAAAAATTACTTATGCAAATAATATAAGAAAGGAGAGAAAGAGAAAAAGGAAAAAACACTTGAAACCAGTATGAAACTAGTCATCAGCTAAACAACAAGTATAAGACTGCGTAATTATACATATTATTTACGTATGTTGGTAAGAATTTATTAGGAGTGCTTTGATGAAAAAATATAACAAGATATTTAAATATCATCAGCATTAATAGATTGCAGAAACTCTTGAATCTTAAATCTTGGGAAAGAGGTATAATATAAGCATTTATTCTGCCTATTTTTATGAAGTCAGGTAATGTTGTTGTCTAGAAAACAATAACTTTTTATGAGTTTTTCCATGATATGTATTAATTTTTAATACCAAAAACTAAAAATACTTTTATGTCCTTATTGACCATATTACTCCAGCAGCTTTATTTATAACTAGATACCAACTGTAAAGTTCGTTTTGAGTTTTGGAACGAGGCCAATGATGAAAAATATTATTATCCTATCCTGGCTTTTTCCCTGCTGTTCCGTTTCTCTCTCTCAGATGACAAATAGAATTAATTAGTGAAGGCATTATCAAACTGTTTGATAATGCCTTCAGAGGGCGAAACAGCTGTCACACATAATAATAATTACATAGCAGAACTTGTTTATAAATAAACTGTTGATATATAAATGGAATAACAGTATTATTGAATATGTTAAAGAAAAAAAAATATTTATATAGGTATACATATATTATACTACACCTAAAGGAATATGCTGGAAAGTATAAAAATAACAGCCTGATAAAAGAGTAAAGAAATTTTGAACCCAGTATGATCCGATATTTCACTTAAGTTCTGGAAATCAACATTCCAAGTAGTGTCCATTCCATCATATTGAAACAATAGACCAGGGCTTCCCTAACTGTGAGTCGCGACGCCCCTGGGATGATCCCGCGGCGCCCCGGGGCGTCTCGACTCACAGTTAGGAAGTGACGCCCCGGGGCGCCGCGGGATCATCCCAGGGGCGTCGCGAGGCAATCTTTATAGCGTCTTCCACACGCACACTTCGGAGCGACTGAGTCCCGCGCCACTTCAGGCCGCCATGCAGAAAAGTCTCACAGTGAACTGCGCTGTAAACCTATCGGTCTTTACTTTTCTGCGACTGAAGTGGCGCGGGACTCGGTCGCTCTGAAGTGTGCGAGTGGGAGACGCTAAATCTGGAGCAATATGACTGGGTTAGAAACCCTTTCCAGTCGACCTCACCATCAACACTTTCGACAGCAGAAGAAGAACAGTTAATAGAATTGTCCTGTGACTCCAGCCTTAAGCTGCAATATAATAAGGATAAGCTACTTGAATTTTGGAGCTCAGTTTATCAAGAATATCGTTCCATCAGCACTGCAGGGTTAAGGGTTTTATTACCGTTTGCGACATCATACTTGTGTGAGACAGATTTCTCTGCAGTTGCAGTAATTAAGAATAAGTACAGATCAAAAATAAATTTAGAGGCAGAGGCGAGAGTGGCGATTTCGAAACTTCAACCTCGTTTTGAGAAACTATGCTCAGAAAAGCAAGCACATCCTTCTCATTAATACCAAAGAAAAAAATGGCTTTTTTATCTTTTTTGTTTGCTTCCATTTTTGTTTTTATGTTGTGTTCTTTATTTTCTAATAAAAAATTTAGATACTATTTGGAGTTTTCTGACAAATTGTTATTAGATAACGTACCCATACTACGTGACCCGTTCAGGGGGGGGGGGGCTTCAAAATACTACGCTTGGTACAAATGAGCGGCGGGGGGCTTGAGGGGGGGGGGGGGGGGGTCGCAGAAATATGGCAACTTCCCAAGGGCGTCACAGTTGAAAAAAGTTTGGGAAGCCCTGCAATAGACAATACATTATTTGAAGGGGAAATGTCCAACTTTTTTTTTTGCATGTTTCAAGATAAAAATCTAAACACCTGACTATGAATAAATGAGTTGGTTCATTTTTTAATAATTCATCAGTGTCTAATAGAGCACTTAAAACTAATGCCCTGTAATACATGTCATTTATATCTGAAAATTTTTTCAGGATTTGAAATCTACATCCTCAAAAGAAACATTGAGGAAGTAATTGCTCTAAAAAACAATTGTATAAAATCCCAAGACATGAATTCTAAAATATTCAGCCTGGGTCGCTTTCTTAAGGTTATTAAAAATTGGTAAAACGAAATCTAAAAAATTCTATAAAAAGTTGCGTAATGGGATCATTAATTTTTTGTACCGGTCAGTGGCTGAGTTGGGATCGCGTCTGGGTCAGGCATAGTTTTAATATAGCTTTTTAATATAAGTGTGTTTGTCGGAAGTGACTTGCCAGGTAAGTATGTTTCGGTATCTTTTCTAAATAACAAATGTAGATCCTAGGAAATAAATTGTACAGCGCCCTTGAGGTGATTTTTCACAAAAACGGCGCTCTAAAAATTATCCTTATTATCATTATTATTATTATTATTATAGTGTGTTCAATTTCTCCGCTGGCTAAGTCCTCAGCAACATTTTGATGATGGTAGTAGGAGATTTTCAAATATTGTCAAGTTATTCGTAATTAACAATTAGAATGTTAAAATTAAAAATTTCACTAATGCAATCAAAAGGTTTTATTTTTTTAAATCGTATTAAGAGTAAATGCTACTTTATCCAGATTTAGTTTTTTTATTTCATTTCGGATCATAATTCTTAGTGCCTTTCTAAAATTTCAGTTCGTTCAGCTCAATTGAGCCTACGAAAACGGCTTTAAACAGCAGGTAAAATTTAGATTGTTCGACCAATGTAACTATGTGCAGATTTTGTCATTGATTCCATTTCAGACCATGATTTTTATTTTATAAAATTTAAAAGATTACAACTTAGATGATTTTCTCAACTGCCATCATAAATAAACCACTCACACTACCATACTATGATAATGCCCTATTGTGGTATAAATTATACGATCATAAATAAACCACTCACTTGATTCTGAACATAAATAAACCACTCTCATTCTGAATGATTCCGAACATAAATAAACCACCATAAATATACCTAAACCACACTATTCCGAACATAAATAATGAATAAACCTGATTCCGAATAATAATAGTATAATGTTGCTAGTAACCAAATCATTGCAGTGCCTACTTAACAAAATGTTGCCATACCGATATACCAATCTGACGTCTATGTGACATATCACATAACCAAAAAATTTTGTTCTTTCGCCGTCTGATTTATTTTTGGGTTTCGGATGGGACGTTTAGTTATAATGGAAGAAATAAGTAGACCATCTAACATAATTGGACCACTGACATTTAGGGAAAATGCGAAGGAAAAATGTGAAGTTCTATCGATCGAACAGTTGTTATACGGAGTTCAGCCTTGTGAATGTATGTTGTGTAAAGAAAACTTCACGCTGCCAGAGGAACAACAAAAAATGTTGACCCATCTTTACATGGAACATCGTGTAGTAATTTCTGATGTGGATCAAGTTGCTATTCTGACAGAATATATACGATTTTGGAAACAGAAATTCAAAGGTTAATTAATAAATCGAACTAAACATTATTTTGGATTATTTTAAGGTGAAACCCGCGTTAATCATTTTTTTGTTATGTTTAGGTGTGGAACTAGCTGAATACTGTTCAACTATGCTTTTAGACAAAACCCCCGATGGAAAAGAATCTAAAAATGAGAAGTATTATTTGCTGAGTGACGTAGTTCCTATGGATAATCAACTCAGGAGAGATTTGCAGCAAGAAAGACTGGAAAAGGTTCTTGCACACCAAAAACTAGAGAGAGACGATACTCACTATGAGAGGGAGTGTCTGTTCTGTAGAACTGTGGTGAAAGAATCTCGAGCTAACTTCTTAAGTCATCTATTTGAAAAGCACAACTTCCACATTGCCAAAAAAGAAAATCTAGTGTTCATCGGAGATTTGATAGAAATGCTTTCAAACAAATTAGATAACTGCATATGCGTGTATTGTGAAAAGGTATTCAAAGACAGAAATATTCTAAAAGAACACATGCGTAAGAAGGTCCATAAAAGAATCAACCCAAGCAATAAAGAATATGACAGATTTTTTGTGAGTAACTATTTAGAAATGGGTAAAAACTGGCAGTCTTACCTCAAGGCTTGCGGAGCTCCTAAACCGCACAGGTCCTCCAGCAGTGTGAACAGCGTCAAATCCAAAAGAAGTCAAAAGGAATCTAGCTCAGAAGATGACAAAGATTGGTCGGATTGGGAAGAAAAGGACACCATATCCATCATTTGCTTGTTTTGTAAACACTCTGAAAGCAAGTACGATGAAATCGTTTCTCATATTCGTGAAAAACACTACTTTGATTTTAACGCAATAACCAAAAAGTTGAACTTTTATGAAAAAGTTAAAATTGTGAACTACATTAGGCGTCAAGTGCATCTCTTGCGATGCATTTCTTGTGATTCTGCATTCCCAAATTCAGAAGATCTCTTGGCACACATGACCAAAGACATACATTTGAAATTGGACGATTCAAAGCTGTGGAACCAACCGGAATTCTATTTCCCCACTTACGAGGATGACGGCTTGTTATTTTGTCTAGAAGATAATGAAGATTCTGGGGATGAGAGCCATTTGCCAGCGAAGGTGGAATCAGATGCCGTTGAACCTCCCAACATTTCAGAAGAAGTAGCCTTGTCTTGTCTACGAGATTAGTTACATACCTAATATTACATTATGATCCATTCCTTGAAATATTCAACCAATTCTATACTCCGCTTACTTCAAAATGATTTAAATAACTTCAGTTTATGAAGTCGTTTTACAAAAGTAGGCTTTAATTTCAAACAATCATTTTTTGTTTGGGGTGTGGTGAGAACTATGTAAAAAATTTAATTAAAATACAGTCAAACTTGCTATAACGATCACGGCAATAGCGAGTTCATGGCCATAGGGAGCGATTACAAAATAATATTTTAGTTCAAGCTTGTCTTCATAAAATTATTGAGTGTTATAACGAGGTCGATTCACTGATATATCGTGCAAATAATTTTTTCAACACTATTTCTGAATACATGAATGGGGTTGGGATCTGAAAAAAGAACAGATGGGAATTATTCTCGAAGTAAGTAGTAACAAACGAAGGGGCGGCATAGTGCTGCGGTTAGCTGCCCGGCGCACATACAATAGCGGCTGGCGGGAATTTCCTGTCCCGTTAGGAACGGATTCATATTTTTATGGCACTACTTGTGTAAGATTGTCAGTTATGTGAAACATTGCTATTCATCAGGCACTATGTAAAATTGTCATAAAATCTGTGAAAGTAATGCGAAATTTGAGCTTTTCAAATTTGTTCCCTTTTTACGTCTTCTTTTGTATTACAACTCGTCGTCAATTTTGTTTTAAAAACCAATAAATATGTTTATGAAGATACCTAGTTACGTGTACCTACATCCCTGCACGGGGTAAATTTATGACAGTGATGCACAAATTTTTCAGCAGAGGGGCCGCTTTGCCTATTTTTCAAGCAGGCCGCAGTCTAGAAGTAGATTTTTTTGTTTTCGTTGACAGCGAAATTCAAGATTTTTTGATTTTCGTGTTATGCAAACCAGTTCTTCAAATTTGGTTCCATTTAGGACATAAATTAACCAAAACTCTATAAAAAAATGTTCTCAGCCAGGGTTTTCAAGAATTACCCCAAACATTTTGATTTTTCTCTACAGCCAAGTGGGAATGAAATTAACATGCGAGCTGCAAGAATTGGTCCGCGGGTTGGCATCACTGGTTTGTAACAAGTAAAATTTTGCAGCGGAAAAGCATAACAATCCCGCAAGTTAGTTATTTATGACAAGTGAAATTTTACAAGCGGTACAATATGCACAAGCTAGTGATAATAAGATAGACTATTTAGTGATATTATTCTTGGAAGCCTGGAATCGTGATGACAGTTATAATGCATTGATTGTTTTGAGGAGAAAATTGAGAAGCATGAAAGCGAAATGTTTAAAATCTTCTAATTTATTTTTTAATAAGTAATACATACCTACTTGTATTTTGAAAATATACTGTACATTTCGAATATATTTATAGTAGAGGCGGGTAGGTAGGTACATACGACTTTTAAAAAACCTATTTTGGATATAACGAGTAATGGCTATAAAAAGCAAATTTAGTCGGTCCCCTCGTGCTCGTAATAACCAAGTTTGAATGTATACGTATTATTTTTAAAGATACAGCTCTTTAAAACAAAATCCATTTTCTCGAATGGGACCCATGTTTTCCCCCGCATGAAGTGTTCTAAGAAGTAAGCGTAGTTGGGAATTTTACCATCAAGCAATACATAACTAACTAACCATCACATTCTTCGCAGGGGTAGGCTGAGAGGCCGGACCGCCAAATAACTCGGTCTTGGCACACACTCCTTGCCTCATTCACATTCATACATCGTCTCATACACACTCTTCTATTATTCTGACTCTTGACATGCAATACATACATAATGCAATGTAGTATGTAATTATTTTTTACCTGTCTTCCTTTATTATACACGGTGTCCGGAAACTCGTAGTACAAGTGGGAAACTGGAGAATCTACACCACATGGGGAACCCAAAAAAACATAAAATTTTTTGATTTGAGCATTTTCAAAAAAAAAAAAAAACCAAAAAAAAATATTTTTCGGCTATTTTAGGGTTAAAATTTTTTCTGGTGTTTAGGGTTGAATAACAGATGTTTTAACCCTACAGAGCAGAAATATTTTATGATTACACCGGGTTAAATGAAGGGTGATTTCAAAATAATGCTTCAAATCCGAGTTTCTTCATTTGTTTTACTTTCAAATAGTTTTAATTAGTTGGGTACTTTGATCTTCAGTAATAATTTATAAGAATTTGATTAAAAAAAAAAATAAATAAATAAAAAAAATCAACTTCAAACTCGATTTACTCGATAACGAAAGCTCAAATAAAAAAAAAATATACTACAAAATCGACTCCAAATGTGATGTAGATTCACCAGTTTCCCGCTTGTACTACGAGTTTCCGGACACCCTGTATATATTTTTTAAACATTTATGTTATTTCATTTCTATTGTACAAAATCCAATCAATTTAGCTTGAAAATTATTTTTTCAAGGAGATTTAATATAATAAAATAACAGAAGTTTGAGTTGCCATTTATTAATTAATTCAAATACATTTAGAAGAGTTGGTTTGATAGATAGTTTCTGCAAAAGCACAAAGAATTCTTTATCCTTATAATTTAATACTGTAACAATGGACACCAACATAACAATGGACGAGAGATGATTTACATGGTATGTTTAAATATGATTTAATCATGATATTAAAACATTAAATGGCACTTCAAGTGCAGATAAATGTACATGCAATACATAATAGTATACCTATTCTAGGAAACCAAAATGAACTAGCTTGAATATCTTGCGAAAAATAAGATTGCATCGAACAAATGGATCAATTTATTATTACTATGCGTCATTCAGAAACAAGATTTGATTAATAATTTACTTTAAGTAAGCAATGCATTGAACATTTTGTATCTTAAAATGAATTGCCAGACAAAAAATCTTGCTTGATTCATCATCAGGCCTGATAACAAAGCGAATGCGAATACAGAGTTATTCGATGAGCTAAGCCTAACATCGATATAACATTAGGTCATGGTATCCCGCATGTAACATCAGAAACTGGTGTTTTAATCCTATCTACTCCATCGACTGAACTGTCCGGTTCATTGATATTTTTCAGTACAGATCATTTAAAAAATGAAAACTTGTGCAAAGAGCTTTAATATTCAATATATTTACAGGAATTAAATCTTATAATCAAAAATGTTTGTATAAGCTTATAGGCCAAAATTCTGTTCGGACCCAATCATGATATTGTCATAACTTGGTCAAGTTAGGAAATAAATAGTATTTTAATATTTTCATACTCCTATGATGGTCTATTTATTTAACTTGTGATGGTTATTAAATCAAACTGTGTCCCTTTTATTAGAGAAAGCCTCAATTCTTTGCAGCAACAAGGGATCTGATGTACATTTCAACAATCTGGAATACCCGTAGTCGAGCATCGGTGCGGTTAATTCAAATTGGTCCATCGGGAAGGATAAAATGAGCTCCAAATAAGCAGCCAATATGTTGGCCAGTGCGATTCTCTTCGCCTCTGCGTCCTGAATAAATAATAAACATAGTAATTAAACAATGGAAAGTAGATTAAAAACGATTATTTATTAAATTAATAATTAGGGTAAACAAGACTATGATTGCCCACTCTCACTTTGATTATCCTTATCTCACTAACGTGTGTAAATATTTCACTGACGTCTATTAGTTCAATGTGAATCGACAAACTGCCACATCGGCAGTGAAATCAGATTTTGTGAAGCGTGTTGAAGTTTAATAAAGTAAATACTTCTTAAATTATCATATTTTACCGATTATTATTGATAATAAAACAAAATAAATAAGTGTGTACCATCTTCACATTGTTTTATTAACATTTTTTATTGAATCACTAAAGTGGGCAATCACTGTCACTATGAAGAATTCAATCACTACGTTGAGCTATATTTTTTGGTTTATTTAAAAGAATTGTCATTTAGTTATGGTGTGATAAAAATGATGGAAGGATTTGATAGGTAATTTAAATACTATCCCCCCTTACTAATAACGTTTTAAATTTTAGACAACTGATAAACAATCATTTACGATACATTCATGGTTGTAACCGGTTGTATTAAATTTAAAGCATGTTTATAAGGCCCTTAGCAAATATTTATTGTTTTGTAATATGATATTGATGGGTAGGATCAAATCTACACCCATTCAAAGTAAAAGTTTCCGTGTAGTGCAATTTTTGTAAAAAATCACCAGCGCCCTCGTGTAGCGCCTCAAGGGCGCTCATTACCTATTTTATCCATACTCGGGTGATGGGCCTTCAGGCATTTTCGGGCAAGTATATTTTTCATTGTGGTTAGTATTAAATAACATTGATTGTATGTAGAGAAACACAAATGGACGGAGGTCAGGTCGGCAGGACAGGGATTCCTGAAGGTGCTGCGTCGATGCGTTGTATCCCCGACCCAAACGGTAAGAAAATGATTCAGAAGTTGAGATAGATTCGTATTTTAAATGTGCAAACCCATCATATGATATGATATGAAATAATGTTTTACCTTGGTAATGCTGTGTATTCTTTCCTGTTCAATTTCAGGAGGAACCGGTTGAGCTGGTAGTAGAGGTTCACCGTGGATGTTATTGAGTTGAGTATTTGCATTTGTCGATAATTTGTTCATGGTGTACTGAAACTCTTTCTTCAGTCCTACATCGTTTCCTGAGCCATCTTCTACTTCTTGGTTAGGTCCATGTATGCCATTGGCTTTATAGTAATCAGCTGAACTTTTCTCCGATTCGGCTATGCTGTCCGACCGAAGTCTTGAAAGATCGTTGTGCTTGTCATCATCGCTATCATAATCTGTACATACAGGCTGATCTCTAAAATCACTGAAGATGAATGGTTTCGGTGCACTTTCAGATGATTTGTCTGTTATGCCGGTCACAGATTCGTAGGACGCAGACTTACTATTCATGAAACACCTGTTTGGTTTATCTGGCTGGTCTATATCTGATAAATCGTCATTTTCTATGGAATTAGAATTGATCTCGTGAATAGTATCAGATATTTCGCTGTTTGCTAGATCTGCAGTAACACAGTCGATTTCTATAGCATTGATGTATAGATCACAGAGCATGTCCCAAGTATTTTTTAAATCGAATGACCTGTTTATGAATTTGTTATCGATAGTGTTTGGTGGTAGGTTACCGCTATCCATCATATCCTGCAACTCCTCAAGGTAAACCCTCTTCTTAGATAGTCCTTGCAGATGGAGTTCAGTCAGTGCTATCATTTTGATAATCCAAGAAGCTGTGGTATGTTTGTAAAGATTTGCGGCGCTGTCTAAATTCGAGACCTTTTGAACCAGAAATTTTAATCCGGGCCTCAAATCAAAATTGATCGCCCTCCTGTATGACATGTCCAGACATTTCAATAATATGTCAATATTTTTATAATTCAGGGCATATCGATTGTTAAGTATCAAGCCGCTAGATTTAAAGGTGTCCAATAAGATATGGTTCAGCGGCATAATGTTGGTTATCTTTTGTAATAGTATTGTTGCAATAATCTGGATCAATATTTGATGCGCCAGCAATCCTATAACAAGACTCTTATGAGGTATCCTAATAGTGTATGGCTCGGGGTTAGTGGCCGCGGTGGCATCTTGTGGATATAAGAGGAAGATGTAGCTTCTGTCGTCCGTTAAAACAAGGTTCTTGATAAGCAATGCTTGATTGTGTTGTCTGCTGTAGTTCTGAGGAGTCTTCATGTTTAGTGAGTGCTCTTTACTATAGTCATACAGGAACACTTGCTGCGCCATGGAGTGCAATCTCACATTGTCATTTATAGAACTATCACTTCGGGCCGCTACCTTCACTATAGCTACGTCTCCATAAAAGCTATTAGAGTTTTCTTCAAACGCCAAAGTCAGCTGTTGGAGAGGGGCCAAGCTAGCATTGCAGGCTCGGTGCAAACTTGTACAGGTTATCTCCCATTGCTGCTGCGTCAGTAAATATCCTGAAGTCAGAATAATGTGTCGGATACAAGATGCTCCTAACCTCGCTATTATTTCATGGGGCTGCGAAACACATTCAACTAAAATTAAGAGCAGTTGCTTCAATGCAAATGTAACAGCTTTAATTTCAGAAGTTTCGTGGCATTTTTCAGATTCTTCTTCGCTAGTGTCTGGAGAATTTTGATTAGAATGGCTGTATTTATTTGAAAGATTGGAATCTTGGTCTTCGTGTTGCAAATGGCTCAAATATTTAACAATAAGATCTGTCGCCATTCCGCAGCATTGTTTGAAGTTGGGAGCAAAAGAATCCCATTCTGTGCCGTTTCTACTAACTTGTCTGATCCACGTTTGCATGGAGGGCAATAGCAGGTGATTGATGCAATGAAGGCCAAACAATGGTCCAGGAATTACCATCATGTCTTGGAAAATCTTAAATAATGTTTCCAATGAGGCCATTTGGAATTGCCGAGGACAAGAAATGGACGCAGACACTAACCCTTCTATCAGAAGATGCCACACCTTGAGGATACCGCTCGGTCGATCAAATTTCACCAGTGAAGACATTGTTGATTTTGAACTCGGTAATGCCGTGGAAAGGATTCTATACGAAATAATATTACAATCAGCTACATCGGGCAAGTTGGTAAACTGCTTCACGTGTAGCGCCGTTTTAGGGAAGAGCGCATCCACAACTTGCAATGGCATGTCAGCATTTACCCGGTGCGCCGTGTTGAACGTGGGACACTTTGGCATGCTGTACATCATTCCCAAAATTTCAGCGCAACTCTCAATGTATCCCAGAGATTCCTTGCATATTTCAACGGTCAGTTGACATTGATAATTAGCGTTGTATATTTCTGGGTCATTCTTTTGAATAAATCTTTGTGATAAGTTGAACACAGTTTTGGAGGTGCCATCTGGAGATCTAAGCGGACTGCTAGTTTCTTTGTGGATGTTGTTAGCGTCAATGTTGGAGCCTCTTATGTAGCTCAGTAGACACAAGACGCAGTCAACTGCGGCATTTGCAAACACTAGAGTGTTGTCAGTATTCAAGAACACTCTGAATATCTCCAGGACTGCGGAGTATTGATTGTAGTTGTGTGCGGCCCGCAGTGTACCGAATAGAGGCCTCCAGCCCGATCTTATTTCAGTTTGGTTAGCCTCAACAAACTGACAAATGCAGGATATTATTTGCTCCTGAAAGTAAAAAGAAATGTAATACATTATGAGGAATAATGTAAAAACAAAGTTGTCTGTTGATTAGAATTGCTGACAAGAAAAAAGATTTGTATTTGGGGATATGTATATTGTATTTACCTGGACATCACTGTCACACAACTCCAGACACAGAAGGTTCTCAAATGGTTTGAGCAGAGCCTCGTTGAAATGGAAGTGCGGCAGTTCAGTCTGTTCGTTCAGGAGCAGTGTTATAGCATCATGGAGGCACTGGATAGCCTTCTTTGAAATACGCCGATCTTTGCTGCAAGCCGCCTAGACCAAAGAATGTTTCAAATTAAATAATATAATATGTAGAATGATCTAAAACACCATAGGCTTCCGTGGAACGGTCACAGGTCTTTTTTTAACATTAGTTCCACACAGGATGCCCTGAGGGAAATAATTCCCCTCAGGTCCTATGTCATCTTTGGGGATACTGTGTGAGGGGTCTTTTTAGGAAAGGAAGGAGAGGGAGTTCTGGGAAAGAAAAGGCATGAGGGGTGGGTAGGAATCTAGGTGTGAGTGTGTTCAGGAGTGAAGGACGTATGAATCCATCCCTCCCACTGCGGTGCAAGGTGATGTTCCAAGAGTCCTGCTGAATAGGTCCAAAAGTTCTCCCTCAACCAGTCCCTCCCGATCCGGCCCGCCACACAGTAGGAGGAGGATAGGCGCAACCGCCGCCAGGACCCGTACAAACCTCACCCCATGAACCCGGGCACCCCTGCTTAGTCACCAAATGTAAAGAACCACTTGGGGTGACCCATGGTAGAGTTATATCCAATAGTTCCCGGGGCCTGCCTCCCAAATTAGAAATTAGGTATTCCGAGAGTTAGGGCGTGGGCGTGTTGCAGAAACCAGGCAATCTGACTCTGCTTGCCTTTGTCTCGACTTACCGATGCGAAACTGGCTTTTCACCTTACGCTTATACCAAAAACAAGTTCCGTAATTAGACAGGATGCCGTTCCAGATCTGCGAATTCAACTGTCGGACATCAAACTTAATTTAATTTTTTTTTTTTGTTCATTACAGATTGATTCAATTGTATTACAATACACATGAAATATACAAAGCTTTAAATGAAACATTTTACAATAACTGATATTTTAGAGTTCTTGCCTAAAATGACTTTTGAAATCTTTAAGGCTAATGTTGAAAATGTGAAGAGACCTAGAGGTATCATTTAGCAGCACCATACCTCTTGTCATGCTATGCTGGGCCATAACGTCCGTTCTTCCGTGAAGAATACAGAGCAATTCATGGCGTCGACCCTGACGGTAGTTGTTCGGTACAAACAATTTATAGCATTCCAAGAGGTATGGGCTGTCAATGTAATAGTTCATGATTTTAAAAGCTGTTACTTGAAGGGTCCTATTTCTCCTAGATTGGAGACTTTCGTAGTGCGTTTCGGAGAGCAAATCTATGTGATGCATAAATCGTGGGTATTCATTCACCATGCGTTCTCATATAAAGATATCTTAGAAATTTTTTACTTATTTTATTTTTATAATTTCAAAGTTAGTTTTCAAGTTCTGTGAAGGTTCTGTCTATTCAAGTTCTATTATTATATCATTATTGACCAGGGTATTAACAAAACTGAAATAATAACAGAACTTGAATAGAACCTTCAAAGCACTTGTCAATCGACTTTGAAATTTGATGAATTGTTCAAATTCTGGGAAACAACTCGTCCTTAGGGTTCCATAGCTGAATAAAATTGGGAACCGCTGGTCTAAAACACAACATTTACCCTAGGAAAAAAAGTTGCCAACTGAAAGAAGTGGATTATAAATCGGTTTTATTTTTACACTATTTATCAATCTAAAAACAAATGGAGAAATTTGCCTTGTTTGGATTATACATTTCTTTTATTTCAAATAATAATCATACAAGTTCTGTATATTGTGCTAAAATCCCATGAACTAAAAAAATCTCTACTGCACATAAATCTTTTGTTCTCGTATTATCACAATTTGGTAGTTATTTACCTTCATGTAATGTGGCCCCACAATAGTCCAGACTGCCATGTGGTGGGCCAGGGGGCGCGGGGCCCGCAGGCACTGCAGTGTGACGTCGCCCACGCGCGCTAGCAGCCCTCCTCCGCTGCCGCCCCCCGCCTGTCCCCCGGAGCCTCCCTTGCCCTCCCGGCCCAGCATACCTTTCCACCAGCGGCTGGCGTTCTGCTCGGACTGGGAGGTTTCACTGCTCAACTGTACGAGAGAGAATTTCATTAGAATATTTTAGACATTAATTTCATAAAGAATGAGAATACTATCAAACAATTCAACTTGTAAATTTGATACCGCAGAGAAAGTAGAGATACATATTTACATTTTTGTATACAAAACCAAACAAATATTTTTTTAGATACCTGTCTCTCGGATGCCAAACACAGCTGCTGCAAGAAGCCACAAAGAGCTGGCAAGTTCAGTTTGCTTGCCGCATCACCGAACAATGCGTCAACTTGCTGCGATAGAGCGCAACAGACTTTAGCTGCATCAGTGCCGCATATGAAGCCAGATGGATTATTCCTATTTGTCTGGCAAAATGTAAAAAAAATATTAAAGATAAGATACAGGATGGAAATCATTAAAGATAGATACATAAAGATTCAGAAGATATAATGGAAACCATTTAAAAATGTATTCATTTTAAACTTACATCTTTATTTAACTTTTGAATAATAGCCGCAACAGACATCTTCTTGTTTGTCGCAACACTATCAATGTTAGATTGCAGGAAACTGTAGATGTCAACACTGGAAAAGAAAATGGGTATTATTGTTTTTAATATACATTTTTTTAAGTAACTAATGTGAGAAAGAGATACAAATGATAGGGGGCATTAGAGTCGACAGCGTTTAATGAGAGGTCTTGAAATTGGAATAATAAAGTGAGTGTACTCACAAATTCAAGGGTTTTATTGATGACTAGCGCAGATCTGTGAAAATCACAGGATATCATAACTGTAGAATTTTTACAGAAAAGCATTTGCCTCAGAGACATCACAAATTTACCTTTCGAATGAATACTGTTAGCAATTAAACTATAATATTATTAATACCTCCAACTTTTGACATTTCCACATACATTCTGATGGCAAAATGCTAAACTAGCTTCTCCTAGCGGCGTGTGTTGTGCGCTTTGGTTTTTTTTCATACATTTTATTTTAAATGTACGCAATAATCTTTATTTTACGTTATTAAATGAGAGGGATCGAAAAAAAAAAAAAAATTGGGTACGATCTTAGAGCTTTTTTCGAAAAAAATTTTTTTTTTTTAAATGATTGAATGCACCCGAAAATGACAATGAATGATGAACCAATCAACCAATGGGCAAAATAATAAGAGAAATGAAAGCAGCTTGTGGAAATCTTCACGATGAATCCAAGTTCTAAAAGTGTTAAGGGAAATATTTGTTATTTCTTCTTATTAAGTTTATGTTATTATTATATACCATGTTTCATCATCTCCTTGTCCCTGATTGAAATTGAAACTCTGGTGCAGCTTCTCGCTGAGGAAGTTGGAGTGGGAGTTGTGTGTGAAGGAGACGGTCTTGTTGCGGCCCGTCTGCAAGGTGATGAGAGGGGTGGTGGTGTTGCACTGTTGCCCAAATAGGGTGTGCTCCAGGCGGGACACATACTGGCACGCCGTGAAGATGTGTCGCCAGCAGTCTACAGAGCGGGATCCCAATTCTAGGCCACCTGAAATATTTTTATTATAAATTAATGGAAAATTATTCATATAAGCACACAATCATAATATTATAATTCAATAAGCCTTTAAAATTATTTATTCTCCACATGCTTTTTTTCCGTTAATGGCAGAATTGAAAGGAGTTCTTTAATTTTATCCGAATGACAGCCAGATGACAGCAACCGACTTCGAATTCGAGCATAGCAGGTTGTAAACTGAAAAATTGAGATTAGAAAGGATTGGAATGATAGTTAAAAAGAAGAAGGCTCATTTTCAGAAACCTTTTCTACACCTAAAAAAAAATTATATCTCTTTGTTTTGGAAACAAAAAATTTTCTTTCCATTTATATTAGTTTTCGTTACCTAGTGCTTATTAGAATTTTATCTAGTATTATTTGTTTTCAGGAGATAATATACACCATCTATGTAGTACTTATTCACTTATCCTAAACAGATTTTAGTTCATATAATAAAAATACTAGTTTTTTACGGAAAGTGTCTAAACTTATCAAACTGATTTCATAAGCTGTGAGAAGTTTGTGCGGATGCGATTAGACTTGTCACAAACTTACGCTTCTTACGACTATGTAACTTACTATAAATTACAGTAACAGATGCCATAAGTTACTTACATAGGTGACTTAGGGAAAAAAACTTACGCGCGTAAAGGCAGCCCAATGGTGTTATTGTTACATAAGTCTAGTACGAATCAATGAATAGATATTTTAGGGCAAAGACCAGGGATCAATTAATTTTGAATTGTTCTGCTATATTAAATAAATAGTTTAATTATTTACCAGATATTAAAACATCCAGGGACAGTGCGTGAGAAGAGACGATTTTGGCAGAAGGAGATTCTGAGCAAGCGGAATCAGAAAGGAGAGCCAGCAAACTGCTGCATCGGTTCTGCAGACTCAAGATGTTACTTATCCTTGCGGCCTGAAATCAATTCATCATTCAGCATCATGTAATTGAACAAAGCATTGGCAGATTGTTTTAATAAAATATCTTGTAAGTGTGATTTACCTTATGCAACCCTTCAAGCGATAGAGAAACCAATTCTTCCCGAACTTTGTCTTTCTTCAATGTGAACCTAGATTTCCTTGGCAAGAGTTTGTGCAGTTTAACTCTGGTCGTCAGATTCACAACAGAGTTGGAGTAGCGTCCAATCAGAGGAGCGCTCAGCAGAGTCACCATGGAGTCCCACATGCATGTTAAAACCCTAAAAATAAATTTAATTTGAAATTAGAAAGGAATACGCTGTACCTAGTAAGTATATAGTTTCCCGTGAAGTCACCCCAGGAGAAAAAATATTTTGTCCAGCTTGTTTCCGTAAATAACATTTTGGTTTTAGTGTAACTCGAATATGAGACATTAAAATATGTATGCTCAAACTAACTGGCGTGTGCCGGGTGTTGCTGGGGGGTTATCCTTACAAGATAGACATATACCATCACAGACTTTTCTGTAGGCCTTTTAAAGATATACAATTCCGTAGTATGTTATTTTGATGTATCTCACAAGGTTTAGCCAGCGTTAGGAATGTAACTTTCTATAAATATAATATGAATGTATTATATATAAATCTTCTGGAAGAAATAAAAAAACCTATCAAAATTCACTGTGTAGTTTAGAAGAACTAAGCGCACACACAGACAGATGCGGATAGCGACATTGTTTTATATTATTTATAAATTCGAGTCCTAGGTCAGTTCTTTTAGATTTCATTGATTGGTTGCAGTGCGACCCTAAGCCAAACGGTGCCTGGCGCGAGTAAAAGTTTGATGCCCCTTATCAAAACCAGTAGACGCCTGATAGGTCATCACTGTAATCAATAGTAGCGCCGTTTATGTGAAAATAATCTCATGGGTGGTGTGTTAGGACTGTTAGGTATTATCAGCACCCTGGCACTTTAACAATTAGGCCCCCGGAGTGGACTGCTCCAATTGCGCCTGCATAGAGCCGGCTCTGATTGGTTGGAACAGGAATTTCATTCTAAATTATGATTAGTTGAAATGGCCTGTTAAATGGAGCATTCTTATTGGCCAATGATTTCCACCAGGATTTTAGAAAAAAATATTCATTCCATGTATTATTCAATGCATTGCGAGTTCCTGTGTTTACGAAAATATTGAAATGTAAGTACAAAATATTATGTTATTTAGTATCTATGAAATCCTTATAATGTTTCTAATTATCAAGGATTTTTTTTATTTATTATTTACTTGAAATAGTAAATCGTACTAATTTCGATAAAATCGGATCTTTTTAGTTTCTCCATTTTTACCAGTTGTTTCTATACTAAATTGATTGATTTTATGCACGTAACTTGCGTTGTCAATAAATATTTATAATAATTTTTTCCAGACTGCTACATTAGCGATGTTACAGTAGATATTTTTCAGACGGCTAAACGCACAAACCACGGATTAATTTTTATTAATAAATTATTACCGTCTGGCTAATTTCAGTGCAGCAGTTTTTTCAGCAGATCCAATGTTGCCACTTGGTGTCGAAACTTCTTTCAATCTTTGCCAATCACACATTACTTGGCTAGTTCCGAGGCCTCCAAAGTCTAGAAACAACATCAAATGACCAATTTAATAATATACACAACGTTAAGTAATTCTGAAATTTCATACAATATTCAAAGGTCAAACAAAAGATTACAGTTGAGTTGAAATGCATTTTAAGGAATATTTTAAAGTCTTTCTTACCAATAAGAAGATTAACCAATGCATTGTGTTCCTGAATGGATGGCTGATAACCTCCAATCTCCAAGATAGATGTTGTGAGGACCTGTTGATAGACTTCACAAAGCCACGTTGAAGACAGGTACACCAGCACTCCACTTCCATGAACTTCTTCAACAAAATCATCTTCGGATAGAGGCACTGCTGTCTGTGGAAGCAAATTAAATGTTCTTATTGGTTAAGCTTATTTCAACTTTAATTTTTCATTACTCATTAGTTCTCATTACGTATTATAATAAGCAGGGAATTACTTAAAAATCCTACCTATCATAAGTAATTTTTTTATGCGGGAGAAATTATGTTTTCCCGCCATAATTCACCAATCAAAACCAATTGCAATACTTTTGTTTTATACACTTTAAAATTGGAACATATTTTAATAAGAATGAAAATCTCACAAGAAAGTACCTACCCTAGTGTATTTTACGAATAGATAAAAGAGGGTGGTTGGTGACTGAAAAGTTACCTTAACTTGTTTAGGAAGAGGGGGTATTAGATTAATAAATAAAATAAAATAATAGTGTTGTCATTAGGTAAAATGCTTACAGTGCTTCCTTTGTAATATCCAGAATAAATAAGCTTCAGATTAAGCAGCAGTGTGGAGTAAGTGGCGAGGTATATTCCATCTGCATTCATGATGGTGGAAGTGGAGGGCGACCTCGCTGCGTTAAATTGGCAACACTTTGAGGCAAAGTCCTGCATTGACTCATCCACCTACATTAAATTTGCAAATATTTTAAACAATACTATAATTATTATGTAATTTGTCGAAAACATTTTTTATCAACTTAATATGTACAGTGAAACTCTCTTAAGAAGTTTTCCAAGGGACCGGGGAAAAAAAACTTCTTAAGTGGGAAAACTTCTTAAGTGGGATTCAATTTTAGCCATTTAATAACTCGAGTCCGGGGCATACGTCATTCCTATGTCTACCTACGTTAAATTGTCGTGAAAACAAGCTCATATGATCCAAGCGGTCAAAAAAAAAATATATATATATATACATCTTCTAGTTATCATGGTAATTAGTATTATGTATTTAGAAAAAGGTGGGAAAGTGAAATAAATGAAAAATGGTAGAACATAGTTGATTATAAAAAGTTTATTTACATACCTACATATAAATTTTTTTTTTTTTCGAAGTATTTATCCATAGTAGATTGCTTAACTCTATTATTGAATTCTTTTGTTGTAAAATTTTGTCTAAACATTACAAATCAAAACAAAACCATCCCATGGACAAAGTAAACACAATTTTAAAACTGTTAAAGTACATCCCTCGAAAAAGCCACTCGAATTCGGATAGTAAAAGTTGCAGCATTCCAAAAGGTTCATACTGTTGATCTTATTTTAAATTGGTGTAAAGGCAATGGATTATACATATTTACTTGTTAGTGATTACTCACTCTTAACTTGACAGTTGAAGACAGAGCTGTGGATATACGCCGTCTCTTTTTTACGCTTTCGTTTACTATATGAACTGAGGGAGAAAGAAAGACTTGTTGTGGTTAATTTTACCAAGCGGTTTGATAAAAGGACACCGCAAGTAATTTTGTTAACCGCAAACTAATGATAGCGGGTTCTTTGCCTCAGAACCGTTTGCGTACTGCAACCCTGCCATGGCACTGCACAGAAAAATCTCACAAAGTCTACGCGGCAAACTGCTTATTAGTTGGCGGACTTTAACTTTTTTGCACGCTTGCTGCTTGCTCCAATGGCATTTGAGATTTGAGAGACTATTGTTATGATGTATTTTCGCCAGGCACAGTCGACTATCGTATATTTTTAAAGATATTTTAATCCTTTTCTAGAAATTCCTTATGAAAATAATATGCGCAGCTCAATATTATGTACCTGTAGGTTCATTTATGGTCCTACCTAACTAGCAGACATTGAATAGCTACGATTTCGCACATAAATAAATGGCTTGATGCTTGAATCAGAAAGTTATATCATACAAGCTGTTTGACGCTGGAATTATGTATAATCTGTGAACGCATCCAAAAACTAGAAAAATCATTTGCGAAGTTTCGTTTCAATCTACATTTTAAATTTATGCATATGTATTTCCTAACCTTCAAACTTAATTTACGACAAATGTCAGATGAAACATGATGCACGGCAATTTTTGATGTTTGAATGAAAAAAACGTAATTATAATGCATATTTTACCATCTCCCCCGCCAAATAATCATGTTGTTATGTATTTAAAGGTGAAATATTCCGTATTAACCGTGATCCGATAGATTATCAAAAGTTTTTCGTGTTTTACAAATTCGATGGAATAAAAATTTTATACAATAATATTACGAAACATCTCTATCGATCTCTATGTTCATTATCAAAGAGAAGATTATTGAAGGAGGCGTCAAATGTATGCAAATGTAGATCTAGCCCACGTTGTCATTAAGGTTGAGTTTAATATAATCTTTCATGTTATTTCGGCCTTAAAGACGCTTGCATATTTGTTACATAATTCCGCATTGTTTATTCGTTCCATTGCTATTTTACCTAGTTAGGGGATTAGGAGACGGGGTATTTGGTTTATTTATTGGTTACGGCAGGTTACGGCTTACGGCCCGGCGGCCGACAAAGGGTTTTATGGTCTCAGGTACTAGGTATGGGTTTCAGTCAACATCTTTCAATTTATGACTTGGAAAAAGGTTCATTTTAGATATTTTGCGACACAATATTTTGTTTGTGTTGATTTTACCGCCGGATTTCTAAAACCTCTTAAGCGGGAAGCAGTTTTAGCTCTAAAACTTCTTATGTGGGAAAAAATCGTGTTTTTTGTATGGAATTTTCAAGGGACCAAAAATCAAAACTTCTTAAGCGTGAAAACTTCTTAAGTGGGAACTTCTTAAGCGAGTTTTACTGTACTATTAGTGGGAACATTTAAAAAATTATTAAATGGTGCAGACGGCCAACAGAGAAACTAACTTTTTTGCTCTAGGGGTCTAGTGCGATCAAATTGATAACTTCACAATATTGTTCAATAGGCTTAACTTATACCGATATCCCTAGCACGGTTGTGCTGTCGATAGCCGAAACGACATTGACACAAAGTACAAGGCAATACATATTGGCGGATCTATTTATGGGTTCACGTTCCATAATGTCAAACGGCCACGTAAAAATTAAACTAATAAATTGACAATGTCTAATTGAAATATTAACTTTAATAGTCAGTCAGCATGTACTTTTACAGTCAGCATGTACTTTTGACACTAAAAAGGGAGTTAATTAGTTAATGAGATCTTCAGTCATAACATAACTGATAACTTTGGTTTCTCCAAGCTGGAACATAATCGATTGATCACGTCTTAGATGAATTAATTAAGTCTATTGATCGTATATATGAATTCTTTCAATTCTAAAAGCTTCATTAGTTCACTTCCATTCATTAATAAGCTAGTTATTTTGCATAACGAACAACATTGTTCAAAAAGACGGATATCCTCAATATATTGAATGGGGGATTTATCAATCGATCATCCAAGAACCCTGGTAGCCAAAACATTATCTACACTACCAAGACTATAAATCTTTTATTTTTAAGCAGTAACTAAAGGAACACATAGAACTGGAGTTACCTCTACACATGTCCTAAATGAGAGGAGTTTGGGCACCATCACATTTTGTAGGGTTTTTACAAACTGCTTAGCATTCTGCCTCTCCACGTCCACGTTATAGTCCGTGATATTGCAGCGGCCCAAGTTGAGGGTGGAGGGAATGGACTTCATGAAGGGCGTCTCGTGGTCGCGGGCTGCCGAGATGTTGTCGGTACTCTCCCGGCGATAAGTGGAGTGCTGGCGGGAGGGAAGGAACACACTGTCCGCATCAGAGTCCATTTCTCCGTCGGATGCGGAGCCATTCTCTTCTGGACCTGATGTATCTACAAGGAAAATATACACATAATTAAATTAAATGGTTGTCATCACAGGTTTATTTGTCAAAGCTTAGTCAGTTTATTAGGATTTTATTAAAAGAGCTACTCATTTTAAAATTAAAAGTGTGAATTTAAAATCACCATTTACACAAATTAAAAAAAAAAATTCTACAACAATACACAATTAAATGTCAGGTCAATAAATTGGTCACATGTATTGGCAGAAATTAACAAACAAATATTACTATAGAACAGTGGTTCTTAACCTTTTTGGAGGTATCGAACCCCACCAGTTTCATATGCGCATTCACCGAACCCTTCCTAATTTGAAACATTCAAAACATGGTATTTATTTATATATAGGTGTACAAAAAGAAAAAAAACATTAAATTTTAATGGTTAAATCAAAACATGAAACATATTAATTATTATTTACTTTAAATCAGTGTGACTTCTGCTGTTGTCTTTCAGATACCAATTCAGAAATTCGCGGCTTTACTTTGGCAAGTGCCACTCTCATGTCATTTTCACAACACAGTCAATTTCTTTTCTTCGTTTTTATATCCAGCATCTTCGAAAAGGATTGCTTGCAAAGATATGTTGTAACAAACGGTATAAAAATCTCCAGAGCTTTCTTAGCAATAAAAGGGTATGTTTCCATTTGTTGACACCAACACGTTAAGAATGATGTTGTTATGAAGAGTTGCTGTTGAACCTGGCTCTGCTGAATTTCAATGAAATCATCAAATATAATTCGGGGGTCTTGACCTCCACCGAACCCCCGAGACTAACTCACCGAACCCCTGGGGTTCGATCGAACCCAGGTTAAGAACCACTGCTATAGAATATACAAGGATAATTTTTGTAAAGGTTCACCTCAAATACAATTTACACTAAATAACCTAACCTAATATAATAACTGAGGCTATTATTAATAATAATAATTGGATGACTTGTATAGCGCCGTTTTTGTGCAAAATCACCTCAAGGGCGCTGTACAAACTTATAATACATTTCTACAGTGATCTATGTTGTTATTATACTAATTCTCTGAAATTGTGTACATTGAATTTTTTTTTTTTTTTTTTTTCTTTATTCATGAAATATTAATGTGTACAGTTTTTACATGCTTTTCGACTACCACACTAGACAAACGCCCGTATTATGGTAGTCGAAATTTATATACATAGGTTTATATAATTATATAAATGTAATATTTGATAACTTGTTAATCTAAGTATTTTTTTTTTACATGCAATGTATGTGTATAATAGGTGACACTTTTACTGGTTCCCAGTTCAGTAGATTGCTCAAGTGTACATCAACCGTATTTTAAACTGTTGATATTAATGAGATAAAATGAACACAATCAGCAAATAAATAGGTTACTTTACTTGTTAAAATAATGAAAATAAAGTAGAAATTATGAAAATGAACTTGTTGAAATAATGAAAATAAAGATTAATTAATAAAGATTAATTAATTAATTAATTATGTTTGTAGTTAATTTGAATGTTGAATTACATTAATTTGTATTTTCAATTACGTTTGTAGTTATTTATTAAGTCAAATTATAGAGGTATTTTGCATATACCCACTCAGTCATATATATTTATGGTTTTAAGTTACTAGTTAAAAGTGTTAGTTGTAAATCACTAGACATTAATCTTAGTTATAAACCACTAGTTATAAGTCACTAGCTATTAAATTTAGTTATAAGCCACAAGTAATAAGATATAAGTCTAAGTCATAGGAATACATTAAATGTATGAACTATGTTGTTAAGCGCCCTTGAGGTGATTTTCTCACGAAAACAGCACTATACAAATAATCCAATCATTATTATTATTATTTACACATCGGCTTTTAAGAATTATTTTATTTTGATATATACTTATTAATCCCATAAACACAAGCTCCTGGAGCTCACCTTATGGAGTAGGAGAATAATTAGGAAAAAAAATTGCATTCTGTTATAATTTGAAATCTTTTATTATTTTTTAAATAAATAAATAAAAATTAAATTATGAGAATTAATAATCAAACAAACTAGTTTAGGTTGTTGGTGGGTGAAATATTCATGTGTGAAATTAAAATTATTCATGTTCAATGAACTCAAATTTTCTTTGAATTTAACTGACTGTGTGGAGAATAATTCAGACACGCAATAAAGTAGGTATCTATCTATAATATAAAATATTTGAATAAAAAATTACATTAATTGTCTTTTTCAAAATTGGAATTATAATAGCCCATGGTTTTTATGTTTTACCTGAAGAATCTGTTCCATCGGCTTCAAGTTTATTCTGCATTTCTGCTACCAGATCCCTGAAAAATAAAATGTTAAATTGTAATATTAAAAGAAAGATAAAAATTCATCGAAAGATGAATAACGGGCATCAACCAAAATTGTTGAAAAAGTAAAAATGCCCATTTAAAGCATAATTTTTGTTAACTAATTATAATACACATACAATTAACAAACGCGTGCAGGCCATCACTAAATTAGGACAAATTTTATAATTTACAGACAATGTACATATGGATAATTATATAAACCGAAACAATGTAAATTAGTAACCTGTATGGGCTAGGCAACCTTGCCAAGCTTTGATAAGTGAGAGGGCCCCTGTAATCAGAGTCTTCGAGCTTCTGCCACTTGTTATTTATTTCTGTGGCGTTTGGTGGAAGGTACTTTCCTTCGCACAATTCCTCCAGAGCTCCCAATAAGCTTACAATGCACTCCAGGCTCACCAGTAACACGTGAGAATTATTGCTCACAGCACATTCTTCAATTGCATCCATTATTCTGAAAAGTAATATTTTTAATTGCAAAATTTACATCAGGTAACAAAACATCCCAAGGGCAAAAAATAATTCAGTATACCTATACATACTCAGAAATATGATTTTATTACATATTTTTAATTGTTACTTACAATCTGACCAGTGCCATATCATCGCTGTGCTGGTCTGAGATATTATTAGACTGCCTCAGTATGAGAAGGTAGCATAGCTTCTTGGGGTCCCCCAGAATGTCCTTGGTGCTGGCTAGGGCCTCCGCCCTGTGGGACACTGGGGGGTACAGCAGCATGCGGTGGTACAGGGCCTCCAGCACAGGGCGCATGGAGCCCACGCAACCTACAAGCCTCAGTAACTGGCCGGCAATGCTGGAATAGAAATAAATATGATAATGATGACACAGTAAAAAATAAGAATACATAATATTATTTTACAATGATACAGGAGATCTTCACAATATGCTGTTCTGAATAAACATGCCAGGAAGGAACATGTTCAAGTAGGTACCTACTTACATTACATGCATGTAGAAATAGAAAAGGGGATATCTATGGTTTTTTTTTAATTGAAAATCATTCCATTTATAAAATTAATTTTAAACTACAAAAGGCGATAACAAATTAATAAAAAAGGGTATTTATCAGTATTTATAAGAAGTGATTGGTTTATTTATGGTATTTATATTCGTAATCTGAATACAAATGTGATTTTTAAATGTTTGTAAAAAAATAAAAGACACACTTTTACAGAAGGTAAACGAGTATACATTAAAGTTATAATAAGTGCAAATGATGTGAAATGTTAGAACACGGCATTATACTATGTATTGTTTTACCTGTAAACTGTCTTAGCTTGTTGGCTATTAAAGCTGGGAGCACTTGCAAGGGAACCAGATCCTCTCCCTGAATCATCTACGCCGTGACCTTCATCCCTGGAAAGATATGATTTTCGTTTCAAGAAATGCAACAGAAATAGGAATTGGGTTTTTTGAGATAGCTCTCAAATTGCAGGGAGCAAAACATGTAAGTACCATAATATTTTTACCTTGATTTGATATTTTTGTCAACTCGTGGTGTTCCCAGGAATGATATAAGCGCAGGGCAAAATTTCTGCCACAGGAAATTTGTAAAGTGTGTGTTACTGTTCACTATCTCAGGTAGACTCGTGACTAAGGTTAGAAGGCATTCTAAGTAAAATATGGCCGTCACATTGGACTTGGTGGTCCTGAAATAAAATTTACATAAAATTAATAAATATCCCGTGTTTCAAATATGTTAGTAATGATTTCTGCCGTATGTAGGTAGTATGAATACTTACATTTGAGTTTCACATAATCTGCTGCATAGATACTGCATGACTGGGATAATCTCGCTAAAGCAGGCCACTGCTGATACTTTGCTTTTAACGAGAGGAGATCCCTCGTTCAAAAGTTCTTGGCATTCTTCATCTGTTATAAATAAAAGATATAAGTTAGATTCATGTGACAAAACTAACAGTGATCGACAAGATAAGCACGGCTAAAATTTCTACAATACAGATGTTATAATTTAGAGCAGAGGTTTCCAAAATTAAACCCCGTAGACCACTTGCCAATATTGAATTCAACTGCCTGCCAATATTGAATTTTCCTAAACCTATTATCCTGTTGAAGGCCAGAGCAAAGAACAGAAAAATATTTGTGGAATCTAACGTTTTAGCCCAAATGATGATTTAGTTTTCATACATTTTTCGAAGCATTAAAACTGCCCCTTAAGTTCTTCGTTAGTGCTTATTCCGATCAGTTATTTTTGTCATATGATATTAGATTCTTCAACGTTCCATTTCTAGAGTCAAAACATCCTCAAACCTAGTTTTGAAGTTTGTGTGAAGTACATTTAAATGTTTAACGTAGACCAAAATGTCATTACCCTGGAAGTTTGTCAACAACAAGTTGGGGAACTAGGAAATTTCGCGCCTTCCAATGTGCAATGTTTTGCTTCAATATATTAATTCTGTCAAGAAAAGGAATGTAGACCCTGTTTATATTTCTATCTCAATAAACAATTTTACAAAATATTAAATACGTAATGTCTATGTCTATTATTAGTATTCCAATAACTGTGTTATCTGTTTTAGGCGTATTATGTCATTTACGGAATTCAAGAATGTTGATTATGACTTGATGTAAATGGGGGTCAGCTGGTGGGTACCCCCATTTGAATCTCGCAGACCCCCAATTTTTTTTCTCACTGACATAGAACCCCAGTAAGCCGAAATCGATTTCTGGGGGTCACATGTGGACCACTTTGCGAACGAAAGGTTTGTGCAAAACACTGGTCTTGTATGTATTTATTTTTGTATTCACAGCCATAGGGCTTTTGCAAAAAATAAATTGTATATAAAAAAACCCTTTTCAATCAAGGAAAAGTAAAAATTTCTTCTCATGCTTTAGTATGATAAATTACCCAGTGACAGACAGAATGCCCTTATGGTCATAGCCGCAGCTGCCCTGGCGGGGGCGGCCACAGGGGCTGAGACCGCAGCCTCAGCGCAGCGCCCCGCCAGCCACAGCACCAGCCGCCCGTTGAGGGCCCCCCCACTGCGGAGTCCTAACGCTAACAGCACACGCAGGATATGGACCTGGGAGAAAATAAGATGAGAGTTATTAATTTGGGTAAAGCATTCCTGTGAGAATTATAACTGTAAGGTAATATTTTTAGGGTCCATGTTGGAAATTGGTGAAGGAAAATCTATATCAAAGTAATGCAAGGTTTGGAGTGCTTTTTTTCGCAAATTATACTAGGGAGCAGCACTTAAAAATACACTCTTTGTAGTGTGCTAATGCCAGAAATACTACAAATGATTTATCTGTAAAATCTACAAGGGTAGTTAGGAAAATATACAGGGTGTCCGGGGGTATAGTGCAGTAACTTCGTGGGGGGATTCTACATGATCGTAGGAGTAAAAAAGATAAATAACTTTTTACGAAATTCCAATTTTTTATTTTTCATACAAAAAGACATACCTGCTAAAAAGCCATAGTGTAGGTGCAAACTTACCCGATAAATTCGCAAGTGTGAACGTGGCAACGTTGCATATTTGTGAGTGGCGCGTATCCATGGAAACCGCATGTGAATTGTAAACAATAACAACACAGAGTTCGCCGTATGTTTTGATATTTTACCAAATTCAAAAAGAGAACTTCACTAAAATCACGTTACACTTTTTACTATAAAAAATATTAATAACTCATTGAACACTTAACTAATTTCATCGCTTTTTACTAATAGGCCACTTGCATCATATTTTTTAATTTTTTTTTCCGGTTAAGGAAAATATTCTAAGACATTCTGTATTATTATTATTTTTTTAATCGTATTTTTGAAACCCTGGGGATTTTTTGAAAATTTCAATCCGAAAAATCAGACCTTTTTTTATAAACCGGAAAGACGGGACATAATTTTATAGGTGAGAAAAAACAATGATTACATAGCCGAAAATCATTTTTAAAAAAAAGAACGTTTTCCACACGAATGACACAGCAGAATAACGAGGCATACCAAAAATATTACATCTCATAAATATTTTTTTCCTTGATCCATCTTATTGATCATAAATCATTATAATGTACAACGTCTATATTAATAAATCCAATGTAATATACTTGTACTTGTAAATTATAATAATAATAAGAATATTATAAAATTTGATTTTGATAAAATCAGCACCATAACCATTATACCTCTAAAACACGTACCGACATCTAAATTGTACGGGGTTCTCTTCACATCTGTCAAAAATTCAAACCAAATGAAAAGTTCGCAGAGAACAAACAATAAATCTAGTGAACGAATTCAAAAATTCTTAGATAAATTAAATTTTCAAAGTTGTTTACTCCGCCCGTCAAATTTTGTGACACATTACATTCAAAGCACGATTTACTAATAGCGGGGGGTGCAGGAGGGGGTGCGGGGGACAGTTTACCAGCTGACCGACTGAATTCGGGTGCCGGGGGTAGCGGGGATTAGTTACCGAGGGGGCGCGGGATGTAGATTTGGCAACGACGAAAAAAATAATGCCGTCTAGGCACGTCGGAGAAATTTTTCGTTATTAGCTTAAAAGTACATCTAAAAGTTGGAATTTCAGAAAAAGTTATTTATCTTTTTTACTCCTACGATCACGTAGAATCACCTCCCGAAGTTACTGCACTTTACCACCGGACACCCTGTATACAGTTTCCAGTGAAAAAAGTTCTTAGACTGTAAACATTTTAGTTCTGTATGAATTACATACAGGAATTTTAAGTAAAACGTTTGAAAATGTATTAATTGGTTTTCAAACTGCACTTTTTATAGACATATTGGTATGTTACATATGGACGCCCGAGGAAGACATGGCATGACCAAGTGAATCAGATACTTGAATCGGGCCATGTCAAGAGTCAGAACAATAGAAGAGTATGTATGAGACGATGTATGAATGTGAATGAGGCAAGGAGTGTGTGCCAAGACCGAGTTGTTTGGCGGTCCGTCCTCTCTGCCTACCCCTGCGGGGAAACGGCGTGATGGTTAGTTAGTTAGTTAGTTTTTTTTAGAATTCACTTTTTGGACTATTTTTGCGTTTCTTTTCAGTCAATATAAAATTACTGAGTAATATTGTTCAGTAAGATTAAAATGATTACCTGAGTTTCTTGTGGATGATAGGCCATTGAGGAAGTAGCGCAGAGCAACTGGGAAGGAAGCCATAATGAATCATCTTCAGGTTCATTCCCTCTGTGGAATCTGTCATCTCGGAGAATTTTCTAAAATAATATTGAAAAGATTATAGAAAAAGTAATGAAAATAAATCAAATTATACGACTGTGATTTGAAGCTTACAGTATTTATTTATTTTAAACTGGCTGTACCCCACAACGCGTTGATGTGGCTCAGACTGTCTGTGCAGATAGAGAAACAATACCGCATGTTGCTTTTACGTCTAACAGATGGTGCTGTTTTTTAAAAAAGCATGTTTTTACCTGTCACAGGTGACATCTACGTGATATAGATATATAAAAACACAAGCGTATTCGAATGCAACGTTGTGTTAATATTTCAAAGCAATCGGTGAAGAACTTTTGTAGATTTTAACAAAGGAACATTTACCTTTTTATTTATTTATTTCTTATAATATTCATTACATTTAATGCAAGGAAGCTTTAGACTGTCCAACTAGGAAGGTTTCCCGTTTTAGGACAGTCAAATTAACAGGTTTCAAATTATCCTAGAGGAATACAGGATCTAAGAATATTGAAAATAAGTAAAAGTGAAGATGCATAAAAAGCGTTTGTGATAAATAATTATCAGATTACATTTTTTAGTAATATTTTGGAATCATTTCTTACTAGATCTAATAACCATTTTGTTTATTTGGACCGAAGGATGACAATTCACACAGTTTCAGATGTGAGGGAATTTTGTTATATATTTTAGGACAGAGATATGAAAATATTTTTTGATAAGCCGCTCTGTTGCTTGTTGGAACGGAATGGTCATTTTTTCCCTTACTTCTGGTTTGATGTTTGTGTTCGAAGATTAAAATATAGAAGATTAAATTCATTAAGTGTCTCACATGGAATCCGTTCAGAGCGAGTGTTACAAGTTTGGGACGTTTTGTCTCCAGGGCCACTTGCAAAGGTATGAAACACACTCTTCTCAATTCATAGGAAGGGTCTCTGGTGGTGCCTTGCTGTACGCTTAGCAAATCTGAAATGTATTGTTAAGAAAATCCTCTACTTTATCACGAAAATTAAACATTATATCAAATGGAAAATTATGAAGTTTTCTCATACCATAAGCCTGTTGACAAGATTTCCGTAAATTTGCTCCCTTGGGGCCATTGGACTCCTTCATAATATCCAAAAGTAACTCTTCCATCTTTCAGTAATTTGTATTTACTTTTTTTATTAATAATTTTATAATGTCTAATGCAGATTTTCACGACAGTAACTAAGAAAAACACGAACTACAAAAGCATAACAAAATGCCACAACCTAATTCACATTTTGAAAATAAACTTTTCACTTTAAGGAAAGATATCTCACTGAACTATAACATTTTAAAGGTCCCATATGTTGTTTGAGTCACAAATTTTCACAACTTAAACAGAAATGTCATTTATGTATGTTACCTGTAGATTCTGTACTGGGCATGCTCAGAACAAACCAATTGGGTGCAGCCCCCATAAAATCAATACTTTCATTATGTGGCAATGTTGGAATTTTGTATTAGTCATTTGATTCAACCCCTCTTTATTAATTTGTCAGGTCTACTTGTAATTTTTAAATCAGAAAATGTTGCACAAAAATCTTTTTTTATTTTAATTTTAAAACTGGTTTAGGTATACATTAATAATAATAATTTCTTTATTCCAGAATGTGGGGAGGTAAGTGCAATTCCACACATTCCATAGAGAGTATAAGTACGTAGTTACAACATACAGGGATTTGTGAGAACATATTTATAAATAAGAATAAAAATAAAACAATGACATAAAGGAAAAAAAAAAACATTATGGGGGGCCAACATCTTTCTCCAACGCTCCTCGATGCTCGATCATGGAGTCATACGGGATTCAATGATAAGGACATTTCTGGAGTTGTTGATCCTTCCCCTCAACTCTGCCACCCTGGTTCTTATGTATAATATTTTTTATTTCCATGACAACTTCTCAAAATGACAATTCAACACACCTATAAAAAGTGCTATAAAGTTATGAAACAAAAACTAGATTAAATAGTTACATATGTCACCTATTTTTTGTTTCATCACTTAGTACTTTTTATAGGTCACCATATTTTTTATGAAACCACCTTGGAGGTGAAAAAATAACAAATAATAGTTTTAAAAAAAACACATGTAGGTACCATATAAATTATTTATTTTCATTTCAATTTATTAACATCAGACCTAATTATTATTAATTAGAAAAAAATATTTAATTATTTTCATTTGTACGAAATGTTTCATAAACCATAATATTGTATTCGGCCTAGCGTGTTTCGCATTCGACTAGGAGATGGTTGCGGACTGTCATAATTTTGTGGTAGTCAGCCTAATGGTTGTTGCAAAAACATAATTAATGAAAATTGATTACTTTGTGTAAGTAAAAAAGAATACCCACTCGAGCAGCTAAAAATATTAATATTGAAACATATGAACTGCAGTTTAAAGCCAATAATTCACCATTTTTATTCCATATTTTTAGGTTCTATAAATACGAGTGGATACTGCGACGCTAGGTAATGAAATTAAAATCATGATGATACTTGGTTAGGTTAAAGTAAATTAATTTGGTATACGTACATAAATATTCACTAGTTGATAAGAATCTAACTTTCTTTAAAGTTCTTTTACGTCAAGACATTCATTGAGCCTGCATTACTTTTATGTCCTGTCAGTTGGAGGAATTACACAAGAGTGTATATTTTATTGGGTTTTTATAGAAAAATAAATCAAAAACAATAAGAAAAACTTCTTATTACATACAAGATAATCTACATTCAAGAAAAATATTATGTTTAAAAATTTACACATACATTGTTTATTCGGTCCCTTGAAAACTAAAATAAAAATAACTTATTTGAAACACACATAATATATTTTATTTATTATTGCAAGGTTTTCCCGAAGACAATGGGAACGAGGCGTGGAACCGTGCCAAGTGTACCCAAGCTATGACCAAACTGCACCGACTATAAAGATGGCGGAGTCAATGAAAGTTGTGCGTTTAATGTGCAGATAGAAAAAAGGTGGGGCGACACTTTTACACACGCAGTTTCATACTAATAATGGTTCATGGCCCATCTGCCTCCTTTCTATTATCTATGGTTTTCCCACATAAGAAATTTATTTTACAGTCCTTCAAAAGACCTCATAAGAGAAATTCACTCTATTTATTTTCAATGTGTAGCTTGAATAATAACTTTTAAGTTATGTATTGACAAAATGGTAAAAAGATATTTATTTTTAAATTAAATCTACATTTTGCATACATATATGAACACATTCTAGGTAGGAACGGGTAGGTCCTTAGCGACCAGCAAAAGAACTTGTTCGGTGTTGAGGCACCAGTTGACAATGTTCTTGGACACCCGGCACCATTGCTCCCCGTGGTGAGGCTCAGCCGCTTTGCAGCGACTTTTCACGTCCTCCTGTTGGGCGTCCGTACCGTGCATAACCTCAAACTTGTAGAAGCACGCCCACGCATCGCCGAAGTCGGGGTCTATTTTTACCTGGTGGTAAAAAAAACCTCAATTAATAAAACATCAAAAATACAGTCACCAAAATCAAACATCTTAATATGGTACAGAAAAATGTTTGCTAAACAAAATAGGTAATAAAATGTCGGGTGACCAAACACCGAAAATCTTGTCCCAGCGGAAATAACCCAGAGGCAAACCAAGGAAGACATGCAGAAGAGGATTAGAGCAGGATGGGAAGGTCCGATGACGGGAGGCTGATAGGGAAGAACATTATTTGTGGTAGCAATTTTACTCCTTGAAAGCATTATCAAACTGTGGCTCTGCCACTGATTTCCTTTGTATGCATTTTGTACATACGTACAAATTGTTAATTTTGAACCCAACCTGCAGACAAGCAGCCATGTGGCAGCTTCATGGGACTATCTATACATTGTCTAAAAAAAAAAAAAAAGTAAAATTTTCAGTCAATAAAGATCAGCTTAAAAAAAAAAAATAATAACTCATTCATACATGTATTAATTTGAATAGAGATTATTTATTACACTGTACATATTTTAGCTAAAATTTGTACATTGTGTCTGTCATATCCCACAATTTTGACTTTTTTTTTCTTCGTAGTTGTACTGGACACCTACGCCAGTGACATTGACTGTAAATTCTGGCTTCCTCTTTAGGATTTTCAATGAAACACAATTTGCAAATTTCTATCACTAGGATTAAATCCCATTTGACACATGAAACGTGTCCAGTGATAAACCTCATAAAAATTTCGGCATTGTAAAATGTGTGATAACGTTACTTCCACTCCGAGATTATATAAGTGGAAGGCAAAAGTAATGGAATGGATTTCATAAAAGCATGTACAAACTTTGGCAAAAATGCCCTTAAACATCATAATATATTTATAACTTACTGTTCTATTAAACCAATCTCTGCATTTCTGGTGTTTCCTCTCACACCAGAAGAGTTTAGAAACGGCTAGCAGTACATGGGCATCGTGTTCACACTTTTTCAGGGCATCAACCTATGGAAGACACCAATTAAATGCTGTAATTATTAAACAGATTGAATTATTTTTTACAAAAAAATACTCAATTTAAAAAGGGTTGACAGTTCTCAAAGCAATTGAACACTCACACTTTTAGTTTTTCTCTGTGGTCTGGCTTCAAGGAATATGGCTTCAGCCCAGAGCAGGCCGGAGTTGGGACAGTCCTGGAGAGCTCTGGCCATCAATGTGTTGGCTATTTCTAAATGCTTGCCTCGTATCTCAACTCGTACAGCTTCCAACCTATAAAATATTACGACTTATAAATGCATAATAATATAATTTTCTATATAATAGTACAAAAGGTTAAGCCGTGTACCGTAACCATTACCGTTACCAAAATCATAGTGTGTACATGGCAAGTGGCGAACCGACTGGCTGTCGGTTTTTGCAACAAATCAATGGTTTATGGTTATAGTGGCGTGGACATCACATACACACCAGAGGGTTATTGTGTCTGCAAAGGTCACAGTTTCAGCTCGCAGATGAGAATGCGGCTTTATACATACTATGTTATGAAAAGTATAAAAAAACAAAAAATATCTATCATCTATACTGTGATAAATGGAAAAAATAATTGCACGTACAAGACATTTGAAAATAAAAATCGGACGCCCATCACATTTCATTAGGTCCTTTAGGATTTCGTTCTTAAAAATATTGCTGATTTTTTTCTTACCAAATTTCAGCAATTTTGGGATTTTTCAACCTAGCCTTTTCCAGAATTGATCTGGTTTTGGTAATAAAGCCACGCTTTTCTTCTAAGGCAGATAGAAGTGTCCAGAGAGGCACTGAGTTTGGATTTTGTTTTAGCTGTTGAAAAAGAAAAATCAAATTAACCTCAAAAATATCATTATTCATCCTGAATCAAGAATTATTTGAGAATCCAGAGTGGAAGATACTATCAGTATATATAAGATGTATATTCAGAATTTAAAAGTTGCTCGAAATGCTTTAGTAGTGTTTGGTGATCAGGTCTGAATACCCCACCTTCCTCACCATCTCCATCCCTTTTCCACAACCTTCTACCTCACAAAATACCCCAATTGGCTCCAGACACGGTTGGGAGTAGTTGGGATTTTGTTCAGTATTTGTATTTAACCCTTTGCACTCGAAAGTTTTTTGGTATGCGCGTACCGCCAACTCAAAGAATTTTTTAAGAAAATGATTAATTTGAATTGAAATATAATTTATATAAAATAAAAAAGTTTTTAAAATTTTATTTGTCTTGGTAAAATAGAATTCCGCAACTTATTACAATTTAATTGTACTAATATGATTCTGGTTAAATTAAGGAAAAGTAAAAAAAATATTTATATTAAAAACATTAAGAAATAAGACTTTATTTTCTTGCGTAATACGGCAAAAGATGCATGCCACCCCTATAGCGGCACTGAGTGCTTGGGTTAAAAAAAAATGATACAATAAGAGTTAGATTAATTACCCCTAAATTGTAAGAACTGTGTGCACTGTCTAGCTGTCCCAACTGTTCCTCTATTTGACCCTTCATCATAACCAGTTTAGGGAAGTCGGGGTAAACTTTAATGGCTTCTCCAAGTAGTTCCAGTGCCACGTCCAAGTTGTTCAAAGCCCATTCCAGTTTAGCAGATTTCATCATAACCTAAAACAGAAATAAAAACATAAATATAAATGATGTAGTAGCTATTTACCAATTGAGTAAGGAATGGACAGAGCTGCCAAAAGGGCAAGGGGAACAAACCAAGTAACGCGGAACAGGGAGAGTGATTTTTCAATAAAGGAATCTGACAGTATACAGGAACCTCGCATTGCAATATCACCATTTAGTGCATGAAAATAAAATCTGCTTACGAATTACTAGTTCATTTTACAACCGCTTGCAAATTAATGGCTACGCAAAAAACTTAACTACAAATCCTAAATCGGGTAAACAAAAGTTGTGGCTTATTACGATACCCGGATTTCATGTTAGCCTTTTCATGTTACCTTTTCTGATGTCAGTGCTATTTACCTACCACCCATGGCATTTCTGATGATAGCGACATTTGCAGCGGCCATGTAATACTTTACACTTCACAAAAACAAATAAAAGGATTAACATTGTGTTACCCTAGGAGTAGGTGCGGAGGCCCTAGCCTTAGCGAGAAGTCTCCGGGCCCTGTCGTACTCCTGGTTCTCACTCTCCAGCTTCACAGCGGCCAACCAGATCTCCTCAGAGTTGGGGTTGGCCTGGAAAGCCAGAGACAATATTCCTCGTGCTGCAGGGACATCACCTGAAAAAAGAATATTTTACAATAACTTTTCGCTCTATTTATATACGTACAGTATCTCAGTAATCCGCCGCTCGATTTTCCAACAACTTGATTAATTGTTTTAAAGCACAAAATCAAGCTCTATAATTAGCCGGCATTTGAATATCAAACCCAATAGTCCGCCATGTACTTAGACTCGAGCGCCGAGCTTTGTACACCGACGGGTTGGGTTATCTTACTCTTACACACTCAATTACTATATCGCCATCTAGTTTGCTCTCGCTGACCATTTACCTGTCACAAGGGTTAATTATTATTGTTTTAGGGCATTTCGTTTAGTCGTGTGTGTATTCTAGCAACTGTCACAAGTGTTTCTGTTTGATTCATTCTGCCACGTTTTTTGTTTAAATTAGTTTACAAAATGGAGTCTTCTGGCAAGCGTGACAACTTTAAACCATTGAATGCTTGGAGTATATCAGACCAGCTCGAGTACCGAGGCTCCATAGAAGCCCGAGTAAAGAGCTTCAGCCCAGGCTTCCAAGAAACTGGACGTCTTTTAGAGGGCTAACAGATTTCTATACAAATCTCAACTACTCCCAATAAATGAATCTGGAAGTCACCTCTGGGCTGGAGCCCCACAATACTTGATAAACCTACTTGATTCTGTGCAAATGAGGGCAGTCTGTCTGATTGACAATCCGTTGTTAACAGACCGATTGCCATCTCTAATCCACAGACGCAAAGTGGGAATGCTGAGTCTGTTGTACTGTTTTACAAAATACCTGTTTTCATTTTTAGCAAGTTTTGTATGTATGGATTGTAATCTACCGCATTCACTAATTGTTCACATGCCTGGTTTTTGGGGCGGCGGATTAGTGTGCGAGAACTGTATTTTGAATATTGTTGTTTTCATTATTATTTTATCTATGTATTTAATGAGCAGGCAGCATTCTGCTACGCTGAATATGTTTAACAGTAACCAAGTTGTTTTAAGTTTAAAAATAAGTAAATCCTTTCTTCTCTCCAAACAAGAATACAATCGACCTTTACGGTTTATAGTATATTTATATAAATAGCAACAATGACACGTTGTGGAAGTTTATAGTTGAAAAAAAAAATGCTCAACTGAAACTTGTGAATAATAACTTTATAGAGCAGATGAAATGTTACTCTCTGAGATACTTGGCAAGGCATCCTCAACCAATGACTACGTGCCGAAATGAGTAGAGGAAGAAAGATACCACCTCAATCAAAACCCTTTCCGGTCTGTCGATTTTTTAAGAAACGGTATAATTTGAAGGGTCAATTAGTTAGTAATAAAGAGTAAAGTATTGACTGACCCGCCATCCACTTGGATTTGGCCCCCATGAGCCAGAGCACTTCGGACTTTGGGCAATGTGCCACGGCGCGCTGCAGCAGGGCCTCCAGCGAGGCGCGCGAGCCGTGGGAGCGCTCCAGGTGCGCTGCCCGTAGCCAGATGGACTTCTTAGACGGGAACACGCTCAGGGCGTGGCCGTACACTGCACGCGCACATTCCACTGCACCCTGGGTTGTGCACTGCCAGACAAAACCACACAATATTAAGACCAATCTATGAACAAGGTGATTGAATGCAAATATTAAATGTCATCAAAAATATTAATTAGACTTGATATTGTAAACAGATTTGCAATTGTAAGTAGACTTGATATTGCAAACAGATTTGAAATTGTAAGTAGACTTGATATTGTAAACAGACTAGAAATTGTAAGTAGACTTGATATTGTAAACAGACTTGCAATTGTAAGTAGACTTGATATTGTAAACAGACTTGAAATTGTAAGTAGACATGAAATAATTGCAAGTAGATTTTAAATTGAAAGTAGACTTGAAATAGTATATAGATTTGAAATTGTAAATGAAACCCACATGATCGGCATCTTCCATCCAGGTGTGCTTTTGATCCTCAGTTTCTACTCCGTGTCCTATGATTGAACGGACTATAACCTGAAACATAGGTGATTATTACTGATTACACAAAATATTAGGTACATAAGGGCAATAACCAATTTTTAAAAAAAGAGAATTGCGATGAGAATTCTTATTAGATTCTGTTAATTACTTTATGAGATATAGAAACACTTAAAATCATGGGTTATATTCATACTGAAAATTTGTCAGCTACTTGAGAAATGTGTCTTGTTCCCTTCTAGGATAAGAACTTTGAAAGAAAATAATATAAATGTAAAAAGAACAAACCTGACAAGTTTGCGTTGCTCCAGACTTCTCTGCTTCCATGGCTTCTTTGAACCAGTGTTCTCTGTTGATTTCTACTCCATTAGAACTTAGTGAACTGATGGCGCGGTCTATAATTTTCTCAACCATATTGCTATTTTCTGAAAAAATATCAAATCAAAATTCATTAGAGGGAAAATTATTTTTGACTGAGCGCAGCGATGTTTTTTTTTTAACTCAACCGTTTGGAAATTCTGTAAATTTGTTTGTTACATTCCAGTTTCAAAATGGTAGGGGATTTAACCTGCCAGGCGGCGCAGTAGCCGATGGGCACAATCAAATCATTTCTCTGAATAAGTGGCTCTTCTAGAGAAAATAGTTAAGGTAAAACTATATACCATTTTTATAAAAAAAATATATAAATACATTATCCGGTAAGATGGTACAATTTACAAAAACATTTAAATGGATGAGATAAGATGATAAGATGGTACAATTTAAAAAATCGACCACAAGTCGTAAAAATAAATAATGTTAATAGCGATAAAGAACATTCTGACTTTGGAATCCCGCAAGGTACAGTGCTTGGACCAATTCTTTTCACCATATATGTTAACGACATTTTCTTTCAACCACTACATGGCCAAATTACTTTGTATGCCGACGACACAGTTCTAATAATAAGCGAAAAAACTTGGGAAAACGTAATACTTAAAGCCACTGAAGACATAAATACTCTTAAGAATTTCTTCGACATTAATTTGCTATCACTAAATAGCGATAAAACATAATATGTAATTCCATTTTCAATACACACAAAAGACATCCCTAAAAATTTTAACATTATTATTCATGACAATTCCAAAATACATAATAAAAATTACTGTCTCCAAAACTGCACAATACTAAAAAACACAATCAAATATCTAGGAGTAATTATCGATAAAAATTTGAATTGGAAGGAACAAATATGTCAAATTGTAAAAAAAATCAGAAAACTGATATATGTATTTTTAAGAATTAGAAATTTTTTGTCTTTAAAAAACCTATATTTAATATATTATGCCTTGGTCCAATCAACTCTACAATATGGTATCATTAGTTGGGGATCCACATACAAAACTAACCTTACTCCAATAGAAGTGGTACAAAGGTTAATAATTAAAATAATATTACGAAAACCTTCCGATTACCCAACGGATCGATTATTCGAAGAATTTCAAGTGCCTTCATTTAAAGATCTTTATACTAAAAATGCATTAATTCAAATCATAAAAGAAAAAGACAAGTATCAATTTCTAACTGAAAACCGTACTCGACTTAAATATATTTTTCCATCCCAAAATTAAACACTTCCTTTGCACAAAATTATTACACTTACCGGGCAAGAATTTTTTTCAATCGACTACCTGAAGAAATTAGAAACATTAATGATAACATCCAAATAATAAACACTGTGAAAAATTTTTTTAAAGATAAACTTACAAAAAAAAAAATGTTTACAATTGAATTAATCTTAAGAATAACTCACTTCAAATAAGTTTAAAATCATTTTATTTTTAATTACTTACTTATTGTAATAAAACAATGTACACTCCTCTTCCAGCCACAAGCTAATGCTTCTATGGAAGAGGGTGAAATATTTGATCATATTATATTGTAACAAATAAACAAAAATGTACTTATATAATAAATAATAAAAAATAAATAAATAATATCATTTTGGTTCATAAAGGTACTTTTTTAATGTGAAATCTTTGTGTTTACTGCTGATTTAAAATAAGAAAAAGATTAGAAACATACTTTTTGGGAGGCAAGGTCTACTGTTCACAGAACTACTAGTAGTTGTATGTAATCTCACACAGAGTATGTACAATGAGAGCACAAGAGTGAAATTCAATATTTTTGTCAATTTTTCCAAAATTTTCCAATAAAATTTGAAATTAATGGATTTTTTTTTTTAAATATATATAATTTAAAATAAGATGAAGATTATTACCGTTGGCTTCTTCCAATTTAGCAGCAGTGACCCAGATCTGCCTATCTGTGGGGATGTTTTCTCTGGCTTTGTTCAGCACTTTCCTCGCATTTTCGTACGTCTCCAGCCTTGCCAACGCCAGCCACAGTTCCACACTGGTGGGACAGCACTCCACAGCCCTGGACAGCAGGATCTTGGCATCTTCAGGGTTCTCCAGCTCTACAGCCGCCTTCCACAAACGCACCGAGTTTGGTATGTGCTCGAGAGCTTTGCGGTATACTCTTCGTTTTGCCTGGAAAAGAAACAATATTTGGTTCAGATAATTTAACAAAATTAAACTGTATTGTGTAATATTATTATTATAATTTAAATAATTCAATTTGTAAACTTCACCCGCCATAACACAGGGGCATACCTAGCATGGCAGGCGGGATTATACTAAAAATTTATTAATTATTTCACAAACTTTATTGCATGAAATAAAAAAAAAAACATTGTAACAATGCTTCTCTAACTACGACAATAACTAAACAATATTTTATAAATATAATTTTCTTGTATATCTCCAAAGAACGTAACGTAACACCTACAATACAAATGATAACAGTTTGTTCAAAATTCAGAATGCTAAAAATTTGCAGCTGCACAGCTTGACCACTTCAACCTGCAAAGCGGCCAAAGGAAGAACTACTGAACAAACCATATATTTTACACTGACTAACACACTAACTACATAACATCACACTGCGTACCTTGGTCTCCACTTCCAGGTCCGCCGCCTTGATCCATATCCTGACACTGGTGGGCGCGTGACGGGCGGCCTGCGCGATGACGGCGCGCGCTGTATCCCGCGGCTGCAGGCGCGCCGCCTCCAACCACAGCTCTTCGCTGCTTGGATTCACTTCGCAGCCCTTCATTATGAGATTGCGGGCCGACTGGACCTTTCCTGGAAACAACAAATAGAATAAAGTACTTTCTTAGTAATCCGCTTCGCGATTAACATACAACTATTATAATCCGCCATTATTTTGACTAGTTGAAAAATTGAAAAATCAGGCTCTATAATTGGCCAGTATGTTAGGTCAAATTCTGTAGTACGCTGTGTGCCTAGACTCGAGTGCAAAGCTTTGTACACCGACGTGGGTTATCTAACTCTTATACTCAGTTACTACACGGCAGTCTAACTTGCTAGAGCTGACCGTTTTACCAGTCACCGGGTTCATTATAGTTGTTTTAGGACAATTCTGTTGAACTTCTATGTATTCTAGCAACTGTAGCACGTTTTTCTGTGTGTTTCAATCTGCCACGTTTATTGTTTGGATTTGGATATGTTTGGAGTCTTCCTCACAAGAGTAAACTTGACACCTTAACCGGTCAGCAACGTAAGCAGATATACACGATAAAATAACGATAGCAGTCAAGTACAATAAGCGTGTTTACACGTCAACGCGTGTGTTTCCACAAAAATCGTCATAACTCCGTTATTCTTCTAGTGACATCCCTAAAACAAAAAGTAGAATATTCGTATTGAATGAAGCTTCACATCTCTATTCAAAGTTATCCATAGAAACCCGTAAAAAGACCTACTCAGTGGAAGCAAATTTTACCCGCCAAATCGTAAAACGACGCCAAGAAAGCCGTTTGACGTGCCGACCCGCCTCGCAAGTTTAATTATTTTTTTAAAAATATATTTTGTATGAAATGGTCAAAAAGTGAAGTGACAGAATTGTTTATTGTACATTTGTACGATGAAATAAGTGTTTTTTTTTTACATTATCCGTGATTTTAGTATCGTTTTTACATAAAACATTACAGGTGAGTCATTTTTACAATTTTTTCATGTTTCCATTCTAAATTTAAATATTTACAAATGTTAATATTTATTTATGATACAACAATTTGAAAGCCTATTTTGTAACCTTTCTAAAACAGTTTTTACTATTCGGCTCCGTTCAGTAATGTTTCATTTATAGAGCTTTGATTGTGAGGCGGTAATAACACAACGTTTTCGTGAAATTGACATTTCGGTAAAGACATCTTAGCTTCAAGTTCGCGAAAAGTCGGAGGGGTTAACATTAAACGATAAAAATGGAAATTTTACAAAAGAACGATAGCAGTGTTTGTTTTCACAAAATGCCTGTTTTCATTTGGAGCATAGTTTGTACGCATTCACTATAATCTGCCTCTTTCACTCATTGGACACTTGCCCAGTTTTGGGGTGGCGTATTAATGCGATAGTACTGTATTATAATACAGGGTATCTGGGGATAAAGTGCACTAACTTTGGGAGGTGATTCTACGTGATGGTAGGAGTAAAAAAAGATGAAAAACTTTTTCTGAAATTCAAACTTTTTTTTCCCATACAAAAAGACATACCTACTAAAAATCCTTAATGTGAGGTACAAACTTACCCAATATATTCGCTGTGAACTAGCGATTACCGAGATTGAGGTGGCAACATTGTGATTGGCCCGTATCCGTTGAAACCGTACGGAAACAATAGGCCAAGTAAATATTATGCTGAGCTTGTGTCACATGGAATCATCTCCCGAAGTTAGTCCACTTGGCCCCCGGACACCCTGTATAATCCCGAGATTTATTTTTGAATCTGGCAGTGATCATACCTGTTACTTCTTCTAACCTAGCACTGGCAATCCAAGCTGGCGGGTGGTTGGGGTTAGTCTCCCTCACACTCTTCAGCAGAAGTCGGGCTTTCTTGATGTCGTTAATGTCCCCTCCATACGTCGGTATCATGGACTGCAGGTCTGTCAGGTAGCCCTTGGGATCTACTACTGTCTGACCGGTCACCGAGTCCGACACCTGACAAATAAAAATAGCCTCATTTTTAATGAAACAAAATGCCAACACATTATATACAAGAAATGTAGATAACATGGTTGTATTGTGTACCCAATTTAAAAAAATTATTAATATTAGTGTTATTTGTTACCTGTGATAATTTTACATTCATCAATGTGTTTCTGGCTTGCCCTAGTTTACGAAGATCCATATCTCCTAAAAAGAAAAAAATTGCACAATGACCTGAAGGTAAATATAAATTGGGAAGGTGTTAACCTGTTAACCGGGGAGTTCAGTTTTTAATAACGCAGCATATAACGGGGGCGAACTCCTTCACTAGGACGTATCAATACGTCACGCCCAGTGGACGTTAATTTTATTTTTTTTTATTTATGCATCAAAAAAAGTGAAAAAATAGAATATTTACAAACAATTATAAAGATTACAAAAATATATAAAAAAGGTTATAATTACAGAACAATAAATAAAAGCACACAGATAAAAGAGAAATATTGAGTTTAAAAAATTAAAATATGTAAAAATTAAAAACTCAATTTCCGTGTGATATGTTCGGAAATATACGTCCCGCTCGTTCCAGGGCGCAACATATATTTCAAGAACGTATTTATACGTCCTACCCGTACCCGATACTGTTTACGTTTGACGTATTATACGTCCCGCCAGGTTAACAGGTTAATGGGGTAGGTACTTCCTTATGTATTGAGTTTTCTCAAAGTTCAAATGTTGAATGTGTTCTATTTATAAATTGCAAAAAACAAAAGTTTTGTTGAACAACTTTAACATAAGGAAAAACATGGTTTTGGTCAGGGGGGGGGGGACAAATTATAAGAATAGTGGAGTTTTATTTATGCTCAATAACATAATTCGAACCTGTAGGAGTAAGCATGCCCGGAGTTAAAACGCCGGGAGACATGGAAGCCAGCCCCGACCCGGGATCGATGGACCCCGAGGAGTCCCCGCCCAGATTCCTGGACAGCACGCTGTCGGGCAGCGGGGTGAACTTCTCGGCGCGAGGGTTGCGCTGCTTCCGGTTCCTCGCATCACCCACTTCTGGGATGGAGGCCCACTCGTCCTCAGAAACAGTCACCAACTCTCGCTTCAGGTCAGAGAACTGCTGCTGAATCTTTGGTCTGTAATATGAAGTGGGATTCACTTAAGAAACCTTTTATTTATAAAAGACATTTTTCTACAATCTTCCGAAATCTTTTCATTATGAAAATAAGAATTTCATAAAATTATTTTGACTAATTTATTTGTGGGTTTATCAGTAAAGAATTCTACAATACCTCTCCTGACGATATCTTTCCAAATCTTCCTTGAGACGTTTTTCTCTGTATTCTTTGCGCTTTTCATCCATGCGCTTGTCAATTGCCTCGTATATGGCATCAGCTTCCGCATCATCTTTGTCGTATGGATCCTAAAAAGTTTACATTATTAACAATATTCTGCTGTCAAAAACAAAGAGGGTGGGAAATTGCAAAGGTCGGATACTTTTTATTATAATTGTACTTATACGTATATCAGAATGTGACTTTTGAAATTGCTAGCTGCCTTTTTGCTTATGACAACAGCATTATTTTAATTAGCTTTATATCTACCAATGGGCCTGAAAGATAATAATTGGAAGATTTGCATATCACCGTTTTTATTAAGAAAATCATATCAAAGGCGCTTTATCAATGGTAGGTACTACGATTGCTCGCGCTTCGGGGCCCCTTAATAAGCCTGATGATTTATCCCCCACAGAACCCCGCTCTCGGTGGTCCTGGCTAAATGTGTCCCTATTACAGTTAATACTGAAAAATTTTGATTGCACAATACAGTGAATAATAAATGTAATTATCGGACATGAAAGTTTAGAGGAAATAATAACAAAATTACCTTGGAAAATAGAGATCCACTGTAGCCAGAAAACTCATCGTAATTGGAATCATTCAAATCTTCATCATCGTCTTCGTCCTCATTTTTTTTGCGCTTTATTGGAGGGGGAGCATGCCTGTCGTCACTGGAAATATGGATAATTGTTCAGTAAATATAATGCTAACGTCAGAAAAGTTACTTTAATTCAATTTCGGTACACACTTAGTTAAAATTTTGCCTAACTACTTTCAAGATTCAACAAAAAGTAGCACGAAAACAACTTCACCACATGTTGTATCGTCCAGGAAGTAAGCCAGAAAAATAACAATAAATACTCACGAAACATCATTGGCATCTCGCGCAGGTCCTATATCAGATCGAGTTGTGAATCCAGTAGCACTGAAACAAGTAAATAAACACAAATATAATCTTGAAGAACTTATTTTATAAGATGTTGACTTTTGAAAATCTTTACCCTCTTCCGACTCCGGCAACATATCCAAGCGGTGCCGGAATTCCGAGGAAATGCTTTTTGTTACGGTTAACAAATGCTTGTGGAGGAACGGCCATTATTATAGTATTACTTGTTCAAATTCATCAAAACATTCATCGAAACCTCAAAATGCTAAATGTCATATCGAATATAATAATAGACACGCAAAGTTTGACGTTGGATTTCGTCAATTTCGTACAAAAAATAACTACATATTATCTTTGGTTCAAATAAAGTTATCAATTCACGACAAAGCTACAATTCTAAGGAAAAAAACATTACAAATTTGTCCAACATATTAGTGAAAAATCTCTAAAAAAATATGTCATACTTATCGAATAAAACATATTTTTTTAAAATATAATATAAAATTTATCTCATTCAGTATTAAAAAAATAATTATTATATTCCAGTTCAGCATGTGTTTCACCTTCTATAATAATATGTGTCTTTTTTCTAATTATATCTATGGTTTTATTTATCTTTGGAAAGCATTGTGTCAAATTTTGACTCATTTCCATTTCACTTTGGTGTTTACGTCGTATTATAACTTGTAACCCATATATATTATTCCTGGTTCTTCCTCTAATTGTTTGAAGTAACTGATTTAGAGTGTGTCAAATTCCACAAACTGTGATTAAAACTGAACCGCTCGTGTACTGTTTATTCGGATAATAACTATTTTTGAATTTAAAAAATGAGTGATGTCCAGCCTGAGACTTCTTCGGCTAAAACATTTGCCGAGAAACAAGCAGAACGAATGCAACGATTGAAAACCTTACACTCCGCGAGAAGCGAAGCCCGCAATCACAATCACCAAGAAGTTGTGGCTGAAGACGCACGAAACAAATTGCCTTCCAATCACGAAGCCCTAAAACGACAAGCTGAATGGTTACTGATGGACCAGAAAGCGAGGGACGAAGCTAAATCAATGGGAGTAAACTACGATCAGACAAAGTTGCTTGAAGTATCGGCATTAGATGCAGAACGATTGGAACGAAAAAAGAAAAAGAAGAACCCGGATGAAGGATTTTCAACCTATGAACAAGCCACTATAAGACAATACAATCGTTTGGTCAAAAATATGGGCACACCTAACTTTGAGCAGTATGAAAGAGAAAAACAAAAACACGGAGATGCTTTCTACGGTGGACCAAATGTTATTCTGCAAGGAACACATAAGGACAGGAAGGATGCTGTTGACAAAATGGTGGAGGACGTTGAGCAACAGATCTCGAGGAGGCAGAAGTATTCCAGAAGGAGGACACACAATGATGATTCGGATATTGATTACATCAATGAAAGAAATGCCAAGTTCAACAAGAAACTGGAAAGATTTTACGGAGAGCACACCATTGAGATCAAGCAAAATCTGGAAAGAGGAACAGCTATTTAAATTATACAAAACTGTATTGAAAATTTATTTAATTAATTATTATTATTTTGTCTATAATAAAGTAGATAACTACTGAGAATTTTAAACCTTGGGTGAATAAAAAAAAAGTGAAGGTTAACAGATTCGCTGTTATAATGTGAGACTTGTTTGAGAAATGTTTTTTAAAAATGATTTCTACATTTCCACACACGCCAAATCAAAATAAGTGTATTTTATTTATATATCATTAAAACGCACACTAATTAATAATGTATTACTGAATCATTATTTTGTAATATGAAAATAAAATTTAATTCCAGAAAGATATTTTACTTTGTAACTATAACCAATCACCTGTGATATACATTGGCAACCGAATATACATAAATAGTTTCTCATTTTGACTATGTATTTGAAGTATATTTCAGGGTGACTTACTTTGATGCATTCCGAAGATGAAATTTAACAATATTATACTTACGTCACTTCCGATGGCCATACACCTCTTGTAGAGCTCTAGCCTCCTTGAAGATTATATTATTCCACTGTTGATGATCCATTCATTTTGGCTTCCAGTGTCTCCAGGTTGGCAAACACATCCATGTAGCACTATTTGGTCTGCCAAAAGTCCTGTTACGAGATGGCTAGGCATCATGTATTCTCTTAATGGCTGTGTCCCCCCTATTAACATACACAACCAATCCATGCTGGTCGACTGGCTCTCACACTGCTGGTTATAACATCCCTTAAGGGGATGGTTAAATCCTCGTATAGCTCCAACACAGGCGAATTTTGATCATCGTTATGTTTCCTTTTAAATTTATAGAATATTGATGATTATGTTTTTGCACCATAATATTATTCCAACTACTAATGTGATTTTGTTCAAAGTTATTACTCGTTTTCTGCTGAAGTTTCATTATTGTTCACTTATGTATAAATACTAATCCATCGTCCACATACACATGTTACTAATTCCTTCTATGCAAGCTGACACTTGAGTGTCTAGAGTCGTTTTTACATAACAGTAGCTTTGTTTAATTAAAAAATTTAATAGTCCTTGTAGCGCGTCTTAAAGGAGTAACCAATTGTTACTTATAACAAAGCGGGAAAGCAGTGGGCCACTGAACTGCTGGTTATAACGAGGAGTTAGCAGTTGGTTGCTACTTATGTAGGTTGTTTCCTATTGACAAAGACCACTATCTTTCCAACCCCTACCTACTCCAACAACCTCTTCCACTGAAACTCAGCCCGACTTCTTGCAACCCATACGAGCTTAATATATTGATAACACAAGTTACTGGTAGATTATAGATTATAAAATTGTAATACAGTATTATATAGCCCTGACGAAGCTACGGTTGTAGCAAAACCCGGTCAGCAATAAGTATAAGAAATAAAAGTGGTGTTTGCTAAGTTATTGTTTTATTTTAAATTATAATGTCATATCACAAAGTATCTGCTTCATATGTACAAAATGTTTTAACATACATTTTCTCTAGGCAGAGAGGACGGACCGCCAAACAACTCGGTCTTGGCACACACTTCTTGCCTCATTTACATTCATACATCGTTTCATACATACTCTTCTATTATTCTGACTCTTGACATGGCCCGACTCGAGTATCTGATTCACTTGATCGTGCCATGTCTTCCTCGGGCATCCCCGACTTGTGCTACCATTCACATTTGCATCATATATCCTCCTTAGACTCCTATCTTCGCTCTACATGCCCAAACAGCCCAAACCATCTAAGCGTCCCTTTCTTAATCTTACTCATTACGCTTACATCAGCCTTACACTCTTTGCGGATCTCCACATTCCTCACACGATCAAACATGGTTTTACCACACATACGCCTCAGGGATGTCATTTCAACAGCATTCAATCTACTTTCATCCTTTTTTGCCAGTTCCATGCCTCACTTCCATACATCAAGGTAGGTACCAGCACTCCGTTGTGGACTGCTAACTTCGCTTCTTTGGACAATTTTTTGTTAGCGCCAACTGCATTCAGTCCTCCATTAACGGAATTACCTGCATTTACCCTTCTTTCAATATCTCTGTCAGCCTTCCCATCTCTCGTAAACATACTTCCTAAATACACAAACTCATCCACCTGCTCTAAGTATTCCTCATTCACAACTATATTGCACACTGTTTTCGTACTCTCTTTGTTTTTAATGAAAAAAATTTATATTTTATTTCTCCATTTAACATTAGAGTTAAAGGAAAAAAAAAAACGATTTTAATCATTTTCAAATGAAACACTATTTTATCAAAATATGTTGTATTTCAAAAATGTATTTATGTACATGGTAATATTCAAGTAAGAAACCAATTATTATACAAAATCTCACAATAATAATTTCTTAATATAATGCAGTTACATTATGAATATTCTTTGTTCCACCTCATAATATCCATGACCGCATGACTTCTGCAACAAAACAATAACAAATGAAATCAGGCGATCCTTCTCCATAATCCTAATAATCTAAATAACAACAACTAATAAATGCTCTTACTATTGCGCCCAGGTATTAACTGAACTCTTATTTCTTCGTCTGCATGTACTGAAAGATGTTTAAATGATTGTTAATTACAGAAATTAGTCAAATGTTTGAGTACAAAGAATAAAGACAGTGATTTGAGGCGCCATTTATGCAAAAAAAGGTATTTACTGAAATTTTTTATATTAATTCCACACAGAAGGCCCTGATGAAAATAATTTTCCTAAGGGCTTATTTCATCTTTGGGGATGCTTTGTGGATGGTATTTTTAAGGAGAGGAAGTTCTGAAAAGTCTGGGGGTCAATCATAGAGCTACAATTAGAGACGCTACAGCATACTAATATCTCGTTGAAACTTGTTCAACTATTAGAACACGATAAACTACGCGTAGACCGAATTCGGTAGTTTTGGTTAGAGCGTTGGGTTTTAAATATAATACATCAATGGGGTCAATCTGTCCATGAGTGACGAATGAATGAATCCATCCCTTCCACTGTAGTGCAAGGCGATGTGTCGAAAGAGTTCGGTTTCCCTCAACCGACCTGGTGGGCAGAGGCATCCGCCACAAGGGCTGGACAAACCTCACCCCATGAACCCGGACAACCCTGCCAAGTCGCCAAACCACTTAGGGTGACTTACAACAGGGGTGTTGGCTATTCAATTAATAGTTACCGGGGCGGCGGTACCCGTACCCTTCTCCCAACTTGGCTAAACTATTACCCTTTTCTACAAGTTTCATAATATACATATTTTTATTGTAATCTGTGTTTTTTTGCATAATGGACTCTGATTCGAATCACCGATTCAATTTGATAATTAACAGTGACCGGATAAGTCCTCAAAATAACAATTCAACACACCTATAAAGTTAATAGGTTACATATGTAACTATTTAACCTAGTTTTTGTTTCATAACTTTATAACACTTTTTATAGGTGCGTTGAATTGTTATTTTGAGGAGTTATCATGGAACCGTTTGGGGAGAATCAATTCATTTTTATTGCATCTCTTCCAATACCAGTCATTTTGGATAGTACAAAAATGTTTTTTATATGTGGTGTTGTGAAAATGAGCATGCCGGGTTTTAAATAGTAGTCTGTACATCGGAGTTCTTCTGCACTCGTACTAATGACATAAATTAATGTAATATTAATGTACCCTTTGAACGGTAGTATTTTTTTCAGTTTCACAGCCAGTAAATGAAATTTATGTTTATTGATTTTAAAAAAATACATGTTTCTATGTTAATTGTTATTATTTCAGTAAATATTTTCACTTTTGTTAAAAAATTAAAGTGCCTTTCATGAATAGCATTACATATTTCCGCCTTACTGGTAAAAAACACCCCCCAACCGTTATACGGTGTTTTTGTTAGACACTGAATAAGACTACAAACTCTGTTTTGATTTCTTACTAATAAAAAATGTCTTTAACTGTGCTCCGAAAGAGCTGGCAATGTCACATTTTGGCAGACTGATGCATGAGATTCCCGTCTTGAAAAACGTTACTATTTACCAACAGATAAAGAACCCTCTTTGGCTGTATAAATAATGTATACCTTTTCATGAATCATTTTATGGCTGTTAAATGTCAGTTTCTATTAGTAACATTTTTACATACACGGTTGTTTATCAATTGTATAAAATTTACAGGGATTGTTTCTTGTTTAATGTTGTAATAGTCTTGTAAGTGGTAGTAATATAATATCCTAATATCGGTAATTATTAGGACGGGGTTATTCACTATTTTGTCAAATTATTTACAAAATATATAATTTATTACAAAAGTTGATGGAGAAACTAACTGATTGTATTTCCATTATGTACTTACATTTTCAAGTTATTGAGATGAAAAAGGTTTATTAGTAAGGCTGATTATGTTTAGTTATTGAAAACTTCAAAATGTGCTAGTTTTATAAAGCAATTAACATGAAACAATTATTACTCATGCTAACATTTCTATGGGTAAAAAAGGTACATATTTAATAAAAATACCTATTTTAGTGGGTAATTAAATGAGGAAGGTTCATTCAAAATAAGCAGGTACTTACTTTATAGGTAAAAACAAGTAGACTCTTGTTTTATAAGTAGGTACTTACTCTCAAATTTATACTTACTTTAGTAATGGCAACATCTGTAGATACTCCATTAAGTTAGTGGTAAGTACTGTAATTTTAAATTAATTAATATTTCACAATTTTTGCACACAAGGCCACAAACAAAAAATTCAGATTATAAGCCGCATTCACATTAGCGTTTTCAAATATTCTCTTATGGGCGATTTTTACTGTTGGTTAATGGTAACACTGGCAACCTTTTTAATGGTCGTCATTGGTTCTAAAAAGTTTCTGCACCCAATTGAAACGCTTTAATGTGAACTCAGCTTTCGGCATTAGTTGGATAGAATAAACACTTTGTTAGGATAGAAATCGTTTTTATTTAATAATAATTAATAACAATCACATTTATGTACAATTATTTTATAAAATAGTAACCTGTGATTTTGTATATAAACATTCCAAAAATATATATAAACATAATAATTCTTTGGGGTTGTGTCTGGGTTTAATGTTGTAATAGTCTTTAAGTGTTAGTAGTCTTGTAATGATTATCACGGCAGAGTTATTAACAATTTTGTCAACTTATAAAATATATAATTTATTCCAAAAATAGATGGAGAAACTAACTCGGGGTGTTTCAAATATATTTGATATAATTATGCGGTATGTATTGCGATGCTTAATTTATCTACGATGAAAATTTATTTCCATTAAGTACTTACTTTTAAAGTTATTGAGATGACAAAGCTTTCGTAGAGAAAAAGGCCACTTCATCATTTTATACAATCAGTTCTTGACCATAGACTAGATATAATATATATTATTTAATAATGTTTTTTTTTTTGTTTTATTATCAATATTTTTGTTAGGTTAATAATTATTATTGAATGCGTAACATCTTTATAAAAATATTGCTCAACGATTTAAAATGTATTATATTTATAAAATACACAGCATTAGGTACTTTGTTCAATATTAAGGATTTCATTGAAAAAGATACTAGGATTAACAATCAAAAGGATATGCATTACGTCATAATTATTTTAAGATATTTTTTTCCAAAATGGCAAAAGGCAGTAAGTGTCTAATTCCTACATTATTTCAATCATAGGATCCAATATTTTCAGAGTTTAGGTATTATTTTCTAAAATATTATTTAAGGAGATATCACTATTTATTATTTATTTATTTTAATTCTATTCAACCATTTTCAGTTGAACTGTACTATAGAACTGCCACTGTAGTTTTGCAGCTTTAAATGTTGACATTTTGTATAGATTTAAAAAAGTACTAGCTGTTCCCAGCCCGGCGATGACCGGGCGAAAGGTTGACAACCCCTGGAAAAACGAAAAAAAATTATGCACCATTCATACCAACCTAGACAATCGAAACTCAAACTCAGTCCAATCGTAAATTCTTAATTATTTCAAACAATTCAAATTAAAAGATTAAGAAGAACCCGGAATTAATGAAAATGTATGTATTATTTTTCTAATAAAATACTTTTTGTTTTAAAACCACGAGTTTTTAATAATTTTTAGAACCGACCGGTTTCGCTTTACTCAAGCATTTTCAGGGTACAAATTATTACTACAGTAAATAACTACTACAGTAATAATTTATACCCTGAAGATGCTTGAGTAAAGCGAAATCGGTCGGTTCTAAAAATTAATAAAAACTTATGGTTTTAAAACAAAAAGTATTTTATTAAATATGTCAAACCACAAAGTGATTGCTTTCTACAATAATATATTATTTTTCTACTGCCTGAAAGCATGTCAATAATATTAATTTCTAATAAAACATCTAAATATTGATCTTTCATAAAAAAAAACCAATTTTTCCAACCCATTCATCATCTTCTAATTCCCATTATAATTTTTTTTTTAATTTAACATCTAACCCTCTTTGTTGTGTCCATCAATATAAAAAAATATTTATTGACCTTCAGGCGGATTTCCGTTCTCCATCCCTAGACAGGGACATGCTTCCAATATACCCATCCTCCTTATTTCAGGCTTGGCACAATCCAAGGCTGATGAGATAGATGTATGTATATTTAAAAAAAAATAGATATCTCACTCGCTCCTGTCTATATCAAAGGCAAAATGAGGGGGTAAGGTGCACTAAGGACATGTCCCTAGTTAAGGATAACGAATGAGAATCCTCCTCCAGGATCGACATATTAATAAAATTTTAAAACAAATCGAAATTTTTCACATACATACAATTACTATAATTACATATTAACTACGTAATAAGGAGTTTTACTATGACTAAATTATTTTATGGTCAATAGAAATTACATGAACGCTCAGTCAAAAAATGAAGTTGAGTAATCCTTCGCTAAGTTTTCCGCTACAAGTACACTTTTTAGCTCTGTTTTTATCAGGCCATAAGAATTTTTTTAGAATAAATATTGTGATGTCTATTTGAAACATTTTTATCCTTCGGATAAATATGAAAAATGTTATAAAACTACAAACGTAAGCGTATTATTGAAATATGCATATTTTAAAAATCTCAACCTTTAAAGATACCGCACTCGCCTAATTAACTATAAGATAAGTAATGTATTGTTATAATATTATATTTATTGCTAAAGAGAATAATTTTTTCATTATATTTTGTGAATTATTTTATTGCGATGGTAGATCACCAGGACTTAATATTAATAATATTTAAAAGTGATGTATTTTCATAATATGAAATGTATATAATAATAGTATACAATTTATTTCTGTAAATGTAATTAAAAATATTTTACTCTCCGTAGAGCATAACGAAAAAAATATGCTGTCTTTATAAATCCCAATGTTCAATAAAAATATCTAAATCCAATACTATCAAAAATAATTTATAGAATTTTATTTTATCACTAAATACAATAATCCCTCATTATCTGTTGTATTTTTTTTACCTACGGTTTCAGCTATTGTTATTATACATGGTGTTCGGAAACTAGTAATACAAATCGGAAACTGGTGAATCTACGTAACATAAAAAACCCAAGAAAACTTTTTTTTCCTCTAGATCAGAGGTTCCCAAAGTGGTCTATATAGACCCCCAAGGGTCGATATCGGCATGCTGGGGGTCTATGTCAACGAGAAAAAAATTTGGGGGTCCACGAGATTCAAATGGGGGTACATACGAGCGGACCCCCATTTACCTCAAATCAACATTTAGGAGTTCCGTAAATGACACAATACACCTAACACAAATATAACAGACTGAGAAATTACTTATTGATATTTGTATTTTTATATTTCATAAAGTTGTTAATTGAGGTATATAAATAGAGTCTAAGTTTCTTTTCTCGTCAGAATTAATATATTCAAGCAAAACATTGCACATTGGAAGCCGCGAATTTGCCTGGTTACCCAAATTGTTTTTGAAAAACGTCCAGGGTAATAATGACGTTCAACATTTAAATGCACTTCACACAAACTTCAAAACTAAGTTTGAGGACATTTTGACATGGAAATGCAACGTTGAAGAATCGAATATCATGTGACAAGAAGAACTGACCGGAATAATCACTGGCAAAGAACTTAAGGGACAGTTCTGTAGGGCTAGCTACAGATAGAAATTCCCGTTGCTTTTCCTGCTTCATTTTCATTTGGTGTAATACCTCACAAGGGTGCCCCTGTCTGCACAGTGTAAAGACAGAGCAACTATACCGCCACCCGGTTGTTGGGCAGGAAAGCGAAGGGAATATTGTTACAAAAAAAATTAATTATTATCACATGGGACGTTAATAGTTTTAGGAAAATTCAATATTGGGCAGGCAGGGGGTCTACGGAAATAAAAATATTTGGCAAGTGGTCTACGGGGCAAAAAAGTTTGGGAACCTCTGCTCTAGATCTAACCTTTTCGATACATTAAAGGGTTAAAAAAAACTTTTGGAGCCGGGTCTACACTTCGACGCATTTTAAAATACATTAAACAGCTGTAATTAACCCCCTTGGGACTGATGTTATCAAATTTGAACTAAAAAATTCCAACTTCGGACTCGATTTAACCAAAAACGAAAGCACAAATCAAAATAAGTTATACATACAACAAAATCGATTCCATATGTGATGTAGATTCATTAGTTTTCTGCTTGTACTATGAGTTTCCGAATACCGTGTATAGGTACACGGTGTCCGGAAACTCGTAGTACAAGCGGGAAACTGGAGAATCTACACCACATGGGGAACCCAAATAAACATAAAGTTTTTTGATTTGAGCATTTTCACAAAAAAAAAAAAAAAACCAAAAAAAATATTTTTCGGCTATTTTAGGGTTAAACTTTTTTCTGGTGTTTAGGGTTGAACAACAGATGTTTTAACCCTGCAGAGCAGAAATATTTTATGATTACACCAGATTAAATGAAGGGTGATTTCAAAATAATGCTTTAAATCCGAGTTTCTTCATTTGTTTTACTTTCAAATAGTTTTAATTAGTTGGGTACTTTGATCTTCAGTAATAATTTATAAGAATTTGTTTAAAAAAAAAAAAAAAAAATCAACTTCTAACTCGATTTACTCGATAACGAAAGCTCAAATCAAAAAAAAAAAATACTACAAAATCGACTCCAAATGTGATGTAGATTCACCAGTTTCCCGCTTGTACTACGAGTTTCCGGACACCCTGTATAAATAGAATACAAAAGTGCAAACAAGTCATCTCAGAGGATGAAACAGAAGTGGAACTGTTAGATCAGATTTCTTGAGTTAAAAAGAGAAGTGAAAAAGTGAAGTGTGAAAAAACCTTTAAAAGAAAGAACAAAAATCTTTTCAACACATTAACTTACCTAAACATTGTGAAAACTTAATTGCAATTTTAAAAGGTTTAACAAAATGTTATCATTATTAAATTCTCACTGACATTGCACCAAACCCAATTTTTAATATTCATTTCTAGTTTGATTATGTACGTGCAGTACTTGAAATAACTAAACTTTGATGAAGAGGAATTACCGTAGGTATAATGTTCCTATGCTTAAATAATAATAATTGAAAAAAAAAAATTAAGAAGGATGTAACAATAATAAACAAACTATAACAGAATAATAAATGTAACAATTGTGATGAAGTACAAAATTAAGAATTAAGCATAATTTCAAGTTACGATTTATAAAATCTACTAGAACAAATGAGATATGTATGAATATTATGCAGTAGAATATCAATAAATCTTATACTATTCTGTACAACCAAATCTTCTTCAACCTATATTCGAAATATAAGTGAATGTGATGCAATGGATTCTGATATATTATTTCAGACGATGACCAATTTAAAACTGTAACAAACCTAAATTTACAAAGAATGAGTTTCGGTAAAAATCTAACTGTATAATGTCAAAAAATCTATGTATTTAAAAAATAGCAGATACATAAAGCATAATAGCATAGATAAAGATAGCAGCCAATAAAGATGTGCGGTTTCTCACCTGAAGATAATGTTGGTAGTTCTTATTCAAAGAATGATACAGTTAAATATAAAGGAGATAAGGTCCCATTAGCTCAGTTGGTAAAGCGGCGCCCCGGCAAGGCAAGGGTCCTGAGTTCAAATTCTAGATGCAACCGATCTTTTTCTGTTTCAAATTTTCGTTTAAGAATCGCTAATATTGTCTTCAATAATTAAATTATATATTTGAAAAACTTCTTACCACAAACTAAGGAAGCGATCCACTCAAACTAAATCCTTAGCCTAACTAAGTACAGCTGTTAAGGAGGTTCGCAAAGCGTAGGTTATATGTAATGAAAACATTTTATATTATTAGATAATACGGTTATGTGACAAATCAGAACACTTTAGAAAAGTGATATAAATTCATGAAGATAGTAATGAACAAAAAACTAGGTTTTCAGTCTTGTTTTATTTCATCACTTTTGACCTTATACATCTCACTTATTTAAAGTGTTCTGATTTGTCCGGTTACCTATAATACACACAAGTTTTTCACTAACATTCACTAAGCTGTTAATTTTTAGTGTGTATTATCTTTTAATATAATAAAGGCAGATGACTACCCTAATGAAAGACAATCCAACTAGCCAACATTCAGCCATAATATTTACAACATATAGCCAAAAAATGTTTGTTTACATTGTTGTGTTAAGCTATGTTTTATTGGGTTGATTTATTTTGTAAATAATATTTGTATTTTTGTAAGCTAAGGATTTCACTTATAATTCATGCACGTATTGTCTATCCCTGTGGAGACACAGTTTGATAGAGCAGTTAGTTGGAGTGATAGAGATTGCTGGGCGTTCAGTCTTAGATTTGAATCCATTTATATTTCACCGTTTATTCCATATTTATATTTGGGAAAATGGAAAATACTTCATTCTAATTTCAATTTATGTAAAATAAAAATTCACTTTCGTTGTATGGGATGACAGCCATTTACAACAATTTCTGTCGATGACGTTTTCTTATGTTGGTATTCCTGATATTACACGAGTGGCTAGAAAAGACGTTATTACCATTTAATGTATGCATATTAGGTAGGCCCTGTGATTGTATTGTATATTTAATAAATTCTACTTCAAATTTAAATTTCGAGTTGTTACAGTTCTAACTCAGCCCCCAATAAGACCGCGGATTTGGGAATACATTACATGCAAAGTTAACAAACACTTTTAAGACAACAACAAAGTCACTCAAATAAGCTAGTCTTTACAAAATTCCTGATATTTATACTTTTTTATGTATTATGTATTAAGTACTAACTTAATTAGATGACTATGACAAAAAATATTTTTAAAGTCATAAGATATTAAGATATGCAATCTTAGTGGAATGCTCAAACGAAAGTAACCAAATACAGTAAGTACGAATACGTACATAATGTGAATTCATAATCCAATTTTAAAAATATATTTTCAATATATCAATTCCAATCAAAGTCACAAAGAAAGTGATTGTAATTCATTTATCAATTGAACATATCACATTTTTAGGCACCCAGTATAACCATATAAATATCAAGATCTAAAGAGATTTAATTGATAAAAGTCAAAACAAAACATGTTATATAATTATTATTTAAATTAAAGTGCTCTTGATTTGATACACCACAGAACACAAATAGGCCTAGAGGTGTTATTATTAGCAAGTCATTATTACAACAGTGTCACAACAAAAATCAATATTGTCTACAAAATAATAGGATATGAACGCAATGAAATGCTACAGGGGATTTGATAACATTTATATTATTTGCTATGTTCTGTGAGTAGCGTATTATATAATTATTTGTTTATGTTTATTAAAACAACAATAAAACTAAAAACAAACAACAGCAGGCTTAGATTTTAAAATGTTAGACAAAAAGCGTCAATTTCAATAAATTTCACAGCAATGAAGGTTTCACTTACATTTAAGGTTTATTCAAAATGAAAAAAATGCCAAAAGTAATTAAGTGTTACAGAAAATCTGGATGTTTCACAAAAAAGAAAGTTTCAAACAGGAAGGAAAGTTCCAGAAGAATGAAAATTTCACAAGAATGAAAGTTTCACAAGTATGAAAGTTTCACCAAACTGAAAGTCTCACAGGAATGTGGGTTCCAAAAGAATGAAAATTTCACAAGAATGAAAGTTTCCCAATAATGGAAGTTTCACAATTATGAACCAATCATAAAGGAACCGGTGTTACTAGTAGAGCTGGTTGCATGCACTTTAGCGTCGGGATTGATAATCTGATGGTCCATGGAGAGGATGAGGCTCTCAATTGAACAGTCCTCGGTCGTGTTAGTGGGGCTCTGCACCAAGGGCAGCACACTGAGCAGGCCCTGGGAGACGGAGTGGGCGAGGGGGGCGGAGGGGGGCCTACCTAGTATGATGCGCGGCATGTCGCACTCTTCACACTTGTTGAGAAGGCCGTGGTTGCTGAAGGTGCAGATGTGGCACTGCCAGGAGCCGCCCGACTCCTCGGGAACAGGCTGGCTCACCCGCTGGCCCGTGTAGATGTTGTCGTAGAACTCACCGTCTGGGGAATTTAAAATATTTAGAGACTGCAACTTATTAAATTAATTTTAAAATGAAGTGTGGTAATGAAAAATATTTCAAATGAAACATAGGCTGGTACCGCGCCGATGTCGTCTACAATTAAAAGTCATTTTTATTAATATTTCCAGCCTTACAGTTCTTTTATTAAGAAATTTATTATTTATTATTTAACATTATAAATGATAACAATATGCAGACTTATATATATAATTTTTTCGTTATTATTCTATTTGTCCATAAGTTGAGGTCCAGGAGCTCGTGTTTATGGGAGGAGTCTTTACATTTAGTTCTAATGATTTTTTAAACAATTATCAAAAACTTTTGAAATAAATACAAACATAATATTAACATAGGTACACAAATTAGAAAATTGTGTTTTTAAAGATAATTAAAATAATACATCTTTTTACAGATTAAGTAAGTGTGAGGAAATTAAGGGTACAATATATCAAGAAAAATTTTGAAAAATAGTTTTTTTTTAAGACAATCAAATTAATATATATATATATATATTTATCCCCTCTCGTACTATGTTGATCTCGCGCGACGGTACGCCAGGTATTTGTTGATCCGTTTGCATTTGTTGATCCACCCCGGATATGTTGATCCATTACCCAAGCTGGCATACATATGTAAATCCCTACAGATCAACTTGTGTCATCGAGATTTAGCTGTAAGCCACGCCCATTTTTCGGTCGCATATACATTTTACACGATTTATTTTGTTGATCTATATATTTCTGACAAACTTGACGGCTTGCATGCGTTGTAACTTAACCGCCAATTTCGCGCGCGTTGTCGTACTTTTTAGATCCTGTTAGTACATCCATATTCTATGAAAATGACTTTATACTTACAGAGGATAGACTGCCTCACGAGTATTTATATTGAAATGGAACTTTCGCAAACGTCAAATCCATGCTAAAAAAATCTTTTGAACTTGATTAAACAAAAATTGTAAATTTAATACATCATTTACTACGTTTCGTGACTTAGCAGGGGTGCTCGGGTTCATAGGGTGAGGTTTGTCTGGGTCATTTTATAAGAGAAATTTTGAACTTTGATTGAATAAAATTTTATTTTAATGTATCTTTTACCATCTCTCCCGACGTAAGTTTTTTGTAATGATTAAGTTGAAACAAAGCGTAATATCCATAATATGTGCCTATTAAAATTGCGGCGATTAGATTGGTGAGAATTAAATTTTACAAATTTTAAATTATGATTGCTAAAAAATCTATTCTAATTTGTTTATTACTAAACATGGCTAAAGTCATTTCAAGCTACGATTCCAACCAACGATGTTTTAGTATATGTTCGTCAATCAACAGGAGCCATAATGTCTGTACATCAGAGCCCTCGAGAACTATTACAATTATGTGTACCGCCGCCCCGGGAACCATTTATTAGATAACCAACACCCCTACCATAGGTCACCGTCAACGTTTAGCGAGATTGTTGTTTATTTCTTATATTTTTTACAACATATCCACTCAGGAGGCCCTGAGGAAAATCGTAACCCTCAGGGCCTATGTCATCTTTGTGAATGCTGTGTTGGGGGAATTTTGAAGGAAAGGAAGGAGAGTGGGTTCTGGGAAGTAAATAGGTATGATGGGTGGGTAGTAATCTGGGGTTCAGTGTGATTGAGTGATATACATAAGAATCCAACTCTCCTACTGCGTTGCAAGGCGATGCGTTGAAAGAGGACTAATCGATCCGGCCCACCACGCAGTTATTAGGCAGGCGCATCCGCCGCCAAGCCCCTCACATACCTCACCCCATAAACTCGGGCACACCTGATAAGTCACCAAACATATCCAACAACTTGGGGAGACCTATGGCAGAAGTGTAGGTTATCCAATAAATGGTTCCCGGGGCGGCGGTGCACATACCCTCCTCCCAAATTGTAATAAACGTCTACTTTCAAATGTAAAACATAATTTAAAACGTTCCTAAATGACGGCCTCCGTTATCGAGGGGTAAGGCTATCGACTAGCAATCCGAAGGTCGCGGGCTCAAATAAATTTTACTAAAATTAATTTGTACTATTTTACAATTAGCGTTTGGCAACCAGATCTGAAGAGCCAAGTACTCTCCCAACTTCCTCATCTCCTTCGAGGTTCACAATATCTTCAGTCTCACAACAACCCCAATTGAGGATGCCATAGTCTCACTGGCTCCAGACGGGAGCAGTTGGGACTCTGGTGTGGTATTCAAAACTACAAATCTACAGCTAATTTCGAGAAGTTGAATAAAGTGTTTTTAGCACGGCAAAATGGCAAAATTTCAATATTATTGTAACAATAGCAATATTATTATTGTAGACTAATATTAAGACATTAATACATCAATGAATAACATTCATTTTACATGACCACCCAATGAGAAGCTGATTTTTTTTCAGTTTGTCTAGAACCGAACACGTGCATGTTATACTAATACCAGCTAGAGGAGAGCGTAAAACACTTCAATATTTTTTTATTTAAATATTGATAATTCTTCGATGCTTCATAATAATGTTTCATAAAAAAATACAAATCAAATCACACCACATCCAGACAAAGAAGCCGATATGTTTTTATACACAAAAAAGGTTTATTTGGATATTCTCTGTATTAAAACTAATTTCGTTAAAAAATAATACTTTATTGTGAATTTGATCAGACCTAACTTCGTTGTTAAGATAATGCAGCTGCGTTGCGTCCTTGGCCGGGATATATCTTAGAGTAATAATATGGATATATCCATGCCGGCGTTCTTTTGTTATAACGACACCCTGATTAGAATACATTTAATTGTTTTGTCTTTGATTTTATAAATATTTTTAATAAATTAAAAACGGCTATGGAATTCCACGTTTTGCCACCGCGTTTCCGGATACTATTGATTACTTAACACGGCTAAATATTTCAAAACGACTTATTAACGATTCCAGAATGTACTTTATTTATTACTGTTTTAAAAATGTATCTGTTTCTTTAGACAATTTTTTTTTTTATAAACTGCCTATAAACTACGTTTTATTACTTATCCACTGGAGCGATCTCTGTCATATTTTAGACCGGTCGGTGGCCGAGTTGACATCGCGTTTGGGTCCCACCCAGGCGCGGCGTAGTGTGTTCAATTCCTGGGCTGGCTAAGTCCTCCATCACAACACAAGCAACATTTTCAGCTGACTGTGGTGGTAGTAGGAGATTTTCAAATATTGCCAGGTTATTCGAAACCCGGGAATGTATGTCTTTCTTTTAAAAAAGTAGTTTATATTGTTTCCGTTTTAATGTTTTCGGGGGATAATTATACCAGTACAACTCAATCACTGTCAAACTTGTTGTAAAATCAGATATGAGCGCATCAGCAGAATGCTGCCTGCTCATTACATAATAATAATAATAATAATTGACCCCGTACTACAAATAAACCCAAGTTTTTTTTAAGTTTCTGTGAGTACAGCTCCCAAGTCTTGCTCAAGTGCATGTCCGTCCGTAACACTTAGTCAATGTAATTATTTGTTCGTTGTCCTCTTTCCTAATGTGAAGTTTATATTTTGATTTTAATTAATATATTTACACGTTGTTTGGGGTAAAGTTTTATCTCATTCATAAAAAAAAACTTTTTCTTCTTCTGTTTTTATCGAGATTAAAGCAAACTATGATATTAACATATATTTGTTTTTCTTTTTTTATTACATCAAGTAGTTACGGTTCGTGATTAAACAGATTTTCTTGAGGATATATAGTGTATTACGTTAAAAATAATTGAAATTTTGAAGAGTAAGTTTAAACTAATCCTAACTAAATTAAACTAATACTAACCCCGGGGTCGGGGTCATTGCAGCATTTCACTCAATTGGTTTATGAGAATATAGCTTAATTTATATGAGATTGAAAAAAAATCATATACGAATTTGGTGGGCAGTTAAATTGTCTGACGTTGATTATAAGTATTTTTTTCGTAAACTTTATATGCAAGACGTAGAAAATGTTAAAGTCAAATTGGTTCAATTGGCTTTGGTCTCCTCTACCGATGAAGCAAGTGATTTTATTGTATTTCATTAATATTCATTGGGCCTCTGTGAAAAATTCTTCACATAAAATAAAATCGAAAAAATTGATTAAATATAATTGCATTTGTAACCACCTTGTGGTGTTTTTTTAGTATATTTCACTCAAAGATGCCGACTTCCGGTCATATTGTTTAAATAATATTAAATGTGAGATAATTCTTTTAAATAAGAAGATTTAATTTTATTTAGAGAACTTTAAAATATAACGATTTCCGGTAAGATGTGACAATAATTTAAACAGAATATTAATATTAAAAAAATAATGTTTATTCGATTTGAATGATTTATGCCAATCATTGGGACTTTCTTTTCAAGAGTTATGTGATCATAAAGTTTACGATTTTTTTAAAATCCTAATAAAAAGTGATAATCGATAAAAATTGTGTGAATTCATTGGTTATAACTTATAATATAGATCATTTTGTATGTCTCCATATTCAAATTCGGAGGTATGACTTTTTTATGTGACACATCTCACTAGAGCGCCCCTGTCTTTACACGTTAAATACAGAGAAACTATGTCGCCACCCAGTTGGGCAGTGTTATGGGGCGGGTTAAGGTAGGGTCTGTAGGAATGAATTTATTAATGCGGGTCTTAAAGAGGCCCGGATTATATGGAGGAGGAAAAACAGATGCCGATAGCTCGTTCCACATGCGAGCCGACTTACGATAAAACGAGTTGGAGAAACGACCCGTTCATATATAAACAGGCTCTAATAAAATACCCCTAGAATAGACACAGCATACGCACATTTCGTCATACATGATTTTACCGCACATATGCCTCAGGGATGTCATTTCTACAGTATTCAGTCTACTTTCAGCCTTCTTCTGCCAGTTTCATGCTCACTTCCACATATTAGGGTAGGTACCAGCACTCCATTGTGGACTTGCCGGATCGAAAGAGACTGGTTGAGGGATACCTTTTGGCCATAAAAATCTAAAATGGCGGCAAAAGGAATAATTTCTTCTAACTCAGCAAACTTATTTTGTGGCACCATTTTAATTAAAAATTAATAAAATACTTCGTTTTAACCACTTTTATTGTTTAATTACCAACATGTTTCATGAGCAACGCTCACTTCTTCAGGGTTTTTTTATCAAAAACCCTGAAGAAGTGAGCGTTGCTCATGAAACATGTTGGTAATTAAACAATAAAAGTGGTTAAAACGAAGTATTTTATTAATTTTTAATTAAAAGGAATAATGTTATATGGTATATTTTGAACTTCTTACCACCTCTCCTGATTACGCTTCGTGACTTAGTAGGGGTGGCCGGGTTCTTGATTATAATGGGTAATTATTTAAAATGGGTAATCAATGGATGATTGAACGCGGTTGGAGATAGCAAAAAACTGTCCAAAGAAGCGAAACTCCACAATGGAGTGCTGGTACCTACCCTAATATATGGAAGTGAGGCATGGAACTGGCAGAAGAAGGCTGAAAGTACACTGAATACTGTAGAAATGAGATCCCTGAGGCATATGTGCGGTAAAATCATGTATGACGAAATCTATTCTACAGGTATTTTATTAGAGACTGTTAAAAGGAGCTAGAAGCATTGATCCCCGGTGCACGTGCGTGATACTCGACGGTCACGAGCGGAACGCACGTTCACAATAAAGTTGATGTTGTCTTTATGAGAACGGGTCGTTTTTCCAACTCGTTTTTGCGTAAGTCCGCTCGTGTGTGTGTTTTTTCCTCCATATAATACCGTGCACCTGCTTGATACCCGACGGACACGAGCGGAACACAGGTTCACAGTAAAGTTGATGTTATCTATATATGAACGGGTCGTTTCTCCGACTCGTTTTACCGTAAGTCGGCTCTAAAATACCTGTAGAATAGATACAGCATACGCACATTTCGTCATACATGATTTTACCGCACATATGCCTCAGGGATCTCATTTCTACAGTATTCTGTCTACTTTCAGCCTTCTTCTGCCAATTCCATGCCTCATTTCCATATATTAGGGTAGGTACCAGCACTCCATTGTGGACTGCTAGCTTCGCTTCTTTGGACAGTTTTTAGTTAGCTCCAACTGCGTCCAATCATCCATTAATTACCCATTATAACCAAGAACCCGGCCTCCCCTACTAAGTCACGAAGCGTAATCAGGAGAGATGGTAAAAGATACAGGTTCAAAATTTCCTAAATAACATTATTCCTTTTGCCGCCATTTTGGATTTTTGTGGTCGAAAGGTATCCCTCAACCAGTTTATTTCGATCCGGCCCGCCACGCAGTAGATGGGAAAACGCATCCGCCGCCAGGACCTAGACAAACCTCACCCTATGAACCCGTGTACCCCTGCTAAGTTATGATTTTTTTATGGATTTGTTTTTGCGAAATTTTCGTTTCGATCTAAATACGCATACATTTCTTATAAACAATTCAAGCAACACACGTCATTTTGATTTGAAACGGTACTATTTCACAGTCATTTCATGCGATATTCGACTCTAGAGACTAATACTTTGAGTTCAATATCACAAAAGATTACGGAATCACATAAAACCTTGTGATGAACAGTCCACCGATTGCCCCTTGATTGGTTCATTTAGTAAAACCATATATAGGGACACAGATCAACTTTGTCTAATAACTTCTTACCTGGATCAACATACTACGGGAATAGATCAATATATATGAGATCAACATAAGTATGCCAATTTGGGTAGATCAACATAAATTATGCATCCGATTTCCATACAAATTTTGAAAATTTTATTAACAGTATATCAAATGGTTTTTCTGGCAAACTGGCAACATTGATAATTATTGTACCACTGTTGTCAATTCATTCAGATGTATTCCATAATAGCCAAGTTGTTAAATGGTGTTAAAGGTGGATCAACTTAGTCTAACAACTTCTTACTGGATCAACATAATACGGGAAGAGGACAATATATATATATATATATATATATATATATATATATATATATATATATATTTTACAGATTGAGTAAGTGTAAGAAAATTAGGGGTACAATATATCATTATCCAATTTGAAGGACTTAATTAACTTTTTGAATTGTTCATAATTCACAGTTTCGGTTACACTAATTTTATTTTTGGACAATAATATATTGTACCATCTCACACCATTAGTGATAAGAATTTGATAAGAATATTACCATTCAACACAGAATACCGTGAATGTATCATTTTTACTGGATGAAACAGAACATGATAAAATAATAGGTTAGGTTAGTTTAGGTTTGTTTGATCTTTTCTTGAGTGTTCTGGTTTGATATGGAACCAAACTACATACCGTGCGTAGAAGTGGCCCGATCCAGCTGACGGGTGAGCCTCTGGCACAGGTGTCGCAGGCGCAGCACAGCAGGGCGCAGGCGAGCGGGGGGCGCGGGAAGCGGCGCGCTGAGCACGCTGACCTCGCGCTGCATGCTCGCTAGGCGCCCCCGCTCTGCCAGCAGGGCGCGCTGCAGCCGGGCCAGGCGCGCCTTCTGCCGCCGAACCAGGGCATCTGGACAAAAATGTTTCATATGTCTCATTAGCCCTGATATATTGATGTTAATTCACTTTCATGTTCCTTGTTCCATAGTATGTATTATGTGATAATTGTACTACGGTTTCAGGCCACAATTCAGTAATAAATAAATTACGAGCCTTTAATAACTGTTTTGTTAATGTGACTGATGTCTTTAATATGCCTCTATTGAAGTATAAAGTTGTACGTATTAAAAACTTTAACAGTGCATATTTTAACAACGCCGCTGCGTAAAAGATTGATTGTTTTTGTTTTTCATTAATTTCATTCACTTTGTACCGTTTATTATTTTTACTTTTTTCTTTTACTTATGTAATCAATCTTATAGTTTGTATGGGCTTTCTAGATCCACGCAATGTTTCGCTATTGCTAATGTCTTTCTCGGGCGCCTCTGACTTCTTCCACCATTCACTACTGTATACCACAATGTTACTGTTAAAAAACTACATTACATCAACTTTAATTTGACTCTGTATCTCATTACGGTGCAGAGATATTGCTTTAAGTATTCCTCGGGCATCCCCAACTTCTTCTACTATTTAGACATCTCTAAACACTCTTGGAACTAATAAAAAAAAACTTTTAAATTTTCACCGATGTCAGTCGACTACTTTTCAAGTTTTGCGAGCACAGAGACAATCAAGCTGAATTTTCGTTTATATTAACAATGTTCTCGAACATTCCACAACATCCCAGGATGGACTGGAATGTTATGGAATGCTCGCGAATACTCTTGAATGTTCTAGACTGTTCTAGAAATTTCTAGAGTGCGAAATTTCCAGCCATTATATCTTCAAAAGCACGCCCTTCAGGTAAAAACGGGAACCTTATTCATGGATGGGGGATAGAGGGCTACCACACCATATAACTCCCTTGATTGTACCGGGACTCGTTTCTGAGTTTTAGCAGCACGCACACTGTACACTTACTTTTATAATATATATATATTAGATTATTATTTGTACTATGACTGTCAATTAACTATCCTGTATGTAAATGGCACTTGTGACGTTGATTCTAAATAAGTAAATAAATTAATAAAGGGAAAAGTTATATTCTTAGTACAATTCACTTAGCACAACTTTAGTATAAACTGGTGTTATTTGGTGTCCGTTGTTGAATACAAACTCAAAACGTCTATTGCAAGCAGAGTATTTACGCATCGGGCTTTTGTACTAGTCTTATAAACTTAAATTTCCAATAATAATTCAACATAATAATCAATCTCATAATTTCAATCAAGAATTCAGAATGGAGAAATTCATCATTTAACCACTCGAGCGAAAGCATATTTTTTTTAAAATGCCTTGAGCAATAGATATTTCCATGGGTTTGGTTCGGGATTAGGCCGTGCTTTATTTAATTTAATCAGCTTACTTTGGTTTAAAGCCAACGATTCCATCTATATTTCACCGTTTACAGAACGTTATCTTGAATATTCCAAGAGATACATATTTTGGTATTTGATAGAAGTTTAAATCAAGCTAGCGAATATAAAATTAATTGACAGCGGAAATTTCAAAATAAATTAATTTTAATTCAAATTTGGGTAGCTATAACTAACCTCTAGTGGTAAAGGGACATACTTGTTAAAAATTGTAATTGCATAGATAACCTCATTCTTTAATGGAATATTTTAAGGGTTGACGCATAATGTATATGAAATGAATGATGTTTTAAATTAAACTCGCAGATGTGAACAGTGAGAATTTGGATCTCTAAAAACAACAATAATAATTTGAATGGTCTTTTGGAAATGTTAACCACGATACTCTATAAGACACGGATATTCCCTTTTTCTACAACAATGCTTGTTGATTAGTGCTAACATAACCTGAGCCTTAAGGTGATTTTTCACAAAAATGGCGCTACAAACCATCCAAATATTATAATTATTATAACACAAGGCTTACGTTTTTTACCATGGGCTTTCGGAGAAAGAGTTGGAATGGCAAGGTGAACAAAATCCATATTATTTGTTTTCTTCCAAATGAAAATGAATCCGTTAATCAAAGCTGCACACAATTTGAATAATAACAATCGTTAGAGGCTAGCAAAGCCGCTCACAAATCCCGTGTGCACACTGTTAGATACCATATGCTATAAGGATGTTAAAAATTACAACGCACTAACAATATACTTTCCCGAATGAAGCTTTACTAGGAATTTGTCAACTTTGGTCAATAATCATAAAATAAATATGCACACACACAAAGTGATAAACAGGCAGCACTTATTATCAATGCAAAATATACAGGAAATAAAAAAACAGACAAGTTTTGTGATAGCAAAATACGTTTTTATAGATGTTTAAAAAACGGGGTACTCAGTTAGTTATAGAGGTGAGTCATACTAGCTCATCTTGACACTAAGAACAACTAGTACAAGTATGTAAAAAATACCTGTTTTCTAGTATTTTTCAGTAGTTCTTACTTACCTAACTACCTAGTAGACACATTATAAAATTTTAAACAATACGGTAATTTTTTTTTTAAAGAAAGACTCCCGAAAGAGAGATTCCCGGGTTACGAATAACACGACAATATTTGAAAATCTTCTACTACCATCACAGTAAGTGGAAAATGTTACTTGTGTCGTGATGGAGGACTTAGCCAGCCGAGGAAATGAACTCATAACGCCTGGTTGGGAACATTAGACTATTTATTTATTTTATTTATTAATTTAAACGCCCTGATGCCGGGTTTTTACATGATACATATTTTATATAATTTACTGCATAATACAGTTTACTGCATGCCTACTTTGGCTCAATTTCATAAGAAAACCACCTTCTAAACAAAATTTTGATAGTATAGAAACATGTTGAAACCGATCCAATTGAAAAAAAAAAAAAAAATTATATTTTTGTAACAACGGTTTCAGGATTAACAGTTGTTGCAAGTTTCTGCAGTCTAATAGTGTCCTTCAACAATTATCATTCAACAAAATATAGTTGAGCCTTGATAATCTGAACTAATGAAAAACATCCGTTCGGGCGTTCGGATTATAGCATGTTAGATAGAAAAATTAAATGAAACAGATATTTGCTAAGAAAAATTGTATTTAGTGAACTACTGCATCACATTTTCCAACACCATATAATATATCTTTGATGGGCGGACATAACAGTATAACTGCATTTTTGACCATTTAACGATTTATATGAGAAAATGTGTCTTGTGTATGCCGGCATCAATGGTATTAACAGTATAGTTACACCAGTACTCAAAACATAAATAAACAACTTTGTGCCTATTAAACTAACTTAAAATACCTGAGATAATTGGGTTCATAATAATTTTTTTTTTGCTCTCCTGAAAAGTTACACTTTTGCAGTTATACTCTTATGTCCGCCCATCAAAGATATGAGAAAGCGAATTACAGACACTCCATCTTTCAAACTATCCAAAATGGCACACTTTTGCATTATGGTTAAAGTTTTATGTTTTCGTTTTGGCAAAGGAACCATGTTTACAACCTAAAACACCACGTGAAGCATATGCAGCAAAGAGTAGCGTGCACAGGGCCCAAGAATTACAGAAAAACATAGCATTAGCGGCCTCGTTAAGACGAGAGAGGGGTCGTTAGGCAGTTCGGATTACAGCGACTTTCGTATTAGCCCTGGTACAGATTATCGAGGCTCTACTGTATAGCCGGCTTTAGAAAAAAAAATTTCATAAGGGACGCTCACAACAAGTGCATTTAGTTTTGATACAGCAATTTTGCACAGGTTAGGGTATGTGCTTTGGTGTTTCTTCGACCAATCTAAAGAGGTAGATTTATCATCAAGTAGCAATCTGTGCCCAATGGACGTTTTCCTCCACAAAGGACTTGTGACAAGGTGTGTGGATCCTTTTACATGTATAATATCCATGGTTTCGGTGTATGGCACTTCCGGCATTGGTGGATTTACCGTCGATTGGCCAGATTGACAACCCTGGATTTGTCGAAACCTGCGAACCCACCACTAAAGCTGTCAGTTCGAAACGGAGTAACAGGTGATTCTTTGTTCAACAGTCCAGAGTAGTAGGGGCACCTTGGCTGAGAACCGACGAATACGTTTGCTAATTTCATCATTGTTTTAAAACATGAGACTTTATCCTTGCATATTGGAAATCGGATGACATCTGCTCATTCTGCATCCGAACTGACATTTCACATGCAAAGAGCTGATGACAAGGCTCTCTATCGAAGGAAGATTATTTTTGGGATTTCCTGGCTTCTGCCGCTGAATCCTGCACACCACGGAATTCGACTTTCAACACCGACACAAACACGGTATCACAAAAATTAACGAAGCAAGCCCTATTTTTTGCCAGAAAGAATTCAATATTAAGATGTCTTTTTTTAAATATAATCTTATTTTAAAATCTATTTCCCACTTGTAGCTCTCATTCAACTCCATTGTGTTCTCAATTAAGTTAGATAAGAAGCTATTGATTTTCATCCTTCAATTCTATAAATCTTTTTAACATGTAAAATGTTGAGTGCAACATTTGGTTTGGTTTTGACATTTTAAATATTTTTCCCATGCCATATAACTTTTTTTGAAAAATGGTACTGCCGTTTTCACTTTGGTTAAAATGGATATTATTTCCACTGATTTTAGAGTGCGTTACACAGACAGATTAGGTGTGAGTGTATCTTGTGTCTGTGTCAGCCACGCATGTTAAATTGTCTTAAAATGTATGTAACGCCACGTAACACACATAAAGGAGTCTGTGGTGTGTCATGGGGCGACCCCAAAGGAGTTCTGATGATGTACATTACAAGCTACTCATTTAATGCCGTCTTAGCTAACGCACTCTACTGATCACATATTCAATGACGTTGCATTATCAGATACGGCCAGTAAAACTTTTTCTGTTAAAACTCCACTCGTCTGTAACCCCTTTACAGGTCCATGGCTAAATTAACTGCCGTGTGGCATATTCCTGCTAAATCACACATTCCAGAAAAACAGACATCAATACAAATTCTGTGTTTATATAATGCCCCGTAACAGCCATATACGAGTCATTTTTAGATGAAGTCCATATATGTATCTGTTGTAATACAGATGGTTTTAACGTCTCAACAATTCCGCTTTCATTTCATGTTTGCACATTACATACAGGGCCCGCAGAAAATTATTAGAAATTTCTGGTTGGTAAGAACATGCCAATTTCAGAAAGAAAGAATTATGAAATCCTTTTTCTTCAACAATAATTTATTCTGAAAGACTGATAATCCCATTTGAAAAAACCCATAATACGATCATCTATTTCCTCTATTTTTTATCCGATTTCTGGGACGAAATATTTTGTTGATTCGTCCTTCTGGAGGTGCTGCAATTTGAATGGAAAACTGAGTCACATTTTCACTTGTTCCTAGCTGTGCGGTCTGTACAATGAATGAAGAGTTCTCAAGATAATCATATGTTGTTACAACAGCTGGATTTAGCATATTGTAGGATGCAGAATTGTCTTCCCTGGTCACTAATCTCACAGCAGAATGATTTTTAATCAATCGGTTAATTAAATATGAAACTGATGCCTAAAAAGAAGTCTTATTTTACATAACATGTTTCATTGAGCACACCACTAGATATTGAAACACTACATTTTTAAATATTATGTATAGTGATGGGTAAATTCCCGGGAATTGGTTTTTAAGTAATATTTCCAAAACGGGGAATACTGTGGGAATTTTCATCTGAATGGAGAAATCTTCTCCTACAACGAAATTTCTTGTTATTTACAAATGTATCATATTAATTCATTGGTGCAGAAATTCTAAAAAAAACATTTTTCACTATTTTGTTTTTATGCCATTCACCATGTAAAATTTTATGTATTTTAAAAGAATAAATTGTGAAAATACTTTTGCAAAAAAAAAAATAGAGAGTGTTAACTTTTAGAATTTTGTGAAAATAGGGAATAGTACCTAAATAAGCTGTCAAAATGTTGATATTTGGACCCGGCCGATAAGAGTGTGCACTGCAGTATGTACTGCCATTCCAATTGCGAATTGTGTCTTGTGTGGCCTCAGACGACACATTTGTATTTGTTTTACCCAAGTTCACTTCGAAAGCTCATAACTTCAACATTTTTGGAGATATAGAAAAACTAATTTTACTGTCATTATTGACTCTTTAAATATAATTTATTTTCAAAAGAAAACCTCATTCAGTAAAACAAATCCTGAATTTAGAATTAGGTCGGAGAATATTCCCAGATGCACATAATAATCAATAACTATGTAACTAATACATATATTGTCTCTCCACAATATACAAAGTTTATAAAATCTATATTATTATGCACACAGAAACATAAAATTATTTAATTAAAGTGATATGTCTATAGTAACACAAAGTTAGTAAATTTAACTTTAGTCTGTAATTAAACACAAACTTGTAAGCGAACAATATTTTAGAAACTTGTATGTGCGTATAATAGAAATACTCCTTAATTTTTTTTTTTTTTTTTTTTTCAAATCAAAAATTATTTATTGTAAAATAAAAATTACAAAAGGTGTAGCTTATGGGTAGACCCCATTTCTTCCAGCTAACCACATTTATTTAATACTAGCTTAATATAACTGTCACAGTTATCTAGTATACCTAGTTAGGTGAACCATAATCACAAATAAAGAAACATACTTAACATTATTTACTAGACAAGAAATAAAAATGAGTTTGTTACCTATGGGAGAAGTAGGCGGTGTCTCCGGCATCATTTGTGGAAGTGGAGAGTAAAACTGTCGCCCCTGTGAGGGATGCGGGATCCTGTAGGGGGGCTGCGAGGAGGCGGGGCTCACTGTGATCTGCACGCGGCCCTCAAAGCCTCTCTGTCTAGGGTCCCCCTGGAACTGGAGGTTTCTGTTGTCTATAGAACCGTGTCCAGATGATGTCGGAGTACAAACAGTCAGGTTAACTGAGGTGAAGTTGCCTGGACTAGAATAGTTCCCCCTCCAGGGCTCAGAAAACTGACTTTGTTGCTGTCTATTCCCATGAGGAAGAACATCCATACGGCAATTAAGATTCACAGAAACATTCAATGGGTATGTATCTTGATGAGACCCGTATTCTTCCTTATTGTGGGTCTCTGAAGACTTATCGCAGAACCTGTATTGCTTTGGGGGCTCGTTGTTACCCGGGGGCTCATCAGACTTTTCATTTATTGAATGCTTTTTGCTTTCATCAGCCGGTTCGGCCTGTGCCACTTGAGAACTACTCCCACTCGGGGGCCTTGTCTCGAAGCCACTGAAGTGCGGGTCAGATGAGAACTCTAACGTAGTGGGCCTTTTTAACTTGGTACTAGCCTCTACTGGAGGGTCGTTCTTCCCATCAGTAGTGGGAGAGGCACTTCCAGGAACATTCTTACTATTTTGGTCTTTGAATCTCTTGTTAAGGTCACTTGTGACTTTGTTACTTTTCAATATTTTGTAACATTTGTTATCAGAAATGCAAGCGGTGCAGTTGTTGGAGTTTTCGTCTTTATCGAGGCACTTGTTGGTATTTCTCTCAACACTGGGAACAGAATGGGCGGTATGGGATTCCTGATCACTATCTACATAAACTGGCTCCGTATTACTTACATGACTATCACCCGTAGAATCGACTTGTGATGGCGGACAACTTGGAACTGTAGGATTACCTTCATCACATTCCTTATGTTTGTCTCTTGTTATGTTTTGATTGTCATTTTCATCTAGCTTCTCAGTAAAACTGCTAACACCTTTTTGGGGACATACACTGGAGACTAGGATTATTTGAGGTTTATCGGATTGTTTAGTTATCAGCAGTTGGTTGGGACATTGCTGAGGTAGTAGAAAGTCTTTTCCCTCTTTTTTAGAAGCGGACAGAGATGAAGACGGATACAAGTGAGATATATAGTTCTTGGCTTCACATTCCAGACGTGATTGGCATGCTGATCTATCGTGGCAGTGCGAAGAGATGGTACTAGATACAACATGGTCGGGTACACCAGGATATTGTTGTTTTAGTTCGTGGAAAAGTTGCATAATAGATATATTAGTACAGGCGCATTGGGGGGCACTTGATGCGCCTCCGGAGGGTGCAGACATGGCCGCCCATCCTCGCTTTGGACCTACACAAACAAAAATAAATCAACTTATTGCTCAAACTGTCACTAAAGCGCCTGCACTCTAAGAGGGGCTTAATTCGCAGGTAATTAACACATACAGCTTTTAAGAGGTATAGCCAGGCACTCTGTGTGTTTATAAGGGCGAAATATGTGATATTTTTAATACATTAACACATATTATAACAATATCGAAAACATTTTTACACAAACATACATACCAAATTTAGTCGAAAAGTTTTAATTTTATTCAAATGGAATAAGTTTAAACAGAATATATTAACATCACAGCATGTCACTAGAGTCAATAAATATGTTTTGTAAAACCAAAAATAAATTCGCATATATGTCAACCAACCTCCGCCATATTTACGAACTTTTTTTATGATCAAAATCAAATAGCTGTCAAGTTAAGTACTCATTTTCGTTAGAAGATAGGTACTTGAATAAAACGGGGCAGGTTGTACTAAAACATATATTTGCAGGGGGATTTGCTGTCTCCATTTGATCCGATAACTATAATACAAAATAAGAAATAGATTTAATCATTCTTGATTATGGACGATATATTTTTATTTGTTAACGCTGATTATAGCGGCTTTTACAAAAGAATAACAATTGTTTTACATATGAATATAGAATATACATAGATAAAAATATATATAAATATAAAATACATAAAAGGGAACAATAGAAATAGTAGTATCAACATAAAAAAGTACAATGAGTAGGTTATTATAAATACAATACAACATATTATAAATCCCGAATATTATGTAATAAGTGTTAAGAAATTAATACTTTAAAACTGTATTTGATTATAGTCAATCTGAAAAGCGCTGACAGACAGTTTTAATTAAGTTAGTAGTGTTTGTATGAGGTTAAACTAGCAATGTTTATAGGTTCATCCAAAACATATTTATTTCCAAGTACATGCAGGCGATTCATTATGGAATTGAGTTCAGCGTTAGATCCTGTATTGTTGCAATGATAGGGTAATTTGAAACGAACTGATCGACTAGGTACATGGAAACATATTAACGAAAAAAGTTCAGGGGAGTTCAACAGGTTGGTAACGATTTTAAATAAATAAAATAGGTCTGAACAAATTCTTCTTTCTTTTAATGTATCGAGTCCCAATAATTGTAACAGAGAGGGGTAATTAATGTTTTCGATGAATATTCCCAATTTAAAATTAATATAACTCAAAAATTTATATTGGACTCGCTCAAGGGAATTCTCATGTACACTGTAGTAAGGACTCCAAATGGTGGTGTTAAATTCTAGTTGGGAGAGTGGTTTATTTATGCTAGTTGGCTTCTAACAAGTGAGGTGTAAAGTAATTTGACAGTTTTTAAATTTTTTAAATCCTTTGAAATCCGTAAGACAAATCCTAACATTTACATTGCTTTACTGGTTATATTATTAATATGTTTAATGAATGTTAATTTAGTGTCAAAGGTTATACCAAGGTGTCTTATTTCATCAACAGATAATAAAGTGTGATTATTGAGAAAGTAGGTGAACAACAATGGGTTTTTTTCTGTGGAATCTCATAAGTTGACATTTTTTTTACATTAAGAGTTAATTTGTTTTTAAGACACCAATGAGAGTGGTTTATTTATGACACCAATCGTAAAAGCTATTAATATTAGATTGAAGTGTTCGACAGTCCTCGATATTGTCAATAATTCTATATATCTTCATATCATCAGCGAACATTAAAATGAGAACACGGGTGAATATGTTTGTTACGTCGTTAATGATTAAATTAAAAAGTAAAGGACCAAGATGCGAACCCTGGGGTACGCCACTGGTAGCTTCGAACATGTAGGATAAGTGATCATTAATACAGACAGGAGAGTGGTATATTTATGCAGACAGTTAACTGAAGCCTACGAAAGTAACTCTTAACCAAGATAAAAGGTTTCCATTAAAGCCGAGTTAAAAAAGTTTATTAATGAGGATTTTATGGCAGACCTTATCAAACGCCTTACTGAAATCGGAATATATAGAATCAACTTGTTGTTTGTTGGCAAGTGCATTAGAAATGAAATTTTCATATAATGTTAGGTTAGTCAAAGTTGATCTGCCAGAGATAAAGCCGTGTTGACAAGTTGCGATACAAGAGTTTACAAAGAAGCAGATTTTCTTAAGAATCAATTTCTCAAAAAGTTTAGGTATAGACCAGTGGTCGGCAAAGTGCGGCTCCGGAGCCGCATGCGGCTCTTTGGCTCCTTGAGTGCGGCTCTGGCACAAATATCCACGGCCAGCAGGTATCAGCAGGTTTCAGGAGTTAAAAACAGCAGAGCGACCTTAGCATTCGTCAAAAATCCTCTTAATGCTACGATAACTGAGTTGACATTTTTTCCTTTTGATATTGACATTGACATTGGTAACTTTGAAATACAATTGTAGAATTTAAAAAACAAGGAAATATTGAGCTCTAAATTTCAACGTCTTTGTATTGGTTTTGAAATATTGGAGAAAAACAAATGTGATCTTAGTTCATAACACAAGTGGTCTGCGTTGAAAGACCCGGAGAAGGAAGACATGATCATTTTCAACGTCTGGAATCAATCTCATGATTAGCTGAAAAAACTCGCGTTTGCTTTTCTTTCGCTTTTTGGTTCTACATATTCATGCGAACAATCTCTTTCAAGCATGAACTTTATCAAGAGTAAACTGAAAAGTCGTCTTATTGATGACAACCTGGAATCATGTCTAAAATTAAAAACAACAACATACAAACCTGACTTACTGAAAATTTCCAAGGAGATGCAATGACATTGTTCGCATTAAGGACGAGTTGTTTCGGAGGATTTGAACAATTCATCAAATTTCAATGTTGATTTCCGGGTTCTGTGAAAGCCCTATTTAAGTTCTGTTATTATATCAGTATAGGGTAGTTGCTTGACAGAACTGAAATAAAAACATAACTTGAAAAAATCTTTCACAGAACCTGAAAATTAACTTTGAAATTTGAAGAATTGTTCAAATTCTCCGAAACAACCCGTCCTAAGTGTTTGTCAGTCATTGTCAGTATTTAAATTTATGGATACCTTACTTTCATATTATTGTTTATCAACGAATAAATTATTATTAATTGTGAAATCAAGTTTTTTTCAGTGTTCCCGTAATTTAATGAAGGTCTAAAATTATAATAAAGGTTTAGTAAATTAAAAAACAGATTTGGCTCTCATAATTTTTTTTTTAACTTTGTAATAAACATATTTGGCTCTTTGGCCAATAAGTTTGCCGACCACTGGTATAGACGATTGAATACAGATAGGCCGATAATTTTCAACAAAGGATTTATCACCACTTTTAAATACAGGAGTTAGGTAGCAGTTTCCATATTTGTGGAAAGTGTCCTGTGGAGAGTGACTTGTTAAACAGTATATTAAGCGGAACAGATAAACTTTGGACACAATTCTTAAGTAAGATGGAAGGAATCTTATCAGGTCCCGAGCTTGTTTTGGGTTCAAGTGATTTAATACAGACTATAATGTCTTCAATATCAATGTGTATTTGCGATAAGTGTAAATTTATATCCGAATTGAAGTACGGAATTAAATCATCTGGAATATCAGGTTCATACACGTCCTTAAAGTAATCAGCAAACATGTTAACAATTTCATAAATTTTTCTGGAGCTGTTTTGTCTGTAACGTATATTAGCAGAAATACCAGCATCATTGTTTTTCATTGATTTTGTGTATTTCCAAAAGTATTTTACATTATGAAGTATCGTGTTCTCAACCGAATTAATGTAATTTTTATAACATCTTTGGTCATTTTTTTTGCAATCTCTTCTAATATTGTTGAATGCCATATAGTTGGGAATGGTTCTGTGTTCTTTATATTTTTTATGTTTTTCTTTTTTAATAACTGAATTAATTCTTTGCTGAACCATATCGGATACTTTGTACTTTATGATGAATTAGAGGAATTGTGTCGGAAATGATACTATTCAGTTGAGAGTAAAATAGTTCTATGCTATAGTTGAGATCACCTTCCTTGAGAACAGACCAATTTACTTTGTCAAGTGCATGATTAATGTCCTGGTAATTAGCATTAATGAAATTACGACTACAATTTTTAATTAGGGGGTCACACTCTATTGTATTAGGTACTAGTATTGTAAGTTGAGGGTGGTGATCAATTGGGTCAAAGGATTCGTCTGACTCATAGACTTTTATATCCTCATCAGTAGAAAAAATTAAATCAAGTATCCGATTACTGCAATTAGGCACATTGTTACATTGAAATATACCTAAATAGTTCGACATGTCTAAGATTTCTCTCTCGCACGCCGTTAATGGTAAGTAATCGAAATCATTAAATTTACAATTAGGTAGGTTATAATCACCGCAAATTATAATATTGTGATTAGGGTGGTTAGATTTGAGTAGCTCGACATCTTCACAGTGATTTTTATACATTATTATATTGAAATTTGGTGGAATATATAATATGATAGTTTTTTTGGATTTATCATTTAACATTACAAAAATTTGCTCAACATCATTGTTTTTGTTTTTTAATAATTTCGATGAATTTTTATTTATTTACTGCTAGGTATCAGGACGCCTCCTCCTTTTGATTTGGAACTGGTGTTCCGATTTCTGTCAACTCGGTAGATACCTACTGTGGTTAGGTAGACCGAGCTCCGCTGAGTATATCGATGGTTCCAGCCAGGTCTCAGAGAGTATGATGATGTCCTGTGTGATGGTGGGTGCATTAGTTCTAAAGTCGCTGAGTTTAGTCCGAAGTCCCCTGACGTTCTGGTAGAAGACGTAACGTGGCGCGGTTATAAGTTTTTTGGTATATTGGTTATAATTTTAGGTCTATTGTTGATATATTTAATAATTAAATTATTTTCTCCCTTGCTTTTTCGATCCTCCAGCTCCTTCCACAAGTTTTGTACTTCTTGCCGTTGAAGTATTGTTAGGTCGTTCTTGGTCTTGATAATTATATTTCCATACGGTATTCCTTTTTTCTGTAGAACAGTTCTGGCTTGATATTTATCGGACAGTTCGACCTTGATGGGGCGTGTTTTATTAGTAGTAGGTAGTTGTAGTAATAAAAATTGGACAATTTAAATGGTGCCGTTTTCTTTAAAATCATCTCAAGAACGCTGTGGTAGTAAGTAGGACTAAAACTAAAATAAAACGTTATATTTCAAAAGTACTTACCTACCAATATATTATTATAATATTGGTATGTATTCAAAATATGTATATATATATTATTGTAATATTTAGATTGGGCGCGCAAGGCAGTCAAAATTTTGGGGAGCCAATTCTTGCAAATCATAATAAAATGAAAGTTTACGTTCCTCTTCAGTCTTCAACATGCTCTAAATCAGTCATTCTCAGTCTACGGGACAAAAAAGATTGGAGACCTCTGATGTAAATTAATATGATAAATTTGTAAATAACATGAAATTTCGACGTAGGAGTTTCATTTCTTGAGGTCTCTTTCTATTCTAGACTATTTCAATTTTGAATTAATTTTTAATCGTAAAAAAATATTTCGCAATCAAAGTAAAGGATCCATATTAGTAGTAAGTGGTGGCAAGTGACATGATTGATACTCACTTACGATAAATCAGGCTGGATCTGTTAACCAGTCAAATTAATTGATTTACTGAAGCTGGTTGGGTAGCTCGCATTTCTTCAGCTCGATTCAAAAAATTTTACAAACTGTTTTTTTTTTTTTTTTTTTCATAATTTGACTTTAGATCACTTTTCAAAAGTGGGTTGAATTGCCACTGTCCTGGGTTACCATAAGTGGCGGCTCTTCTATGGAGGTCATTTGGTCAATCACCTCCCAAAAATATGCTGCAATATTATTAAATTAAAAATGGATTTATCAAACTACCCGATTATTAATTTAGCTTTAAATATTCGTGCGGATTCGTACAGTAATAGAGGGTTCCAGTGGCATCTAGCGTCCAAATGAAAAGCTATTGAATATACCAACTGTGGGCCCATTTAAATTTTGTCCCCCAAGTTGCCGTGGGACTTTTATTATATTCCTACTTGGTAAATTTTTTTGTATAAATAATATTTTATTTCCTAATTTTTTATGTAAAACTGCACAAAAGTCGCAACTGCTCCTAACCGTTTGGAGACGGTGAAACTATGGCATCCCCAATCGGGGTATGTTGTGATGCTGAAGGTTGTGAAGAGGGGAAGGAGATGGGGAAGAAGAAGGTGGAGGGAGTACCTAGCTATTCAGATCTGGTCACTAAACACGGCCAAAGCCATTTCAAGAATCGTTTCAATTCTGAATGTTGGTCTTACACCAAGGCGATACTGAGAGTATCTTCCACTCTGTAACGTGCCGCATATATATTATTTACATAAAGTATTTTTATTATTTTTAATGAGTAAATTGTGAAATAACACAAAATTATCAAATAAAATTTACACATGCCGGGATTCGAACCCACGACCTCCAGCTTGCTGGTAAAGAGCCTTACCGCTCGACCACGGAGGCCGTAGGATTCTGTTAAAATAATAGTTAATTCTTCCTACAAAACAACTTTTGACTGTCTAATATGGATACCTTATCGTGATAAAAAAAACTGTTGGTACACAAAAACTAAATGTAAAAGAAGCAAAGAAAAATTACGATAATCAATAAAGATAAAGCCGGAATTTCAGTATTTTTTCACTAGGCTTAAATTTAACTTGCCACGGCTCCTCTTAGAGGACAACTTGATAGATGTAAATATCCAGTTACTCTCTGTTAAGAGCCCTTGGTATCTAGCACGGTCGATCATTAAAGGATTTATCGATGATGTCGATAACTTGTTATCACTCCCGAGCATGACTCCAGATCTCTAACTTATAGACAAAGTTGAATAAATTAAGAATATTTAGTCGTTGTGAACTATTTATTGTTTGTTCGTCGGCGAACTGCAGTCATGCTTGGGAATGATGACAAGTTACCGACATTATCGATAAAATATTTAACGATCGACCATGCTAGATACCCTGATAAGATAAGCCTAGCGATACCATTCCTAAATTTGGTATATCCGGCTACCGGGCCATAACCAGATGACAACATTAGTTTATGAAAACATTGGAAATCACCTTACCAACATATAACATTTCATAAACCCAAACCATTCCAGTCAAACTATGTTTCCACACATCAACCTTTAACACATCATTCACAGATGGCCACCGAACAAAATTTATTTATTTGCAAAAACAGTATAAACCAGAACTTTGCAATATCGGTAATTAAAAATTACAAAAAAGTGAATAACAAATACATTTACAAGTGGGACAAAAAAAAAGTATCAAATGTAGGTTTACAATGCTAAGTCTTGAATAATAATATTTCACGTATACGTTGTAGGACATGTGGAAAATATCCATATTTCCTGCGAGGCAGTTAATTAACCTAGTGATTCTTCCCAAGGGCATCACCATTGGTAAGTTCGTTCTGCACCTAGGAAGAATCAAAAGCCTGTGTTGGCGGCCTCGCGCAAAATTATCCGGGACATAGAATCCTATTTTAGCCAAAATGTCTGGTATTGAGACTAAACCGTTTAGAAGCTTATACGCCATCAGGAGTAATGCAACATCCCTTCTGGAACTAAGACTGCATACACCCAGCATTCCCGTGTTAAATGCTGTTGGAAACAGCCATGGGTAATAATCAAACTCTCTCATGTAAAGGTATCGTAAAAATTTCTTTTATATCTTCTCGACCATTAGTACATAGACAGTGTCCTCTGGCCTCCATACCTGATCTCCCCAGACATACCATCACTGGACAAACTAAATCCATAGAAAATCATTTCTCAGATTTTGTATCTCATGACACCATCTGTATATTGCTACATTAACTATTTTAAATGCTATAAAATAAAAACAGACTAAAGAGCTATGCAGTTTATGTCAAACGATGTCACTATCTATCGAACTCTAGCACATTGTAACAAAACATTTCTTGGATAGAATAATTATTTCAAATTGAGTCTCCTTTGTGAGTAAAATAAAAAAATGTATCTATTTTTTATAGTGAAACTTATACCATTTTAAAAACAGAATAAAACGAGCTGTTTTTTGCCATAACATGCCCTCCAGGTCAGGGTGGTACATTTTTTTACAGTATAAAGTCAAAATGAAATATTTTTTTCTATTAATTTATGACAAAAATATTTTGTTTTCCCTACGTAAAGCTCATCTACTTTATTTTTGGATTGTGATCAATAGCAGCATTATTCAGGATTACAGGATACAGATTGTAAAATATGAAAATTTGTAGTTGTGGCATTAACAGAAGTGACCAAAGTTGTAGATTTTCCCTAAATTTACACCTTCGAACCTAGATTTTTTACCGAGGTCATATTATACGAGATATTCTGATTAGTCACGAGCTGGCCCTTATGATATTACTCCTTGAAAGGTTGGCGTCGAATTTTGGGACACGTTGTATGTATAAGATGATAAATGAAAACATAAACATTATTATTTTTTGTATAATATAGATTTATTTTATATTGATAACATACAATCTAACAATTGTTTGACAATTACTCATTTTTGGTTAAACAATAATATCTATTTTCAATTATAATAATATTAGTGTCACTCTAATCAGAAAATTGCAGTTGTATTTTCTTTATGTTACATAGATATTAATTTATTCTTAGCACAAATAACTAAGAAATGGGTAATATTATGAATACAAATCAATAAGATTTTGGGGAATGTTAACTTTGGTATCATATTTGTTGATTCTTATTAATTAAAAACATATCAAGTAAACATCCGTACTACAATTAAAACAGAGACCGCGAAAGTTTCTTAAATAAACTAAGTTTCAATTAAAACAATAAATAGATTTGGCTGATATTTAAACATACTAAATAAACTTGGAAAAATTAACCATATTATCTTAAATTACACTGAAAACTAAAATGCATAGTACTTATGTGAAATCTAATATAAATTATTAAGATATTATACAAAGTCATACTGATCAAGATGTCGTTATTAAGCGCTAATATAATATATAAATATATAAAAATACTAAAAATATTTTACAGCTTAAACAAATAACTTATCGAAAGTTGAGAAGACATGGTTCTGTTGGAGAGTTATTGTTGAAATAATTTACAGCTTAAACAATAACTTTTTAGAAGAGTTGAGAAGACATGCTTTTGTTGGAGAGTTACTTCAACAATAACCCTCCAACAGAACCATGTCTTCTTATCGAAAGTTGAGAAGTTCTGTTCGAGAGTTTTTGTTGAAATAATTTACAGCTTAAACAAATAACTTATTAGAAGAGTTAAGAAGACGTGGTTTTGTTGGAGACTTACTTCAACAATAACTCTCCCACAGAACCATGTCCTCTTATCGAAAGTTGAGAAGTTCTGTTGGAGAGTTATTGTTGAAATATCTCGAGGATCAGCATGTTCTCGATAGTGAGAAGTTTTTATTGAGATTGAAACCAAAATTAATTAGGCCACAAATTAATTTACATGAATTTAAACAGACAAGTTGAAGTCTGCGTTGGATTTCAATGAGCAAGGTGGTTAATTTAGTCCTCAAAATTGATAAAGTGGGATTGCTTTTTTAAATTACACTATTAGGTTTGTGGTAGATCAAATAATAATAATAATTTTTAAAACCTTGTCAGTCTAGAGGGAGACAGAGAAATACAGGAAGACACAACATTACCATTATATTATACACATGCATGTATACAATCGACCTTGGGAAAAATCACCAGTAGCCACAAATCCAAGATGTCCACACATGTTATGAAAGAAGGTTAGAGAAAGGTCTGACAATATCTGCAGTACTAACATACAATACAGGTTTACAATAGGTTCAAGTAGATTCAGTAATAATATATATATATAATACATACTTAGATTTTATTAAGCTCGTGTGTTTTCATTCAAGAGAAGCATAAAAGATTTGAATATGTAGGTGATTTGTTGTCGTTAGTGTGAGGATGAAGAACTGGACTTTAATATGACATTAATTGAAATCCACACAAATGTTGTAAAATGCTGTAGATGATTGTGCTATTCAAACATTTAGTGGGTCAAAAAATAATCTATCGATTTTCTTATGATTTAAAAAGTGATATTTTACATTTGCACTAATGAGTTTGTAAAACATAACATTTCGTATTGTTTAAAAATCATTTAACCATGATTGAAACAGTGGCTTCTTTTATTTAGATATGAATAAATATATAATATATATTTTAAGAGCATAACTACGTAATATATTTATATTTTAGTTCACAGAATATTAAAGGCAGGTCTAGATAGATAATAATTACAGTACCTATGTATATGAATAAAGAGTTTAAACAGATGTATGAAGTCAGACAATTAGTTTTCTTATAGAATTATTTCATCTAACAAATAATTTAATGTATACATTTTATATTATAATACTAGAATCATAAGTCATTTATCAAATTATGAATTGACATCAAAACCTCTGATTTGGTTAAGGCGTAATAACAACATTAATATAATCAGAGTTAATTTTTCCTGATATCGTCTTTTCATTTTATGGCAAAATCATGTTTTATGTTCAGAAGACCAAGTGAACTGGCATGACATTTTTTCATGGTACAAGGTTTATTTAATATGTTTATCTAGTTTCGAGTAATGGGTGCATGTTTTGTGCAACAACCATAATTTAAGTGTTTCTTAGAAGATACAGAAACCTTTGGAATAATTCAACCAAGTGTTATTTTTTTTATCTATATATTTGAATGGCATGCTAACATTTATAATTTCTTACTTTTGATGGTAATATTATATTCTTAGTTTGTAGAAATATTTATTAACAGTAAATATATTGTGTATAAGAATAGTAGATTTACTTAAAATCTTTAAAAACTTTTTATGTATAAATATTTACAGCATTTTATTGTTTTACCTACAGTATTCAAAGGATCATAAGATGATCGTATTTGGGCGGTCACTGTCACTGTACTGTCACTGTACTGTCACTGTCACAGGCTAATATCTACTTATTTTAGAATTACCTATTCCAGAAGTTTTCTTATTGTGCGACCCATTAAATGCATTGTAACTTCTCATTACTGGTTTAAATCTACACACATTACTTTCAATAATACACATAAGCTAGTCCTAAGACAAATCAAAACAAAGTGAAATAATCAAAGATGGCAGCAATTTATTAAGCAAACATCCAGATAGGTAGGTACTAATAATTTAATCTAAACAGCATGTTCACAATCTACTGTGATAAATACCTACTATCTTGCATTTGAATAGTTCATAACATTTAACATATATTAAAATAGACGTTTTGAGTGCTTTTCAAAGTGCCAAAGTTGTCCACACCGAGATTTTGACAAAGTTATATCAAATTTCAAGAATATTCGGTAAACACCTTGAAAAATTAAAGATATTATTATGTCTGGGATAATCTCCTATGAATAGGCCAAATAGACTTCAACGACTGATTGATAGATGATTGTGATGAAGGAGTAATAGTTGAACAATGCAGATATTTTTCAAAATAACAATGTAACTTATTAGTTTATGTCCTTTGATTTGTAGATAAAATTATAGAATCTATTTCTTTACACCAACCAACACAAAGTAAGGTAAATTAAAGCTGCATTATCTAACAAAATAATGCTTTAATATGGATCATAAAATAAATCTAATATAAAACAGGAAAGATGATTTATTTAAAATACTAATAATACTTAATACTAATTAATATTTAAACCAAAATAAATAAGCATGTAACATAATAATATATACAATGTTCACTGATGACAATATGGGAAAATGGTAACATTACCCATCATTACTAGTTCCTTTAAATGCACAAATACTATACCTGTTAAGGTAAATTGTTCAGAATCATTCGATAATTGCATTTTCAATAAAACTTGATGCTTTCTTTTCAGTGAAGAATATCCATGATATAGAGTAGATTGCAACCAATACTCTAGTCATATGTAGATTCTTCACAAAATAAATGTCTCAGATAACCAAATGCATGATTTCTTTAAAATTCACAAGTCACATAGTGTTCATGATTTATTTGTTCCACCAGTTAAGATGTCGGGCGATGCCTCATGCGGTGTCTTCGCAGCCGGTGTACTCCTTGAGGAGATCTCGTAACCTGTTGATTTCTTTAGAAGAAGCCGACAGTTCCCCCTGGAGAGTCAGTTCTCTCTCTCGGAGATTCTTGATGTCTCGTTGGCATGTCTGCAATGAACAAAAACATCACAATTATTAAAATAAATCACACATTTTCGAATGCAAATGAAAGAGAGAAGAGACAGATAGATTTAGATAAAATAAGAATGTGGCCAAAGGGTGATATATCATCCCTGGGATTTACTTACAGGGACCATTGCCGGGGATGTAAGAGGGTGGCGGGGGCAATATAAAGGTGCTGAATAAAAGTTGCTAGCCAAATTATTTTAAAACATTTTTCCGCTTGACTTTAAAACAACCAATCATGTATTTTCAACAATATTTTTACAAGAAAACATACAAAATGATTATTACAACTGATTGATTTTCAAGACAGTTGTTTTTCAGCTATAAAAATATCAGTTCTCAAATATTTTGCAACAATTTCATTGTTATTACATTTCACTTGTATTACCCAAAATCAGGGGGCGGTGGGCCTTATAACTATGGACAATTCTGATTCTGACGATGGATTGTGCTTTAAAAAGATGCACTGCTGAAGTATCCACTGCCAAAACTCAGATTTAGATTGTGATAAAGTATGTATTTACTCATGAGTAGTTTTACATACCACATTCTGCCTCAACAGGTCCAGCTTATCACACTTGAGGCGGGCCACCTCCTGGCGCAGTGCCTCGGCCTGCTGAGCGCACAGGTGCGGGGAGCAGGCTAACGCCCCCGACTCGGCGTGCGTGGTGAAGGTGGGCAGGGAGTCGGAGGCGGACCCGCTGAGCGTGGCGGAGGGGCTCTCGGCGCACAGCGAGCAGGCCTTGGTGGTGGCCTCCGCCGAGGACATGGACTCCAAACCTGTGTCCGAGTCTACGTACACTCCTCCACCTAGAATTTGGACAACTTCGCATTGAATTATGGATTTCTCGCTCTACTGACTTATCTTGTTGCTAATACAATTCTACAGGGTTATCTGCGCAGGTGACCAAGAGAGGAGCCAAAGAACAAACGACTTCTTGTATCCAAAATATCTAAGCACAGTAGCGACTCTTTCTTCTACATAGATAAGTGTGAGGATCTGTATATTCTAACTAAATATGGAATGATGAAATACCTATGTAAATTTAATTCTGTGGCTTAAAATATCAAAGTCCAGATAGAAAAAGTTCTTAACAATGTAAACATTGACTGTTTTATCACAAATAGTATGGCTATAAAGTAATACATATATATATTTATGCATGTGAGTACAAACATAGTCTTAACTAACACTAGTAATGATTGACTTTGGTATTTTTAGCATTAGTTCTTTTTAAGAATAATTACAACCATAAGTAATAATATTTAATATTTGGCTAATTTATATAGCGCCGTTTTTGTGAGAAATCACCTCAAGGGCGCTGTGATGATGGTGGAATGTAGTACGAAATAAATGAAACTCACTCATAGGTTCAAGATCTATGCTGTTGAGGCTGGAGTCATCGCTGGCCTCGGAGAGGGGTGGGGGGGCGGGGGCCGAGGGGCGTACTGCCCCTCCCCCCAACTCGGGGCTGCTGCCCCCCGACACTGATTTACACTTCAGGCCCCCCGACGTGCCATTACTGAATGATCCGCTGCCGAGGCTCGATTTTGATCGTCCACTCTGTAAAAATACAACAAAAATTAACATCAAATTTTATAACATCTTTATAATTTTTTTTTTCAGATAAACTGATGTTTCAAAGTTCAATAGCTCATGATGAAAATGATTTAATGAGGTGAAAATAGATGGATTAACCTATAAATTTAAGACAGTAGTGTGAAATTTTTTTTTTTTTTTGTAAATCAGGATAGTTTACTAAAAAAGTTGGGAATAGATAGGTACCAAAAAATAATAAAAATATTAATTCCGGTTGTGTAACTGTCCGTGCAACTCTGGTTCAATTAACTCAGATTTGCTTTTTTAATTTAAATCAGTTCCAATTTTGAAAGAATTCAGACAAGCGATAAAGTACCTAAGTAGGTACCGATAATATAATATTTTTAACAGAAAATTATTTTAATTGTTATTTTAAAATATGAGCTGATTTGTCAAGAATTGAGACTATCCCGTAATTTTTCACGGGTCTGCACTAGTAATATTGTATTCTTGGATTCAAGATCTCTACAGCATCTATAAATTTAAAAATATATTGTTTTGTTGAAGGAATGAATTAACATTTTGACGAGAGGTTTAAAGAAAAAACCTACATCTTGTCTATGACATCAGTACAGTGACTAACAAGATAAAACGTAATAAATTGTATTGTGGTAAACTTGTAATCGCGAGGAACAGTAGTTGAAGTAGGAAGGAACAAGCGTCATGGGTATTAAAAGATTAACACTTACATTAGGAGTGGGTGTTTCCTGAATGCTGGGTTCTTTGGATTTTTTGCTTGTGAGTGTGCCATGTCTGTTTTCGCCAGACAAATTGGTATCCACACTCTGAGATCTGTAAACAAAGAGGAATATAATTAGAATAATTCAATTCTTACAACATTTTTGTATTATTAATGATGGCACGGTAAATTAATGATAAATAAGTTGGGTTGGAACAAAGTTGGAATACCTTTTTATAAATTTATCTCTCGCTATTTTAAATTGAACATCTTTTTTTGCCATTCGTTTACGTTAAGTACCTAACCATAAAACGAATTTACAACTACGTACGAACTGTAGTAAGTAGGTACCTAACTGCATGCAAAGGGGTGAACAAAATTACAAGGGGAATCATTAAAAATAAGAAAAAAACATTTTTACCTCAATCTGTCCCTACTTATATTTAAATGTTTTTTGGACATCAGTTTTTTAAAGCACTTATCAATGAAACTAATTATACCACTATCTAGGAACTGTAGTAGCTACTTAACTACATGAATGTATGAAAGGCAAAGGGGTAAAATAAGGGTGGGTATCATAAAAATGATCGCTCTAACTCTCATAGGTTCCCAACTAATGGGTTTTCTGTGGGGTCAAAACAATACAAAATATTTTTAGTAATGATGTAATTTTTTATAGAAGTTTGAATAACATCTCAATTTAACCAGATATAACCTGCTATTTTCGAAAATTAGATTCTTGAATCTGCGGAACGGTTGCTTAGCTCGTAACCGGTAACATATTTGTTGAAACATTATCAAAATACCTCAATTCTGGGTCGCTATATATATGCAATATCGAAAAATTACCATGCCCTTCTAGTTCTACTACCGTTTACTTCTACGCAAGTATTTCTGTAATTTAAAACGGTTGAGAATGACATAATGTTGGCATTAGCGACAATTCAACCGCGAATTTCGATGCTTGTTAAAAACCTAAAAATTCAATCATAATCAAAAATCTATTTTCGATGTGTTCATACCTATAAACATCATTAAACATAGGAATAAATTGGGCAGGTTATAAATTTCAGAATTCACAGCACAAGAAGAAATTCCCAGCATCCCCTGTCGGGGTCGCGGTCACTTAGCTTTTCTGAAATGGGGTCGCGATCCGAAATAAATTGGAAGCCCCTGCTGTAATGTTTTAACTATAGTATCGACCTACCTGACTTTAGAGATGATTGCTTTCTTCACGGTGTCAATAAACCTTGCTCCAGCTCCTTCCGTCTTGACCCCTTCGGGTCCAGGAGAGGCTGCTCCCTCAGTCGTGATCCCCGTCACCATCCCGGCCCCGAGGAACTCCTTCGTTTTCTCCTTCAGCTCCTCGGCCAGGCTCTGCAGCAGGGAGGCTCTGGTCCTCTGTTCCAGGCGGGCGAACTTCTCGGCCTTGTAGCAGGCGTTCTCGGCGTTGATCAGCTTCGTCAGAAGGAACTCTTTGAATTCACTGCCCTTGTTGAAGACAGCGGGAGTGGGGAGTGTTGGACCGAAGAAGGGAACGTCATCTCTGGCGGTCACTGTCACCCGATACCTGAAGAGAAAGAAGTGAAAAACATTGAGGATGGGTTGTTTCACATTCAAAGGTAACATGGTCATCAAATGGACATTCAGCGTCCTTTTGTTTTTTCCCCCGTAAGGACTTTTGAAAGGTTCCCGTTAAATATCGATGCTAAGTTCGTTTCAGCTTTTGAAGAAATCGTGATCAGCAAAAGGGGACAATGACATAGTTGTTAAGCTTGTCAGCTTATTACCGTTTGAAAGAAAGCTGAAAGTCACTTAGAATCGGCGTTTAACGGGAACCTTTCAATCGTCAAAAAAACACTGAATGGCCATTTGATAACTTTGTCACACGTGAATTTCTGCGAAACAACTGGTCTAACATTGAGCCAACAAAAAATCATACTATTATGTTTCGTGAGCTGTTGCTTTTTCTGACAAGGTTAATAAAGGTTTTTTTGCTTGTTTTTTTTTCTATAAAATTAAAAGATAACTGCCGTTCTTTACGACATTAAAAGAAGATCGTGATGTTTTACACAACTTTCAAAACATTATCTGATTAAATGAATTGCTTTATTTCTGTAAAAGTCGTAAAAGTATAATCTATATTTTCATATCTGGTTTATATTATAAAAGTTTGGTTGCCTTCTCTTTGCGAAAGGTTAATTTATACCGTGAGTCACATAATACGGCTGGTTGGCTGGTTTGCCCTATGCAATGGGTATACTTTGCGGTTTATGAGGTCAGATCGTGACTCAGTACCTACCGAAATATCAAATGTAAATAGAAACTACATCATGTCAATGTGTGAAAGCGGCTTCAATGACAAAACAAATTACAGGCTTGGGTACCTACGTACACAACGCGTACAACCGCAATCATCTTAAAAATAACATACATTATATCATATAAGTACCTACCTACAGTACCTACTACCGCATAATGGCATAATATTATTGTTTTCCGACACAGGCCACGACCGCGACGTATGGGGCGTACATTTATTTACGAGACTTCCATTACGTTACTTAAAAAAAAATGACAATATTTTACTGTAACTTGAGAAAAAAAACTCCACGATTACATACGGCAAGGACGTTGTACTTTCCCTATAAAAAAGTTGACAAACATCGTAAATGGAAGTTTTACTTCCCAGATTTTTAGCCAAAGAATTTTAATGCACGTAGTACTAAAAAAAACATTTTAGTTCTAGTTCTATTTAAATTTAGGCGTTTTCTAGATTTGGTTGAGATAAATGTTGAAATAGACAAGCCGAGGAAATAAACCTGTAAGACATCGTGATTAATCCAGAAATTGTAGAAAACTGGCCGTGGGAAAACTAACTGTGGAATGACATCAGACAACAACCTCTAGCTTTGCTGTTAGTAGAAAATACTGTTAGCAGCGACACTTAACATGGAATGTGTACAAAGTACGAACTAGGTTCAGTCAATAGGTAATGGGTAGGTACTGTACTGCAAACAATACCAACATTATAACATATTGAACTTGGTGCATTTTTTTCTTTAAGGCAAAACATAATATTTTACGGGAGTGGCAACCTTGCAACTATACCAATATATAAGTCAATAAGTTACCTACATGCAATGCAATAACACATTGTTATCGTCGTTATTAAATTTTATTTCAATCTCTGTTTTATTTAATAATCAGGTATAATAATAACAAACTTTATCGCGACGCATTTGAAAACAAGGCTCGTAGTTACCAAAGCCAATTTGTCATATTCAGTTATATCCGTTTTAAACCCATGGATATTTGCCGCTAGGCCCTGCAGGTGGCTTATATTGGAATTTGATCACTTTTATTGTACACTATAAATAAATCACTCACTTGTAGACATTGTCAGACGGACGTAAGAAACAAAGGTTTTAGCTGCAGTAACAAATTTTGACAAATAAATCAAAATAATCTAATAACACGGAGAAAAATGAGTATTGCTATTTTATTAAAAATCTCTTCAAATCATTGGTAATCCGGTTAAAAACGGGGTTGCAGGCCGTTTTCTAATAAACTTATAGCAAATTTCTAAAATATAGGAAGACGTATTTATGCACCTGCATTATTTGCCTTGAGAATATACAATGACGAAATGCGGAAATATTATGATTTTTATGAACACATTTTCAGACATCATGATAATACGTTCGTTTTTTACTAAAAGTTTATTGGGAAACCTTTCAATCCATTCGTTAAGGCCTGCAATCCTATTTTTAACCGGATTACGAATAATTTGAAGAAATTCTTAATAAATTAGCAATATATTTTATTAGTAATTTTTCTTCGTGTATGCTTCCAAAAAAAAAAATTATTGGTTGGATGGTGTATAAAAATGAACAGGTGAACATTGTACTACTAACTCAAGTAATATCTCTAAGTACCTAAAGCATATTTCAGCAAATCGAAAATGCATACCTCAAAAATTGGTTTATTTATGTTCATGACTGAATGGACATGACTTTAGAAGTATTATTATCGCCTCAACACCTTATCTGATTTGATGTGTCCTTGATGCGGAATACTAAACTGTTGCTAATGTGCACGACGATGCAACAACTATTATATTGAAAGTTATCCAGACATTCACTGAACCGATTTCACAAGATTATATTGAACAAATCTGTAGAGTAAAAAGTTTTACTCCACCTCCTTGAACAAGAGCATTTATTTTTAAATCGTAATCAGTTTATAACAACCGATATCAAAACCCCGGAGGCCAGAAACTATGAACTAGAAACTAAACAACAGACTTTGATTTGTAAAATCTTTAGTTGTTGGCTGGTTGAATTTATTTAAAATGCTACAAAAACTGGTCTTATTCGTTCTAGTAATACGAGTGTGCTAAGCTTATTAGATAAGATATTGTATGTTTATTTTTTAATCAGTGTTCACAATGCTTTCCGCAATATGAATTTGTATGGAAACGGTATAAAGTGACCCATATACCGGTCAATATGACTAAGATGGTGTAACAGGTCTCTTCGGCTGAGAGCTGAGAGGAATCACTTTGTAATGAGCTACTATTGACTAATGGGCATGATGAGATCTCAAAACCGGTTGTAAACCATTGAGAAGGTGTCATCGTCTCTCTTGATGTTTGTAAACTTTGCGCGAGCTATGCATTATTAATAGATACTATTACTACTGAGACTGTTGTGTAAAAATCAAGCACGACCAAACAGATTTCTATTTCTATTGCCAAAATAATTATAATGAAAATTGGGGCAGGTACTTTCTTAGATTGATGCATATTATGCATTTGTTCTATGTATGTTGATGTTGGTACTAAACAAAAAAAAAGGATTTGTTTTTTGACAGGATAAGTGGCGGGAAAATAGTATTGGAGGGAAAATTAGTAGTGATAACAGAGAAAACATTTAATTAAAGGAGAATAAGCAAAATACAAAAATGTCAAATGTGGTATTATTACTTATTAAAAATAACCGCAAAATCATAACAATAAAAGTAAATACATAACAATATGAAATACCTACTTATAGTCCGGATTTATATACCTAGTACGGATTTGTAACGTAAGCGGAATAATAATTTTATTATCAATATTCGGAATCAGGTTACCGCGGTCGTTTATTTTGGATACGGCCCAGAAGAAATGATTTCACCAGTAAATCTTAAACAAAAAATAACGCTGACATTCCCCCATTTTATTATTAATAATCCGATTGGAAAACGAAGCAGATTCGTTGGGTATCTCCGTCTTTTGGCGAAGATGATGTTGCATTTATTTGCGACATCTCTAATAAATTTGATCAACAATAATTTTGAAACACGGCGTATCTGAAGACGGGCATACAATTTATATTTGTTATTGCCATTAATCAAAATAGGCAACAACTAGAGAAAAGATCGTTATTTTATAATAATTATCTATTCACATATTCCAAGAAGTGCATCTTGGAACACAGAAGTTATCACATACAATCTATTTGAATCGCACATAAATATGTTGTGAAGACATTATTGGAAAATCGCAATTATAAATAATTGCCCTTTTTTCACTAATAGTAATAAACTTATTGTTGAAATGTTGCCTGACGCACGGAGAAAACTTGCTGATATACAATATTAATAATTTATTAAGAATCTGGTCAAATTATTCGTATTCCTGTGAAAAACGGGACTGCAGGCCTTAAAAAAAATAATTTGTAAAACACAAATGTGTTATGAGGATGTGGGAACAAGTGTTCATAAATATTCTAATATTTTCGCATTTCGTCATTATTCATTATATTTATCAGGGATAAGCGCAGCTGCATGAAAACATGTTCCAAAATAATCTGAATATACTAATACTTTATTAGGACATGCCCTGCCATCAAGTTTTTAACAAGATTTTATAATATCAGCAATACTCATTTTCTCCGTGCGAGGACAGCTTTCAATAGTTAAAAGAAAGGTGAATTCCGCAAGATTGTAAAATTTTTATTATTTTAATACAATTATTCTTCAATTTACCTGCATCTCTGCATGGTTACATCTCAAAGATTTGTTAAAACTTATGATTTTACTGATGTTGGCTTGTTTTGTATCTAATGTATTTTGTTTTTTAACATATTCAGATTTGTGTGCAGTCGTTTGACATTTTTGTATTTTGTTTACTCTCCTTAAATTACATTTTTTCTACAACAGTCGATCTTTCAATATTACCCTAACCCTACTTTTTCATTACTAATTTTCCCTCCAAGACCGTTTTCCCGCCACTAATCCTGTCAAAAACAAATCCCTTCCACCAAAATCTTGAACATTATTACAAAATGTTTTCTTGTAGTAGTTTGCAGGAGGAACACAATCAGCTGAATAATAATTATTTCTGAAGCAGTCGTGATTTGGTCGGAGGTTGTCGGTCCGTGAATCAGAGATGGCGTCATCAACAGTTGTTTCTTAATCACTGATCTCACGTCAAAGGTTACTACATACACTTCTGTATTGCATTGTTTTCGCTTAAGGCTTGCATCATCAAGGGGAAGTCAATAAGCAGAATATCATTAATTAAATTGAAACATTCACTTTCAACAACGTAATACAAGCAAAAGGATATTATACATTATTTTTAACTCTAAAAATTTCAGAAGAAATTTAATTTTCTGATAACGCATTCAATTACAATTTTTATTGATGGATTTATAAGATTATTTTTAAAGAAATTCATAAAAAACATTTAAATTAATAAACATCGTAATTTTACTCTGTTTACTAAGAAGAAATCACAAAAAAAACTAAAATGGAAAAAAAAGAGAAATCATATATGAAAAAAAATAGAACAAAGAAGAACACATGCAATGCGATGTATTTCGTGATCCAAAAGTCTGATCATTCTTTGCTTAAATTTCAAATATAGAACACACAGTACACAGTACTATTCATCATCATTATGAAATTTTCATTTCGATCAAATGAGATGGCGATATACGAAGTCGGGCGAGTGTAAGATAGACAAAGCGCGTACTAAATGGACTAGAACCAATAACTAAAAGATACTAAGGACGGGTTGTTTTACGAAATTTGAACTATTTATCGAATATCAAGGTTTATTTTCAAGTTCTGTGAAGGTTCTATTATTATAAAATTACTGGCCAGGGGCTTCAAAAAACTGAAATAATAACAGAACTTGAATGGAACCTTCACATAACTTGTTAATCGACTTTGAAATTTGATGAATTGTTCAAATTCTGTGAAAAAAAAAGAGTCCTAAGTCAGTGGTCGACATTGGTATAAATTCAAAACTTCACGGAACGCATTTCTAGTGTGTATTATCTATTTACTGCTGAAGAAGCACCCGTGGAAATGTATATGAAATTTGTGTTTATTTTTTTGTTTATTACGACAGAGAAAGTAATGCTTTTTATCATTATAATTAATCTTAAATAAGAAATCACTAAAACGATCGGTAATGTCTTGTAAAAAAGATAGAATATGGAGGAAGTACTTGTTCGTATTAGAATAATATGAAAGTTGACACCGATTTATCATCTTAATCCGTGTTTTTGTCAACATATAAATATCACAATAATATATGTAAAATCAAGAAAGAAAAAATGTATCATCTGTTATGAAAATATCAATTAAGGAAACGCCAACGTGCAGTGACGACAAAATTAACATCCTTGAAATATAAATAGTACCTACCTACAGAATTTATAATTATTAATGGAGAAGGTTCCACGAACATATTTAATTATCTTTATCGAAGACTCGCTGCTCTGTAGTTTCCTGATTTTAATTTCAAAATGGTATTGTATGCGATCAATATTTTAAAAATACCAACTTCGGCTGTGATTCCATCTATCTGTCTGTAACTCCGGTTCAATGAACTCTAGAACATATGCTTTAAATTAAGCGTCATTTAAAAATTGGAAGTGTTTTGGAGAATTCAGACAAGCGATAAACTACCAACCGTTTAATTTTACCGTTTTAAAAATTGGAACTGATTTGTGGAGAATTCAGACGTCCGCATTAGTTTTTTTTATTAAACGAGTAATAAATTATTATTCTTATTAAACTTTTTTCTAGTTTAAAATTAAAAAAAATATGTAAAGTAAACTTCAACGATCCATAGCTCGTGATGGAATGGACATTGGGACCTTGTAAAAAATTATTGCATTGACAAGCGCCCCTGAGGTGATAACTCACAAAAGCGGCGCTATAAAAATTGTCCAATATTTATTTATTTATTTTATTACAGACAGAATTGTTTGCGAAAAGAGGTGCCATTTTAATTTACGCCATAGCACACCATTTGAGAGCTTTTATTGAGGTATTTCTGCTTCATAGCTGATATAAATACATGTTTTTAACTAAGAGACTGCAAGAAACGTTCGGAGGCTGTTTGATAAAATTGATCCAGAAAGGAAAAAGGGATGAAAATGAAGATGTTTTGAACCATACCTAACTATTACAAAAATGAACCGAGGACAACGACAAGGATGCACGGAGGCATCTAGTCAAAGTAAGTCTAGGAAAAGGGTATGAAAATTACGATGTTTTGAATCCTACCTGGTGTTGGAGGTGTTGGGATCAATAGGCTGCACCACAATGAACGCGTGCAGGAAGTGCGAGGCGATCATGTCAGGGGAGAAAGGAGTGTTGTCCTCCTGGAAGACCAGCGCCACGATGTCATTGCCGATGTGCCTTTTCCTCTGCAGCTGCTGCGGGTCTCCTTCGGTGTATGGCAGCATAGTGGACACGTGGAACATGATCTCACGGTCTTTGAACACCTCGTAGATGGCCTGGTCGCCCGTGTGCCCGTTGTGGATGTCCAGCCCGCCGCGGTATCCTTCACAAGCCGAAAAACAACCATAATTAGTCTTTTGACGAAGACCCTTGATAAAATATTTTGATGAAGTCTTTTGAAGTAGTCCTTTGAAGAGTTATTTTTTATGTGACACCCCACAAGAGCGCCCCTGTCTGTACAGTGTGAAGAGAGGGGAACTATATCGCCACCCGATTGGCGTGTTAAATTTGTGAGGCGGGTTAAGGCGGTAAATAGTTAATAGGTGATTTTAATAAGTTTTGAAGAAGTATTTCAAAGAAATTTGTTTTCGGAGACTTGATTTGAAGAAGTTAATCGAAGATAAATTTTAAGGAAGCATCTATAAGAAGAGTTTGTAAAATGTTTTAGTAGGAGCATCCTTACCTAGAAATGTGAAGTAGTCTTTTGATAGAGTCTATGCTATGAGTATAATTGATCATAAGCGATAAGCGAAATATTGAAAAAATATATAAGTTGATCTAGCAAAGCCTAAAACACGTACCTTTGTGGTCTTTAAGTTGTATCCTTTGTCCCAGCACATCCAGGAACTCTTCAAATGCCGGCGAGGTGCCCGCATTACAGAAGAGCTCCTCTTCCGTCGTCTGGCCGAACCTCTGATACATGACACCAAACTTGAAGTTGGTGACCAGCACGTGCTCATCGTAGCTGGCGATCAGCGAGGAGGCCTTTGGACAGAGGACGGGCGTGAAGTTGTCCACGGTCAGGCGCTCGTTGAGGATGCGCGCCATCTTGGCAGGCGAGGGCGCGTGGCCGATGCAGGCGGAGGGGATGAGCTCGTGCATGGTGCCGGTACGGAGACGTAGCAGGATGCGCGTGTGCTCCTGGCTCGCCACGTTCTCCGCCTTGATGGACAGCACCACGGGGCCGAGGGCATCGTCGTGACCCACCAGATCCGAGTGTTCCTGGAGACAAATAAAACAATATATTACTAACTAAATACATACTTCAGATAATGAAGAGATGATAGTCAATCTCCGGTATGAGAATGCATCACAAGAAGAAGAATGAATTTTGTAGCCCTTTCCATGGACGCGTGTCGAGGAGAAATAATGAAATGTGATAAATGTTATTAAACATATTTGAAGTTTTATTTGTCGGCGAATTCCAACGAATATTATTTATTCTGGAAACTAAAAGCTCCCTGAGTATCCTCGGCAAAGGAATAAGTCATATTTTACGTGTGGGAAGCATGTGCAATGCTCGACAAATGGAGGTTCACGGAAAAATTGATTTAAACTCGACTCGATCGGAGAATTCCCAATGCAATAATAAATCGACACTGGTTATAATGTATACTGACAGGACTGAATATTGAGATGGCGCTGGTACTCAGGAAAATTAAGTCGCTTCTCGGGAGTGGAATCGAGAAGGGAATGCAAATCATTCCTAGGAAATGTTGCGTCATGCTTCAAATGTGTTCTTTAATAGATCGTAACTCCTCGGTTATAACTGCCATGCATCTCGTCGTTTGATTTATATTTGCAGTCGGCGACAGTTTCGTTTAATTAATACGGTTAGATTAATTCGTAATAGCGATGGAGGGCGAACTGAGGATAATTAAACTTAAATAACATGTTTGAAAACTAATTTGCATTATATTAGATATCTTTTTAATTATTAGACTAGTGTTGGAGTTCAAAACATCAAATCGTAAGAAAAACAAAACACAAAGTTTTATTGATTCCCGATCATGATTATTTGAACTCGGGACCTTCTGCTATCCTGGCAGCTACATCTGCAACAACTATCGGACCCGCCGTATTTCTTCAATAATTGATGTTTTTGTTCGTTTGATCTTTTTAAATATAAAAGGTACCTTCCTTATTTATATTAACACTTCGCTCCAATCTTAGAGCAGACAAACGCAAAAAGGAGTAATTTATATTCTCTAATGCTCACACTTCTCCTACGCAATCCATTATGAATTAATGCGTGTATTGAAGTGAGCCAACACCGCAAATTAAATCTGTACAAGTGGAACAATGGCAATTAAACACTTTGTCAGATTAAAAACAGCAATTTCCGACGCAGTGGAAGTGGGATGCGCGGAAAGCTCTCTAGGGCCGCCCGACGCCCCCCAACTCTTACATTATTAAAAAAAGGATTTGCATATTTATTTACACGGGAGATGTGCTGATGCAAAAGGTGTCCATAATCACTTCACCAATTTCAAGCTAGCTCTTAACGTAATGGGAAAAATGTAATGTGTAATTTATTTCAATGCTTTTCAGTTCATTCGGTCTTTTCGACTAACAACAAAGGGTGTGTTTGTATTTTACAGAATTCTAATGGAAATTACTACTCACCGATAATATAAAACACCATAAATCGTGAAACTACGAATAATTATTTCGTTTTATGGCGAAATTAAGCGTTAAAGGTAAATAATCAGTAATAAAATGAGTTGGAACAGTAGGCACAAGTCTACCAAATCAGATTACGTGAACTTTTTAGATTATTATCGCACGTATTAATCGAGATCACGAATTTAACGGAAGAACGGAAATGATTTCAAGAGAACCTAATTATTATTCGAGATCACGGACGGAGGTCAAAGTAAAGGAAACGATTAGGTACCCATTGTAGATACAGAGCGGCTGAATGTTCGTAAGGTTCTAATCAATTATAATATGGAATAAAGATTAGGCTTTATTGAACGCCTTTTACGCAACAAAAGTTTAGCATTTAGGCGACCTTTTTGAGCAATGCGACGCGGAGCAATAAATGTCACGTACATCATCGTAATAGTTACGATGAATTACGTGACATAAAAAATAACTAAATTTAAATAGAACTTTAAAACGATGTGTAGGGTATAACATGGCCCTCCAAGGGTGTAGTTAGGTACCTTGGTAGAGATCAAACCCCCTATTAAAAAGAGTTTTACACACTTTGTGCAAATGGTACAACCGCACCAAATATTCGGGTTAACATTCAGAGCCAGAGTCTCGCACTTGGAGACGTCTCATAATTTGCTGTATTACGCTGAGTTTTGGTTTTTGCCATTACATGTTTGATATGTAATGTTCATTGCTATGTTATTTTATCAATAAAATTAAAATAATTCAAACACACAATACGTACATTTCATACAGACACGTAAATAAAAGTTAGGATACAAAAAATAGGTAATTATTTACTATTCCGCCACACGAAATAGCTATAACTTTAATTGCATTATTCTCCAATTATTAACTCCCGTTAATGATTTTATTTTATTGGTACATCATATATTTCCTCGAAACATAATGAAAAACATTGCTTAATTTACATCAACATTATTTAAGGTTACTGGGAATCCTAAAAATATGCTGTCGCATTATGTACGCTGTACAATATATACGTTGAAAGTTGAAAGTAGGTAGACACTAAGTACCTATACCAAATTAAATGATTAAATATTATTATTATCGTATATTTTGTGGTGCCAGTGTTAAAAATTAAAATACAATCATGTTTATTAGCAATCATAGTAATATTGACATATGTAAAAGAAATTTTTACCCGAGTTCAAAATTTCCCTACATTTGTGCTAATTTCTTTTTTCCTTAAAAAATTTTCATCCCCTAGATCTAGGGAAATTTCCCTAGACATCACATCACTAGCAGACTGTTAGTTGCTCAAGCTCACGCCGTCGCTTTGAAGATAAAATATCTATACAGGGAACAGTACATCGGTGCCATGATTTCTGACTGATAAGGAATACGGACTCTGACAAGCCGCTCACTGCCCGCTCTCTAAGATGTGAGGAGACTTACTCGAGAGCCCAAATGCCAAATTCGACTATAAAATTTAAGTAGCGATTTACGATTTATTTATCAAAGGGAACGTAAAGTAATACTTTATTTACTACTCAGAAGGTACGCGTACATAGGTAAAAGGTAAGCATAGTAGGCATCTAACATTTTCAAAACAATCGAATCAGTCAGAAAAAATACTAATTTATAATACTAATTTGTGGAAATCTGTGAGTGATTTATAACTCTGGTTCAACGAACTCGGACTGTTTATAATCTAAGTGTCATTTTCAAAATTGGAACTCAGAATTCAGACAAGCGATAAAATACCTATTCATAATATAATATTCTTACAAGAAATTATTTTTACTGTCATTTTCAAAATTGAAACTGATGTGTGAAGAATTAAGAAGCAATAAAGTACCTACCTACAGTAATACAGGGTTTTCCAATAAGAGGTGTTATTTTGATATTCAATCGTAAAAGATCAATTGTTTCGTTGCTTATGTAGCACGTAGCGCCGTTTCGTTGAAAGTGTTTACTATCCAGATCAATACCATTAAATTCCGGCAGTAAAAAATTATTAATTATCTCTCGATAGCGCAATCCATTCACGTTGCCAAAACTGTTGTTCCAGCCTCATTTTCGCACCAAAGAGTCACACGTTGAGGATAGAGAGGCTTTTTAACAATAACTCTTGGGTTTTCCGAGCCCCAGATGCGACAATTTTGATTGTTGACGAAGCCACCGAGGTGGAAATGGGCCTCATCACTCAAAATGATTTGCATTTGATTCACTTAAGTGAATTTTAATAATTTCAATGAGTTGTTGAAGCGTGTATGGTTCCATTTTTATTAATGGCGTAGTTTCTACTTGTCAAACGTCAAAAAATGACAGCTTCAAAAGTAACATCTACCGAAATAGCGGGCTATTCAAAATAACACCTCTTATTGGAAAACCCTGTACAATGTTTTTTTATCAGACTATCATTTTAATTCTACATTTGAAATGTTTTTTTTGTTTAAATTTCTTATGGTTAATCTTGACAAGTAAAGTCAGATGTCGTTATTTTTCAAGGTTTCCGCGCCGGTCTGCGCTTTTCAGTTTTTGGTAACATACAATTGTTATAAATCCTAAAATTATAATGTCCCGCGATTTTTCACGGATCTGCGTTAGTAGATTTACTGAAAGGAATTATCAAAATGTGAATGCATACAATGTAGATTTTTTTTATTTCAATTAGTCTTAAAGTCAGCCGTTTATCTTTGAATTATTTTAGAAACGGATGTCTCGATTTTGTATGCCCATCGCTACAATACACAAATTGTTTAGAATAATTGTCAAGGACCGGAATGACTTTTTGTCTAATTTGTTTTCGTTTCTTGTCATTGTGAAGTATGGGGTATATTATAGTTGCGCAAGACTTGATTTAAAACAAGCGTGTAAAACGTAACGCCAGTCTAACTTTAAACAATGATTAAAAATAGTCCAATAAGTAACCGGAATCTGTTCTTTTTTAAAATTTATTTGGTTCCTCTGAATGGGGTCCATTAAACAATACGATACGTATTGCAATAATAGACTTCATAGACTAAAACATTTTAAAGTATATCCGTGATAAGATTGCCTTTGATACAGTAAGAAAATGTTTTCTATTTTTTACTGTTCAGTACCTAAACTAAACATTGAGAGTTTGGACCTTGCGAAATATTTATGATTGTAATACAATGAATGTTTGTCCGTTAGTTTCCTACTGCACTACCTGTTCGTTAGCAGATTGAAATTTATTGGTTTCCCATAGTACAAATCGTTTTGTTTCTAGTATGATATCAAAAGATTTCATTAAAAATATTCGTTGCAAAATTCGTTGAAAATTTTTCTAATTAAAGTGTAGTCGCAATATTGTATGCGAATCAGTTTTTGATGTTATTGTGGACTGTAATCAATATTTGACACAAGTATTGGGTTAGCTGTTAGAAAGGATTTTGACTTACCCTCGGTCTTTTCGATCGATATTATGGACTTGAGGGATACTGCTTGGTCATCACTGCTCAAGCTTCGTAATAACTAGAATTAAACGCTCAGAGGGAAAACTTGAAAACGTGTACAATGCACAGGTTTTCTTAACAGACTGATCATGTGTGATTAAATTATTGCAAATAGCACCGATGTAGGTACTCCACACTGTCAGACAGGGACAGGTAATTGAATTGGCTTAAAGGTTGCGTGTTGGAATGTAGGAACGTATGTTAGAAGGAGATGCGTATAGTTGCGTCAACAGAAAGTGATCACAATATTTTTCAATAGGTGATGCACACTGATGATAATTGGTGATGCGCATGTTGAGGTGTAATCACAAGAAAAGACAATATTTAAGGCGTAATGTTGCAATCCCCAAAATTTAAATGGTTCAAAAATTTAGTTTAAATGTGACCATATACATATACTTTATACCACAGCGGTATACGATCATTTTCGATGTACTTTAAGAGTGGCTAGCTAATAATAATTTATTTGAAACGTTAAGTGATGTTTGGAAAGATTTTATCAACAATGATAGTGGTGAAAATAAAGAAACTTAAATAAATAATGAAAATTTTATCAACCTCATTTACCATAACTGAAAAATCGCACTTGAAACATTATTCAAAACCAACCAAGGAATAATGTTGTAAAACTAAATCGTGTCAATATTTTCAATTTATAAAACTAATCGCCTATCGTAATCGAAATGGTTAGTGTTCGATTGATTTCAACATCATTCTGTTTATTGCTTATGCTGTTCGAACGTTGAATGCACATAGCACCAGAATACGGGATTGCTATTTACTATTCTTCGTGTATTCAATGCGCCCGTACGGGAAAAATCCACACAATAGGTAAACTAAAGCGTACGTCTTTTGCCTATTCAGAATTATTGGAAGGCGGAGCCATTTGACATATCGCCGGCGCAATGTAAGCGGAAATATATTTCTTATTGAACGTTTCCATGATAACTGGCCAAGAGAGTCGGGGGAATTTTAAAATATTTATAAGAAATTAGAGTTCTGATTCTGATGGAAGATCCGCCAAGAATCAAAAAAAGTGGTGACACTCGTTGGAGGCTTATGTTTAGAGCTAAACGACAGAAAGCTCACGAAGAAGTAGTAGAATATATAAATCTACTGCTCAGAAGTTAGTAACAAGCAATCGCATTGTATATGACTGAAACTAGAGACAAAATCGTTTCCAGTATTTCCACCGCGGGTAAAGTTGTATTGTAGATTGTAGAGTGTAATTTTCTTTCAGGCAAGTTAGACATCTCTTTCCACTTAACTGAAAAGTATATGAGGCATGTGTCGTAAAGACGTATTAATGTACAAGGGGCGCACTTTCCATCGCCCCCTTTCTCCCAGAGAAACTTTTCAATTTATTTCGCGTCTGTATCAAGATATATGAACGATGTTGAGTGGTTTCCATTATAGAAATATTTTCCGTGTTCCAGTGCTAGAAATTTCAAAGAAAACTACAAACTACTTCTGATTCATAATTGAATGGCACGTAATCAATTTATGGAAGGAACGTATATTACATACATAAACAGTAAGCCCACAAGAATGTTTTCGCAATATTTCACAAAGATAAGAACTTTTTGGTACGGAATTATCTAAAAGGGAATGCTGATAACCTTTTTCTTGCGTTGGGAGGCAGTTAGGCAGAGCCTTAATTATATAGTTTTATAGTACATAACTTCCAAGTGAAATGTTAATGGCGCCCAAATGGAATTCCATGGAACTGCGAGCATTCATAAACAATACACCAGATATACCTTTGGGATGGAAACAATTATGTCATAACGATTACCTAATCTGGAAATGTGGTTTACAACTCACTTAACTTACGACGTTAATGATGTATTTGTTCAGTTGCATTTATTCAGGTATATAAAAAAACATTGGTAGAAGTTGCAAAGATGTGGGCTTTACCGCAGGTACGTAACTTATCCATTCAAGTAATATAAGGAATGGATAAGTTACGCAGGGAAAAGGATTGAATTTTTTATTTTATTTTTCGGAATAACTTTATTGAGTAAAACCTCAAATTGTAATATTTAAATATTGAAGACAATATTAGTGATTTCTAAACGAAAATCTGAAACAGAAAAATCAGAAAAGGAAACGGTCACATCTAGATGTGACCGTTTCCTTTTCTGATTTTTCTGTTTCAGATTTTCGTTTAGAAATCACTAATATTGTCTTCAATATTTAAAAGGATTGAAGTTAACTGGGTGAACTCTAGGCTCTCGAAGGGTGCATCTAGTACATTGCATGTCCTCTGTGAGGCTTTTTGTAATCAAGGGAGGTTTTCCTTGGCGAGAAAATAAGTGATGCTGCAGATTACAGGAGTTACCGATCCGGTGGGGAACTGGCAGAGTGGGATAAGAGATGGGGGGGGGGGTGAAGGCAGAAATTAAAATTGGCGCCACAAAAACAAGTCCCACCCTGGTTCTCAAAGCAACAAACACAAATATATCTCATTTCACTCGAGCTAGCTTAAAAATGTTCTTTGGATTTTTTTCGGTTTTAGAGGCTAAATATGGCGTCAATTATCTAAGTATGGCACGATATATCGATATAAAGTCACAGTTATGCACATGGCTCCAATCGACTTAATTATAACAATTAGGTGTAGCTGTATGCTGTATCTCGTATGTACGGTATGTACACTTATATTTCGCTTAGCCAAACATCTTTATTCTTCGGATAGCATTGGTAATGTTTTTTTTTATCTCTGCTATGTCAAACAGTGTGCTGTTCAACATTCAATAATTACAATGTTTTAAATATAATCTCTAGAAACATGTGTTTCATTATATCAATCTATTTTTGATTAACATAATAACCTTTTGCCGTCCTTCCAATTTTATCAAAATCTAAACGACCGCGACGCGTCATGCGAATAGAAAATTGCAAAGGAAAATATCAAAGAAATATCCCAAAAAGTACCACTACAAGTTTTCAGAATAAACACGACACCTATCGAACCGAAAGCCTTATCTTTTGTAACGCACGCGATCAAGTATTCAGGTTGAAGTAATGATTTCCGTCGTTCTATCGCGAAATGTGAATGGGAGCTAATAAAAAATTAAATACCGCCCGAAAGTTGGGGGTTTCAGTTCTCCAGAATGAAAGACGAGCCGGTAAGGAGGGAGGGGAATTGCTTTGGGGTAGGTCTGGAGGATAGCTGTGGCAACCGGGAAACTAAGAAAGCTTTTTAAAAAAGCAACCGGAGTTGCGCAGAGCTTACCGCTTAACTCAAAGCCCCAAGGAAATTTATTGCGCTGCTAGAGAATATTGAAATTTTATATCATAATATAACAGGGTAAAAGAAGCAGAAAAGTACCTACTTAGCATCGTATCGTGATATCAGTCTGTTAGTTTTTTTTAATTTTCTATCTTTCTTTATTTTTATCTATGGTTTTTTTTGCGCGCTGTTTCATGTTCGAATTTTAAGTTGCATAGGTCAAGCAATACAGAATGAAAGAAAAATAAAGTAGGAACCAATCTGCTTGAAAACTGGTTAGATCGAAAGTACTTCTACGAGGTGGCTTGGGTGGGTACTCTATTTAAATATAGTTTGAATAATGTTTTTCTTTCCCACAGTCCAAGTAAACGCAATTTTGTTTCGAAGTTGTTCCTTTCCGACAAACACCGTCTTGTATTATCTAGGCCTTCGTGAACAATGGCGCGTTGCAACACTCGATTATTTAAATGTGGAACATGCAAATATTTGGCGCATTATTTGTCAAAGAAAATGCCGGTGGCAACTTCCTGGCGGGAACGGGTTCAGCAGCGATCGACTGTTTCCGGTTGTGAAAACATGTCAAAAATATAGTCGAACTGCCAACAGACAGGCGGTCTGTGTGTCGAGCGGATCAACTACTGAAATCTAACGAAACAATACGGCGTAATGTTGTAACTGTACACTTCAAAGGTAGAAATATAAAGTACGGAAAATAATGCCATTATTGCCTGAATGGGTAAATACGGTAATTGTGAGAGACGAGCAAGTGAGGCGAACAGTGACAAGTCCGAGACGAAGGAGATCGGGAAAGATATAGATAACTAGTAATATTGAAGAAGATAAAAAACAAACTGGCATTGCCTATACTTAAATATTTGGTACACTTGTTGAATTTCGCTGCATGCAAAGGCTCTTAAAAAAACACTTTATTTAAACTTAAGACGAGACCTAAAATAAAGCCAGAATCTTAACGACGTAAGTAAAGCAGCCGTACACAAAAATATGCGACGCGCAGCCCTGGTGTATTGGACAGACCTGCGGTTGAATTTTCCCTAGCAAATTTCTAAAATAATGTAAATCTTAACGACATAAGTGATGAAGTCGTGTAAAAACAATATTCGGCGCGTGGCCGGGCGTAATGGAGGGACCTACGGTCGACTTTGCCCTAGCAGGCCTAGAAAATCGGTCTTTCCGTAGGGTTTATTTTAATTATTTATGATTACGTATTACTAAAATCTCAAATGTTTCTAGAGGGATTCCTCGGGAAGTGACCAATTCATAGTCTAGAAAAATTAAATCTGGTGCTTACCACTAATTTTATAGCTAAAAAAACGGTTTATAAAATTTTCAAACTGATTTAAAGCACTTTCTAACCGTTTTAAATAAAATATTTTAATTGAAAGATTCTGTATTTCGAGCAAACCCCTTTATTAGAGCCTCATTTCGCCTTAAATAAGTAGGGGGTTTAAGTAAACTTGCACAAAGTGGGTTTTTAGGTTGTTAGTTTGGGTTTTTGTACTTACTTATTCATCTTTCCTATCCTTCAAACTTAATTTTGATTGAGAAAAAAATTAACTTTAGCACCTTTTACCAACTCCCCCAACATAAATAGTTATTTCTTGAAGTAATTAATTTGAAACTTAGAGCTATTTAATTTTTTTCTTAGTAAGCATCAAGCGGAATTCGACAAAATGATTAAATATTTTTATAAAAGTAGATGCAATAGAAAAAAATACCTTTGATTTGTTGTGCTGGAAATCTTAACTTTAAAGCAGAGAAACCATCGAACGGTGAGCTCTGCCATCATGAAATTAACATGGCTAATTTTTTTCCGTTGATAGGAAAATGCAATTAGTTTCAGCTAGGAACGTCACAACTTAAGTCACTGAACGCATTATCAAAATTCCTGGTACTCACTCATGAGACAAATACATGGCAAAGGATAATATATTTTATGGTCTAAAAAACGTCGTAAAGCCAATAACGATAAATCGCTCCAATATTTGAATTCCTGTACACTCATATATGATTTGACTGTCGTACGTACATCGTAAAATAGTACATTTGATTTTATAGCCGAAATGCCGACAAATACCAACATTACTAACATTTTTTATCTTCTTTTGAGCGTTGAAAATCGGAAAAAAACTTCCGAACAAGCAATAATAAATGTCGTTTATGACAATCGACAATCATAAACCGAGTGAGCCAGAATTTTCCAGCGTTATCGTGACAACAACATTCGAAACACGAAATAAAGTTTCTTGGAAATTTAGAGCTATATATAGGCAGGAACGCCAAAAGATTTAAATCAAAGTTTAAAATTCTTCTATCGTTTTATCTATGGTACGACTGGTTAGTAGATTTATAGGCAGGCAGGGGGTATAATTCCGATCGAACCGTGAATATTATGACGTCACATTTTTGCACATAGTATAATAAGTAGGCTCCGAATGAGAATTGTATTGTCTACATATTGGCATATCTATGGTTATTTATCGATCTAGTGAGTGGTTTATTTATGCAGGCAGGGTAACTAGGTGAATGGAAGCAAAACTAATTTTTCTGCCGCCGAAAGATCTCACAGTCTTCAGACCGTCGCGTCGTGTCGAGATATTTATTTAAATTTACAACCGTAGGTTTAACAAATTCGTAAAGAACTAACTGGTCATTTAAATAAATTGGAATCTCAAAAGACTGTGCCCGAAATATTTGAAGTTGTAACTAAACTCTTCGGAACAACAGGTGGTGAAGACTCATTTCAGCGATTGGCGAGAAACATCATGAAATATCAAAGACATGTGATAAAATAAGAAATTGCCTTCAAAGCTATCAAAAATAGAGATTTATGGTTGCTGACATGGTATAAAAGCACCACTAAAATATATGAAATGAACTTAATGGCATTGAGAAGGAAATGTTTTCCTTTGAAGAAAAAATACATTTCTTTTGTGGTTTCTTTGAGTCGAGTGGATTATTATTTATTATTGAGTGTGATATTATGAGTTATATGTCTCAAAACAAATGTAAATACTGCTTGGAATTGCGGTAAACGCCCTCGGCAAGAAGTTGCGCAAATGGCGTGTGTCCAGTCGCAAGAGACGAAGTTCTACCGCAGAGCCAATTACGGATAACAAACTGTGCCAAAGTGTCCGAATCGATTGCTTGAAATACCGCATATTCGTACAGTGCAGCTCCAACCAACTTCCATTGCAACATTGTATCAACGGGAAAACCTTAAGTTCCTTCTCGCTGGACTTCGCTAATTAACGCGAGAATGACGCGAGTTGACATCCAGATACACGTAAGTACCTACTTTGATACAGGTAAACTTTAGTCGTTAAATATTAACAGAATTAAGACCATGACTTGACCGAATATCAACTTAAGTTTCCTGAATAACTGAATCACATCATTGTATTGTGATTGATGACATTCATGAACGTATCTAAATGCATGAAATCCGCTACATCACTTAGCGTGACGAACATCTATTAAACTTGTACTATCATGTTAGGCTATAAAGGTAAAACGTAACATAATAAAACATAATGGTAATGATTAGACCTTTGTAAGATAAGGAAGGATACCTGCTTAAACCCAAAACATCTCGGTAAAATTATGCTTCTATCGTATTCCATGCGAATCAAACAACTCCCTAAAATGAATGGGAGAAATATGAGAGTATGGATAAGATCTCCACGTATCTGTATGCGCCTCGGGTAACCTTATTTGCATTTCGAAATTCATGAAATTGTGTACGAAATAGAGCAAGAACGTGACTCTTGTTTCTTGCTGTGTATTTACTCCGACCCGGTCAATGAGAGCAGCGCTAAATGCAGATAGATGACAGCTAAAATATATTTTATAGACTTCCTTTCGTGCGATTGAGAAAACATGTTTTATAATAATAAAAACGGGCGCGGCTTTCTGAACAAAACAGTAATAGCAAAATGAATGCTTTTAGATCGCAGACGCTACACACCTGACCAGCATTCTAAACTCATTCAAGGCAATAAATTCTATCGAACAAAAAACACTTCAGAGCCTTATCGTAGGTATTACTTCATAATTGCTAAGAACTTTTCGAGCGGAAATGGTATCCTTATCGAGTGTAAATATTTGAATGGAGGCTTCCTTGGGTATAGGTAATGAATTGATGTTTTCCCATAGTAGAAAGGTACAGTACGAGATTCAGGTTTAGAAGATGAGGTGGAAATGAGCGCAAGAAACTGGATTTCCGGTCACGGTGCATAATGCAGTCAGATCTCATTACGTAAAGCCATAGCAGGATCGGCATCCTCTTTCAATTGACTACTTCTCAACTGGGACATCCTGGCGGTGGATTTGCCTTTGCTTCTTGCGTGTGAAGAGTCCCACAATGGAGATGATTCCGACCGGGAGCAGGTTATATCCATGTTACAGCAAAAGACGTATAATTTAAGCACTTCCTCTAACTATATCTTTTTTATGCTCACTACAAGAGTGAGATTCACAGTATAATATCCTTGTTTATGATATTATGATGCACGGAGAAAAATGAGTTGGCTGATTTATTGAAATCCTGTTAAAAACGCGATTGCAACCCATTCCCCAATAAAATTGGCCCATTCAGAATAAATGGTGTTTATTTGGGTGTTTTTAATAAAAATAGTAAAATTTTGATGATTTGTGTGGTGCCGTTTTTGTGCAAAATCACCTCAAGGTCGCTGTACAAATATGTAGTACATTTCTACAATGAATTATAATTAATTATTAACCTACCTCAGAAAACATTTTAAGGAATAAAATTTGGTGGTTTAAAGTATACTGTATTTATACAAATTTATTTCTCGCTGGTGAATGTTGAAGTTAACTATCAAAAAAATTTCATCAGCTTTATTTACATTGGATGATCAATTCTCTATGCACGTTATCTCGGTGAAACATCTTGTGATCGAAGATAAATTAATTGCGTGAGTATCGTGGGAAATTCATATGCACAAAAAACGAATTGCACGGCTAGTATGTAATCATTACAATCAGACGTGATATTTGGTAGGAAATTTGTTACATTACCAGATTTTAATGCCTGCTTATGTTGATTCGCGGCGTTGCAAATTGCTTGTGAAAATGTTGTGGTACAATTCGTAATACCATTTTGCATTCATAGGAAACTGTAAAATCTCTTATTACATAAGTAACGGGGTGTTCAAATGTTAACGTTTGTATTACATATTTTCAAAATCAATTGGCAATCAGTAGACTTGCTTTAGTAAGAAAATATGTTTTATTACAAGGCAGTTGGAAAATACCGTAGAATATTAACAATACGTTTATCTCCAGTAACATATTGGCAGTACCTATTTACTTCTATTGGCTGGCAAATCTGACCGCTAGAGGCGCTAGTGTAGAATTGCATAATGATGCATAAAATCCATTAAAATGTATGAAAGTAAATCAAGCCTCACAGCTCGTACCACTAAGAGGCGTTAGTGTAGCATACTGTCGTCAGAATGTCTGGGAAATGTCAGAAGTTTGAGATACTATAACTATTTTACAGTATTTGGCAATAAACAATCCTAGGTGAAATACCAAATCTCTAACGCAAAATGGCATAATAAATCGGTTAATGTCTTACGTTATCAAATCGTTTTAGTTTCATGATCTCCGGATATCACACTAAGTAATCAAACGATTCTAGCCTCACTTGTATCGATTTATAAATTCGAAACACAATAGGTGAGTTGAGGTAGGTTCTTACTTAGGACGGGTTGTTTCGGAAAATTTGAACAATTCATCAAATTTCAACGTTCATTTACGGGTTCTGTGAAAGTCCTATTCAAATTTTGTTATTATATCATTATAGGCTAGTTGCTTGACAGAACTGAAATAAAAACAGAACTTAAAAATATCTTTCACAGAACTTGAAAATTAACTTTGAAACTTGAAGAATTGTTCAAGTTCTCCGAAACAACCCGTCCTTAAAGTCACACGATTAGAAAAAAATAAATGCATTTATATTTATTTTATAATGTTGCTACATAATTGACGTAATTTTAACCCCTGTATTTTTATCAGGACAGCAGCAAGTGGATGGCGGTAGGAAGACGATATCGGTTACCGCGAACAGTGTCAGCTGGTAACCCCATTTGAAAGGAAATACCTTTAAATAATATTCTTACCGTAATGCGCAGTTGTTGGTAAGTAAGCAGAATTAAGCATATCGAAATACGTTTTCCTGTCTAAACACACGACAGGTGAGACGTAGTGCTATCCCCATATCCTTTACTACAGGTAGGTAGGCACTAACGCACAGGAAATATGGAGTTCAATCTGCTTCACTTCATTTTAAATTTGAAATGCACCGATAAACTAATGTCATATGTTGTTGTTAATTTTTAACAACCGAAAGATGTTTTACCGCTTCCCTTATTAGACATTAAACGATCTCCTGTTATGTTTTGATACATTATTTCGAATATTTGAATTATTAAATAAGCGGTGATTTCGAAACGTATTGAAGAAATTAATTAAGAAAATCATGAAAAAGACACTGTAGGAATTTTTCAGGGTGTTTTGTTTCGGGTATTTAATCGTACATTGAATCTTATTTTTTTATTGTTATCAAAAGGCCTGGTCAATCGGGCCTTAAATTTTCAATGCAGAATTGTTTTTCTTGTTATCGACTGTCCTGACTTATTCAAACTGATAAAATTTAAAATATCACGTAGAACAACTAGACTTAACGACTTATTCCATATTAACCGGTCGCACACAAATGCTGGTGTCAGCGCTTCAATCAGAAGAATGTGCCAATTGTTTAATCAAAATCAAAACCTTTTAAAATCAGTACTTTTGGTAGAAAATTCAAGGATGTTTTCCTATTAAAAAAATACAAAACACAACAAGTTAGCTATACTTCGTTTATATTTTTCATGTGCTTTAAAAAAAGCTATAATTCTAGTTCAGACTTTTTTTACCTCTTAAAATTTTCTAAAGATTATTTGTAAACTTTTATCTATAAACTTTGTGCACTTCTCTCATTTTTTTATGTGTAATTTTCTTACATATTTTTTTCCTATATGTTTACACGTAAAAATATTTGTTAATTTTTATTTATTTGCTGTTTAAGTTAATCCGCGAGTAATAGTTAGGATGCAAGCGAATTCTCCAATTATTGTCTTGTTAATTAAAAATGTATGTATCTGTGTTTTTTCCTAAATAAATACCATGTCATGTCAAGTGTAAGAGAGACAGAGCGCTTGCTAAAAAGGCTATAACCAAAATGTATTAAATCAGTGGCGACATTGGTTTCCATTCTAATCTTAAAGGCATTTCTAGTTGCTATTATCTATTCAGTGGGTAAGATGTAAACGTGTATCGGTGAGTGTGAGCGTGGGAAGGGAGTATCGAGGGATAAGAACAAAGGAACAAGAGAGCCGAGAAGCCGCCCTATACGTTAAACCTAATAAGAGCCGCATCCGGTCCGGGGGTAGTTTGTTACGAAATGAAATACAGAATAGGTTGACTCCTACAGTAACACAAACACGTGTAATCAAATATTTATGGTACCTATATAAAAATGACAAAATCTGACGTCACTGCAAAAAGTGTTGTTTTCGTGTTTAAATTCGTTTATTTTTTTATAAATTTAAAACTAATCAATCATTCTGCGGGTATTTTAGGTTTATTTATTGTGACAGCTGTTTCTGGTTACAAGTTTATTTTGGATATACCACATTACATCTCTGAACTATGCGTCCCGGAAAACACTGGTCTGAGGCAGTCAACTCTTAGATCAGCAACATCATCAGCTGTAGGCAGACTGATAGAACCTAAGCGCAAGCCAAATACGTTTGGTGATCGCGCTTTCGGAGTATCTGGGCCGAAGGCTTGGAATAAACTCCCTCCGGAAGTAAGATCCATAACAATTCCAATAGAATTCAGGTCTAAACTAAAAACTTACCTTTTTAAGCTGTCGTACCCTTAAATTAAATATACCATTCCTAAGAGAAAGTCCAGTTATATTCAATTTTCCAATTATGTCCTAAATCCTGTATCTAAATTTCGCTAATAAACAATTAGATAATGTTAATTAAGTGTTAATCTCAAGTGACCTACCAGGTAAGTATTGTACTGTATATTATCTCCATAAATAGTTAAGTTATAACATAGATCACTGTAGAAATGTATTATAAGTTTGTACAGCGCCCTTGAGGTGATTTTGCACAAAAACGGCGCTATACAAGTCATCCAATTATTATTATTATTATTATTAATTTACCCCACCTGATTTTTATTTGTATGATGTGATTTTTCATTATTTTCGGTAAAACTAATTTACTAATCAATTTTGTGAGGCACTTAACCTTAAATTTTCCCCATTTAATAGCCATTCGTTATTAACAGGTTATGAAATTGAATTAAAAGGTGTTTGGTAAACCCCTGAATTATTTTAAGGAATTATGTTGATTCGGGTTCTTGAAAATACCAAGGACAAGAGAATGGATTATTTTTTTATTCTTTGATTGTTTGTTTATTTGGATAATTTATTCTTTTATTTATATCTAATGAACATTGTTCCTGTAAATTTTATCCCTTATTTCTTATACAGTTTGTCCGTTGATTTACTTAATTTTTTTTAAAGTTTTTTTATGGGATATTTATTTTACTGTTTGTTTGAAAGAGAAATAACGATAATACATTACTTGTCATATTTTACAAAGATTTTTACAAGCACGGTATTATCAAGAAAACATGACGAAATTATACTGAATACAATAAAAAATTGTTTCTTGTTGCGTATGTACAGTACAACAATGTGTAGATAGAGAATTGGAAACAATGCAAGGCCGGAGTAAGCGTAAATAATAATATATCAAGAAAGGGACGCTTAGATGGTTTGGGCACGTACGGGGGATGAATGAAAAACGGAGTGTACGACGCAAAGTGGAATGAAGAGGGGACGCCCCTGGAAGACATGACACGATCACTAAATAAAAAAATTGAGTAGGGTCACGTCGAGGGATAAAGCTCTCGACTAGCAATCCGGAGGTCGCAAGTATTTTTTTGAAAGACTACCATTTAGAATTAAAACGTTGCTCGAAATATCTTTAGCCGTGTTTGGTGAACATTTTCGAATAACCAGGAACTTCCCCACCTTCCTCTTCGCCATCTCCTTCACCTCCCCGCTACCGTCTGCCTCACAACCTACCCCACATGGGGATGTCATCTGGTGCCAGCCGACCGGGATCCTTACGCGATGTTTCTTTAATTTATTTTTATTAATACGCATGTTGACGATAAGTGTGGATGAAGCAATTATAAGTCTATAATAAGACAGTAAGTAGGTACCTAAGATAGAATAAATTTATTAGTACATATTATTTTAAAACGTTCTTACATTTTCAATTGTACGAATTTATTTGATCGAATACGTTTTAAAGAAGATCATTATTTTCCCATTTAAATTCGATAGCGATCTATTAATATATATATGTGGACCTATTGAATCTGAGGCTTCGTTTCATTCCATTCACAGGGAATAAATTAAAAGGAATGAAAACGTTATAAAGTTCGTTCATTTCAAAATCGCATTGAAGCGAGTGGACCATCAAAGGGACCCATCATATAAATTAATGACTTATACATCAATCACGAATACGATAATCGAAAGGCCTTCAATGATTGCGATTTAAAAATAACGTAAACAATTATTTGTGAACAATATTGCTTTGTAAACCGGACCAAACATAACAGTGGAAAAAACAGAACACTTTTGCAAATGAACTAGATTAACTAGGTTAGCTCCATAGACATATGAATATGTCTGAGCTAACCATAGACATATAAATATGTCTATGGTTAGCTCAAATTAGTTTTTTTTCACTATGTCAGTTTTCAAAAGTGTTCGATTTTAAACTGTTTTGTTTTAGTCATGGAAGCGTCTAAAACAGACACGGAAACTTATTAAACGTTTTAGGCTATATATCTTATTTCTACCTATAACTGTGTAAAAATAATACGATGATAAAAACCATAAAGAACTCTTGAAATTTCATACTAAACGTTTGGTTCCGAATTTCCGTGATAAATCGTGTTTTTAAAAGCCTGCAAATGTTTTTAACGGCTCGGTGCGGTGACGTCGGGATGGGAATGAAAAACGTTAATCCCGTAAACGGTCACACTCCAGGTGACAAATCCCAACTGTAAACCGATTAGAATGGTTGTGAGGGAAGATTCACATTCATAACGGCACTGGAAAGTTTCCCGCGCAAACTATGGCCAGACTACTACAAACCGGTGGGAAGAAAGTCACAACCAACCAGTAGAAAATGCAAAACTATTACTGGGCACTTAGACGAGGAACTATAGTATAAAATAATGCTTTTTAATGAAGTGTGGGTACTCGTTTATTAGGAAGTTTACTAACCGTAGATGGGTTAATTTAATAGCAAACAATTTCCTGCTACATTTTACTATGTAGAAAGTATGCAAGTTCTTAGAAGTAATAATATATAAATGAGCAGAAAGCTCTAATAGAAACATTACGTCTACGAAACGATTGGCGTAAACAAAGAACGTTTATTGTACTCTGTTAAGTTTTAGTATAAAGAAATCACCATAAAATCTTCTTGTCTTAGACGCTGTATCGTCAAAAAGGCGTTAAAATTTTAATATTTTCTACAAGCATTGCATTTTCATATATAAATATTAAGATTTTTCAAATATAAACATTGTCATTGTATAAGAAGATAATACTAATAAATCTTAACGAAACATGAAACAGAACAAGACACAGAAAAATAAAAGGTAGATTAATAAGTAGGTACATCCAGTTAAATTGCTCCTAGGTACGAATGAAATAACGGAGAGCAAATTCACTCCTCGCGGAAATTCCGTCAAAAATCGTAATTAACAATAAAACACAGCGTGTCTGAATAAACATATTCACGAAAATTATTGCGCTTGAAGATAGACCATGGGAATAAGTTAAGTTATAGTCGACCCGTCAGATGTGACACAATTGTTCAAATTATAAGTTACTGTACGTCATTCAAGTAAACACGCCATTATTTGCAGTGTGTAATTATAATTTGAGGAGATAATCATTGATTGACCGAGCTGCATTAAGCGCAAGAGTTGAAATCAATTAGCGATCATTCTGAACACAGAAGCAAATCTGACACAGTTATTGCTAATAATTGTTGGTACCGTGCTTTCAGATCGAATGTACATTGTTTGGCAAAAAAACAAGTCTCGAAGTTACTAATGTAATTATAATTACTAATTACAGCAAAAAGGAATTCAATCGATGCTGTATTTCTAAAAAGTAAAGAATTTGTAATGAAACTAATAATAAAATAATATTTATATTTAAAATCTGAAAATTGTCCAAAGAAGTTAGCAGTCCACAGTGGAGTGCTGGTACCTACCCTGATGTATGGAAGTGAGGCATGGAACTGGCAAAGAAAGGATGAAAGTAGATTGAATGCTGTTGAAATGAGATCCCTGAGGCGTATGTGTGGTAAAACCATGTATGATCGTGTGAGGAATGTGGAAATCCGCAAAGAGTGCAAGGCTGATGTAAGCGTAATGAGTAAGATCAAGAAAGGGACGCTTAGATGGTTTGGGCATGTAGAGCGAATGAGCGAAGAAAGGAGTGTAAGGAGAATATATGATGCAAATGCGAATGGTAGCAGAAGTCGGGGATGCCCGAGGAAGACATGGCACGACCAAGTGAATCAGATACTTGAGTCGGGCCATGTCAAGAGTCAGAACAATAGAAGAGTATGTATGAGACGATGTATGAATGTGAATGAGGCAAGGAGTGTGTGCCAAGACCGAGTTGTGTGGCGGTCCGTCCTCTCTGTCTACCCCTGGGGGGAAACGGCGTGATGGTTAGTTAGTTAAAATCTATATCAAAGTCAGCTATGGAATAGAGTCTACGCCCTCCGTGGTCGAGTGGTAAGACTCTCAACTAGCAACCCGAAAGTCACGTTCAAATCCCGGCGTACGCAAGTAATATTTTTTTGATGATTTTTCGTTATTTCACAATTTATTTATTTAAAATAATATATAGTATAGTTACGGCACGTTCCTGAGTAAAAAATACTTGTAGTATCGCCCTAATGAAAGACCACCATTCAGAAATGAAAAGTTGTTTGAAATGGCTTTAGCTGTGTTTGGTGACCAGATCTTCCCCTCCCCACTATCTTCAGTCTGACAACATACCCAAATTTGGGCTGTCACGGTTGGGAACAGTTGGGACTCTTGTGCTACCACACAAGTATTTTTCATATATGTTCACTTTACAATTATTGAGAGAAATCTTTAAAAAATTTCAACAAGAGTCGGGTAAACGGTACATTAGCCATTGGCAATATCTATCCTTCGAGCTAAATGATACATTAATGCAATATCTATTGAGAAATATTCCAAAAATCTAATATATAATTCTGTACCTACATTTGTGTACAAAACTGACGCCTAAGCAAACATTTATCAATGTCAGCACCGTTAGTGTGTCACAATGTCTTTGATGAATTTTCATAAACTCTTCCAAAGAATTAAAAATATTATTACCTCGGTTGAAATTAAATTTGTGAAGCGGTTGAAAGAAGACGTAAGACTCTCAAAATATTTACTGTAAAAGTTGATAAACAGTGAAAATATCATTATGGTCAGTGACATTTACGGTTTCAGTGTTTGAAAACAATTTCATATCTGATTCTTTTGTTAGATATCAGCAAAAATAATAATTTTGGTTGTAGGTCTGTCTTATATGTGTAACTCAATTGTGTGATTCAACGAACTGGACTAGGATTTGCTTTGAATTTAAGTGTCGTTTTCAAAATTCGAACCGATTGTGTCAAGAATTCAGACGAGCGATAAAGTACATGTATTTATTTACTTTTTATACGCCTATGGGGCTTTCATATTTGGTACATTGAAATGTTTACAATTTTGTATATAAGGGTTATAAACAAAGGTTGCAAAAAATAATTTCTTACATTACATTGGTTTACAATTAGTTAAAAAAATCATTATAAACTGAAATAATCAGAAATAATATCTTGACATAAAGTATATTTTGAATACTGAATTTGTTACATTAAAATGTCGATATCATTGGTATATTAATTTGCTAAATTGTGAAGGCGAGGAATTGGCGAGTTTGCTACATAATTTGTTTGTGAATTCTGACGTTGAAATAGACCTTTATGCCTAGTGTGTCGAGTAGGTACCTTAAATTGGCCACACTCAGAAGTAATATTTTTATTTAACATAACAGAAAATTGTTTAAGGCGATGCACTACGTAGTAATGCAAAATCATGTGTTTTTGGTTTGAAAATTTGGTCGCCTAGAAATGTTTCAGATGCATTAAATAAATACCGCGAGTATGATACATTTTGGCCTTTGAAATAAGTTTTTTAAAAATTTGAGTATTTTGACATGAGTCTTTTTACAAATACAGAAAAAAAATTTATAAGACCTATGAAAACTGCTTCAAAGTTCACAATTTCCAACTTACGAACCCATTTTCGGTTATGGTTTTATTGTATAATATAATAGTAACATTATAATATTTATAACTTTTCTTTCATATAAATTCTGTAGAAGCTTAGATGAAATATACACATGCAGAACTGAAGTAATATGTAGTTCTGCATACACTCGTTAGTAATTCTAATAATCTAATCTGAAAAGATTCGTTCAAAGGTCGTATTTTGTTCATGAGCCTAAAGGAACTTGATTTAAGAAATGTTTACTAGTAAAAATGCCCGTTGATGTTCTTCTTTAATTGTTTTAGATGGGCTTCGGATGGTTAAAACCATCAATTGGTAAAACTGAACACATTTGAGCGAGCGAGCTTAAATGAGACAAAGCAGGACGCTAGAGTAGATGAAGAAAAATAATTAATGTTTCAATTGAAACAGTTTGTGCGTTTTCAATTAAGCACAACGATTCAGTTTTCTTCATTGTGGTGATTTGAGGATTTTAATAACGCTTTAGTGGGTTAGTTAAACACAACATAAATATTATGTAAACACCAAATTAGTACCTGACGGATAACGTTTAATAATATCCACGTCCAAAGTCCCAAACGTTCAAGATGTTGGTACACTATACAATACGAAATTATAAACTGACGTTTATAAAATAAATTTTCGGTATTGTTGTAGAAACTCAAACATTTTTAGACAGACAAAAGGGTGTCCGCCCGTTCGTCGTATTTTTTAAACTCGTCAAAAGGTTTTCAACGAGATTTTTTTTGTGACAAAAGGTGGTTGGAACCAGCATGAATAATAATTCTGGATTATTACTTATATAATGTTAGAAAAGGGAGATTATTATTTAAAATCCGTGAAAAATTAATCGTTTAGAGATTTTTCTTTTCAAACATAATGTAGCAGATGAAATAGCATTGCACAGAATAAAAATAAGAAATCATTCAGAGAAGTCAAATAAAATGACTCACCAATAAGCCCAATCAGTCCCAAAACATCTTAAAATGTACATAATATTTATCAATTGGGACAATCGACTAATTTTTAAAGAGCGTTATTAAGCTTTATTGAACAGTGAAAATAAATCACTTTCAAATTTCATTCAATTTAAATTATTTTATCAAATTTTAAATATTAAAGAACCAAATCTTTCGACAAGGAATAAGTTTAGAGGGGATGCAACCCATTCTGAACGCCCGATAAATTGCGTTGATGCGGGAAAATCTATTGAATAAAGAAACCGGATATGTGCACATTTTTTTAGGATTTGAAGGTAAAAGTCCGATAAAGAGATTTATGAAGTTGGAGATAAAATAACAATTTGTTAGAAATGAAGATTTTTTGCCCAGTGGACATTCAGGAATTAAGAAAAGCTTTAAGACAATGCCAGAAAATTCCTGTAGCGGATTTGATTACAACGCATAAATTATGTACTTCAAATTTGGTTTTTAAACTAATTGTTTAAAAACCAAAGGTATTATACCAAAGGTTGTAGGTATTATGACGTCATAACACGGCATACTACACAAATAAATAAATAAAAAAATCAATATAAAACTTTTGGCCGTGTAAAACTCAAATCATATCTAATTGTTTATACATTTAAAACGTGTCCATATAACTAGTCGTCAGAAATAATAATACCGTTCTTTCAACGAGAAATTTCTTATTTGGCGAACGTTATTCCACTGCCCCAAAAATCTTCATACGTGATCTCAGCTTGAGAAGGAATTGCACGGCGAAAACTCGTTTAGTTGTTGATTTGATGTCGAGTTGATAAAACGAGACCTCCGTGAAGAAAAGAAGTGTCAATTACCTTGTGATTTAATAGTAGTTTTGTATTATGTATGGATTTTCTACCTACTGAGCTAAATTCTCGTTGTGCTCCAGTTCATCTGCAAGACCAAACATGGAATTTCAGTACGTTATTCGAATGCAAGGTTTGGTCAATAGTTGCACAAAGAGACCATTCTCAAAATATATTATAGAGATGATAATAAAAGTTGCAACTGGTTTTAGCGGCTTGCAGTTCTCAGTTCAGGAACATAAAAGAAGGTCAGTTTACCTTGGAAACCAATTTATTGGCGACAAGTCGACTTAACGATGCTAACTTCATCCCTTATAGAGGCAGGAGGATTTATTGCAAAGTTAATAAAAAATAATGACCCATGTGAAAATACAAGATTCACTACAATTTTATTAAACTATCAAATAAAACTGTTAAAAGGTTGGATATAAATATCTGTAAATAGTATCTACTTTTTAATTTTACGCCTACCAAATTAAGACCTAAACAAATTGTTTGAAAAGAGAGAGCACCAAAAAACTGCAAGGAATTATGGGCAGAGTGTACCGTAAAACTTTACACCATCTGAACAAAAAATGAAACTAAGTCAGTTTATTTAAATAAGTTACACTGAACACATTCATTGCACATTCATTGTCCGTATATCATATCATCCCCTTTATCACCATCAACGTTACAAGATCAGCAACATCAGCAGCATCAGCAACATCAGCCACATCAGCAGCTGTAGGCAGACTGATGGAACCTAAGCGCAAGCCAAATACTAAGTTTGGTGATCGCGCTTTCGGAGTATCTGGGCCGAAGGCTTGGAATAAACTCCCACCAGAACTAAGATCCATAACAAGTCCAACAGAATTCAGGTCTAAAGTAAAAACTTACCTTTTTAAGCTGCATACCCTTAAATTAAATATACCATTCCCGAGAGAAAGTCCAGTTATATCCAATTATGTCCTAAATCCTGTATATAAATTTCGCTAATAAAAAAATGGTTAATGTTAATCTCAAGTGACCTACCAGGTAAGCATTGTACTTTATATAATCTCCATATATAGTTAATGATAACATAGATCATTGTAGAAATGTATTATATATTTGCACAGCGCCCTTGAGGTGATTTTGCACAAAAACGGCGCTATACAAATCATCCAAATATTATTATGATTAATACAACCAGTGGAAACGTCTTCTTAAATGCCCATCTAATGTCTCCCTCCAGTTCGCTATGGACATAAAATCCGCATGATGGTGTCCAGCTACCAATATTTAAGTCTCACATTAAGAACTCTTCGGTGATCAGCTCTCTTACAATGTTGCTGCACGACAGACGTCCTATCCAGCAGAACCGTCCAAGTGTATCCATATTAATAACAGATATGAGTTTGATGGTGCAGAATAAGTAGGCATTTACGGAGGCTGTTGTGAACGTGACGTCACCGCCGAGGTCAGCGCCGGTGTCGCTTAACAAGTGACCTCAAATCGGATGTGAGGCCGGAGCCGGAAATATGACCATTATTTAACACGACACCCTTCCCGTGAGCGATCGTGTTTCCAATTAACGTATTGTATTGTGAAATTTGCGCGTTTTCGTGCTATTGGGGTCACGGTGAAATAACCCTATTAAATATTCTAAAGCCAATGTACCATTTTGCTACGGGGAACGTTGACACAGCTTACATGTATCTACAATACGTGACATATTGAATTGATGGAAATTTGTGTACTTCACTCAAATTTTCGGCAGTGTTAAAAGTCTCTAAAAGCATCTTCTAACGTGCATTCACCTCACAATTAATCAGCTGCTTATTTTGACAGGTCTTACAAGTTATAAATTAGTGTCAAAATATGTCAATGTAAAGCGCGAGGATAGAGATACTTATTGTTGATTAACTTTCATTTAGCAGGTAAAGTTTTCATTATGAAATGACTCGTTATTGTAACATTATGGGAACAAACGCTGATCTAAATATCTAATAAATCGTCAGATCAATTTAGGAACGTATTCACGTGTCGTGAATGACTCTACGTGGTAGTTTAACAACGTATAAACAATGAGTGTACACACTGAATTAAATAAATAGACATTTAATTTACATAACTTATCCGCTTAGGTATATTTGGTGGATTGAAACGGATGGAGTCGGGCGGTAACTGTATACTATTCGGAGTCATTTGATTATTATGTATTTCACATATTTGCTATAAAAGCCGGAGCATAGTGCGGAAATGTATAAATAATTTGACTTTAAATATGAGATTATTCAAATAATAGTGGCAGTAAATAATCATGGGTTAATTGCATATAATTTAATATATGAAAGTAAGAAATACATTTGAATTCATAATACTGGGCAAGACGTCAATCTCTATAATACTTTGTATGACTGAAATCTGAAGCAGGTAACAAATCTGTAAATTCACGAGACATTAAACAAGACAATTTATAGCGTTGACAATTCGCATTGCTTTCGAGACATAAAAAAAATATGGAACTGGATAAAACGAGGCCACAAGTTCAAGCAAGAAAAATGACAGTGGAAAGAATGGAAGAATGCAGCAATTTATGAACATGAGATAAAAGTCCGAGGAACGGCTACTGGCGAGACGATGAAAACGTGTATTGTTTTAATTTCATATATTTATTGTCCACTAGTAGTTGTTCCCTGACAATTAAAAAACATGGAGCAAACAAAATGGCGTCTCGTAAAATTTTTAAAAGAGGATCCAATCGTAAAATTCGAACAAAATCGAAAATGGTCGCTAGTTTCGATTTATAAAAAGAAGGCCACCAAAATGAACGTTTTATTTAATTTCGTGAATCTCAGGCATAAATATAAAAATAGTTTTTCGATCATATTATGAAGAACTTAATATCCTACATTGAACAATAAAATCAAATCCGTAAAAGGGTTCGTAAGTAGGAGATTTTACACTTAAAAGCATTTTTTACAGGTCCGATTCTTAATTTTTTTCTAGGCTTTTTTTAAAACTCACCAAAAAATGACAGTGTAAACTTAAGGTCAAAATGTGTTCTACTCGCAGTATCTATAATATTTCTAAGATATCAAATGTTTAAACTAAAACACACTATTTGCGTTATTTCGCATTGCATCACCTTAAAACGATATTACATAGCTCATGATGGAATTGACGTTGCGTGCTAAAAATATTGCGATAGTCTCGAAATTGCAGAAAATCTGTATAAATTTCACGACATCAGAGCTTACCGTTCGAGAGTTATTGCTGCTTCAACACGGACAAATGTCTACGAAAAATGTTTGTGACTTGCAGAAGTTTATGTGAAATTTCACATTACACGCTACATAAGGATTTACGAAACAACATTAACGTTTTTATAGCGTAGGAAGCACATAACTAAAGAGCTTTAAAGTATCAACAAAGTTTATTATGTGAAAAACAATATGCGGCATGTGATGTTCGTTTTCAAGGGACGTAGGTACTTGGCGTGTCAGTTAATTTATTTTACCTTATTAACGTCAAGTACCTACTTACTACCTTTGAAAGAAAAATAAACCTTCACAAAGTAAACAAGAACCAATGTTTGCGGGCATTTTATGAGATAACCGCCAAAGTCTGACGGAACAATGAGAAATTGGGCTTTAGCGTGATTACAGTACTTACTTACTTTATTCATGGCCGAACTTCCCTCCTAACCAGGCTTTTTTTAACCATGTTGATCTTTGTCTACAGAATAACATCAGACTCTTAATGACCTGAATAATTCAAACTTTCATAAAATTAATTAATCCATTCAGTCCTTGCCTAGTAATAATTCAATACTTGCTTTTAATCTGATCTATTAAAAATAAAATAATCTGTACCTACCACAAAACTGCGCTACATAAACTAGACACATCAGTTCATAATTCATTGAACCAGAGTTACTATCACATACACATAACCGAAAATAAAGTAAATTTTGTTGGTACGAAATATTAACAACTGTAAACCGATGAGCTCTGGCGTCATTAAATTAGGATAGCCTTTATTTATCATGAGCTCCCACAGGAGGTTCTGAGTCCCTCGGTCCTCATGAACTTTTTAGGGAAAGGAATGATAGGAAGTTTCGGGAAGGAAACATGTATGAGGGGTGAGGGGGGAGTGACGGACATATGAACCATCCCTCCCACTGCGGTGCAAGGCGATGGTTCCCTCAATCAGCGTCTCCCGATCCGGCCCACCACGCAGTGGGTGGACAAACGCATCTGCCGTCAAGATCCAGAAAAACCTCACCTCACTATTCCAGGCACCCCTGCTAAGTCACCAAACGTAGCAAACCATGTGGGGTGACCTATGGCAGGGGTATTGGTTATCCAATAAATGGTTCCCGGGGCGGCGGTAATGCAACGTCAACGCAACTATTTTAATGAGCTGTGGGGCTTTGAAAAATAGTTTTTACAGTCACAAATAAAGGCGGGGACAAAACTTAGTACAACTTCTAGGTAAGTTCTCTCATTGATCTGATTCCTAGTAAGTTAGTTGCAGAGAAAAAATGATAAATACCAGGGCAGCAGAAGTTGAGTGTGGTATTGAAAGGTTCTACCTTATGGATGTGCAACACGAAAGACAGCGTGGGTATGGGAAGATTCACACGGATTATATGTATCTACATTCTGTGGGCACCAGGCACACAGGAGGGCGGAAAGCCCTACGCGAGTCGACCGGCCCATTAGTGATGTAATTAATAATTCCTGACTGTTAATAGTGTCATGAATTAATTGTTGGTATAACTAGGTACCTAACTACTTTACTACTTACTCAGGAATAAAAATACTCTTAAACGATGCTCGTCAGTTCAGAGTACCTACCTAAGAGTTGATATTTACAATTTTAAATCATAATCAATAATCAATTATCATATTTTCATTTGTGGCCCTGTCTGTGGTGTAATTATGGATCTTCAATGAACTTGGACTTGTTTTGAATTTAAATGTCACGTTTAAAAATTACCTCAATTATATTTTTTTTCCTGAAAATTATTTTAATTCTATGTTAAAAATTGTAAACCTTGGTTTAATCTTGACAAGTTGGTTGACTTTTTCTGTTTTGAAGAAAACATTATTTTCTGACTTAATGTTCCCTAGTTTTATATAATGGGGTGAGGAAGGTTGGAAATTACTAATTATTCATAAGTTTCTTTGATTTGATGTAGGGGAAGATTTATTTAAGAAATACACCAGGAGTTCAGGAAGTGGACTGAGTGATTATGCGAAGAAGTGGAATCCTTGCCCGATATTAATGTACAGCAGATGACATAAAGGAATTGCTCCATCACCCAACTTTAACATGGAGTTAACATCATGGTAATGATGATCATTTTAATAAAATAATTTGTCAGTCTGTTTACGGACAAGCAGAGAATTTTTAAATTAAAATAATCTGTGACAAAATTTTAGTAAACTCTGATATCTCCCATGGTATGTGACATTTGCGCTCGTAACTTATCTTCGTTAAACGCGATGGAGAAAATATAAATTATAATTAAAAATCAGCCGGCTATTTATTACGAGCATTTCAATATAACTGATGTGAATTGTTGACTTGATTATTTCTACACCAATTAAAATATTACGGCAGTATTCATCTGAAATTATACGATTTTTAATTTGTTGTGTACAAAAATATGTGTTGGTGGATTTTACAATTGATGTGGGCATTTATTGAAGAATATAATGAAACCACATATTCTGAATTGTTATCATGATAAAACCAAATGAATTGGAATGTTAACACCATTATGATTTTATTTTTCGCGCAGTCGGTATTGTTGGATAATTTTATATGTAAATTATTGTAATTCAATGGGATTTTGGAACAGTTCCTGTAAACCGTAAACCGTCGATGCCAAAAAATACCACGGTAATACCGTTGGTATTTTATGTATTTCCGGATCAAATTTGAATAATTGCCAGCGTATTTATACTTTTAGTAGAATGTGAAAATTAATAGTCAATTGTTCTATTCTGATGATGTAGTTATAACGCCTCTAGTTAGCAAGTTAAGTAATTATTAAAGTTAGTTAACTACATACCAAAATAACTGTTTTGGAATATATAGAGACTCTTCCATATTCAAATTTGGTATTTTCATCTTAGAATACCGTCAAGGCGAAGCTTAATGCCAAATTACTATTTCGATGCATCTTTAAAACGAATTGGTGTACATTATGAATACCAAAAAATATGCTTAAGATAAATTGGAGGTTTTCCTATCGTTTCGCTTGAGTAGAATACAAATAAAAAAATAAATTACTCAATAAAAAATATAAATTTAAACTACTAAAAAAAATTTTTTTTCAATAAAAATGTATGAACGCGTAAAGGAAACAACTTTAAAAAATACAGTATTTTGGCTAAGATTATCTGTTTTGTGCTTGAAATGGAACATTTCTAGACTCCATTTGTCAAGCGATTTTAATGCATATTACCTACAATATAAAGTATACCAAGAATATACACATTTTTGACTTGTAGCTTCCTCTTAAAAATGTGTGGAAGATTTAAAGCTTATTTGATTCAGATCATCGTACTAAATGTGTCATTTTAATGTTTTCATTAATAATAATTTATTGATTTTAAAATCATCTAAAACCCTAAACTGGCATTCGGCCAGATCGAAAAAACTGTGTGTAACAAACTACTATACTATCGGTAAGGAATAGCCACGGACGCCTTAAACAACCAAAAGCATAGATTTTTAGGGAAGTATTTGGCTTAGCTCATTTAGTCATATTTTGTTATGCTAGTCATAGCCAATGTGTGTCAAAAATAATTATAAAGTATAGGAATTTGTCCAATATACAATATACATCATGTTATGTTAAAGAAATATACTTACGTAGTGATTTTTGCATAAAAGCGAATGTTATTTATCGCCTTCAGCATTTTCACAGATTTAATTCATGAATATATAAACATGGGAAAAGGTTGTCGTTATAACAGTTTTTTAAGAAGCAGACATATCCTACAAGCCACGGTACCATTTTATGAAAACAATTTATTGTGTTTTTGTTGCGTAATGTTTCTGACAAGTTATCCGTGAAACAATTTGGAGCCATTTGTATCTAGCTCTGTAAAAGCAAGGCGCCTCACAAGTCAGCGAGACAATGGAACACGTTTGAAGAATTTTCATGTCATCTCGGTGTTTGTACCAGAGAGGCTGTCGACTGCAGTTCGTGTTTTATAAGGCGTGTGAGACGCTCCCTCTTATTTTTAATATTTATAAGGTTTAGCTTGGGTACGGGAATGCCGTTGGGATTAAATAATATTAATAATAATACATTTATTTCAACACATTGAATTTTGCTTTATTATGCAATATTTCACGAGCTGTATGATGACCTCCGTGGCAGAGCAATAATTTCCTTGAAGCTGCGAACAAAGGTCGCGACTGGGAAATATGGTAATGGCAAATATATACACCCATTCTTACCCCTCTCTCTACCTTACTTACTCCCGCCAAAGCTGATATTATCTCTCTTTCTTCTATATTTCCCAATTTACTTTAAGTCTGTTTTCATTTTTTATGTCTTTGTAAAGCTCCAGGTTGAATCGAAACCGGTTGGTTTTGTATATTATTATAATCGATGTATATAAATAAGAGTGTTTGGCGGGCGGCGTGACTTTTTTAATGCAAAACTAAAGTTTTTTCCAAGATTGAAAAAAGTTGATCATTTACCTTCAAAACAAGAGTAAGGTCATTGTCTACACGAGATTTCCAAAAACCACCTCCATCTCTTTTCTCACCTCTTAAAACAGAGTTTTGATACTTGATGAAATTTGCACTTGTTCTAAATCTCTCTGAGAAACTCTGCGTAAAGCCCGGAACGCCGGGAACTAGTAGTACTAGTTACATTAGTAGAACTCAATGAAATTTAAACAAAGTATTTTTTTTATATAAATTATAAATAAAACATTTGTTTGGTTTATTTCACAGGATATCAAATATTTTCTAACTATATTTAAACCTGGTTCCAAACTAGAACATTCTCAGGGTCGTCCTGGTGAAAAACCAACACTCAGAATGGAAACTCTTTCAACCTATCCTTCCTCTACTTTTTTCCATGTCTATATTTACCCTCATATCGTTCACCAGGCGGGGGATAAACAGTTTTATAGTCAGTTTGGTATCATGAAAAATAAAAATAATATAAATAAAGTATTTTATATAATAAGAACTTTGTATAAATCTGATAAATGTGCTAAAACTTGTTCGCATCATACGAAAGCGTGAACTTTCTAGTAGGTACTTGCCGGTGGTAACATTGTTAACCGCAACTGAGTGGAGGAAGGTAGGTACTCATCGTCTGAACTCGACGTGATCTCGAGAGGTGTACAATGTACAACAGACGTCACATTATACACAGACAGGCGCGAGCCTACGAAATAATTACAAAATCATTCTCAACATCGTATCCAGCGCATAGGTGATTTTAATTTAAGTCTCGCGGCTCGTGGTTATACGAGCGTCTGGTTTAGCGAACAGCAGCTCTGTCGCACCTGTCACATTTACCCTCAAACAATACTGTACCTGGTCTTAACGCATAAGTATGGAGTATCAAGTAGGGGTGAAGAGTTTTGCAAGTGGTTTTTGTTTGTACCGGATGTCGCGTGGGCCGGGCGACTCCCTTTGCAGGTGTGAGAGAATATCTCACGAATACGACGCAATTGATTATATGACAAACTTGAAAGAAATGCTGCAAAAAATACACGAAGGCGTTTGCAAATATTTTTTATGGAGATAGTGCGGAGGCTTAGAAAACAAAACGAAGATGAATAATCGATTTCTATTTGTAGAATTTATTAAGTATGCTATGGTAGTTTTACATCATAAAAATATTTCAATAAACGTAAGGCTTACATGTATCGTATTTTGTATATTTCGTGGTTCACTTCCAGAGTGGTATACACTTTCAATATCGCCCTTATGAAAAACCACAATTTAAAATCTAAACGTTGCTTGAAATGGCTTTAGCCGTGTTTGATGACCGGATCTGAATAGCTAGGCTACTCCCCACCTTCATCTTTCCCATCTTCCTATCCCCACTACCTTCAGCCTAGCAGATTCCTCAATTGGGGATACCATAGTCTCACTGGCTCCAGACGGTTGGAGACATTTGGGACTCTTGTGTGGAACTCACGTTAAACAAATTTAACACCCAAACTCGATTTGACATTGAAAAATTTATAAATTATTTATTTTCGTTCACTAATTACTAAAATGGATAATAAATTAATGATGATCCATAAAAAAGGCTTTATTATCACGGACTTCTTGGACTTTACGAATCATTTCAACTACATAAGAAGAAACTATTCTATGTCGGAATCGTAAATCGTCGAAAGACACTGAAAAATATTACTTTTCTGTAGGCCTTTTTAAGAAATACATTCGACGATTTACGATTTTTTAGACCTCGAAATAAGTAAGCTCGAATCGATTCAGAATGTGTTATTATGTTCGTTATTTTCAGAAAATATATTACAATGTACTGCATTTTCCTTCAGCGTGGATTGCAAATGAAAGGTTGTCCAGATCAATACCATCCAATTTCGGCCATAAAATTCCAAAATATGAGTCCGTTCGGCGCCATAGAGTCTGAGATAGGCGTCCGAGAGAAGATTAGTTTCATTAATTGACAGACTTGACGCCCTGGACCATCCCGTGCTTCTTATTTAAAATTTAACATCCTTTTATTCTTTATAAAGATACAATTTGATTAGATTTTAACGCAAAACTCGTGATTGAATTATGGCTAAAACATCACATTGTTTCCGATATGAAATTTCGTCAAAAGTGGAATAATAACACGCGATAGGATCAGGAGTGAGCCAAGCAGGTGTGTTATTTTGCCCCTATTTCGGCTGTTCGATCCACAATGGCGGTCATGACCTGAATCATAGTCAGTAAATCATGCTAGCTACAATCCGAAAACAAACACGTTTACTGTGACGCCTAATTCGCACGCACATTTAGGAATGCTCCATCCCATCCCTCTATCCGAATGTGGACTGTGGGTTTTAGGCATGCCGCTGATAGATCTATGTAGCTATGATGTAGCTCCTTTATTTATATGTATAACATCTCCCTCTTTCTCGTAAACCATGTATTTAACAGAAAGTGAGCTTACAACGGAGCTCTCAGCGATTATATCCTTACCCTTGGTCTATCCCTTACCCCCGATTAATCACACAGTCGAAAGCGATGATGGCTAAGCTGTAACCTCTTCCCTTTTTGCACAAACGACAGATATAACAGAAAGATAACTTACAGCCGAGCTCTCAGTGGCAGGATATAAACTGAATGCTGCCTCGGACAAGCGACGAAGAGTAATTATTTTGCTATGAAAGAACAATTAAAATTGTATGATGAACTCCGTTTCGGCGTGATATTAATCATTGGCGTGGAACTAGATTGAATCTGGCGTGGGTAGAGCTATCAACGAAGAATCTATGGACATTGTATTTATAAATATAATAATAAATCCAAGAAGCACGTTTTCGTCGAGTGACTGACAGTATACAGGAAAAGATTTTGAAATTGAGCTTATTAGAGTAAGTAACATGAAACTTTCGGGTGTTTTGTTATGAAGTGGATTAGAAACGTAATACTTGTAAACAGGGTGTTGATTTTAGTTAACTTAATTAATTTTGCCGAGGTTTATAAAGAAAAAATAATTTTAAGTCAATTAATTGTCTGGTCGGTGGCTGAGTTGGCATCGGGTTTGGGTCCCACCCAGGCGTAGTGTGTTCAAATCATCGGCTGGCTAAGTCCTCCATCACGACAGTAACATTTTCCGCTTACTGTGGCGGTAGTAGGAGATTTTCGAATACTGTCAGGTTATTCGTAAACCGGGAATGTTTGTCTTTCTTTTAAATTTTTTTTAAAGATTGACTTAAAAAGATCATCCCATAAAAAACAATGTTTTTTTAAAACAATAAAAAATAGAACCATTTAAAAATATGCATATTTTTTTGTTTGACTGAGGATTGAACTTTTCTCCCCTAGGACTGGAGTCAACTGAGCCAATTTTTATACAGTTACAGATTAAGAAAACAAAACGTTTTACAACCGCAATAGAGTTACATTGAGATGATCGTACAATAGGTATGTTGGCAACATTCTAACAACCCACGCGTACTAAAATTTAATATCTAACACACCATTGTTTTCCTGTAAGCAATGTGCCATGGGAACTCTTGCTAGACACACGCTACATAGAAATAGAACAGTATTTTATTATTTTAATGGTGTCTTCCATCATACGTATTTTAGCACGATGTTTGACGGAGGAAAATGAGCGTATATTCGGTTGTAAAAAGCCTACGTAGATTTGAGATTACTGAGTAGGTACTTTTGTTGGTATTCTGGACGATTTCTCGGAACATGGACAATTCTCACTAATAGCGTGTTGTGATGAAGATAACAGGTGAATTACCTGTGTTCGTAAATTAAATAAAACTGACATGCAAGTGTAGCCGGAATTTAAAAGTCGTAAGTATAATGCAACGAAACAAACTAAAAATGATTAGGAGGGTTTAACAACTCCACTAATATTTTACTGTTACTGACTGGAATACAAGTGGCACTCTCTCCATTGGAAAAAATACGTATTGCGAATTTATTAAAAATTATTGATAATCTGGTTAAAAACGGGACTGCAGGCCTCTTCCTGATAAACTTTTATTAAATTCGTAAAAATATAGGAACATTTCTTCATGCACTTGCATTTGCTTTGATAATATACAATGACGAAATGCGGAAATATAGGGATTTTTATGAACACGTGTTCCGACATCGTGATAATATATTTATTGTGTTTTACTAAAAGTTTATTAGGAAACCGATCAATTCATTCGTTAAGAGCCTGCGATCCCGTTTTTAACCGGATTACGAATAATTTGAATTTTAAGTTGATAAATAAGCAATTTTCATTGTTAGTTATTTTTTTTGTACACACACTCCTGTTTTATCCATATTCACACTTATCTACTCTTGCTTCTTTTATTCAGATGCATGTTGTATATTCTCCTGACTCCATTCTCTTTCTATTTCCTAGAAACTCACCATAACTGCATCGATTTTACGATATTTTGAACATTAAAAATGCTTCTAGCATGCTAAAATAAAATTTATTTGCTTGACAAGGAAATAATACATCTTAATACTATTTCAGCTTGTAGTTCAGTCACTTGCAAACATTGTTTTTATTTTATTTTTGAAAAAAGCGCGTCGAAAATTTCATATTTTTTCACTTGTAAAAGTCGTAGTACTTTATTCTCGGAAAGCCTCGCAAGACTTACTTTTATTGTGAATAACACTGATTTAGCTGGAAAATAAAACTCGTAAATATTTTCATATTTCTTCATTATATTAAATTTTTTTAAACATTAAAAAGAAAAAGTATATTTCGCTGAATATAAGTCATTATACTAAATAAATTACTTAGGATAGATATTCAAGATTTTTAAAACTATATAAACACATTATCTGGTAAGACGGAAAAATTTACAAAAACATTATTTTCCAAAAAATAAGTAAGCTATTACAGAAATAGTGTCAGCCGAAAAATGAAGGGCAGCTCGACATTGTAGCTGGCACACTAAGGGTTAAATCACATAAGCGTTCCTTTTTTAGCTAGTTTATTATGCTAACATCGGCCTGATATTTTTTTTGATATCCAGATTTAAAAAAATACATAAATCGGTCTGCATGAAATATCTTGCTTAGGGCGATGCACTACGTCGTGTAATATTTTAAATTGAGCCGCTATCAATAACAACCCTTACGTACATGGCGATAAGGTTTAAATTCCCGCTTAACACCATCCGCCTGTTTTGATTTATGCAAGAAAAAAACATGGCCAAAAAGTGCCTTTTCTTTTATTTTGTGGATGTTAAGGCATAAATTTTTTTTTTCTATCATTTTATAAATAACTTAAAATGCCACATTATACAATAAAATCATAACCGAAAATGGGTTCGTAAGTAGGATATTTTGAACTTTAAAGCAGTTTTCTTAGGCCTTATACATTTTTTTTTTCTGGGCTTATAAAAAGACTTATCTAAAAATACTCCATTATTTCAAAGGCCAAGATGTATTCTACTCGCAGTATTTAATTAAAGCATCTGAAACATTTCTAGGCGACCAGATTTTCAAACCAAAAACATGATTTTGCAGTACTACGTATGGCATCGCCTTAAAATGGTGTTAATATTAAATAATTTTAAGGTCAATTAAGTGAGAGCGATTTATGAGACCCCGTGTCAAGGACCAAATTACAAATAATATCGATCTCCAGGAGATACCTTCTCAGGAGGAGGCTAAGTCATCAATAAATCAGCCATGACCTTAACATTTAATTCATCTAAACAATACACTGCCAAAGCCGCATAGCGCACGCAATAAGATCGTTTGTTCGACGAAAATAATTAAATTTTAACGATAATATTGCTCCGTGTAATTTGTCAAAGCGAAATGCGTTGAGAATAGCTCAATGGCAAATAGCCTATAAACGTGGCAATTAGAATGTTGCTAATATAATTCAAAGCAAATCATTTATTCGTGTCTCTGTTCCATGAGGTTTTTTATTATTCTTTTAATCGGTACACGCAATCGTGAATTAATTATTCAAACAAGTTAGCTGAAATGAGTTAACCTTTTTTAAACGCAATTTTTTGAATGTCTGCTAAGGTCACAAAAAAAGCATGATGTATAGGTATACTTTTTGTACGGACACGGCCGGAATCTTTATCACTGGTCGAAAATCTTTCCCCCGAAGTAACACGGCCCGGGGGCACGGTTTTCTCACGTATTTTCCGCTGACAAAAGAATGTTTTCGTGTTTTCAAAGAATGCCCGCCGATAAGCTTGCCACAAAGGTATCGGTGGGCCAAGGATGTTGAATTTGTTACAATACAAGATGAAATCGGTTGGGTACTACTTTCAATCTGGAACCTTATGCATTGTGGCATTGTTACGGGTAACTTACGTTATGTATTTAAAAATTCCCACATTTTACAGATTATTCGTATTTTCATACACGTAACCTTCTAATAAGACTATCATATATTTTTAGTTCCCTCTCTTTTCGAAATTTTTCTATCATCAATGAACTGTTCCCCTTACAAACTGCAGCCCTGAAAAATTCAGCAATACTACTGCTAATTTATTAAAAAATCTCTTCAAATTAATGGTAAATCCAGTTAAAGGGATTGCAGGCATTACAAATGAATTAACAGGTTTCCAGATAAACTTTTAGGAAAGTACGCATTATCATGATGTCGGAAGACGTGTTCATGAATATCCAAATATTTTTGCATTACAAAATTATTTATATCGTCATGCTATATTATCACGGTAAATTGATAAAACGGTTCCATGATAACTCAACACAGTGACAATTCAACACACTTTTAAAAAGTGATATAAAGTCATTAGGAATAATGAAAAAAAATAAATTTAAACCTAACCTAACATAACCTACTTAACCCAGTTAATAAAGTTTTTGTTTCATCACTTTCCATGACTTTATATAACTTTTTAAAGATGTGAAGAATTATCATTTTGATGATTTATCCGGTCATCCGATAAAACATTGTTAAATTGATTAATAAAGCCGTTAATTTATTGTTAGGGCAAAAATCGATTTGTCTCCGTGAACAAGTTATGTACATTACCGAAACCATAAAGTTGGGAATATTCCTCCACCTTGTTTACCATCAATCTTATCTGCATGAAGACATTTTATCGGTCCTAGTGAGCATTTTAAAAACACATGCCATACATCCAAACAATATGTAAACGCATTTGAACTGCATATTTATTATTAAAAGGGTGCGTTTTAATTAATTAGTTTAGAGAAAACACTTGCCGTATTAATACTCGTACCTAAAATGACTTCATTCAACTCAACATTCATAGATAATTTAACGACAGTCCAATTTGACACAGATAAAAATGAGTACGGCTTTTTTACCAAAATGCTGGTAAATATGTGACTGTATGATAATTTCCCAGTAAAATATTAGTCATTCAAAATATATTTATTTTGAACACGTGTTCAAGCAGGTGCCCTTATCAGAATAAATATAGTGGATAAGATAAGATTTTTTGTATTTCTTGTATTTTTTGTATTTCATTTCTTAACTATGTAACAATTTCTACACATTTTTGTTTTATTGAATTTTATTTTTCAATGTACATTTGTTACTTAAATTTCGTTTACTTTGCCACCGGTTTCGACACAACCGTGTCATTAACTATCAATCTTTAAAAACTAACAAATAACAAAAAAACTAAAAAAAGTAACAAATGTACATTGAAACACAAAACTCAATAAAACAAAAAAGATAGGATACGAAACTATTATTATTTTGGAGAACATGTGTTCCGACTTCCTCATAACATATTCGTCCTTTATGATAGTCTGTTATGAAATTTGACAAAACAATCAGTCCCATTTTTAACAGGATACCGAATAATTTTACCAGATTTTTATCAAATAAACAATATTTCAATCAATTTTTTTAACGGATTTGAAAACCATTGACCCTTCATTCCGAGTTCAGAGGGAGGTCACAAATATACGACGTGTTATAAAACTGAAATCGAGGGTCTATCGTAAAAATGATTGCCGAGTAAACATCCCCTACGTATTTAACCTTGTCCGATTGACCAACCCCTAGCCTTTAGAAATACATGATTGTGAGAGAAGTAACGGCTTCCCTGTTTAATTAATTAGTGGACATTTCCTTCGTGTAGTAATGACACAGTTTAACGATCTTCACGCTTCGTTCCCCAACTAAAGCTCTGATAAAATCCGACCTATGACGAAAATTTACGAGTTCAGACTTCAGACCTTTACCTGAAATAATCGATTAACTTACGTGCCGGCCAACATGGCAGGCTTTTCGCTAGTATCTAGGTACTACTAAGAATTTTTTGGAAGATTTAAATACGCAGGTTTTACGTTTTCGGACAGTTGGATTGTCAAACGGTGAATCAGAAAAAAACATTAATTTATATTATCAAGCAAGAAATCTGAAATGAAAATAAAGTTTTCCTCAAAATATTATGAAACGAAAGTTTAAGTAAAAAACTTCTAATTGGATTGGTAATCGTCAAGGCATGCGCTGAGGAACTGGAAAAAATGATATTTCGATGACCAGAATGAACGCTGCAGTTGATCGTGATTACTTCAAAATATTTGTTGTCATCACTACATAAAAAATTGTTTAAAATAAGTTCATAGTAATATTGCATTTATTGCTATCCAGAAGCGAAGAGTACGCGATTTATCAGTTAGCAGTTTTCAAAAATATTTGCCCTTTTGCATTTTTTTCCCTTCCTAAAAGAAGAATCCTTGGAGCCGAAAGTCAATCTATCACCGTGGGCTCTGTTCACTTTACAATGTGTAATTAAAGTACTTATGGCCTAAATATTAACTCATAGATATAAATTTTAATTTAATTCTACGAAGTGTGATAAAATAATAAATAAATATATCATTGAAAACAGTATTAGCGACTCTCAAATGAAAATTAGATCAGAAAACGATTCGGTCGCATCTAAGAAATGAACCCAGGATCTCACCCTTGCCGGGGCTTTGCCCTACCACTGAGCTAATCCGACCCTGTCCCCTTCGGTCATATTTAACTGTGCCATACTTCGACTAAGTACTGCCAGCATCATCTTCATTTTTATTGGCTGATTACAAGATTGTTACCGAACTAAGAAGAATCTTGCAATCACACCTTATCATAAGATAACAGCCAATATACAATGAGAGCAGCCAAACACTTTGTTAATTATTATACAATAGCATCAATAAATAATTTTTTATTTCAATTTCACAAATGATTGCCTTCTAACCTTTACTGCTGTATACAGAAAACGTACGTGTACGTATTTTGCAGGAGAAAAATACCACGCTTTTTGTATGTTTATTCAATTTGTAAAAGACAGAAATTACTGTAATGGATGTTATTCAAACATGAAATGAGATAACTACTGAGGTTGAAAGTGAATTAATTAAGAATACATCACGAAAATTAAAGCAACCATGAATAAATCGTAACTGTATCTATGAGGCCAGCCATGACCCTCTTAGTCGACGAAGATCTATCCACTGCTTTTTCAGACACAATCTCTTCTCAATATGGCCATGCAGTTTACTCGCCATAAACGTTCGTATCACTTTCAAATCTGCGATACATGGGTATAATTATTACTGCACCGCGAAACAAAACCGAGGACTTAGCATATAATTAGCTTCGAGCTTTAGTGACAAGCTGTACTTGAGATTGATTTAATGATAAAAATATAGTTCATTGATTATATTTTATATGCGAACTCGGGTATCGCATAAGATTTGTAGACATGCTTGCAGGATAGACACATAAACGAAATTAGTACCTACTTTTGTATACGAAGTTGCAAAACCTCTCGAACGGTGAGTTTATACGGTACGATGCTACATATATTATGATTTGTTTGTTCAATATTGTTCATCTGTTAAATAAGAAAAAGTGTGTTTAACTCGGGTGAACTCACTAATTAAAGTTGCTTTTAATTAACAAAATTTTGAATCGTCACGGATTGAATAATCACTCTTTTAATTCACAGAAATCTTCTTTGGGTCATTCGGTTCTAATTTAAAAGTGTTTGAAAACATCGTGCTTGTTTTTCGCATTGAGATTTCTTGTGAAAATTAACACAAGTGTTTGTATACGGTCCTTTTGTTCTGCAAAATATTAACCGACTCATTTCAATTAAAGTGACAGATAATATCAGTACCATCATTAAGAATTCAAAAGTTTCTTTAAATGGCTTTAGTCGTATTTGTTGACCAGGTCTGAATAGCCAGGTACTTCCCCCCTGTGGATAAAATCAGTTTATTAATAATATAATATGTAAAATAAATGTTAATTAATTGTCATTTTTAAAATTGGAACTTATATTTTATGATTCAGACAATCGGTAAAGCACAACCAATTAGTACATTTTCGACAATATTTTTTCTTGATCATTCTGCAACAATACAATTGTCCTTGTTCCGATAAGTTCTTTACATAAACTTTCAGCTTCAGAAATCACAAAATAATTATAATATCCCGTCATTTTCCACGCTACTACATTGTACTTAAGAAGAAGATTACTGGCTTTCCATAAGAAATTTAAATGCTTTCGAATGCAATTATGATTCTTGTAACTTGATTCGATTTGCATACGGTATGATGAATGTGACATTAGTTTTTGCATACAGACGAAGATGAATACGAACAGCTTCCCTTTCACAGCATGCATATTAGGTGTAAAGTGTACGGCAACAATAAGTGATTTCATACTTTCTCCTTTTAACCACTTGTCCAAACAAATCTGTTAAAGAGCAGCATCCGAACTTTCGCGAATCATCTGGTTAATGCTTCATTTACTTTCTAACATGTGGCATGTGAATCACGTGTACAGCGCAGACTGGTTTAGTGTTTAGATAACACATAAGAAACTTTTTATTATACATTATGCATCGGTTTCAAACATCCACTGTGAATTTAAAGCAAGTATAATCATTCTAAAGTGGAAGAACTGACTGGAAATTTTCAGCGGTATATCAGATTGTATCAATATCATAACTGAGAATGTAATTAACTTAATGCGTGTATCAAACCGATTTCTGCTACGAGCAAAATATATAATTCATCCTCACACTATCTTTAATATGTGAATTATACACATATCTAAGTTCACAAGACTCTCTTTTGCTCTTCTTAAAAGCTATTTATCGTAGTTTTCCACTATAGAATTTGCATTCTGTTTTTTAGCCAAATTTATTAAGTTGTCTAGAATAAACGGCACGAGTGCCATTTACGTACATGACTGTTATTGACTGTCATAGTGTAATATATAGCTAATAAATAAATTAAAAATTATAAGTAAACAAGACAAAATAATGTACATTAGTTCAAAGTTACTGAAGAAAATTAAGTAGAAACAAAAACAAACAACCTGTTATGCAATGACCTCGTTAACATATGCACCACTAAAATGTTTAATTATTACAGCTTTATACTTCAATAGAGGCATATTGAAAACATCAGCTAACATAGCACAAGAGTTAACATTGATGTGTAATATATTTTTAACAGAATTGTAGCCTGAAACCGTAGGATAATTGTCACAGTATTACATACTATAGGTAACCTTGATCTAATGGTAAGAACATGAAAGTGAATCAATATAGGTTAATAATAATCGTTGTAGTTAACTTAGTGGTCGATGAATTAGTTTTTGACTCGGTAGTTATAGATTTGATTTGCAATTTAAAAAGAGAAGTGTAAGACTGGTTCTTATGATTGATGTTAAAAGATCGACGGCTTTTACGAATTTCAATTTACATTATTAAACACTGTTAAAATAATGAACAATTGTGAATCCCATTACATAATCTTATAATCCAATGACTTAATCTTGTCTAGACAACGTGAAAAGAATAGCTACCCATTTTCAAATATTTGCTATTAAATAACGCAAATCCAAGCCCCAGAAGTAATCTATGTTATATATTCCTTGAATAAGTAGTTAAACTAAAAGCGTTGGTTATTGCTTGAAGTTCAGTCATGTAGAGTAGTCTTTCGTCTATTTGTTCGGCGATAAATTTCCCAGAAAGAAATTCGCCTCAGCGGTCACGTACAATTCCAAAAGCCTAAATAGTGGTTCATCCTCGGGACTGAGGAAGGAAGCCCGCTCGATTTGGTTATTCTATTTATTTATATAAAAATTTTATTAAGGACGCGACCTTATAACCTTATTTTATCCAGATTTCAATTATTGCGACCAAGCCGAAAGCTCGTAGACCGTAGCATATTAAACCATAGGGCAAATCAAAAGAATTGTGGCTGTATTCATTATATTCTTCCCCATCCTATAATATTAATCACAGTAATCAAAATATGAATGATTTACAACTAGGCACCGGTGAGTATGATTAAGTTTTCTCGCTGCGAATAAATAAGTCCGTATAAATGGAACACGTGCCTGCTCACCTCAGTAAGAGATGGTGGTACGGTGTTGTCTCACGAATATGATTTCTGAACATAATTTCGTAAAAACTCCAAGGCGTCCAAGGAGTGGTAAATGTAATGGAGGTTTCCGTTGCAAAATAGTATTAAAGCCTAACGGCACTTCATTGCAAACCATTGCCATAACCAAGAAACAAAAAAAATGAAAGTACATAACAGGAAATCTCAAACATTACGTATTCAGAAAGGACATTGGCTAAATACTAGACGGAAATGTCTCTGGGGTCTTCTCGGGATGTGTGAAATATATTCATGTTTTATTTCGGAATTGTATTAATATTTAAGGAGAGGTTTTAGCAAAGTAACAATTATTTTTGGCGCAGAATATAATTCAGATTTACTTGAGATTACATGAGATGCTCGGGCTGTCGCATTCATCTCTTCTAGTATTTTATTGTTTCGTAATGTAAAATGTAATTTCTCAAACGAATATTAATGAGCAAACGGTTCACAAAACAAAAGAAAAATTAAGCCTCGGCACACAGAACATAAAACAACGTTCTGTTCATGGTAAATTGAAAATAATGTTTCGACAATGTATCCGTTCAATTTATACAAATAATAATATTATGAAATATGACCTGAGGCGCCAAGCAACATTCTACAAAGCGGATACATAGCGTGGATCCGCATTAGTATAAGCTTCTCCTGTTATTGTATATCTATTGTTTAAACTAAAGTCGTAAATAATTAATAATAAACCCCCAGAGTAGTTTTTAAAACTTCTGCATCATTTATGGCGGGCGGGGAACACGAGTGTAGGAAGTACGAAGTTTTTAGTTTGGTGGTGTTCATACTTCAAGCTGCAAGTTTCCAGAGTACAGCGGCAGTAAATTCTAGACTAGGGCGACTCGTGGAGTATGGAGTATCTCGCAATGCCATTATTCATAACCCTGGAGGAAATAACTGGAAGGAATGGATAGAAGAAAACAGGATGAAATTCCTTTATTTATTTACGTCAAATATTGCAACTTATAAGAAGTAATACTTGAAGCTAGTGGATGAGTTGTTGTAAAGTATGTTGGCGAGAGAAAAGAAGACTGATAAGAACTGCGAATGCCGAGAATTGAAATGATAGAGAACTGAATGCAGCAGTCGCAAATAAAAAAGAGGCGTTATAGGAGATGAGACTAGCAGTCCATAATAGAGCTTTCATACCAACCAGTACATCAGTATGATAGTGGCATGGGGAAAGGAGTAAAGTAGAATGAATGAAATGATATCCCAATTTTTTAAAACCATGTATGGTGTGATTTTTAGTTTGTTAGGAGTCTAACTAATCTCGTGAAGAAATATTGCATATTGGGGGACTACCAGGATGAGGCTTTATCGGTTGAGGTAAGATTTGAATAAATAAATACCAAATAATTAAATATCTTAATACGATAATATATTTAAGAGAACTAAAGCACGTGATATTTCCACCTGAAGAAAATACACATACATTATAAATATTTTCGCCAAAGTTGTGGATAATAAAGTATATATGGCTTCGGATCGCTTCAAACCAAGCATCGCTCTCGGAATTTTAGCAAATATCGTCTGCGAAAAAGCGGACGTGAATAATCCACGTTTATAACATCTAGATACTACTAACGCGGTTGTTTTACTATATTTTTGATCCCACGATGAGCTGATAATGGTTCAGGACTTTTCATGTTTTCAGGATGTTTTTCTTTGCCAGAGAGAAAGTAATGAAGCAAATAAACGATTTCCACACAAATCGAAATTTGTGCCTTTTCAATAATTTTCAAGTAAATCAAACAATTTGAATAATCTCCGCAGGTTATATGAATCCAGGTGCCAAAAAGATCTACATAAATTGTTTGAATTCCGCCAATCATAAAGATTTGATTTAGCTTAAGCAAACACGCATAAAGGTGAGTCCCTCGCCTTGCGCTAATCTCCCCACCGACACGTGCGCCGTAGCACGGAGCCTCTAACGATAATGTTCGCCGGGAATAAAAATTACATTTGTCAAAATATCGGATGAAGGTCGAATTTGAATATGGCGGAAACAATAGATTAAAAAAATAAGACGAGATCAGGAATTCATGAAACACAGCAATGTTGTTGACTGTATATGTTGGGACATGCCTGTAATGGTATTGTTGTGAACACATAAAAGTGTGGGTTGATGTTCATTTGAAGACTCTTATAAAAATGCGAGATTGTTTTAGGCTGTCGGATGGGTGAAGAAAAAAAGAACACGATTAAAGAATAATTTGCAAATATGATTTCAAGCGTTGTGTGCGTCACAAAACAAAAGCTCAACGTGGAGTTATTTTAATATTTTCAAAAAAATTCACCTCGCAAAGTACATACGGTTACTAATTCAAGTTTGAAACTTCACTCAATTTGTGCCCAGTCAAGTCCAGAAACAAAGTTCGTAGAGTTTGCTATCAAAGTATCAGACCCTTAACCTTAAAATAAACTGAAGCGCGAACTTTGAAAGATGAATAAAAAACTCAACAAAATTCAAAGCGATAAATAAACTAAAATAGCGTATCGCTTCATAAATTACATTTCGGTTTGCAGATAAATCAATAAGATGACTCAAAACCCAAGGACGGGTTGTTTCGGAGAATTTGAACAATTCATCAAATTTCAACGTTCATTTTCAAGTACTGTGAAAGATTTTTTCAAGTTCTGTTTTTATTTCAGTTTTGTCAAGCAACTAGCCTATAATGATATGATAACAGAACTTGAATTGGACTTTCACAGAACCCGAAAATGAACGTTAAAATTTGATGAATTTTTCAAATTCTCCGAAACAACCCGTCCTAAGTTAGCTCCCATTATGTCACACGAAATGTCCTGGAGTCAATAATTCAGATGCATTTACCTTATGTAAAAACATTTTTTCATATTTATGTTTTTAGCCCGACAAACTGAAAAAAATAACATTTTTTACGTTTAGTTAGTATGTTTTCCATGTGATTGCAGGCTTCCGCGCATTTACATTTAAGTTTTATTCAGACTTAGTGCTTTAGAACTTTAAAGTATCATTAAATGAACTGTGAAGATTAACCATAACTTCTGCTCAATGTATGACATATGTACCTTAGAAATATGGGTTGGAGTTTAAACTCGGATCCATTGTGGTAGATTTGTTACACGGTTACAGTTCTCAAGTTGAATACGGGTTGGAGCAAATACACAAGTACCTGTAATATGGAACAATCGAGAACTTGGGGTTAAACTAATAATATAAAGGATGAAATGAGATGGGTTGGGTTAGGTTAAATAAAGTTAGGTTAGGTTAGTTTGTAATAATATTGTACTCACTCTTCCGACGAAGAATCTCCGATAGCACTTGGCCGTATCATCAGTCTCGAACTTGGCCCTCCACTGGGCGCGAGGGGGCAGGGCGGGGGCTCCCTCGTGCTCAGCCCCATCAGCCCAGTAGCCCCCCGCCACCGGCAGGACTATCATCGGGTATGGTCCTGAACAAAATAAAATAATTATTATTATATTGTCTCAATAAACACTTTTTTTTCAAAAATAGTACCTATGATCAAATTGCTATGTATCTTTACAATAATCTATTAAATAGTTTTTAGTACTCGGAGACAAGCTTTCTTTACTGCTAGAGAAATAAAACATATATTTTTTATTTTTTTTGTAGTTTTATCTTATGTAGTACAACTTGAAACTTTTCCCGGCGCACTTAATTTGTACGTTGTTCTTTTTAGAAGCGCAAAAAGATTTTAACAAAAAAAACAGTGGTTTTACGGGGTGGTTTGATATCACAAAAGGTGTTAAACAAGGCTGCGTAATGTCACCGTGGTTATTCAATCTATACATGGATAATTGTATGCAAGAATTGAAAGAGGTGGGATTGGGCGCGAATTTGAATAATTTGAAAGTATGTTGCCTGTTGTATGCTGATGATGCGGTGCTGATTGCTAATAATATAGATGATCTACAGTCTCTCGTGTCTAGGATGAACGAAGTATGCATGAAGAATGAGTTAATGATGAATGTAAGTAAGTCTAAAGTAATGGTGTTTGAAAGAGAGAGTACGAAAACAGTGTGCAATATAATTGTGAATGGGGAATACTTGGAGCAGGTGGATGAGTTTGTGTATTTAGGAAGTATGTTTACGAGAGATGGGAAGGCTGACAGAGATATTGAAAGAAGGGTGAATGCAGGTAATTCCGTTAATGGAGGACTAAACGCCGTAGGCGCTAACAAAAAATTGTCCAAAGAAGCGAAGTTAGCAGTCCACAACGGAGTGCTGGTACCTACCTTGATGTATGGAAGTGAGGCATGGAACTGGCAAAGAAAGGATGAAAGTAGATTAAATGCTGTTGAAATGAGATCCCTGAGGCGTATGTGTGGTAAAACCATGTTTGATCGTGTGAGGAATGTGGAGATCCGCAAAGAGTGCAAGGCTGATGTAAGCGTAATGAGTAAGATTAAGAAAGGGACGCTTAGATGGTTTGGGCATGTAGAGCGAATGAGCGAAGATAGGAGTGTAAGGAGGATATATGATGCAAATGTGAATGGTAGCAGAAGTCGGGGACGCCCGAGGAAGACATGGCACGATCAAGTGAATCAGATACTCGAGTCGGGCCATGTCAAGAGTCAGAATAATAGAAGAGTATGTATGAGACGATGTATGAATGTGAATGAGGCAAGGAGTGTGTGCCAAGACCGAGTTGTTTGGCGGTCCGTCCTCTCTGCCTACCCCTGCGGGGAAACGGCGTGATGGTTAGTTAGTTAGTTAGTTTTATGTTAACCACATTAAATTATCAACTGTTGTTAAATAGTAAAGTTTACAGTTACTCTAACATTTAATTAGTATTACAGAAACTTTCCCAGAAAAGAAAATCAGCACTATTTACATCATGCACAGGTGGAGTTATTAAATAAACATTTTGAAGTATCGCCAGTACCTACTAGAATAAGCAGCATTTTAAAAAACTCACTTGAATTTACAGTTTCCAGAACGCAAGCCAACGAAATTATGTTAACGCGAAAATCACACTGAATAATGAATATTTCGTACAGCTTTGAAAATATAAGTTTGACACAAAACCCACTCAACTTTAATGCAAAATATGAAATGAGTGAAGTGACAAAGTTTGTGCGAAATGTAAGCCAACTGGGGAGCTGACATCAGTCACTTTTGCTACGTTCTTACGTTGTGGAAGTGTTAATTAGCCACAATTGACAAAGGCTTGTCACGACTCTACCTCGGGTATTTTCCAACTGATTCTTGACACCTCACAATGCACGACACTACAATGTTGTTTGTGCATTTTGTGAGGAGGAGTTATTAGCGAGTTCTAGGCTCACGTGGGCTCAAATTATGAATTTATTCAAACGATCAATATAGGAATTTTATATACCTTTTATGATCATGAGTCATGTCATGTACGAGTAGCTATTGTTGTCCTTACGGATGAGTTAGACGCTTCATGCTGTTAAATTTTTAGTTGGTGAAATCGGCAGTTTGATCGTGACACTGCTAATGAATCGTTCAAAAATCATTGTTGTCCAATAGACGTAAAAAACGGTTGTTCTTGTACAATTTTCACTTCGCTTCGTGACGTGACGACGAGGTAAGACTGATGCGAACTCAATTGTTCACTGATGTCAGTTGAACAATTGCGCCAATTTGTTCAACTGACATCAGTGAGTAACTTACAATAAATCATAACTACGTGCAAAACCTTTGGAATAGAATTATACAAATACACCTTTGTCCATGTTTTGCAACTTTGGTTGTAAGGCTACAAACTTGTGAATTCTTGTGTGTTCGTAATTTTGTACCTTTTGACGACATTCGTCGACGCAATGTGTAATAGGCAGGCTTCTGCGCCTAAATAATACATAAAGAATATTGTATATAGCTTAGAGCAAACGCAATAATGCCATTTTATACCGACGGCAACTCTGACAAATCGTCGCGGCGCTAGTGCTGCTGGCGTCCGCCGGAAACGAGCAGAAACTTTTTCAAGCTCCGGGCAATGCTTTCATGAAAGCTCTGAAACAATATGCTGCCTTGCGATGTTTCACGTATTCCAGTTGTCAGTTTAGAGAGCTTTTCGTTTGAGGTTGACGGATAAACCTTCATAATACGCATTAGGTACGCTTTGCTTATACTTTGCTGTTAATACATATAAGAAAATTTGTTACGTGACAGTTGTTATTCTTGAATATTTTAACGTAACTCTCTGCGTTGAATATTAAATCTGTTTTATAAAGAACAGTGTCTGTGGCCGGAGGCGTGTAATCTACAGATTCCGGGATTAACGAATTTTGTACTCTTATTTATTAATGTTCTCCATAAAACGGTTATATACCAATATATTACGGAGAACATTACAAATTTGAGGTACATGTTAGTATAAAAAAACATGACTGTCTTGGGGCAGTTTTATTCTCTTGCGACATACGTGAAAATATAGTTGGCTAAACTGTCTGTTGTAAATGTCGATGGTCAATGCAGAATCGTTAAGTAGTTAAGTCGCTATGTTGATTGGCTATGATAGACAGAAGTACTCGCTTCCGGAGCATAAGAAAGTGCATGGGATCTCCCAAAAGTATACTTGATAGGCACATATAAGTTAACGTCTTTCAACAAAGGTGGATTAAGTATAGTTCCAGAGATTAACTTTAAAAAATGTTTTCATTTGGTTGATATTTACACGAGTCGGTAAACTAGCATTTTTAATAATAGTTTAATCAAAAATATATTAATATCAACCTGAAAACACCTTCGATTGCTTATCTGACCAACCTGTGTAATGTTTTAGCGTTATTTTCAGGTAGAGGTGTGATTTACCATTCAGTATGCAACGCTTGTCATTAGTAAAGTGTAAAGCGACGTTCACACGGCTCCAGGTGAAAGAATGAATTGCGGGCAGGTTCTTGTTTACAGTCTGCGGTTAGGAGTCGGTGAGAGGTGGCTACCAATCCACCCATTACCCGGTGTGCCCGCTGCACCCGGGCGACTATGGGTGTTGCAACCAACCCCCCTACCACCACCACCCCTCATGTAAATTACAAGCGCAGTCGGGAGCTGACGGGAATATTCATGGAGCATACCGAACCAGGGTATTATGGGGGATGAAAGAACTGTAGAGGGGTGATATATTAACGATAAAACTACTGTTTATTCTGTGTAAAAATCATTATATTGCTAACCAGTTGTTTAACCTTTAATATTTTCTTAAGAATATTCAATTATTAATACGCAACAAAATTAACAAAAAAACATGCAAATCAAGTTATCGGTAAAGCAGATGAAGTGGTTTTTATGAATATTATATGATAATATGTTTGTAGAACTAACAGAGGCGCAGTGAAAAGAAGACTAAATATACTAGAAAAGAGACTTCTTAGGTGCTGTAAGGTGTAAAACTATGTATGACTTATGATATCATTGTGTATGAAAGTCTGAGGAGATGTATAATAATGAAAGGCGGTTATAAAGATTTTCAGTGTGGAAGATACTTAACATCACCCTGGTGAACCACCACCGATCAGAATTGAAACGGTTTTAACTTTGAATTTATCTAAACAGTCAGGCACTCTTCCCCATCTTGCCATTCCCCATATCCCTCCCCTCCCCACTACCTTAAGCTTCACAACATACCCCACAATAGGGTATTTTCACTGTTTGTTTTTTATTCTGGAAATAATTATTTTAATTTTATATTGAGGAATACATTTTCATTAGCAAATTAAAATGTGCCATTTTAGATTTGCCGCCAAAACGACATGTTCGTTTTTATTAGTGAATTCAGCGGCGTCAAAAGCCGTGCGACATCGGTGACTGTCATCTTACCAGAATTGGCGTTTTCGATGTCATAATGACGTTGTAGCCAGTTGAAACCATTTCAAAATGTGCGGTTTCAGATCTTTAAAAATCTTTTTAGTTATAAAAGTTGCACATTGTCAGTATCATTATCAAAATCATAAAAATAAACTTTAAATCTTCCACACATTTTTAATGTTATTCATAGTTAGTGAAAATACCCCACACATACATGATCAAGCATGGGACGCTTAATGAAAAGGATTTACATGTTTTTACAAACACTTCCTCATCGTGATGCTGCATTCTCAACAGTTTTATGAACTTAGGCTGTTTATAGTAAAGCAACGCAAACTGCGAGTGGATAGCCGGAACATCACCAGGTGAATAAATTGCTCCTAAAGTTAATACTCCAATGAACACAGATTTAGATGTTACTATAGATTAAGTAATACTGAGTTCATTTTAGTTCCAGTAATGGTATCATTAACAATAAATCTCGTAGATTTTGCCTTATTACTAAACCAAAATTAAAAATATATATAAGCATTAAGAATATAACCAGCGCAGCAGTTACCCAAGTCTTATCTTAATGTGTATAAATAATGTTATATTTCAATAAAAGATCAAATAAATGCTCAATTTCTGCTCCAAGAACATACATTATAGTACTTTATGTACATTAATCCACTTATTTATTACAATTTTCTTGGTAAGAATTGTAATGCGGCAGAGAATTTCAAGTCTTTAATGTGAATTCCGCTTCCTAAAGTTAGCCACTCTCCCAAGAGGAAACCCAAGTTACCCGAAAGAGTTTAATCGATAATTCAATACCAGGTTCATTCACCTCGAGGAATTTAGAAGCAAGATTAGGTAATCACAATTCCAAGCATGCCAGTTTGCTGAAAAAGGAAAATAATTGCTTTTGGCATGAAAAAACCCCGCGAGCTAAATGCGATTGGGGAGTTCTGCAATCTTCAAGTTAATACACAATGAACGAACCCAAACACTTTAATAAATTCAACCTAATAATAGATATTAATACCATAAATTATATTATACCATAATTATATACATACATATAGAAAATGGATATTGCTAATTTATTAAGAAATAATATCCTAAAATTATTGGTAAACCGGTGAAAAACGGGATTGGAGGCCGTTTCCTAATAAAATTTTAGTAAATTCGTAACATATCGGAACACGTGTTTATGCACCTGCGTTTATCTTGATAAGTAATATATAATGACAAAATTCGAAAATGCTAGGATTTTTATGAACACGTGTTCGGAAATCGTGATAATACATTAGTATTTAATATATCATATCTATCAATTCAGTTGTTAAGTGCCTGCAATCCCGTTTTTAACCGAATTACGAATATATTGAAGAAATTCTTAATACATTAGCAAAACTCATTGTTCTCCTTGTACTCATATAAAAATGGTTTCATAAGAACTTATATGTTATATGTAATATGTAGGGGTAAACCAAAGACAGTTTTATTTATTTGCGTTTGTAAATTTTTTCTATTACTGTTCATATCTACTTACCTTGAATTTTTTATATCCCTGTAACGTTTTTTAAAATAAAAAAATAAATAAAATAACTTATAAAAGTAAGGCTAGACTCAAATTGCAATTTTTAAACTTTTTGTTTGAAAAAACCTGTGGTGTATTATTTTTTTTCCTAGAAAGCGATTGTTTTCGTGGCGTGGTAGTAAACTAAAGGAGTATATTATTTGTTTACGAAAATCTTAACTGGAGCAGGGTTTATTTTATTCATACTAAGAATTAAAAACATCCTCTCAACGCTATCCGTTTCCGGTAGAGAGGCGTTGGCGTCGCTTCCCCGGACGCCGGGATTGGAAGCGTCGTTATGAAAAGCGTCATGCTTTTCCAACGACGTAATACGCCGGTAAGACTAACTGTTTTAATGTTAAAACAATATTATGTATGTACCCACTGAAAACTGACTCCTGAGCTAAATTGATAATATATTTTGATATCAATACCTTAACTTACGTGATAACAAATTATTATATGCATTAATTACTCGCCTTATAATAATTTGTTATCCTTTGTCCTATGCATAAAAACCTTGTCTTATAAACATTAGTTTATCATTAAAAAAAAATTATTATAAGTTATGTGATTAAATATAAATGTAAAGTTGCTCATTTCGATACAGAAATTTCCCAGTGAGATGAGCAACGGAGGATTCTATTGTAATGAACCATTTTATTAATGAATAAATAAGCTTAAGTAAATTAGAAAATCTGTTTCTATGACGCAGCAAAAACAACGGAGCTGTCATCGTTAGCCTCTTGAAATTGGCATTTCTTTTGCTGTCTGAAATTTCTCGGTAAGCGCAGCGCCATTTTCAATTCTCAATTATGTTTAAATAATAAGTTATGGAGCTTGCACTGATAAGTGAAGTGACTTGAGTGAGTGAAAATGAAACCAAAGGCTGCACCCCTTCAGTGAGCTTAAAGTATAAAACTAATAAATTATACCACCCAAAACTTTAGAGGTGTTTCATTCGAATGAAATACTTTAAGGCGATGCCATACGTAGTAATGCAAAATTATGTGTTTTCGGTTTGAAAATTTGGTCGCCTAGAAATGTTTCAGATGCTTTAATTCAATACTGCGAGCAGAATACATCTTGGCCTTTGAAATGATCGAGTCTTTTTAGGTAAGTCTTTTTATAAGCCCAGAATAAAATAATGTATAAGGCCTATCAAAACTGCTTTAAAGTTCAAAATCCCCTACTTACCTCTCCCATTTTCGGTTATGATTTTATTGTATAATGTGGCAAATTAAGTTATTTATAAAATGATCGAAAAAAATTAAATATTTATGCCTGAACATCCACAAAATAAAATAAAAGGCACTTTTTGGCCGTGTTTTTTTCTTGCATAAATCAAAACAGGCGGATGGTATTAAGCGGGAATTTAAACCTTATCGCCATCTACGTAAGGTTTGTTATTGATAGCGACTCAATTTAAAATATTATACGACGTAGTGCATCGCCTTAATTTAAATATCTTCAAATCCAGTTCAAAGTCTGAGATAGTTACGTAGAGATATGCACTATTATAAAACTTGTAATAATCGCTGCGCCGTTCGTAGTCTGTTCACTGAGGTTAATATCCTTCGACGAGTTAATTTACCACCAGCTTTGGCCTAGAAACCATAGAAAATAAATTATGGAAGAACGAGCATTTTTTATTATATATAACGGCTTTTGTAGAGTTTCATAATTTCTGAAAACTCGTTCAAGTCGAGAGATTTTCTCTTAAAACAATTCAAGCTCTCATTATCTTGAATCAAAGCAACTTTAATATACAAAATGATTGTGTTTACTGAGAATTCTAGTGCTCAAACTTAAAGAGGTTCTTTAGTTATTTACCAGTTTTGGTCCAAATACTGTAGCCATTACCGTTGACTTCTGTTTTGTGTACATCTTATTGAAAACATTATTTCAAGAGCAATAAATGTTTAGTGATAGCACGGAATAAATATAGTTGCTACCTTACTGAATAACTTGACCTAGAATTATATTGAGCACAGTTTTGAAACTAATAATAATAACAAAGAGTAGGTACACAATATTTTATTTTATGAAATCTACGAGTATATAGCTTATTATATCTAACTCAAGTTTTGTGAATGCACAAACATAGGTTTAACACAAGTAATGTGCTAATTATTAGTTTTTGTACAGGTTTATAATTATTTAATAAACACGAATGAACAGACAAAATAGCGTTACTTTGTTAAATGGTTTGTTCTATCTATTCATTTATAGCAGAGTAAGGTGTACAATTAAGAAACAATCTTGCTAGACGAGAGAAAGAGGCGAGGGAAGCAGAAGTCAGAAGAGGTGAAAGGGCGATGCAGTTAGATGCAACGGATACCTTCGATTCTGTGGGAGTATCGTATTCGCTTGAAATAATCTGATCTTGAGTTTCGCATGTTTTTGTAACGCTGCAAGCAATACCAATAGTGAAAGAGAGTAGCTTAGGCAATTAACCGTAGAAAGTTTAATATTAAGCTGCGATTTTTAAAAGAACTTGTTTCCTTTAGCCTTCAAATTTTAATCAGTTTTTAAAACTTGGTTAATGAGAATTTTACGAGTACTCCACTCAATTGAGCTTGAGCATTCAATTAATATAGACTAGTAGCCCTGTCAAGAAGATGAATGGACCGAATTTAATCTACATAGCAGATAAAAAAAAAATTGTGACCACCGACTGATCTCAACTCAATGGCTGTCATGTCATCTTTTTGATGTGACATGAATCAATTTAATTTAATAATTCAATTTATAAACTTTTACTATGAATGATTAATGATTTTGCGTGGGCGATTTTTAGGAGTATTTTTATATTTGGAACGACACTTTAACCCTTAAATGCATGACTTTTTTTATTTAAAAAAAATATATATTTTTGCATTCTTTTTATAAATTAAAAATAGGGAAAAATAATTAAAAAAATATTTATCCATAAATTCTGTTTATTTTGAGAAAAACGTTATTATATCATATGTGAAACACTATGCATCCATGTCTTAAAAAATGCTCTTACCTAATGTTACAAAAATAATAATCAGTGAATAAAGCGAACTTATTAATGACTTATAAAATGAAGACAAATAAAAACAGGGGAAAGTATTAATTTAAATGAAATGCCGTAAAACAGTTTTTGTTCTTATTAAAAAATAGAGGGACTTTATACTTTTGGCAGTGGCAGTACGTCAGACCATTGCAGATAGATGCACAATAATATTTCCACAGGCTCCCAAGTCTGGTTCACTTTCAAGTCTTGGCAAGCAATTCTCTTGTCCAGAATAAAATTCAAAATTATAAGCGTAACCAGATACGCCACTCAATACAAAAAGTTTAGAACCCCATTTGTGGGGTTTCATGGGCATGTACCGTTTCATATAACTTCTTGCTTTAGTTGAACACATTTGTTCATCAACGCAAATATATTTTTCAATTGGAATTGATGCAAATCTTTGATTTAAGTCCGTGAGTAGAGGTCTGATTTTAAAAAGACGATTATGAGCTGGATTTTCTCTCGGTAAGTGTTTTGTCCTTGAAATGGATAAATTGACGTATTTTATCAAATCGGTTGACAGTCATTGTTGATGCTATTTGTTCAAAATACAAATCACTGGACCAGTGGGACCGAATATTTAGTCCACGCATCAAAGAGGAATAAATACATATTCCGATAAATCTATGCAAATCAGTCGTAGTAATATTTGCAGGTCTTGAAACATCTTTTTGCAGAGCGTAGAGATTTGACTGTTCTAGTATTTTATTGATAATAGCATATGTAAAAAAATATTTTAAAAAATCGAATGGGGTTTCCAATTCCATCAAATCCAAGGGCAATTGCCTGTTTCCTGTAAATTCCATGTCGGAGTCTTCAAGCTGCAGGTTTTTTTTCTCCACAAAATTGACGATTTCAAAACTTTTGAAGTAGACGAAACGGGCGTTGTCGTTGTAATATAAGTTTGGCCACTAGATAAAACATTATGTACATTATCACCGTCAACATTATTTTGTAGATGATTCTCAACGTCTCCATCTCCCAAGTGGATATCTTCAGGTTCACTTTGATCACCTGAATCGTAATTTTCTACGGCGCAATAATTTTCATCAGCTATACTGTCATCATCCGTGAAATCCATTCCATCGTCACTGTCAGATAAGCGATTAATTATTTCGTCCAACTCCTTTTCGGATAAACCCCTCTTTGCCATTTTGAAACTACGTCATGCTATAATTAGTAATGACTAAATACAAATGTCAAAATATGGTCTCAGTGCATAGTGTTACATATATGATATAATAACGTTTTGTCAAATTTAGACTGTCAAAATACATAATACACATAAAATTTATATTTAAAACACATAAACGTACCTTATTATTTGTGAAATAATATAATTACGATCCAACACGTCGAAAAAACACTATATTTTGATATAATACTGGACATCAAAATGCACACAATCTGTAACCTCCAACTCTCAAGTTTAAAATCAAAATTTCAAATTATTGTGTGTAATCTATTGTAATTTTTCGACAACATTATTATGCAGAAATAATGTAAAAACAATACTGTAATGCCAAAACCCACCAACAGATGTCAAAATGAAAAAAAAAATAAAAAAAGCTAATTATATCAGATGTGTTACACTATGCAGTTAAGGGTTAAACATCAACGGGGATCATAAAAAATACTGAGTTTCCATTAATTATAAATACACAGGAAATATTATGCGAAATTCGTGCAAGAATAATTAGAGTAGTCAAAATTAATATTGAAATATATTGGTACACGCCAGGCCAAACTATGTAGACGTAAGGAATGATTTTTATTTAATAACATACATACGTTTCCGTTCTGGTTTGTGAATTCTCGATAGATTTATGTTTCCGAAGAAATTTATCGCATCTGTCGGATAAAGGATAAAGAAAGAGGGAATAACTAAATGTGAAGCGCTAAGAAAGGAAACCGAGATTTGTTGTCAACAGGTCCGTGAGGATATGAACTTTCGACGAACAGGGCGTAAATCACTTTTATCTACAAACAAAAAAGAAAAAATATTTTTATTTAAGCGCCGGATCTTCCTTTGAAACATCCGAGAAGGTATCTACTTTAGTATTTACCATTTGCCGTAATATATTGAAATCCCGAGGCGAACGAACGAAAAAGGAAATATACGGAGCGTGAGAACAATATTTGATTTATTTAATAAAATAGAAAAATGAAAAAAAATATTTGATAAGTTTGTCTAGCATGTCTAGGTTTCTTTTTGACGGATGGTCCGGACTTTAGTGCGTAAACCTCAAACCATTAAATGATCCATTAAAGAAGGACCATTAAATTTAGTCTGCAATGAATAATGATGCTGCCTTTATTTACTAAGTGATTGTCTAAACTGGGCTACGAAAGATAATGCCCGATAATATCCAATAATGCTTTGAAAATTGTAGCATATCATGAAACAGTAGTTAACCTTCGAACGAATTACATTTTTTATGATATTTGATATAAGTTCAACATGCATGTAACAGACCATCAGTTCTGATTATAAAACTTTAACGGGAGATTTAATAACGGTGTGAAGATAGTTTTACTTAAAACACTCGATAGATCAGAAATAGTACAAGGGCAAGGTTTGCGGGTTACGCAAACTTCTGATTTGGGGCGCGAGATTCTTTCGAAGGAAACATAAATCCTCGCCAGAAGTGTATTTTATAAATAAAAGTTTTAGAGTTAATATCAAAGTTTTAAACGAAAATATTAACTTGACAGAAGTTTGTAAAAATGCCAGTGTTATTTATATTTTCCTTCTGTATTTATTTAGATTTTATTTGAGATAGAGATAAACTGTTTAATGCTGGTTTTTGTACTTCGAAATGGTGGCTATTTCCCTAAAAAACTGATGGAATCAGAGAAGCTTACATATTATAATTCAAAATACTTTTGAACAGTCCTCCTTCATATCACCAATCAAAGATTGGCTATCATCAGGACAAGCAAAGGCGTTACTCTGCATAAAGTAAACAACTCGGATAATGTAGTTACCAGTAATAAAAGTTTCGATGTGCATTTCTCCATGCAATATGCTGTCTTCCATTAATCTCCCCCAGGATTATCTAACTAACTAACTAACTAACTAACCATTGAATTTACTGGCAGTAGTCGGCAGACAGGATGGACCGCCAAACAACTCATCCATATATACTCTTCTGATATATTATTCTGACTACTTCTACTTACTTCTTCTACCATTAAAACTCGGGTCAAATAGTTTCCTTAGACTACTTTCTTCCTTCCTTCGCTCTACATGCACAAACTATCTAAGGTTCCCTTTCTTAATCTTACTCATTACACTTACTTATACACGCCAGGATTATCAGTTATGTTAATCTAGTATTTCTCTCTCCTCTTGGTCTAAGATATCAATTTATCTTTATTTTGATATATCAAGCACAATAATTTTGTTTAATTGCAATTTTTCGTGATTACTGGTCGGATTCACAGGAGTGTATAAGCTTAAAGGGGTAAATCATTCAACGTTTCAACATAATATAATATGATACCTGTGAGGGAGAGAGTCTCCTCGAGCAGGCGGCGGCTGGCGTGGCAGGGCGGCAGGCGCGCGCGGCGCAGCGAGGGCGGCGAAGGCGGCGAGCAGGGCGGCCCGCCCGGAGAGGGGCTGCCGCCGCACCCGCCCACGCGTTCCTCGGCTCCAGCGGAGCGCCGCGATGATGGCTGAAAACGAACACACATACACACGTAAAATTTTTGTACATATATATCTACCATCAAAATATAGGAGGACTTAGTTAAGCGCCATAATAATTTATTTTTCTATTTCTCAGGGTAGAACACCCAACTTGCTGTGGCTGTGTAGTGTGTACGCGCTCCGATAGGACTTCTTGAAATGCGGGTCAACTAACGAATTAACCATCACGCCGATTCAGAGAGGACCGTCATTCACATTCATACATCGTTACATTCATACATCGTTACATTCATACATCGTTACATTCATACATCGTTACATTCATAAATCGTTACATTCATACATCGTTACATTCATACATCGTTACATTCATACATCGTTACATTCATACATTCTGACCCTTGACATGGCCCGGCTCAACTGAGCTCCCTACAGAGGAGACAGAAGCAAATATTAACTGTACAAATAATAATTTAAAGTTTTCTTCCAACGTGTCGTGTGGTGGTTAACAAAACACAATACATGCAAACGATGAAATAAAATATTAATAAATACAATGATATTAATAAAACCATCTCATAAATTTTATGTTGCAAATCCTTCTTGATCCTGTGATGAATTTAACAACAATATGAACTTATATATCTATACAGTACGCATTCATAAATTTTAAGAGCAAAATAATCCTCTGCTTTGCATTTAAATTATAAGTAACCTAACAATGGCCCAAGCTATATAGGACAGTATTCCAGCGGGTAATCTGGCTTCTGAAATAGTCCATTCGCCATTCACACACCCATAGTCACGGTAACACGTGCTGGAGATTACAGTAAGTGGGATGTATCCGTTTTATTATATTAACGCATAAAAGATCGGGTAGGTACTAGGTACAGTAAGCAATGGATTGGTAAACGCGACTTGATTAGTCACAACTTCCACTGGACCGGAACTTAACGAGTAATGACTGGTCGCCGGGATAAAGTCTGTCTGGCGGAGTAGTGTACTGAGTTATTATGTTGATCTTAATTTGAGACCAAACAGCAGAACTTTGACCGTTAGCCTTATACAAAATCATTACAGAGCTTCTGTGGTTATTCTTGGTTTCTGTAATTATGCTATAAATATTTGAACAAACCAAGGAAACTGCTTCTGAAAATTTGCAAGTGAAAACGCACAGTTAAATAATTCATTTAAGAATATACAGTTAAGTTATTGTGTGTATATAAAACTAAACATTGTATTACTTTGCCATAATCATATATATAATATAATATATTATCATATAAGCTTAAGGTTTAAGTGATATATTTGAAGTGATCACGACAAATATATCTATGATACTGTATATTATCTGCCTAATATAAATAAATTAGAATAATAACATATATTCAAGTACGTTCTAGCATCACGTTCATCAATCAAATGCACTTTACATATTGCTTTGTATTAGTGATCGACGAACCGGTGGATGCAATCTGTTATAATTTGACAATCTGACATAAATTGATAATAATTTGACTAGTATATGGTTAGTAATAGCATAGATCATTGCAGAAATGTATTATATATATATGTACAGTGCCCTTGAGGTGATTTTGCATAAAACGAAGCTATACAAACCATGTAAATATTATTATTATCATTTATAATAATGGTTTATACAAAGTAATTAGGTTTTTGTGCGTTGCGAAACCAAAAAGTATTTGTTTTATCGCATACTAACTAAAGTATCCGGTCTTGCCCGGGCTTTACACAAGTTTTATAAATCTAGAAATGTAGAAAGTAATTTTCCTATTATTTCGTACACAAAAGTGTACAAAATACCATCAAGAAGTATCAAAATTCTGTTTTCAGGTATGGGAGAAAGCAATGGGGGTAGTTTTTCTAAATTTCATACTCTCGGAATAAAACTGTAGATTTGTTTAAAAACACAAACACTTTTTCATACTTAATATTATAGATAGATAATATTATAATTTCAAACCGCCAACTGATTGTTTTGTAAAAAATAAAGCAAATATATAAAGTAATCCATAAAATGTTTGATCAAGTAGGTCCCAACCAATTAAATTTAAATTCACTTTGCCGCGATATTTAACCGGTTGATTTGGTTTTTGTATTTATCGAATTGACAATAAAAAAAAATTCTAGAACTAAAGAAAATAAAATTATGTTTATCAAAAAAAAAATACAAATTTTAATTCACATTATGTAGTACCTACCTATACAAAATGAGGAAACGTATTGCCAGATGCAAAAAAGCCAAAATTGCAAATTATCCATGTCGATGAAAGTAATCTTCCTAATGGCGCCGAACCATTTGCACTTTATTCTAGGATTTTATTTCAGTTGAAAATCAGAAATGATGAAGGAATCCATCTATAAATTCCATACCACTAGATTCTACCCCGGTACATTAAGAGGGGGGGGGGGAATTTATTTTCCGACCTATTAAACGCCACAGGGTTTTCCAAAATGCAAATGGGGGCGCTGTACGCGGCTAAAGGGAGCTTTCGTTTGGATCGAAGTGATAAAAAAAGCATTCGAAATCATTTGAAGTCAAAATTCAGTTTTGGGAAGAATGTTTTTATGTGATATCACACAAAAATTTCCCGTTGCCAATAATTTCGAATAGGAGTATAAAACATAACATATAGAGGTCTTTTTCTTACCAACGATCACTAAAAATATTTTGTAATATTAGCACTCTAGTACTCCCAAAAGTCACGAGTCGCTACTGGTTGGGACTCTTGTGCTGTTTCACATAAAAAATATCATTTTAATTTTAGAGGAAAAAAGCTAAATAATTTTAAATGCATGCTTTTAAAGCTAGAAATTGAATAGTTTGTTAAATTTACAACTCTGTTAAAATGCTAAAATGCAATATGATTATGACGCTATTATTGTTAACGTCATATTATTTAATATACAAATTAATTTGATGTCATGGTTTTGGTCGCGCGGTTTAGTTGTAAATTTCACTGAACCGTAATGCGGTTACGATAGAATAATAGCAATTATTAATATCATCCACGAACCCAAATACAGGATGAGCCATGTGTTATAGAACTAAGGTTCGTTTTCAGAGAACGCAGCTTCAAAGCCGAAAAAGTGCAAATTTATAAATATTTCCAAAATATAAATTTAAATATGTAGAATGGTTGGTTTGTAATGTAATAGAATGTAACAATCAAGTAAATTACAAATAACAAATTATCACCCTTGTATTAGAAATGACAATCTAGTCTCATTCAAGGGAAGCAATCTCCCCAACACGCCAATCAACCCCAAGCCGACTGGCTCCATCGAAGCCAAGTTAGCCTCTCAGAAGCTGGGCGTGCTGTAAAGGGCCCGCAGATACTGCAGATAGTACACAGCAAATGGTCCTGAACAAATCGAAAGTGCGCCCCACTGTTGTATTTGGCAGCCACTTCTGGTCTGGAGCCCAAAATACCTGAAAAAAAAACCCTTGACTCTGGGCAGAAATGGGCGGTCCGTTTGATAGAATCCCCTCTCTCTATAAACATATTGCACTGTTTAGAGCACAGGCATCAGGTAGGTATGCTATATTGGTTCTGCCGGCATTACAATGGAAGATGCTCCGAGGAACTAGCATAATTAATTTATTGTATCTCATTATACATAAATCATGTTTTTCTCATAAAAATCAACCTCACTAGGGCTAAGCCTGTATCGAGGCCATTGATCCCTTTGGCACCGGTGCATAATCGAGAAACACGCCAAACGCACTTTTAATATAATATGTACACGGTTGAAATATTTGTTAGATGAGAACAGGGCGCTTCTAAGACGCGTTGAGTTGCAAATAGTTCCATAGCTCGGCAGTAGACCAATTTGCCGTCCTCTGTGTTTCCTCCCTCATACAACATTCCCAAGTTGTTCAAGACAAGGTCTTTTCAAGACCCATGTTGATTTTCTCCTTAAAAACACCTCCACAAAGCATCCCCAAAGATGGAAGAGGCCCTGAGGGAAATTATTTTCCGGTGTGGAGTTGTAATAAAGGACTACTATTAAAAATCAAAACCTTTTTTATGGCTCTTTAATAGTCAGATTTTGAACGCGATGTAATAAACATTACTTGAATCAGTTCTAAGATCCTGAGATTATAAGTTGATAATTTGTCATTAAAATATATTGAAATATTAGTAAATGTTATTATCTTTTTATAAATTCCATTACTGTAGATAAGGGCCCAGCTGGCAAAGGAAAATAAACAGGTCACATCTCCGACCTCCTTTATTTGATAAATCATTTTAATATTTATCCAACCCACTCATTTATTTTCTTGCCTCGGGTTCGGTTCTCGTGGGAAAATTTTCCGACGTCTTACACGCCGCGCTATGAGTAACCGTATCAGGGGATGTCGGTGATACAGCGGGCGTCGCGACGGTGGCGGCGGGCGGCTGCGTCGGTAGCCGCTCGGGTAGTAAGCGTCCATCATTTGATTTAGTAGAAGTATGGCTTGAGTGTTTCATTTTAAAGATAATATTCCAAAATTAAATAGATAAAAATGCGCTTTATAGAATCGATAAACTGAACTAATTATTTTACCCAATACTTAATTTTAGTTAAAAGCAAATTAATTTCCGATACAACAGTGCCTTTCTCGGGGAGAGTAAAAAATAATTATACATTCACTAATGCCGTGAAAACAGTTGGGTTAACCAAAAACATCCAGCCAGAAAAACTGTGTAAATTTCACCTGAGTTTTTATTGCTTCAGAAGAACATATTTTCTGCTTTAGTTTATAGTTAACTAGCCCTTAGTTATTGTATTTGCACACGATTATTCGAAATAATATGTAAACAGTAATTCTCCTTTTTGAATGTCAAATCAAAAATACTTCGTAAAGTGTAAAAAAATTAAGGTATGGGAAAAAGAGGTGGGGTAATGTTTGGAAATCTCTTGAAAAGAGTGACCTTCATCCTGTATTGAAGGTCAAGTGTGCAAAATTCCATCAGTTTCGGAATAAAACTGTAGATTTTTTTAAAAAACAAACCCACACAAAATACATTTAAAAATTTACATAAAGTCATGAAAAGTGATGAAACAAAAACCAGGTTAAATAGTTAAGGTTTACGTGTTAGTTCTTTCCATCGCTTTTGATAACATTGTAAAGGTGTGTTGAATTGTCATTCTGTTGAGTTATCATGGAACCCTTGTACATGTACTTTTTGTACTTCCTGTAATTTTTATTATTGGGAAAGTTATGGCGAATGCCTAGCGGCACGATAATTATCTAGAGATAAAGCACCACCTTGATCAATACAAAATCCACTCTGATTTTCTTAAGATGAAAAGATTTTGGTTTTGGAAATCACTTTCGGAAATCTTTCCCAATTTCAAAAGACCGAACTTTACTCAAGCAAAAAATTCTCGAAGGTATCGGGATCTGATGAATGGCCCGGCCAGGTGATTGATGGATAAAATTTCGAGCCACCGAACAGGGAACTTGAACCAGGTGGGTATCGCTAAAGGTCATCTGCTGATTCTATCAAAGGGGATGAAAGCGCTCTTTACACCAAAGAACAACCACAGCGTTAATTCGAATCAGGCCAAATTGTTGCCGAAAAAACTTTACATCAACGTGCATGTACAATGTATTAAGGTAATCTGGGTTTCAAAAAAAGAATTTTGAATAACTTAATAATATTTTTGAGTACTTTAATCACCATTTAATTTTTTTTAATTTTTTTTTTTATAGTGAATACCTCACAAGAGTCCCAACTGCTCCCGTCTGGAGCCAGTGAGACTATGGCATCCCCAATTGGGGGATGTTGTGAGGCTGAAGGTAAGTGGGGAAGGGAAAGAGGAAGGTGGGGAAGTACCTGGCTATTCAGATCTAGTCACTAAACACGGCTAAAGCCATTTGGAGCAACGTTTCAATTCTGAATGGTGGTCTTACACCAGGGCGATACTGGTAGTATCTTCCGATCTGGAACGTGCCGCAAATATACTATATATTATTTTAATTAATTAATTGTGAAATAACACAAATTAATCAAATAAAATTTATTTGCGCACGCCGGGTTCGAACCCGCGACCTTCGGAATGGCAGTCTAATGCGTTACCACTGGACTATGCCGGCCGTCAGTTATTAATTACATTTCTAATAAAATTGCTCATTAAATACATTTTATGCGTCAAAAGAATTTAAATAAATTTATTGCAGTCGTGAAATTGCACTGAGATAATTTACTGATAATTTTTTTTTCTAATTTATTAAAAATCTTTTCAAATTATTCGTTGTACGATGGTTGTACGGTTAAGATTGCCGGCCCTTAACGAATGAATCGATAGGTTTCCTGATAAACTTTTAGCAAAATACCAACGAATTGTCACGATGTCGGAACACGTGTTCATAAAAATCTTAATATTTGCGCATTCCATTCATTCATTCATTTCATTATTAGTAATTCGGACAAACGCAGGTGCATGAACACGTGTTCCGATATTATTACGAATTTACTAAAATGTATAAGGAAGCGACCTCCAGTCTCGTTTTTAACCGTATTACCAATAATTTTAAGAGATTTTTTTTTAAATCAGCAATATTCGTTTTTCTCCGTTTAATACAAAAAAAATTTCAACGGAAATTATTATTGTACTAAATCACAGGACAGCCTGAATTCTTGATTCTTGACAAAAAAATCCTATTTATGAAGTTATTATACTATAAGTAGGTACTTTATCGCTTCTCTTAATTTTTCTGAAATTATGTCTTATGAAAATAGAAACCTAAAAGTTGTATTCATTTTGCGGCTGGGAAAAGAGAATTTCAACACGAAAATTATCGTGCAGATGCATTAGGTATAATTAGTTTTGTACTTAATGATTAATGACCTCGGAGCCTGCAATATCGCTAAATGAAAAAACGAACGAACCATTTTTCATGTCACCATTGGGCTGGCAATATAAGAGTAACTTTATGACCGCCATAAGCCGAAAGAAGGTACTCGCAGGTTTACTTCTAGTCCGGAAGACATTACTACAGTGCCAGGACTGGAAACAATAAATCTATCCGCCTCTTTCATTAGGCCGACGTCTCGTGTATTTAGCGAACAGTCTCACGACGTCGCGGCGCCGCCTTTGTTTCCGATAAGCTCTTTTCGACATCTTTCCTTCTTCATCTATCCGCAATTGTATGGGGAAAAGGTACTGCACGCTGTCCACGAACAAGAACCGTCGCAAGAACCAACCTCCAAGGTAAGTATGTACATTCTAACGCAGCATTCTTTGGTCAAATGCATTGTACATGTAGTTTTGTATTAGTGATACGAACCGGAGGATGCAAAGTTGATCAAGTCTAGTCTAGTATAGTCTGTAGTTAACAAATAATTAGTCGCCTGAAATATCAATACAAATTGAAAATACCTCCCGAGTAAAAATAAATGCCGCCAACGGGAATTGAATCCCTACCTTCTGATGTCCGGTCAGGTGCTCTGAACCACTGAGTTATGTCGGCTAATTTCCAACCCGCCAAATAATTCAATATGTACTAGTACCTCAATCAAAAAATTACTGCTTATTATATTTTTTCACCTGTAAACAACCAACTTTATTTTTGTAGGAAAGGCTTTGCTTTTATTATTTTTTTATGATAAACTAATGTTTATAAGACAGCGCCCTTGAGGTGATTTTGCACAAAAACGGCGCTATACAAATCATCAAAATATTATTATTATTATTCTTTAATAATTATTAACATCCTTTATGCAATGCATAAAACCTTGTCTTATAAACATTAGTTCTATCATTAAAAAAATAATAGTCTGTAATTAGTAATAAGATGGAACGTTGTTGAAATATAGTATACATATATTTGTACAGCGCCCTTGAGGTGACTTCACAAAAACGGCGCTGTACAAATGATCCAATATAGTAATAATTATTATTGTTTTCATAATAGTCACAGTAAACACACCCATTACATAATGTTAAAGGCGATATTTTTTTTACTACTTGAAGCCGATAAGTTTTAATTTATGACTATGCCTTACCTAATATTATATAATAAAAATAAAATTACAACCTTTATATTTTTTCACTTATTTAACTTTATTTAACATAAGCACGTGGAAAAAAGTAATAAAGGTGTTTAGTATAAAAAGTAATCAAAATGGAATTCCACCATGAATTTATAACGCATTTATAAATAAAAATAAATGGTTTAGGCTTGAATATTTCTTTTTTTAAAGGAACATACGAAGAAAAGCAATTTAATCAGAGATGTTGATGTTGCGTTGGTGTTTTCCAAAAAATAATACCATTACCGAGATAATGGCTGTAAGCCTGTTGAAGAATTTTTTTAATAGATTTAAATGAGTGCATAAAACTGTCACCCTTTCAGACAAAATCTTTCAGTTTCCCTAAGACGTTAGCGGGAATAGCGAGTTCCACACATAACGTTAGCCATATCTGAGGTGATTACCAGTTACCAGTGGAACTAATAAAGTTACACGTGTCTTGAGACGAATGACATTCTAAAAGTGAATACATAACCATTAAAACCAACTGTACTTTTTATTCACTGTTGTAAAACTGACAGTAAAGATGCTTGCAACTTTTCATCTTCGTAGTAACGAAGATAAGTTGTAACGAAGTTACTTCGTAGTAACGAAGATAAGTAGTAACGAAGTAATTTCGTAGTAACGAAGATAAGTAGTAACGAATTAACTTCGTAGTAACGAAGATAAAAAGTAATTAGTAGACATCTGGCTACCCGATATTCAGTTTTCTTTAAAATTGATTAGCTTAAGTTATTAGTTAAAAGTCTTAGTTGTAAATCACTCGACATTAGTCTTAGTTATAAGTCTCTCTCTATCTATGAAACTTAGTTATAAACCAAAAGTAATTAAGTCTAAGTGATCAATGCATAAATTAAGTTGTTAAGCGCCCTTGAGGTGATTTTCTCACGAAAACGGCGCTATATAAATAATCCAAACATTATTATTATTAAGTTTTGTAAAAGGATTAACGATTACAGTTAACTTTCTCCACTCGAGCGATGGTGTTCGATTTTTGATTTGGCCATTCGATTTAATTAATATAATTTCTCAAAATATTAACAAAGAACATATAAACTACTTACTATGGTTTAAAGCCAATGAATTTATCTACATTTCACCGTTTATCCCATATTTTAGGTTCTATATACACTTGGTATATTATGGCAAGCGATTGCTCAAGACGTTTTGCAAACTTTTGCCATAATATAGTTTAATTGGTTCTAATACATTCTTAACGATGTGTTCTCTTCTTTTTTATGACTGTAAAATCTTTCAATAACTGACGATTATGTTATATTTGTTGTAGGTATATGCGTTTTGAGAGATCTTTAACCTAAAATGATATGTTTAGTACCTACAGATTTTTGAGTAGTATATATATATATATATATCGCAAACTCACCTTTTTATCATAGACGTATGGATATTTATCACAAACCCACATCTAGCATCGATTTCTGGGTTATGTTTATCACAAACTCACCTTAAGAATCGATTTCTGAGTTATGTTTATCACAAACTCACCTCTAGCATCGATTTCTGGGTTATGTTTATCACAAACTCACCTCTAGCATCGATTTCTATGTTGTATTTGTCAAAAGACTACATTTCTAGTATCGATTTCGAAGTGATATTTAACTCGTAATGACAAAAAATGTTTCTAGTAAATGTGGTCTCCCAAAACGATAGACAAATCCAAAACTTGAGTACTGTAAAGAAACTAAGTCACGAAAACAGTAAAATAAACAAAACACCATTGCACGCCGCGCGCCCACGTGATACCCGTAAATTTAATTTTAGAACTCGAACAAAGTCTAATAAAAGATCGTCGTTTCTTCGAGTTCAACGGCGATTAGAGAAGTTTACAACAATTCGAGTTTTTCACAAAAGACCTGCGATTACGAAAATCGTTTTACTAGATAAAAGCGTTTCACATATATATCACTGACGCGAAAATAACTTTGCGATATTTATTAAATTGTGGTAGATTCTCTTACCCATGTTGAGTTTTCAACCAAAGATTGACTCCTGAAGTAGCGTCGACACTCATGCATCTTCATCAAAGTACTTTGAACAGTTTATTTTGAATCAATGCACATTATCAATACACAACTTCCACAAGAACCGATATTAAATGTTCCGTGAATAAAACTGATGAACTTAGTAAAAAGTTTAGAGGGTTGAAACACAGAAAAGCTTTTCGAACGCTTTCAAAAACAGTTTCGGTTTTACTGTTTACTAAAGTGTATTCTGCACCTAGAGGCGTCCACCCTCTGTCCAATTCCCGATAATACTACTTGAATCAATACCCGCGATTAAATTTAGACCTGACACCGGCTGGGGTTAATGAATGAACAATTTTCTTTCCGACCAACTTCACAAGCAGCTTTCTCCCTACTTCACAGCGGTGCGGAGTTGGTTCAATTTCCTACCGGGAGGAAAAGAGCACCTGTCGGATCGGCGACTACCGCTTTCCAGAGACACTGAACGTCCACTGACGTGACAAATCACTAAAAAATATGGCTAACCTTTTTACAGGATCATCACAAAAAAATATGATAAAACATTTGCTCGAAAAAGTTATTTTTCAACGGTAAAAGGTGCTATCAATTTCAATTTATTCACCTTGGGAAAAATATAAAAGAATTTAGGGAATATCCGCGGAGCAATTGCCCTCCTTTATAATGAGAAATATTTCGCAAGTTCGTGTATTTACAGAGCGACCTGGGTTGGGCTAATTCATGTGGTGAGACTTCGTTCAAAGGGGGTTGAAATATGTGGGCAACGGGGAACGGTGAGTCGTTAATACGAGTCTGACTCATAAATTCAACAAAATCTAAACGAAAAAGGAAATAGCTCGCTCACGGGAAACCATTTAACATTCTGTAATCGCTTTCGACTGTGTATTTTAATAAAATAAACTGAATATCGAACGCGTACTTATCGAGTTTTGTTTATCAAACTTAACCATCTTTTCTTTCAAAAAAATGATGAAATAGAAGTAAGCAGACTTTTTATGGTTACCCGATGTTTAGAATTCCAGGGAGGGTGAGCAATCAGACCGCCCCATAATGTGCCTGGTTAGCAACATACATACAGTCACCCATGGGCCACTGAGCCGCTAGAGGTGACACCTACGTTATGTTAATATAAGGCCCACACAGCCGACACCAACAGGCAGAGCTACTGGCAATATGAGCTTGTGTCCTGTATGTACGTATGTATAATGTTGAGGATTGGGGATGTTTTTCAGGTTCTCCAGAATGGCTTAGTCCAAATTGCCCATTCGGCAAGCCGCCGCCGGGAATATGCGAACAAAAAAGGGTTTAGGAATTCATGCTCGATTGACTTCACTTTTGATTGATGCTTTATTATTTATTTTGTACCATACGCACGGGGTCGGCAATTTCTGCCACAATATAAAAGGGTGTCGAATTATTGGTCGGTTAAGTAACATTAGGGGAAATCATGTGATAAACAATCAAACGCAAACAACACAATGAAAAAAGCTTTTGATGATAACGGAATCAGCGCCATAATCTACTGTCAGAAGCTTATAATGTGTTGTCTGTTGTCGGTATTTTTCGAATTAAATCGATACACAAGTGTGCACACGGAGAAAAACAAGTATTAACAATCTCTTCAAATTATTCCGTAATCCAGTTAAAAAGGTCCGGATTGCAGGCCCTTAACGATTGAATTGATAGGTTTTCTGATAAACTTTTAGTAAAATACGAAGGTTTCATCACGATGTCGGAACACGTGTTCATAAAAATCCTAATATTTTCGCATTTCGTCATTGTATATTATCAAGGCAAATGCAGGTGCATTAACACGTGTTCAGATACATTAGGAATTTACTAAAAGTTTTAATTTTTTAACAGGATTACCAATAATTTTAAGAGATTCTTAATAAATTAGCAATATTCATTTTTCTCCGTGCACAGTCGATATGTTCATTTTGACGCGACATCTGTTTCGTCTTCTTGTAAAACTGCAGCATTTCTGAATCGCTTATCATAAATGAATATCTTGTTTTGTAAAAAGATAAACTTTCAGCTGCCAAGGGCTACTTGTTTCCTGGAGCTTTCAGACTAACTTTCTGTTACTTTGCAACAGCTGTCGATTCCTTTTACGATTTGAATGAAACGCAAAAATAGTTTTAACGCCGTCCAGTGCTCTCAGTATCCTACCAGTATTGCCAGTACTGCCCCAGCTACGCTTGTTAGAGAGCTCTGATTGGCTGCCCACAACAATGCGTCCACCTGCGGGTTCACGGTTCGTTCGACTCCCGGCAAGTCTCTGTCTTTCGTGTCGGCGGATGTGCTCTTCCACCTTTGCTTGATATTTAGCAAACAAAAGCCAGGTAACCTGACCAAATTTTAAGGAAATACAAGAACTTTGTGTCGCGGTCTGTTGAACTCTTTTGACAAGATAATGACTCTTCTTTGTTACCAGCCACCGGCAATTACTTAAAGTGGACAAAAACACAAAATGTTTACTTAAAAAAATTAATGAGTTCTTATCTATCTAATAGCACGGTAGGTAACCAACCATTTTCGTATTTTCAACTTTGATAAGAATAATATTTATTTTAAAAATTTGAGTTTTAAAAGGTTTTTTTCTGTCATTTTAAAATACCAAATTCATTAACTAAAATTATGTTTATTCGAAATGAAACCCGAAAAACAAAGTTGTTAATAATTATTATTATTATATTATTTACATAATATATGTTGTGTTTACTGCGAATGTTTCGTAAAAGCGATACATTTATTTCATACGAGGAATGTTACAAGCTGTACTAATATATTACAAGATGTATTTTCATTGTTAGAAAAATCGAACCGTATGAGAGCATCTACCAACGGTCATGTGTATGTCCAAACTGACAGACGAAGGAAATGTGAACATTTTATTCAGCACTTGGTAGATACCACTTATTTTTTATTTAGGTCCGTCCCCCATTGGTGGTTCTTATTTACTTATTATGATCTACTTACATCTGATTCCAGAAGGATTTAAATCAACGAACAAATGAATAAACAATAGCTCCACCCAGGAGGCCCTATGGAAAATTATTCCCCTCAGGGCCTCATCTTATCTTTGGGGATGCTCTGTGAAGGATCTTTTTATTGAAGGAAGGAGAGGACGTTCTGGGAAGGAAAAAAGGCATGAGGGGTGGGTAGGCATCTGGGGGTAGGTATGTCCGGTGCAATGCGATGTTCGGAGAGTCCTGCTGAAGAGGTCAAAAGGTATCTCTCAGACCTGCCAAGATCCGGAAAAACTTTACCGCATGAACCCGGGAACCCCTGCTAAGTCACCAAATGTAGCGAACCACTTGGGCTTTTTTTAACGTAATTATAAATTTAAATAATTAGTAAATTAGTAGATACATTATGCCGTATAATACATTTATGTATGAAAGCTTTAATTTAGTCCAAGTGTAGGTACAGATAGCTATTTATTTATGAAAGCTTTAATTTAGTCCAAGTGTAGGTACAGATAGCTATTTATTTATGAAAGCTTTAATTTAGTCCAAGTGTAGGTACAGATAGCAATTTATGTATGAAAGCTTTAATTTAGTCCAAGTGTAGGTACAGATAGCTATTTTTTATCACAACCAAATTTGAAGGCCGAATGTTTTGTTCGATGAAACTTTTAATTGAAAGTTGACGTACGATTAGATAACATAATCAAACAAAGCTGTGTAAATTTATAAAATACGTTTTAAACGAACCTACAGGTAATTAAAAATAACTGTTCCATTTTACAACAAAACACGTTGAAAGAGAGGTATGCCCCACCCTAGAAATTAATATTTCACAAAAAAACTAATTACATCTGGATAGTGAGCATGTATTGGGAAAGCACAACAAAGCCGACTTTACACAATGTGAGTCATTATTCACAAATTATTATAACAAAATCATAAGTAAAAATGAGTTTGCTTAACAAAACAAATTTTAGAATTATTTAAATGTGAAGGTCGTGGGTTTTTTAAGTTTGCGATGGTAGTAGAATCATGAGACGATTAGTAGAAAAAAAACTAATGGTAGCTGTAATAATGATGATGTATGTATTTGGAAAGGCCTTGTATTGTTAATGATTTTAAGACATATCGGTCAAGCGAAAAGTTAAACGGACTTCTTGTAGTATGATTCATTATTCGAAACTTATTAATATGCATGCTAGAATTAACATTTTGTTTTTATTAATTCATGGGTAATCTAGTCTGTATTTCGGTATTTTGATAAACTTGTTTTAATACCCGGCTTTGCTCAGATTCGACTGAAAAATATTAAACAAACAACTATGCATATATTTTTTATTTGTTTTCTATACACATGTATATGTATAAAAAATCAGCCGGCGTATGTTTGTACTCGCAAAACTCAAAAAGTAGTCCACCTATTTCGATGATAATGTTAAAGTTTTTTCTTATTAGTGCCAGGAGTATTAGAAAGTGGCGTAGTCGAATTAAAATCGATGTAATGTAGTTTTACTAACAGAAACATTGTGGTATGTGGAAGTGAATGGTGGAAGAAGTCGGAAACGCCCGAGGAAGCATTGTGGTGTCCACTAGTAGATATATTATATATCTGTTGATGGATGATTTTGCGAGCTGAAATATTTGCATTCAACCAAAAATTCCAGACAGACTCCATGCTGTGTAATTTTTATGACACCAGAATTCATCGTTATTGTGTGTTTATTGAAACAATCAAACCGATCATGCTCGATGAAAACCAAATGGTCTACGGACACCTACGCCAAAAAGTTTCCTTGTGAACTTAGCTTCATTATGTTGATAAAGGGATAAAAAAACAAATAACGAAATAACTTTATACATAGGCTCATGTTCCACAGAGAACATTTCACAATAATAAACAAACAAAGAAAACATACATGCTACGTATTTGACTCCAGTGAATAGTTCCGACTTAGACTTGAGTTGATGTTACCTTTGACATTTTATAATACCTTTCCTACAAATCGTCATTACATTACATTGTATTGAATACCGTTACTAATGAACTAATGAGTGTTCCTCATACTCTGTCAGAATTATCTTAATGTCTCAGGCAATTGCAAAGCATTACTAATTTGAGTGGACATTCTGAATACAGCCTCCAACCACGGTAGTTCATTACCGCGATGTGGATTTTTCATATTAAATGAATAAAATAAAATAATGCTCTATTTTGGCAATGTTTATTAATTTAATTTAAATCAGAGTAACAGCGCGATACGATTCAGTTCATATAGGGACAATGCTCCGAGTTTTACACGAGCGAACAACGACTCCATTATTAACAGAATATTGGTTCAACAAACAGCAGATTACAGATTGCCCAGGTGTTTTGAATCGACTAATGCATTGTGAAAATTAAAACCAGGTATTTTTACGTAATATTTAATGTTTACTTCTCACAAGAATGTAGTTTATCCACGTATGATCGAATATTATATTTTACCGATAAGAATATTTGGATATTACTTGTGAAATTTCACTATAAGGGCACTTTGCAAAGCAAAATAACCAGGTTTATTATGGTTTGTAAGTTACCTGAAAAACTTCACTGACTTTCAACGTATGTTTTAATGAGGTCTTTTGAATTATTTATTGTGAAAAGGTTCGAAATTGTAAGACAAACAGAAAAAATTTTAAAATTTTAAACGGAGTTACAATTTAAAACACAGTAAATGAAAATTTAAAACGCAGTAGAAGAAAATTTTAAAACGCAGTAGATGAAAATTTACACATTGCTACAAACATAAAATGGAGGTGTAAATCGAAAATAAAAGTTTTGAATATGTTTTTATATAACCTTGATGAAGGTTCAGGGTGAACCGAAACCGGTTGGTTTTATATATTGAAACCATATATAATAAAGTGGTATTAAAAACAATGTTATTTTATTCAAATTATTATAAAAGTTTTGTGTTGGGGTTTTGCATAGAAGATATAGATAGTAACATATATATTTTTTAAATGTTATGCATTTGAGGATCATCGCATAAATTAACATTATAACAATTTTTTTTGTATATTATAATTTTTTTTTAAATGTGACCATACTGGGGTTACCTCGTTCTAAGATTACGGTTTCCCTGGCACAACGAAATGCGTCATTTTCCTTGTTTCGTCTCTATTAAGAATTTATTCCGGTACACCATACTCAGGAAAACGTCGTTAATTCGTGTGTTTGATTATTTCCTACGTGAAGCTGGCTTTATGTAGAACTGTGTGGAATATGCCCGCGGGGAGTGCTGCTGGCTAAAAGCAAGTGTTTGTGTTTATTAGGGCGTGAATTTCAATATCTTCAGACAAGCGACGCGAAATTATTAACGTGGTGATAATTTGAAATAAAATTTTCCTGTCGGACTGGCTTACATAAATACACACATAAAGATAACAATTAAGAATCTGGTTACACCTAATAGTGTTGTATGTACCGACATCGACGCGGTTGTTAGGATTTGGTAATAGGGTATAGTCATTAGGCAGACCAATACCTCCATGAGAAAGGAGTACCAAAATTACAATATAAATTTTAAGTTACTAATCATGCGTATAACTATATAGATTGTTAGATTGGGTAGGACCTTATATTCTATTATCTTTGTCAGATTGGGTAGGACCTTATATTCTATTGTCTTTGTCGGATCGGGTAGGACTTTATATTCTATTATCTTTGTCAGATTGGGTAGGACCTTATATTCTATTATCTTTTTCAGATTTGGTAGGACCTTATTTTCTATTATCTTTGTCAGATTGGGTAGGACCTTATTTTCTATTATCTTTGTCAGATTGGGTAGGACCTTATATTATATTATCTTTGTCAGATTGGGAAGGACATTATATTAAATTATCTTTGGGTAGGAGCACGGAGGAAGGAAGAGATCTTCCTTCCTCCGTGGGTAGGAGTGATCCCAAATCTCGAGAACTCACGGATACTTAGGGGTAAAAGATTGAAGAAACGAACTTTTTGTGGATTTAGAATATTTCAGGTTTACCGCCTACACAAATTTATTAGACTGAATCGAATTTGTTCGAGGTTAATAATAATATTGAAAGATATTTACCAAAGCTCTATTATTTCGAGTTGTCTATGAAATTTGGCTGGTAATTTCCTTATCAATTTACATTTATTAGCTCAAATCGCTCAAAAGACCGAGGAATGATAAAGAAAATGAATGAATAATTTCTCCTCCCCAATTGTTCCGGGAAATCTTTCCTTTTATTTCACGAAAAAATTTCTCACGGAGAAGAAAATTTCAGATTGAAAATAAGGCTTTTCCTTAGATGATGCTTATCACCAACGAGAAAGAGGAGTTTAAAACTTTTCCTGAAGGCGAATTGGTTTTATATGCTGTTACAAAATTACTGATTAAATAATTGAACAGTTTAATGAAGCTCACGAGACACGTTGAATTGAATGTAATTAAAGTTGGTAAGATTAGGTAAAATCATTTTAAACTTTGTTTTAATTGATAGCAGACTTTATAAAAACAACTTATATAGTTAATACGAGTAACTTGACAGAAAAAACACATATTTCATACTTCAATAGCTTTGTAAAAATCTAAAATAATAATCTGTAGTCAATGGTGGTTTAAACAAAGCTTATTATTTTAATTTGATTAATAATCTAATAAAACTACGTAGACAATACTTGGCAAGAAGTGTGTGACAAGACCGAGTTTTTGGCGGTCCGTCCTCTCCGCCTTACCCTGCGGGAAAACTGTGAATCATGAAATAGATAAAGACGATCTAGAACTTAAAAATTAAAAAAATATGGCCATCGTTCGATGATTTTTCCTCGCAATCTACCCTCATTGAAAGCACGTTCAAAGTTCAGAAACAAAGGTTTTATTGTATCATTCCAACACAAAGCAGCGATAACTAGCATTGTGAACACCTTTTATCTAATTCACTAGGAATCTAAGGTCATCTTCGCACATGAGCAGTTCAACGGACGGACAGCGGGTCGGGTTCATTTATCCGCAAAAGATTACGCTCTTTCAAACGTCTCCGCTTGGTTGCTTTTATTTTTTCTTCTACGTTTTCCTCCGTTTTATTGCACTTACATTGTTACGTCTTCCGCGACGGAGGCTTTGTTACCTTTCACGGAAGAGATGTATATATGTATCTCGCCCAGATTTAATTCAAGCTTTCCTGTGAACGCAACTATACTCACTGATAGGTAAAACTGATATTTATTCGCAGTCTCAACTCTCAGTCAACTCTTGAAATATTCAAATCCAATGGGATGTAGTATAAACAATTTCACGGGATGCTGACATGTCTCAGTAGACACTCTTTAGTGCTCGGTAGTTCTCTTCAAGTTCTGCTATTATTTCAGTTTTCTACAACAACGGGCCAATAATGATAAAATAACAGATCTTGAATAGACTCTTCACAGAATTTGAAAATCATCAATGCAATTTGATGAATTGTTCAAATTCTGTGAAACAACTCGTTAGCAATTATAACACGCTGCAGCGGGTATAACCCTGAGTAACAAACAATCGTAAATGTTATATGTTTGGTTGCAAAGAGCTATCTTTGAAATTGGAAATAAAACAATGATTTTGTATGAACCAATAATATAATGAAACCTTTGTGGCTTATACCTAAGCTTTATCTGTGGCAGACTCTTGTAGAATTGCAATAATAATAATATTTTGTTGATTTGTATATTGAATGTTGAAAAAGAAATTTTTTTCTGTTAAGATATTATTGTAGGTGGGGTAGGTAACTACTTCACAGCTTGTCTGAATTATTCTTAAAACAAGCAGTTCAAATTTTCAAAATGACACTTAAATTCAAAGCAAATTTAAATTTAAAAAAGGAAAAACGCACATCACACACAATAGAATTAAGTACGTTTGATAACTAAGTACCATAATTGAGATTCATGCAATTTTTTATTTAATTGATAGTAATTTTTTTAACCAAATTCTTACTAATTAAATTAATTTTAAAGTCTTCAGTGCTGTTAATCGCAAAACCAAAAACCTATTTGATATAAAAACAGACGGTTAATCATCAATGTAGATGTTATTTAGATAGTAAACAGATTTTCAAGAGTGAGATACAAATTCGTGACAAGTTTCCCGCGAGTGCTCTCAATTCTCGTGTTTTAAATGCTACTTAATCACGTGTCGAACAAGATATCTGGTTTTAAATTAGGGGTTGAATTCCCGCCAACCCTCCCCCTTATCAAAACCCGGCGGCGTCTGTTGTTTCCGCCGGCAGAACTGTTTGCTACTGGTGACTTCCTGTCTGAACGCCATCTGCCGGCTCTTGATCTATATTAGGCAGGTGCCTACTGCCTACCCACAAAACCGAATGACGAAGGCCAAACAATGAGAATAATAATCTGATAGTTAATACTTGAAAAGCGGGAGGGTACCAGGTAAAATTGAAGCTTCTCTTATACGTTCATTAGAATAACTAATGAAAAAACAGAATCATTACCAAGCTGCTTTACTTCCACAAACACGAAGGAACGTTATCCAATCACTTACCCAACAGGTTAATAATGATTAATGACCGTTTCCAAGGTGACACTGACCTGAAACAAACGAAAAGAGTTACATTAGTTCCATTTGACAATTGCTAAGAGAAGTAAGCAATTTTATCCAAATTTGAAAGCGTCAATGTTGCAGAGGGAATATTCATATAGGAAGGTAAAATAAGAGTAACCTCTATGATTCTTATTGTACATACGTGATTGGCTAACATACATTTCAGGTTCTATTAAAGCTTTGTTATTATATCATTATTGGTCAGTTGTTTCACAAAACTTAAATAATAACAGAACTTGAATAGAATCATCACAGAACTTGAAAATCAGCTTTGAAATTTGATGAATTGTTAAAATTGGAGTTCAGAATTTGAACAATTCATCAAATTTCAAAGCTCATTTCAAGTTCTGTGAAGGTTCTATTCAAGTTATTTTGTTATTTAAATTTCGTAAAACAACTGACCAATAACGATATAAGAACAGAACTTGAATAGAACCTTTACAGAACTTGAAAATGAGCTTTGAAATTTGATGAGTTCAATCTAAATTAGATTATTCTCAATTCAATTAGGTACTCGTTCAATCGTGAAATTAATACTCGTACATCAAAATTAACAAAATCTTTTGAAGCTATGTGTACATACGCTCGTTATTATGGAAGTTACACCATGCTACACAAATATAATACATAATTTTATATTGAAGTTTAACTCGTCTTACAAAAGTTGAACGAAAACATCTATTTCTTTGCCGAACAACTTGCCAAAGATAATATTATGTGAAAAATTTGTAGTAGATCTCATAAGTAGTAACTCTTAAAAAAAACCGCAAGCAATATAAAATGTATTTATTTTGGTTTCGGCTCTTCCTAGACGACTTGTCGCCTCATGACTTTGGCAAAATTATGTGAATTAAGACAAGAAAGAAGGTATTCAACTCTTTCCAACTGAACGTGATGCCGCTTGAATGAAAGGGATGAACATAGGATTACTCGTGTCTTTAGAACTATTCCCTACCAAATTATGTTTGATGTTCTAAGGCAGGTGCGACTCCAAAATAATCTCCTGTTACAGACGTGATCAATTAATTTAAAAGTTTTTGGTGATATTGTCAAACAGGACGAATCAAATGTACCAATACGTTATTTTAAATCTCTAAATCTAAAAGCCTTTCCATAAGTTTCCTAGAATTGCCTACTTTGAATTATTTGTTGCAAATCATTGAATGTCACCTATTTTCTTTCTAAAGTATAGCACCAATTTTATAAGGAATATGTGTTTATAACATTTAAAGCCATTCAAAATTAACAGTGAAAGCATGTTGATAAAAAATAAAATGTGAATTAAATCAATAGGATTAGACCATTAGCGGTAATAAAATTGAGATAATTTCTATGTCCCCACTTTTGTGAGATCACTTATTACGTTTGGCACTTAGATATAGATTAGACCCTGATGAATTGGCTTTCATTTAACGGAAACCAATACATCACAAAGTTGCGGTATATCTTAGGTACCTACTTAGGAAAAGATTTACATCCATAAAACGTCATGGTTTAGGTACTTTTAAGTGGACTGGTGGAGAAAAAGTAAAAAATAAAATTAAAAGTAATAGAAGTTTTAAAAGGCTATTGAGTACCTACTATTAAAATTAATTTAAATAAAGCTTCCTAAGTTGTTCTGTTTGAGTCCCTCGACCCTAAGATATACGTTAAACCTATTGTTATGAACGTTAGCTATCTTACTTGCTATTAAAGGTGGGTTGAAATTTGGGTCAGAACAACAAAATTACGTAACACAATCTTTGAATTAGCATAATAGGCAATACAATAGTACGACGACAGGTGGATATAGTTGGGCGCCGGCATCTAATCATAAAATAGGTTCGACACGCGACACTTGCCGCATACCGGCGTACCACATGGTTCTGCCCGCTGCCTCCATTAGCGCGAACCCAATACCTACGCCTTAAAAACTAAATAAAAAACACCGGTACCCTTTCAGAAATACCTTTCCTACGTATTAGACGTAGTTTCATATACGAACTAAACACACACGGACGGTTCCACTTCAAACGAAATTCAAGAATAGCTATTAGTGCGCGGGCTCAGGTGAAACAATATTAGATGGCATCTTTTATATCGCCCTTTCAGTGATATGAGTACAAATAATGGAATAAAAACCATCAGTTCGAACCGGTCCAAATATGGTTATTAATTTATTATTACTAATGATCATGATAATGTATTGCTTTATTTTTACTGAATAACACGCTAAATCGATAGAATATAGTAGACATCTATTAATTCATTTTAGTGATGATTTGCGGTTATGAATAGACTAGTTCCACAGTAGATGTGATTAAAGGGGTTATCATTTGATTATTGGTTATCATTATCAAACCCTTGACTCTGTGCAGAAACGGGTGGTCCGTTTGATAGATTCCCCAATCTTAACAAACGGACTGCAATCTTTAGAGCACAGGCGTCAGGTAGGTATGCTGTCCTTGTTCTATCGGTATTACAATGGAAAATGCTCTGAGGAACTAGCGTCATTGATCCCTTCGGCACCGGTGCGTAGTCGGGATACACGCCAAACGCGCGCCCAACATTTGTACACAGTTGACACTTGTCACATGAGAACGGGTCGCTTCTACGATTCGTTCTTAAGTTCAACAGCTCGGCTGTGGAACGAACTGCCGGCCTCTGTGTTTCCTCCCTCCTACAACATGGGACTCTTCAAGACCCATGTTCACTCCTTCCTCTCCACAACAAGACCCTCCACACAGCATCCCCAAAGATGACATAGGCCCTGAGGGAAATTATTTTCTTCAGGGCCTCCTATATGGAGTAAATATAAAAAAATAAAAAATAAATTGTATGCTCTTAAGAAAAAAAAACTCCAAAAATTAGGATACGATGCTTTCGATTAAATTAGATGAAACTAATATCGCACCTGCTGATAGCTGCTCGAAACTATTCTGCGGATGCGTGCAAAAGAGGTACACTCTTATGTAAGTGGAAAAACTCATTTGAATATGACGAGGCACAACGAAAAGGCATTGAAGTCATGCGAGGAATTAGTCGAGGGCTAATAAAACTCTAAAAGTCAGTGTAAAAAGCACGCCTTGAATGAAACGAACTCTAAGGGTGAAAAAAAACGTTAATTCCCCTCGTACACCATCTTCTCTCCAAATATATAAATAATACTACAAATCAATCATTATAACTCCTCGGCAGACAGACACAGTTACATGAATTTCAGCTTTCTATTTGATTTCTTGGCAAGAGTTGCTATTTGTGTAACAGAAGACAAACTTTTGGAGCGGTTACATAAATAGGTTGACTCGATTTTGTAACCAAAATGCGTTTCATTGTTGTTGAAGAGAGGCAAAGCTCGCGTGGCTCGGGTTACATAAACACAGAATGGGCTCGAACCATATCCCCCGACTGCTGGAAATATGGATATTCAGGACTTTGTGGTTTTACATTTAGCCTTTCAGAACCCTGCACGTTTTGATACTTTTGGATTAGAACAAAAAGTAGGCCGTGCAACTTAAAATAAAAGGTTTTGTACGAAAACAAAACATACGTAACTAAAGTAATGCTTGGAAATTTAATGCTGGTAACGAGGGTTACTGTTTTTTTATATGCTTAAAAAAATTTGCTAGACTTGTGTGAAAATACGCCATGACCTCATTACCTTAACTAAAATAAATACTTACTACAGAAGAATCCTCCCTTCGTCAGGATAAAAAGATTAAGATATTAAATATTTTTTATTTTATTATTAACTTAAAAAAATCAAGATATTATTTTCCCAATTTTGAAGAATTCTCGTAATTTATATGGGCAATAATAAATTTAAAAAAAGATTTAAAATACGTTGTGAATACTTAAGCGTATGCATAACTTGTGTTTACTCGTTATTTACTTTAAATAACAAGTGCTGAAGTCACTTAGATTTGAATCTGTCAACATTTAAATCGAAAATATCAGCTACATCTATTAGTTCATTACCCATGTGTTCAATCCATAGCAAAATTGAACACGAAGTTATTTTTATGAAATAATATATTTCATCTAGCATGCTTCGGGGATAAATGTAAGCACAGCAAATTTATAGCGTCAGGGCAGTCAAATCTTGAAATGACAATTATTCACGTTCAATAAACTCAAATTTGCTTTTGTATTTTAAAAAAAAATTAAATTGCTTGTCTGAATTCTTACAAGATTCAGTAATTTAAAAAAATCTATAGTATTTTGTGAATCTTTTATAAAGCAATTATATGTAGATATCTATCACACGGGTGACACGAGAATTGATAAAATTCGTGAGCGTTTTCCGGAAAATGGTTATAATCAATGATACATTTTTTTACTGCGTGTTATGTTGCTCTAAGTTCACGTGTTTTAACTGAAATAATTGCAAACCTTACGACCAACCCATTATAATTAAGTGCAGGTCAAACATGCAATAACAGCTAGTGCAACTAAAAACTTTAACGGCTTTGCCGCGGCGAACCATTTCCTGGAGATTAAAAAATAATTAATGAAACCATCCCACATCGCGGACATTGCCAAAATAATGGCACAACTCAAATGAGAGTGAGAATGCCAAGAAGCCAGGAAAATATAAAGTGTGTATATCCTTTATAAACGGAGACTAGAAGATAAAAGGCCACTAGAAAAGAAAAACTACAATGGTAGACCCTGGTTAAAAACAAAGAATGGAGGAAAATAGAATGAGTTTCAATGTCAGTGAGACTATGGCATATATTGTGAGGTTGAAGGTTGTGTGGAGGGGAAGGAGATGGATAAGAGGAAGGTGGGAAAGTGCGTGGCTATTCAGATCTGTTTACTAAACACGGCTAATGCCATTTCAAGCTACATTTGAATTCTGAAGGATGGTCTTTCACCAGGGCAATTTGAGAGTATCTTCCACTCTGCAACGTGCCGCAAATATGACATAGAGACGTTTAATTTTGTTTGCTTCCTCATTCTGTTTCTTTGAGCTAATTTAATAAGATTTTTTATTGATAATATAAAAGTACAGGTACTCTTCACTTAACGCCGAAAAAGGGTCGGGCGGCATCCGCGGACCTATGAACATTATTTTCGATGAATTAATTGTGAAACAACATAAATGATTAAAATAAAATTTAATTTCGCACTTCGGCATTTAAAACCGAGACCTTCAGGTTCGAAATCAAGAGCCTTACTAGGATCTATGTAGATAAATTGAGGTCTTCACTCAGACGGATCTATCAATTTATCCTACATGTTCAACATGAGTATAATACTCACAGCGAGTACCGTATATCCTTCATGTTCAACATGAGTATAATACTCACAGCGAGTACCGTATATCCTTCATGTTCAACATGAATATAATACTCACAGCGAGTACCGTATATCCTTCATGTTCAACATGAGTATAATACTCACAGCGGCTACCGTATATCCATCACGTTCAACATTAGAATTTTTTTTTGCATATTGTATAGTTTAAAAAAATCACTGATAATATCTATTCCGATGGCTGCATCAGTGCCATTATTACTGGAAAAAATCGGCTGCACGAATAATTACAGCAAGACAACACGTCTCGTAAAACTGAAGCCGCCATTACACGCCATAAACGTATTCAGGCTATTCCGTTTGTGTTTGCCCATCCGACCGTGCTAGGAAAGAAGTGGCCGTTTTAATTATACACAGAATAGTCTCACATTATTTGTTGGGGGGTTTACAAAGGACCGGCCCGAATAAAGGCGGCTGAATGCTATAAAATGTAAAGAAAAATCCGACGCGGAAGCGAAACACGATGTGGATTTGCTAACCGAGATGTTATAATTTTGTATGGAAGCCGTCAGACAACTCCCACAAAAGAAGTAATAATACTGCTTTTGTTATTGAAGTTTTCTACCAAATAAAGCATAAACACAAGATGTAGGTATACTGCGGATTATTACAAAGCGATAAAACCTGTCATTAAGAAAAATGAGTTGTAATATTTTTTGGTAACAAGTTGTAACTGAATACTCTTAGTTTTGTTTGTGGGATTGAATTTGACACTTCTACTCGGAGAAAAATGAGTATGGCTGATTTATTGAAATCCTGTTAAAAACTTGATGGCAGGCCATTTCGTTATAAAATATTAGTCCATTCAGAATATATCGGAACACGTGTTCGTGCAGCTGATAAAGATAATTACGAAATGCAACAATATAATATTTTTTATGAATGTGTGTTCCGATACTTATAACGCATTCGTGTTTTATTGATATTTTGTTAGGAAATCTGTCAATTCATTCGAAAGGCCTGCAGTCTCGTTTTCAACAGGAATACGAATAATTTCACCAGATTTTAATAAATTAACCATATTTTGTATCAGTAAGTTTTCTCCGTGTATTCGAGGGGATGTTGCGAAGCTGAAATGAGTGAGAGAGGGGAAGAAGAAACGAATTAAACGGGTCAGGAAGTAGTGCTAACTCAGAACGTAAAACAATCACAATTAATAATTTTAAACAAATTTACAAACCACATTTAGCTTTCATAGGATAATTTACCGGTTCTTCGCCCAAATTACGCTTTACTAATAACCTAAGCCTAGCGTATATTACAGGGATGGCCAACAGGTCGACCGCGGTCTACCGGTCGACCGCGAAGCTGATTTAGGTAGCCCGCGAGAGTAAAATAAAGTGAATAGGAAAATATGACAAAATAACATTATTTTGAGATGTATTCGCGCGAAGGACTGAATAAGGAACCTACTCACATGCTTCGGTCGCTGAACAGTTGGAAAATTTGCACCTGGAGTTTGAAAGAAGGTTTGCGGATTTTGCCGCTCTCGAAGAAGTACTAAGTTTCATGGTATTCTCATTTAATGAAAATATTAATATTGACAGCTTAACCCTTTAAAATCGGTAACTTAACCGATACTGAATCTGTTGTGGTCGAAGAAGAAATAATTAAAATGAGAAGCGACATATTTTCGAAAGCCAGAGCAGATGCCCTGGCTAAAATACCAGATGGTAGTACAGATTTATGGAAACTGATTTGCAAAGAAAAGTTTCCATGCGTAAGAAAGTTTGCTTTAAAGGTATTTGACGTCGTTTTTCGGTTCAACCTATCTTTGCGAATCAACATTTTCGACGATGAATGCAATAAAAACCATACATCGTTCCCGCATAACAGATGCCTACTTAACTTCGTGTTTGCGAATCGCAGTTACTTCGTACACTCCCCAATATGATAAGCTTGTGGAGAATATGCAGTGTCAAAAATCCACCCTAAAACGTAAAGCTGAATGAAAAAAAATTATTCGTTACATTGCATTAATAAATTCTTACAAATTTATCACAAAATAGATTTATTTTGTCACTTTTAAACTCTACCTTGCAGTCGACCGCAAGAAATAATTTTTAACGCAAATAGACCGAACAGGTCAAAAGTTTGGCCACCCCTGGTATATTACATTCATTTCATAAGGTCAAAAGTTTGGCCACCCGTGGTATATTACATTCATTTCATAAGGTCAAAAGTTTGGCCACCCCTGGTATATTACATTTATTTCATAATGTCAAAAGTTTGGCCACCCCTGGTATATTACATTCATTTCATAAGGTCAAAAGTTTGGCCACCCCTGGTATATTACATTCATTTCATAATGTCAAAAGTTTGGCCACCCCTGGTATATTACTTTTTTTTTTTTTTTTTTTTTTTAAAAGAAAGACAAACATTCCCGGGTTACGAATAACCCAACAATGTTTGAAAATCTCCTACTACCACCACAGAAAGCCGAAAATGTTGCTTGTGTTGTGATGGAGGACTTAGCCAGCCGAGGAATCGAACACGCGACGCTCGGGTGAGACCCAAGCGCTATGCCCACTCAACCACTGACCGGTCAAACATTCATTTCATAAGATCAAAAGTTTGGCCACCCCTGGTATATTACATTCATTTTATAAATACGGTAATGATGGTGGAATAGAGGTAATACAAACCGTCAAACAACCTACATAGTTTACAGATATGTGAATAAATATTAATATTAATATAATGGTGCATGCAGAAATTTATATTAATATAAAATGGATACGTAATGTAAACCTTAAGACGCCAGAACACAAATTGTTGAATAAAACAGCACACGGAAAAAATGAGAATGGCTGATTTATTTAAATCCTGTTAAAAACGTGATTGCAAATCAATTTCCCGATAAAATATAAGTGCATTCAGAATATTTTATTTTACTTTATTTTTATTTTTATTGTGAAAAAAAGTTTACATATATAGCCAATTACATTCCACAATTTGTAGTTAATAGCTTAATTATAATAACATTAATTATATAATATAATATAATATAGGAACACGTGTAGGTGTTTTTACCTGATAAATATAATGACCAAATTCGACAATATTATAATTTTTACGAACACATGTTCCGCTTTCCTCATAACACATTCGCGTTTTACTGATTGTTAAGAAATCTGTCAATTCATTCGTTCTTGAGGTGATTTTTCACAAAGAACGGCACCATACAAATTATTCAACATTTTTTTCGCAGGCCTGCAGTCCAATTTTTAACAAGAATACGAATAATTTGATAAAATTTTCAATAAATTAGCAATATTTTATATCAGTAAGTTTTGTCCGTGCACAATGTACAAAAGGGTATAAATATAGAATAAGTAAATACAGTAGATTAATAAGAGTTAGTAAGTATTAAATTAAATCTGAATAATGATAATAAATAAAATAAAATAGAATAAGTAAAAAAAATCCACAGATAAAAACGACAGTGAACATTTCGAGAAGATTTTAAACATGGTTGATTTAAGAAATCCCAATATGGGGTAATAGATAGGCAACTACTTTAATCTAACTTATCCATAAATAGAACGGGACAGTTAATAAATGATTCCATTCAATTTTAAATAATTCTAACAAGGTCCAAATCGGTGTAAACCAGTCACGGAATAGGCAACGGACAACGTATATTTGTAGAACTTCCGTAATTAAGACAATTGAAAATTACCCACGCTGTCCACTGTCCAGTTTCTGAGATTGACATTTTGGGTTAAGGAGACTCGCCATGTAATTAAATAATACAACATTTATAAATCTCGATACAGCAATAAAAATAATTTAAAACGAAATCAAGCAAAAATTTATAACTATTCTATAAAATCTCCTTTGTCTGAGCGTTGGAACGTAAATTCATTAGTTTGCACCAATTTTAGTAGCAGTCTGTGAACTTTCTGTCAAAAATATTACTTCTATCATTTTTTTCTGCTTCATTGAACATAAAAAATTAGAATTGTTGAAAGGGATGAAAGTTATTTTCCGAAGAACAAAAATATGAAATATGATTTTATTGAAGTTGCCTAGCTATGTTATTTAAGTATTTTTTTCCACATCAACTAGTTTCATAAAAATCTGAATAGGTAATGTCTCAATGTGGACGAATCATTAATAATAGTAATGACACTATTTGATAAAAAGTATGCGTACATACTTGATGTTGACGTAATATGCTCGAATTTTGTATGTATTATCATTTTACGTTATCTTCCAAATAAATTGTTTGCCTTTGAAGTCGGTTTACTTAATATAGTCATGGCTACGTGACACATGCTTCTAGTTCCAAACAATCATTACGAGAATGTTTTTTTTTCAACAACTTCAATTCTTTTAAAATGCTCATTATATTTATACCTGATACTAAAATACATAACGTCCTGAGCACGCACTCACAACTCAAACACGACAAGTAAAGAAGACGATAAGTATCTAGTTTTTTATACAATTTATCGCACTTTTCATGGTCTGGTGTTTTTTCCCGTGTGATAAAATTACGTAATTAATATGTAAATCCAACGGACTTTGTTCCCCTCTGTCTAAATCAATGAAGACAAAAGCTTTCTAAAGAAGCGAAGAGAGTATAAATCTTTATCCTGTAGAATTTTTAATATTATGATAGCATTAATTAAGAATCTGGATAGTGTTTTGCATTCTTTTCATTAAGATGCATTAAGCTTTCAAAGGGTACCACGCACCACTGGAGTAGCCTAGCTAGAAATTCTAGTCTCCAAGATAAGTCTGTAAACTAATTCACTACAAATATGTATATATACATAATATCTACTATACATATATGTATACAAAGGTATTATGTTTAATAATCTATTGTAAAGCCTTTATGTATGTGTGTTCTTAAAAATTTTCAGTAATTTACTGAAAAACTGAAAGAATGGCAAAATGGTATAGATTGGTGTATGACCAAGAGAAGCATCACCCATAGATATCGGAAAATAAACGACGGAATAAGGAAGCGAACAAAAATTAATTATATCATTAAACAACAACAACTAGTAACGAGCATCGCACATTGTTCGGAGGATGGACCAAAATTCCGTGACGGCCAAAAGGAACCAAGAAGGCTCAAGGCCTCCTGAGTGGATGAGATAAATAAGGTGACCCGTGGCAATGCAAATCAAGAATAATAGAAACAAGAACTGTAATCCTTTAACTTCATCAGCGCCGCATAGACATCGTCTGATGATTATTATGATAGGTACTTAAAAAGGTCAATGACAAAAAACAAAAAAAAAACTGTTCATAAAGCCTTGAAACTTTAATGACTGCTATAATATAGGTACTTACCTTCATGTTCTTTCGCATTAGCTCGGACAATTCAATTGTCAGATTTTTCGGCTCAGTGACGTAATTTTACGATTTTAGTGGACAGTCAACTCGGATTTAAATTGAGCATAATTACACCAATGGCATTGGTTGGAATGATCGTAATCATGGAATAAGAAATTAAATGGAACAACAAACGCTCTATTTTTAAAGTTATTTTCAACGGCTGAGCACGATTCCTTTTGATATGATATGGGAAAAGCTCCTATAATTATTTCTGTAACTTCAGTAAATCACGCGAGAAAATAATCACAATCGGAAACAATACAAAAGTAACAACATTTCCGTGTTGTTTGTTGTGTTATTATTTTACAACATTTGTAAAAGTCAGCAGAAAAAATAAAACAACAAATATTATAGTTACAGAAGTCGATTCGAGGAAGCCATATTAATAACATCGTTTGATTTCTGAAGCATAAAGTTCAGAAAGAACGATTTTATGACGAAAAAAACCAAAGTAGGTTATAAATATTAGAACATAGAAACCTTTGAACATGTAATAATACCGGCCAATTAGTTGTAAAAAATCAAATAACGGGCGACACAATGGGTTCTTCAAGGCTATATTTATTACAGCTCCCTTCACAGCAATACAGCGATTACGGAGACACGTTACAAAAATGTTGAATCAATACCGGTGTTGTTGCGATATAAACGGATATTATCGTTACTTTATCACAGGAGGGTGTGATTTTACTTTCCCTTGTTTCAGTTTATTAGATTTTTCAGGATCAGGCCTAAGAATTGGGAGTGGAGAAGAAGTGATTGTGGATGTGGACTCCATTGTCAAATGATACATGAGAAAATCTAAGGCTGCACTCACTACACACGTAATAAAAGGTAAAAACTATTGTTAAATTACGTGCAATAAATATTTCAGTACTCAATTACAGGTTTAATTAAGTCATTGTTCACACCGCACGGAGAAAACTTACTGATATCTTATTAAGGAATCTTTTCAAATTATTGGTTATCTGGCTAAAAACGGGATGGCAAGGTTTCCTGATAAACTTTTAGCAAAATATAAATATGTATTGTCACGATGTCGGAACACGTGCATTTTGTCATTATATCTTAAGACAAGCGCTGGTTTAGTAAATTCGTAACAATACGTGTTCCGGTATTGTTACGAATTTACTAAAAGTTTATCAGGGTGCGGTCTACAGTCAGATTTTCAACCGGATTACCAATAATTTGAAGAGATTCCTCATACATTAAAAGATGTTTAAAGATTCAGATATTGGTAAAAACACTAAAGATTGAATTATTTCATTTAATAGAATAAACAAAAGATTGTATTGTAAACGGTTTTCTTAGGAAAAACCACAAAAGTATGTGTTCAAAGAGAGCAGTATACAATACACATTTTTTACCGCATAAATGTTGTATACTTACATTTATGCGGTAAGTAATTGTTTCTAGGCAGATTATTTTTTAAATTCTTGGAAATCAAACGATATATCAAGAGATAATTAGAAATAACCATCGTGACAGGATAGAGGTGTTAATTCGGCCGGAAAGTTGCTGTCAGCATGTGAGAGATTCCCATATAATTATATAAGAAGACTGGGATATTGTGTTTACTAATAAATTACTGAATCGTAAATAACTTGGTCCCAGCAAAATTTTATTTACTTCAATCAGGTAACGCCTTCAAAAAAAAGTACCCCTGGCGTGATTCTTTGTTCGGCGTACAAAGGCCAGAGGTGGCGAAAATTGGCCCTAGATCTTCACAGGCTTTGCAGTACTCGATGACAATACTGCAACCATTCTGATAATGGATTTCCTGTTCAAGGAACGCCCTACGCAGTACACAGCTATACACAGCCATACACAGCCTACATAGTCTACGTCTACAGCCAACAACGGAGAGATCAAGAGGCACTGAAGATGGGGAATCGAACAGAGAAAATCTACGATGAACGTAATATTTAACGTCCTAAATAGGTCCTTACAATGGAGCATCTTGAATGCCTAAGGGGTCTTTGGGAATAAGAATACGATATAAATTTAGTAGTAACTGGAAGTAAAATCTTTGTAAGCTAAAAGGTACTTGTTTTACTTATATAGCTGAATTAAGATATAAGTAGAAAAATGAACTTTCTTCAACCTTTTTACTGTTCAGTAAATACGTAAGCAGATGGCATATTAATACTATAAAATATTTGTTTATGCAAATATTTCAAAAAATATAATAAGTAATAATGGCCACGATATTGTGGTAATATCATTGAGTTCAGTCATTGAAATAGTTTAAAAGCTTTATTGGAAACTGGAATTCATGATTTCATTATCGCTGATCGCTTAAAGATTCCTCGTCTATTTTAAGGCTTTTTAGTAGTCATATTAAGGCACCGCGGATGGAAATCGTGACTGATGCTGACAATGAAAATCAAGCTAAACTTACCTTGTATAGTATCTCAAAAATATCCATGGCAAAACGTTATCCTTCTCAAGGTTTATGTTTAGCAATGTAAGAATATAGCCTATAATTTCATTGTGCATTTTTTGTCGATCCGAAGCGGATCTTTATGAGAACCGAGATATTTTGTGTTGTTGCCAGGGTTAAAAGGTGTGCTCGAAATAAGTGTTTTTCAGTTCAAGTTTATTCTTTGTTACAAAGCAGATACTTTGCAAAGATTGGATCTAATAACTTATAATCAAATTCGATAAATAATCGAAAGGGCTAGATATCATAGATATATCATCAATTAACAAACTTGCCTTTTTAAGCTGTCGTACCCTTAAATTAAATATACCATTCCTAAAAGAAAGTCCAGTTATATTCAATTTTTCAATTAAGTCCTAAATCCTGTATCTAAATTTCGCCAATAAACAATTAGATAATGTTAATTAAGTGTTAATCTCAAGTGACCTACCAGGTAAGTATTGTACTGTATATTTTCTCCATAAATAGTTAAGTAATAACATAGATCACTGTAGAAATGTATTATAAGTTTGTACAGCGCCCTTGAGGTGATTTTGCACAAAAACGGCGCTATACAAGTCATCCAATTATTATTATTATTATTTATTATTAATTCTGCCTAACAATTCTTGGAGAGTCCTGGCAGTTTCTAAGAAAAGGAATCACTCCAGTTCCAAGGACGCGGTGGTCGCTTTATGCCTATGTTTTGATGTCCCTGATCCTACTGGCTTATTATTTAGATTAGATGTCTTTGACGGTCGGATATTTAATTTAATCTTGATACGCATCTTGCCCAGCGTATTCGTCTCAGTTTTATCGACGCCAGATTTTCAAAGACCACAAAAATATGTATAATTAGGTGAAAGTTTTTGTCATGTCTTTTTTTTCGATTCACAGACTATAAATACCCTGGTTTTGATCTCTATAGTTTTTTAGTGCCATTTGAAAAACATGTGAAGACGTGTTGTCAAACAATGAAAAACTAAGTCACGAGTTGGAGTGTGAATTATGACTGCAGTCTTTAGTGCTTTACGGCCTCACCTGTGAGCCATATTGCAGATTATGGAGGCCGAGGAGAAAGTATCCCATACACCCACGACCACTGCTTGGAAGGTTTTTACTACTTATTTCTACTGTATTTTCTGATTATGTGCCGTTACACTAATAATTGCAAATGACTTCCCCGATATTACGTTCATTTCAGGATTGAATCAAAATACTAAAGATGATTTGAAAACTGTTTTATTATTTAGACCCATAAAAATGAGTAAAGCATGATTAACACCAAATGAAAAACAAAGAACAAAAATACTTTATATTCGTCACTGAGACAATATCTAACGAAATTTAAAATAAAATAGTGTTTAGATTATTACATTATAAAATGAATATATGGATTAAATGAATGAATGGGATTAAATTGAAAAATATTAAAGCCAGGCCCAGACGTATATTCTTTCACAACTTCCTTCAGTCTCACAAAATCTAGTCCCATTGTCTTTGAGTAGAACCATTGCATCGCGTAAAAATGTTTAATAAATTTTCAAAGTTGTCAAAAGAACCAACTTTTGAATAACAAATAAAAAACATGCCAGCTTCTGAAAGGCATGTTTTTATCGAAGCTTTGTGAAGTGTATACTCCACGATGTTATTATTTATTTAACAGCATTATATTTACTAAAATTTCCATACAATAACATTTGACTGTATAAAAAGAATAAATTCTCAAGTACCTCTGAATATTATTTATTACGGAAAGACTGACAAAGCTCGACCTCGACATACACACACGAGTATATAATATTACGTTCGATATAATTGGAATTATATTAGAATACGAAGTAAAAAGTTGCCTAACTCAAATAATACAATATTTGAATATCACAGAAAATACTTTCAATGAAGAAATTGAATTACTATCTCAAGTATTTTTGAAAGGAAAAGGTAAGAAATTGAGTAAATAATATTGATGTTATTGGATGTTAAAGGTATTATGACAAATCATATTGCCAAACTAGGTTAGGTTGTTTTGTTGTCGAACTAAAATTTTAATCGTATCTCAAAAGAAATTGAGAAATGAATTATTTCCCTTTAGTAAGATTACCTACAAAGAACTTTATTAGGTACTAGTGCACACCCGTGAAAAATTACGGGATATTATAATGGTATGATTTATAATTATTGCATGTTATCCAAAAAGCGTAGACCCTTGAACAATCTGATTAACTCTAAGAAATTTAAACAAAAGAAATACACGTTTAAAATTTAGAATTAAAATAATTTTCTAGTATTTTTTTGTTAATATAGGTAGGTACTTTATCGCTGGCTGAATTATTCACACAATCAGTTCCAATTCAAAGCAAATCCGTGACACACACACAGAGAAGGTAGAACCAAAATGAAATTGGCGTTTTAATTGATGAATTAATTACGTGTTGGTCACAATCCGAGTTCAAACATTTGGTAAAAATAACATGGTAACGTGTAATGATTGAAGTATATACTGAAGTGTTTACTTTACCAACTAATAAATAGTGAAAGTTTTAAAATAATGCATTATTCACACTGACGAGTGAATGAAAAAGTGCAAACTTGAGTGCACCCCAATGCTACAATACAGCTAAATATATTTTCACACTTTATCGCGGGCAAATCTGTCCTCTTTTCCTCGACATAAATATTAGAGTGTAAAAATACGCTTTGCAATTAAGGCAATCGAAAGAAATGAAACCCCTTTCTCCCGGTGGGGTCTGTTTGTAAAATTAGCCTAGTCACTGTCTCCACGTCTAGACGCAAATAATAATCTTCTTTCAGCCCATGGGATACTAGGAAAGATAGGTACCATTTTTGTTAGGGGACATATTTTATTTGTCCCTTACGAAACTCACAAAATACTTGTACTTTCTAAACCAGCATTCCAAAAATTATCAAACACGGTAAGGTTTAGCCAGCATTAACAATGTAGTGCCCGAAAAAATATTTTTACGACTTGATTATAAAACATGGACTTTTCTCTAATTTCAATAAATATAATATGCACCTATTATATATTTAAACCTTCCGGAAGAAATTTTCTAAATGATAATGAAAACCCTATCAAATTCCGTTCCGTAGTTTAGAAGAACTAAGCGCACAAACAGACTTTATTTCATAATATTAAGAGATTAACGACACAAGTGCCATTTACATAAATTACAAGTTATTGACAGTCATTGTACAACATGGAAATAAAGGAAAAATTATAAGATTAAATAAGTTAACAAGAAAAAAGACTACACATTACATTTAGAGGGTGGATGACTTTGAGTATTATAATGATAGGTAGACTAATAGTAACAATAGAGTGTAAGTACACTAATTACTGTTTTTGTCGCACTAATTGCACAAGTTACGTGAAGGAACGTTACGGGTAAAAAGACGCAATTATATACGCGTGACATCTTTTTAGCCTTCCAAAGTCAATACCAAATTGTGGTGAAGCCACTTACAGACGATCTATTTATATTATTTCTATGTAGGTGTTTTTAGTTAAAATCTTTCTATAAATTGCTTTTATTCTTATTACCAAAGCCCTTATTAATTTCCGAGTAAATTTTTGGAAATTATTAATTAAATAAAGTTTCCCTACTTGAGTGTTATATGATGGTATTGTTTAAATAGATTCACACATTTTATATAAAAATGTCAAAATTTAAATAAAAAACGAATGTAAAAAAACACAGATGTTCAAACAAAAAATCAATTGAATAGAAAGCATTCGTTTAAACTTAATTTCGAATGAAGAAAATTAATATTTCCAATATTTGAATACCAGGGTGTTCTTCGTGCATTTCTAACTTAATAACACTGGGGAATAAAGATATATCCTAGAACAAGAAGCGGGTAACCAATATCTAGTAACTAGAGTGGAGAGTAGTTGATAAAGGAAACGGAACAATGGAACAGAAGAAGGAAGAATGATATCCAAGACGTTGAATAATGGCCGTATACGGAGACCTGAGGCAATGTGCAATTTGTGAAATGGATGCGAAGAATGACTCTGGCTGCTGATGAAATACTGCTGACGAGAAATATGCAATCTGCAATGATGCTGCATGCGCAATGAAGTCGAAACAGAAGATCACTTCGTATAATAACTTACGGCTTAATCATTACGTGTATCGCTACGTTAACCAGATGAGTGATGATTTAAGAAAAACAAATACGCGCAATTTTAAACGCTGGATTCGAAAACAGTATAAAATATCATTGAAGAAGAAGATATTACTAATAAATCTAAACGAAACATGAAACAGAACAAGACACAGAAAATAAAAAAGGTAACGGTCTCAACTGGGAATCGAACCTAGGATCTCTGTCTTGCTTGGAATATTACGACCTTTGACGTCTAAAAACCTCACTTCTTCTCGTAAGGTAATTTTCTACAAATTATATATTTTTAAGCGTATTCAAGGGAATAGTTAAGGTTTAGTAATATTTTTAAATACCTGCATAAAAGTGACTTATTTTAAGTACTGAGTGAGAAGGGCGGATATAGTGTGTGACAAGTTAATCTAATGATGTCATTAAGACATAAGATATTGGAGTGACGTGTGACTATCGTGTATTGAGTACCATGTGTGAGTGGCGATTGGGATTTATGCCGGTAATCAATGACTACAAATGGTCAGCCAATATAGTAAATAGGCCGCGCCCTGACGCCGCAGTTCTTACTTTATACTATACAAATATAAATAAAAGAGGAATGGAAATGTTATGCGGAGAGTTGGAAGCAATTCAATTCTATTAGAGTGTGCAATTTGTATAAATAAATGGCGAATTTGCATAGTGTCGTTTTCGAAATATCGCTTCAAGGACGCTTTACGTAACGAATGCGAAGAAAAACAATAATACGGTCCTACCACTGAGAGCTACGTTGTAGATCCTTTTTCCGATGTGAGCATTTTTGCGCCCTTGAGATTATTGTCCCACGAAAATAGAGCTATACAAATAATCCAATCATTATTAGCAACGTTTATGTGAAAAGGGGATACGTTATAACCAATTATTACAAATTACTAATGGAAATATTAATAAATAATTTTATAAATTGATTTAAGATTTTCACGGCCAAAAGTATTTTTGTTATTTGTTTTTGGGGTATTATGCCGTGTTGCGCTAACACATCTGCCCTGATGATGGACACTGCAATGCTGTCCGAAACGTTGGCTAAAGAAGGAGTTAGCGCAACACGGCATAATACCCCAAAAACAAATAACAAAACAAAAAAAAAATTATAAATTAGTCACTTCGTTCAAAAACGTGAATAAAAAAATCACATTGTGTCTTAGTACATTTATATTTTTGTAGTACATGTGAGTTTGGAAGAGTGAGATGGTTTGAAAGGGAGATATGTAAATAAGAATGTTAGAGGGAGCGCGCTAATATTAAAAAAAAAACGATAATAATCAAGCCAAAATATTGTGTAAATATTTTATAAAACCCGACTCGTTTAAAATAGAGAAAATATCTCACGACAAATGCTTTGCAAGTTACATTTAAAGATACACTGTGATTTTTTTCAGACCAATAACATTTTAAATAGCCGAACAAAATTTGAATAATTCTTTCATACTTTCCGATTTTTTTCTATCCAGGGAATTTCATATAATTACCGTTTCGGCTCTATAAATGTATTGATATTATCTTCAAAAACAACATATATTTTTTTGGAACTTTAAAACTTGCGTTCAAGAGAAATATATTGTAAATCGATAGAAATTCGGAATGCGGGGCTTATCTTAATAATTTGTATGTGTTTGTATTTATATGCGCATTTCAAATGGAAATGCAAAATTCCAAATGGGTATTTTCCATTTTGCATTTTAAATGATTTTCTAAAAAACATTTTGCATTTTGCATTTTAAATGCTTTTTTCAATGCATTTTCCATTTTAAATGCTTTTTTGCAACATTCTTCCTACTATCTCCACTCATCTTTTTTTCATAAGCCCCAAATATCAGTCAGTCCTCAACCTCGCTATGAGAGATAATTTACATTTGTCAAGTTGCTCCCTGGTAGGATCCCTGGCAATTGAGTGATACCATTACAAAAAATACTGAACATGGCCATGACGCTGTAATATTAAATGTTAGATAGCAGTTTCTATGTTTATACGTTGGCAACATTAGTCCCGCGCAATTTTTTTGTGGTTTCATAATCTGTAGTCGTGGTGTTCTGTGTATCTGGGATTTACCATCATGTAATATGTTTGTTCTACACTGATATCCATTATTAAATGACAAAATAGTTTAAAAATTCTATAATTATTTTAAATGCTTGACCTGAGAAACCATTTTGCATTTTCAATGCATTTTGAAAATAGGTATTTTGCATTTTGCATTAGAAATGCTTTTCTAAAAAGCATTTTATATTTTCAAATGGAAAAGTTCTGACCCATTTCCATTTTGCATTTCAAATGGTTTTGGGTACCCATTTTGCGCATCTCTGCTACTCAGCTATGTTTTCAAATAAATTGACAAACAACTTTGAATGGTTTTTACCAAATCCGTAATAAATAAAATATTATTGCGATTGAATAGGTATGTGTGTATAGGTTTAGTGTATTATGTCATACCTTTGATAATAAAAATCATAATTGATGCGTAATGAATAATTGAAGTAGTACTTATGTACTCACGACAAGGAGTAAAATATTACCTACGTTTGGTTACGAGACTCGGAAGTAAGCTGTAAAAATATATTGTAGGTATTTTTGTTGTTTGTTTTTGGGGTGTTATGCCGTGTTGCGCTAACTCCTTCTTTAGCCGACGTTTCGGACAGCGTTGCAGTGTCCATCATCAGGGCAGATCCGGTAGATCCGCTGTCCGAAACGTCGGCTAAAGAAGGAGTTAGCGCAACACGGCATAACACCCCAAAAACAAACAACAAAAATGCTTTTGGCCGTGAGAATCTAAAAACTAACCAAATTGTAGGTACTTGCATAATCAACTAGCTAAGCTTGAATGGAGAGAGAATGGTATCTTTGGTATCTATAGTGCTATTTATAAACTAAGTCAATAAATAAAAAATAAAGTTATGGTGGCGGGAATGATCTGAGAAATTTATAAATCAAGGTCTCGTAAAGTCAACTCTAGCTCTCTACCGCCAATGCCGCGCGATCGTTTCCAATGGGCGTTGAAGACAAAGCTAGGAGGATGAATTGGTGATGGCTCGTATTCAATACCCGCATTTATTCCCCTGTAATTTATTCTAAGCCGCCGAGGAAGGTAAACCTCCGCGTTTGATGATACCCGCACCAGAAAATGACAGCTCTCACTGCCAACCATCCGCAATATATGGAACGCAGATGAATAGCAAAAATAAATATTTCCCAACTACGCACACCTTTTGCACGAATGTTAAAAATTGACGCCTAGACATTTCAGCAAATAAAACAGCACTTTACACACGATGAAACTCCAAGTACTAAAACTAGTGAATCTACTTCACATAGACAACACAAGAAAAACTTTTTTTTTCGATCGAGCATTTTGATTTTAAATTTTGGAGCCAAGTCGACGCCTTAAAGATATTGAAACCCCATAACTGATGTTTTTAAAATTTGAACTAAAAACTTCCGTCTTCGGTCTCGATTTACTCGATAACAAAAGCTCTAATCGGAAAAGTATTTTTTCAAAATCGACTTCAAATTTAATGTAGATTTACCAGTTTCCCGCTTTTACTAAGAGTTTACGGACATCATGGATATATATTTTTTTAAATACTGCCAAGGTTTGGTCAAAGTGTTATTCAATACTTTTTGGCAAGCAAACTTAGAAGCGTAGTAAATTGTTACAAACCAACGATTAACACGATTTTGACTTTTTCGAGTTACATTTCAAATGTTAGCCCCCGTTAACCGTCGATTCTCGGATCGTATCAGAGTTGGGTCAATTTTCGATTAGCTATCATGGACAACGGCATAACAGAAATAATTTAGAACTGTTAATGGTTGAGTTGACAAATGCGTCGGTTTCCTACCCAGACATCGTGGGTTCAAGCAACATCTTTTGCTCTAATTGATGGTAGGTACCCTACTAGGAGTTTTTCAAATATTGAGAGGTTTTTCGTTATCCGGGATGTTTATCTTTCTTTTATACATTTTTAACAAACCACAGTCGAAATGATCAACATTACATTTTAAAATAAATTTTGTTCTTTGTGCATATAACGCATTCTAATGATGTTAGCTGTAGGTAATCTAAAAAATTGCCCAAACGCCAATTCTTTTAGCTAGAAGGTTACTGTAGCCCTTCAAAAATGGCTATTGGTTGATAGTGCACCTTTTAAAACGGCCTGATATAATGTGATCACATTAATTAGGTAGGTAGGTACTTATGTGTAATAAAAAACCAAAAATATCCAATAATTTTTTGCTTCAATAAAATGAGTTTTGTGTGGCTTCGTCTCTCGGAGAATGTCATTATACCTTGTATGAAAAACTCCACACGCGATAAAAAAATTGTGAAAATGTATTTTCTTCAATATGAAATCCGTGATTTATACATACATATATTACGAATTTTATTCTTGATATGTAATTTTTAACAAGTAAAGTTTTAATTTGTTGATTGAATAACATCTTTATTATCGTATTTGGGAGTTTAACGTCGTCTGCAAGTTGTATAAATCTCAATACTGAAGTTGTTTTGAGGTTTCAGTAATTCTTCGCTTCACTAGAGCGGCAGAATGAGTATGAGACGAGCTTTGATTCCCTTCGGGCGGATCGCAGAGAAAAATTCTAGATGCTGTGGCTTTCTCATCATATTCCAGACTCCTCAGCCTGGAATATGGAGAGAAAGCTATCAGTCTAAGCTTTTGAAAACTTCCAGACGAAATAATTTAATGGTACGACATGTGTGTACTTCCTGTTGGTTCGGAAGTATTTTTGTCATGAATTTAAACATCTTTAAATGCATGCATATTTATACAAAACCGTTTCACAATCAACGTCAATATCAATCACCGACTACTAAGAAACCCGAAACTTTTCATATTCCTTTCCAAAGAACCAACTTAACATTCTCCCAATCCCAACCTCCTTTTTACTTTACAGAACTTTACAAAATTTCTCGAATCTCTTGTTCGCATTAACTTGTACTAGACCCAAATTTTACTTTATCTTGTTTTTTGTTTTCCGTAATTCTTACATATGTATTGTTACACACAGTTATTGGACAGTAGGTATGAAGTATATGATTTTTCTTTTATTTGATCCTCTGTCTGTTGCGTACACTGTAAATAAAATAAAATAAATCAGTGATTCGTATCGCAAATTTAAAAGTGTTTCATTAAAAACTCTGTTTTGACGCCATATATTCGTCGTGACCTATGCAGCTTTAAAATGTTCATATGTCGAAAAATAAGACAAAACGCAATTAGGAAAAAAGAGTACTATGTATGTGTGAATAATATAAGCTGCTTAGGTTATTATGAATCATACTCGTAGTATATTCACGAAAAGTAAAAGCAACCTAGACACGACTAAACATCGTCTTGAATTACCTACTTCGAATGAAACCTTAGTACAACAGCATTTAGGTTTTTCTAAAAGCTGTTTTCGGGCAAGCGCGCAGAACGAAAGAACATAAGAAAAAAAAGTATCCTTAAAAGCCGACATTCATTTACGCAGTTCCGTTTAAAAAAATCATTCGTTTATGAATTTATTCCGAGTTTTAAAATAGACTCGCTCTCGAAAACCGGGTAAGTGAGGGTCTAAAAAATTCTAACTCGTATATTTTTCTTCAACTCCGAAAAGAAAGACCCGCATAAGAGTTAAGAGGGAGTTCGGTGTTTCAATGTAATATACGGATATCGTACATCCAGTTCAAATATATTATGGATATGGGGGCGGGCGGCCCCCGTCCCCGCTGACGCCCAGCGCGAGGGTGGTGGTGGGGAGTAAAGCACTCGAGCATTTTATTATAAGCCACTGTTTTACATATAAAATTGCCACGTTTATAGAAAACAATGTTTATGACGGAAGCAAGAACGGTTTAGCCATTGTAAATAACTGTGCCGTTTTTCCGGAGTTCTTTTCTAGAAGAATTGCATGACCTTAATTTCATCGAGTGCCTGGGTAGTTAAGATTTATTCACTCTTCAATTTTAGGTTTTCTGACACCGAAAATAAATTAATTCCCATTTAATTGACTAGGTATCGTAAAACGAAAGAGGTGTTTGGATGAACTTATTATTAATAATTACTAGCAAAACCAGTGAAAAATTACGGGATAATTTGAATTATTGACACATCAATTCAAATTTTGAAAATATATTTTTTTAAATAATACATAGCGGTTCCATGATAACTCAACATAGTGACAAATCAATACTCATTTAAAAAGAAACTATGAAAAAAACGGTGACCGGATAAATCATCACAATGATAATTCATCACATCTTCAAAAAGTTATATAAAGTCATGGAAAGTGATAAAACAAAAACTTTCTTAACTGGGTTAAGTAGGTTAGGTTAGGTTAGGTTAAAAAATTTCATCGTTCATAGTGACTTTATATCACTTTTTAAAAGTGTGTTGAATTGTCACTGTGATGAGTTATCATGAAACCAAAAAAACTAACCTATAAGCCTAACCTACGCAAACTATTTAACATAGATTTTGTTTCATCACTTTTCATGACTTTATATCACTTTTTAAGGGTGTATTGAATAGTTATCTGGTTGCCCTTTATCGCTTGTCTAAATTCTTGACAAAATCAAATCTATTTTATAATGAAACTTAAATTCAAAACAAATTCGAGTTATATCTAGTTTATAGAACCGAAGTTACAGACACAACCGAAATTAGTATTTTATAGATACATACTCAGAGCTTTTTAGATCCAAGTTAAGTTTCAATTTGATTTTTTGTTTATAACTAAAAAAGTTTATGAATCCCCTGCCACAAACCAAATATATTAATTTCCTTAAATTCGTCAAGTGAAATACAAAAATAGTCCTGGCCACAGAGTAAAGAGGGAACGAGAGGGGTTTTAAGAGGATCATGGTTTTCAGTTGAGGTTAACCACTACTGTTTATATAATGTATTATATTGTAAACAATACCGCAATGTACATTGAATACCGAATACGTGTATACGTCACTGGAATTCATAAGCTAAATAATGTATTCTGGACTTGAAGAAAACCGACATCAACTGAACACTACCCATAGTACCTAGATATCTATAGTGCTGCTTGAATATCTTAGATAATATGTGAAAGCATTTGTACATAATGCAATTTTATCAATCTGTTAACTTCTACGTGTGAGTTCACATCTTTAAATAGTATAAAACTTAGTCGTTATCTGCGTCTGTCTGTTAGTTATTCTTAGCTTAGTTCTTCTAAACTACGCAACGGATTTTGATGTGGTGTTCACTATCATTTAGAGAATTCCTTCCGGAATGTTTATATATATAATACGTGAATATTATATTTATAGAAAGTAGAAAAAAGTCTCCGAGCAACGCACATGTCAGCTAGTACTTGATAAATTAATATACCCACTGACAGTAGCAACGAACAAATTCTGGTAATTTTCTACACAGTTGGATTCAACTAACATGGCTTAAACTTGTGAAATTTGACCTTTGGTTTTCCGTGGAAGGAAATGTCGATATTCAGAGCTCGATCTAAAGCCAATATTCCAAATTAAAATATCAAATAGTTAATACGTAGCTATCTGAGATCCATCTAAAGCCAATATTCCAAATTAAAATATCAAATAGTTAATACGTAGCTACTTATTCTAAGCTCGATCTAATGCCAATATTCCAAATTACACTATCAAATAGTTTATGCGTAGCTACTTATTCTGAGCTCTATCTAAAGCCAATATTCCAAATTAAAATATCAAATAGTCAATACGTAGCTACTTATTCTAAGCTCGATCTAATGCCAATATTCCAAATTACATTATCAAATAGTTTATGCGTAGCTACTTATTCTGAGCTCTATCTAAATCCAATATTCCAAATTACATTAATATTAATAATATTATCAAATAGTTGATACCTAGCTACTTATTTGAAAGTATGGATGCGCTTTCCACGAAACTAGCGAACACAGACTATTTTCAACAGAAATTAAAATAAAACTCTTTCGCTCCGAACATGCCTGCATTAGAACCGCATCATGGAATGCAAAGGGAGTTCTTTTAAATTCACATAACTCACATTGCTTTCGTATTTTATTGCAAACGCTCCCCTCTAGTCAAATCCATAAAGACAGCGCAATGAATACATTCATAGATTCCTAGTCTTCTTTATGGGAGCTCTTTTATACGATCTTTTCTTACCCTATATGAATAATATTACGTAAAAGTGTGAACAAGACAAAGTTTTCATTTGGAATTCTGCATCTTTTAAGACGAATGATTTTCCGGTCTCGTCTACGTTTCGACTGAAGACATCGCAATTCATCGATCATTTCTAAATTTTTTAAATATACTAGCGCAGAACCGTGAAAAATTACAAAGTTGAAATATATTATAAATGAAGGATTTGGAAACAAAGTATTTATAAAATATTTTCTTCAATTTATCAAAAATGACAATTTTCGTTAAAATAATTATAATTATAATTTTGATGTTCATAAATAATTAATTCATATAATTATTATAAAAGAAACAAATTAGCCATATTAAAAGAATAAAATGTATTCATATTAGGCACACATATTATTACACAAGCGTATCTCATAATTAAAAGCAATTTGCCTATATTACTTTTTTATTTATTTTAATTTCAATAAATTCCATTTTAATTATATACATGTATGGTATCTTACGAAATTTTAAAATGGGGGCCTCAGCATGGGTAAGCACCCAGTGAGGCACACATTACTAAATAGTGTTTTAAAAAAATACTGCTAATGTAAAAAAAAATAGAGATGAAGTATATCTAGTTGGAAAAATAATAAGGCTTTCTTGAAAATGGAAAAAAGGGCAGACCTTGAAACATCAAGAAATCTGACTTTACTTTCCAAGATTAATACTAAGAAATTTAAACAAAAGAAATAAACTTTTCAAATAAAGAATTAAAATAATTTTCTTTTCAAATATTATATTTCAGGTAGGTACCTATTTTATCTCTTGTCTGAAGATTTCACATTAATTTCAAAACAAATCCGAATTCATGGGATTTTTAAAGATATTTTTTAAAATTTATATATATAAATAAAAATGTTCATGTTCGTTTTGTTAAAAATCTTATATCTACGAAAGTTTTTCACCGATTGCTTAAACAAAACGTTGCATTCGAATACGCCTGTGTTTTTATATACCCATATTGATGTCACCTGTGACAAGTAAAAAACCTGAGTCTCTATCTGCACAGACACACTGAGCCACAGCAACGCGTGGAGGGGTACAGCTAGCAATATAATACAATAGAATAAAAATCAAAAGTTTACATAATTAAGTTACAGGCGGAATACATAAAATTAATACGCAGAAATACGATTAGGTTTCCACACTGTCATCAAATAAACGGGTAGTAAAAAAATTTAAAATATTATAAGAACAATTAATGAAGTTTAACCACAAATTTAATGTTTAAAACTCCTGTCTTCTGTTCGTCAAACATTATCGTCTGCGACTAGCAAAGTCTTGATGACTTTTATAGTGTTTTTATAGTTCTTATTTTATTGCGCTGTCGTAAAAACAACGCCACAGCGCACGGTGTTCCGTTTCATATAGCTAGACGGAAAAAACTCACTTTGGAATTCTTGAAAAATGACGTCGTGTGGGTATTAACAGGTAGTTAGTGAGACAAATGCTTTTGTAATTGGGGTAATTAATGCACGGGTTGACTCATACCAGAGCCCCAAAGTAAGGTAAATTAATTAATGAATTATCAGTTGCTTTTATTCGCATCTTGTCGCGCGAGCTGTAAGGTTGTTTATGTGTTTAAAGTATTTTGTTTTGGTTCTAAAAAAAATGAAGGCTACTTTGGAAGGTATGTAGTATGTTATTATTGTAAAATTTTAATATAAAACATTACAGTTTTTTTTTTAAAATAATTCTTAACTTGTGTATTTTTTTGTGGTTTAAAAATATTTAATTTCTAACTTCTCGAGAATTTATTTCGGATAAAGTATCAATAAGGTTCCGTGATTTTTTTTTTTGTAGATTGAGCAATCAATTTTCTATTCAAATCAGTTTCGATATTTTTGCTCATTAATGCTCACCAATCATATTTTGTCATTTCCCAGGAACCACATACCAGATTTCCAGGCTGGAATTGTTCGAGACGTGGAGAAGTTTACCCAAGAAAGAAAGGTTTCAGGGAATATATAATCATATTTTAAGTAAATTTGAACGTCAAAATCTTAGTGCAAGCAGTGAAAAAAATTTGAAAAGCCAAGTACAGTAAATATCTTTGAATATAACCAAAAAGTGGATCGCAGCCTCTCGGATTTGATAAATTTTAGAATTAACATTGAAGGTGTAGATTTTAATGTAAAATTTAAAATGTTATTCACTATGGTAGATGGCAAAATTTTCAATGTTATAACTGGAAACAAGTTGACTATTTCGTGTTATATTTGTGGTGCCAAACCCAGTGAAATGAATACTACGGTTATCAATAGAGTTCCACGACAAGAATTTTATTCCTTCAGCTTATCTACATTGCATGCCTGGATAAAAACTTTTGAATGTTTTTTGCATATCGCTTACCGAATACAACTCAAATGCTGGCAAGTCAGAGGAGATGCAAATAAACTAATTTTAAGTACTAGAAAAAAATAATTACAGAAACGGTTTAAAAGTGAAATCGGATTAATTGTAGATAAACCAAAACCTGGGTTTGGCAACACAAATGAGGTAACACGGCAAGGCGATTTTTTCGAGAGCACGAAAAGAGTGCCGAGATAACGGGTGTAGATGCGGGGCTCATCAAGAGGTTTTGCATAATTTTGCGTGCAATAGCTTCTGGGTATAGCATTAAAATCGAACATTTTGAACAGTATGTGCATGACACTAAGGAGTTATATCTTAACCTATATGATTGATATACCATGCCACCAACTGTTCATAAACTATTATACCATTAATTTGATGTGATTAGTTCGTGCATTGTACCTATTGGGCAGCTGTCAGAAGAGGCGCAAGAGGCGCGAAATAAAGACTGTACAAGATTTAGAGAGGTTCCAAGAAAAAAAATCGAGCTCACTTCCTTCTGAAGTGTTAAATTTACTTGTTCCACCCAATTCCGAGTCAAGAACACAATGTTTGCGATCTGATGTCTCCTCTGATGACTCCTCTGAACATAACTCAGATAGCATTTAATTTCAATAAGCATTATTTTTAAGCACTTTCTCAGTTGAGTCAGTTTCAGTCAGTTTTCAGTTGAGGTTAACCACTACTGTTTATATAATGTATTATATTGTAAACAATACCGCAATGTACATTGAATACCGAATACGTGTATACGTCACTGGAATTCATAAGCTAAATAATGTATTCTGGACTTGAAGAAAACCGACATCAACTGAACACTACCCATAGTACCTAGATATCTATAGTGCTGCTTGAATATCTTAGATAATATGTGAAAGCATTTGTACATAATGCAATTTTATCAATCTGTTAACTTCTACGTGTGAGTTCACATCTTTAAATAGTATAAAACTTAGTCGTTATCTGCGTCTGTCTGTTAGTTATTCTTAGCTTAGTTCTTCTAAACTACGCAACGGATTTTGATGTGGTGTTCACTATCATTTAGAGAATTCCTTCCGGAATGTTTATATATATAATACGTGAATATTATATTTATAGAAAGTAGAAAAAAGTCTCCGAGCAACGCACATGTCAGCTAGTACTTGATAAATTAATATACCCACTGACAGTAGCAACGAACAAATTCTGGTAATTTTCTACACAGTTGGATTCAACTAACATGGCTTAAACTTGTGAAATTTGACCTTTGGTTTTCCGTGGAAGGAAATGTCGATATTCAGAGCTCGATCTAAAGCCAATATTCCAAATTAAAATATCAAATAGTTAATACGTAGCTATCTGAGATCCATCTAAAGCCAATATTCCAAATTAAAATATCAAATAGTTAATACGTAGCTACTTATTCTAAGCTCGATCTAATGCCAATATTCCAAATTACACTATCAAATAGTTTATGCGTAGCTACTTATTCTGAGCTCTATCTAAAGCCAATATTCCAAATTAAAATATCAAATAGTCAATACGTAGCTACTTATTCTAAGCTCGATCTAATGCCAATATTCCAAATTACATTATCAAATAGTTTATGCGTAGCTACTTATTCTGAGCTCTATCTAAATCCAATATTCCAAATTACATTAATATTAATAATATTATCAAATAGTTGATACCTAGCTACTTATTTGAAAGTATGGATGCGCTTTCCACGAAACTAGCGAACACAGACTATTTTCAACAGAAATTAAAATAAAACTCTTTCGCTCCGAACATGCCTGCATTAGAACCGCATCATGGAATGCAAAGGGAGTTCTTTTAAATTCACATAACTCACATTGCTTTCGTATTTTATTGCAAACGCTCCCCTCTAGTCAAATCCATAAAGACAGCGCAATGAATACATTCATAGATTCCTAGTCTTCTTTATGGGAGCTCTTTTATACGATCTTTTCTTACCCTATATGAATAATATTACGTAAAAGTGTGAACAAGACAAAGTTTTCATTTGGAATTCTGCATCTTTTAAGACGAATGATTTTCCGGTCTCGTCTACGTTTCGACTGAAGACATCGCAATTCATCGATCATTTCTAAATTTTTTAAATATACTAGCGCAGAACCGTGAAAAATTACAAAGTTGAAATATATTATAAATGAAGGATTTGGAAACAAAGTATTTATAAAATATTTTCTTCAATTTATCAAAAATGACAATTTTCGTTAAAATAATTATAATTATAATTTTGATGTTCATAAATAATTAATTCATATAATTATTATAAAAGAAACAAATTAGCCATATTAAAAGAATAAAATGTATTCATATTAGGCACACATATTATTACACAAGCGTATCTCATAATTAAAAGCAATTTGCCTATATTACTTTTTTATTTATTTTAATTTCAATAAATTCCATTTTAATTATATACATGTATGGTATCTTACGAAATTTTAAAATGGGGGCCTCAGCATTCGAATACGCCTGTGTTTTTATATACCCATATTGATGTCACCTGTGACAAGTAAAAAACCTGAGTCTCTATCTGCACAGACACACTGAGCCACAGCAACGCGTGGAGGGGTACAGCTAGCAATATAATACAATAGAATAAAAATCAAAAGTTTACATAATTAAGTTACAGGCGGAATACATAAAATTAATACGCAGAAATACGATTAGGTTTCCACACTGTCATCAAATAAACGGGTAGTAAAAAAATTTAAAATATTATAAGAACAATTAATGAAGTTTAACCACAAATTTAATGTTTAAAACTCCTGTCTTCTGTTCGTCAAACATTATCGTCTGCGACTAGCAAAGTCTTGATGACTTTTATAGTGTTTTTATAGTTCTTATTTTATTGCGCTGTCGTAAAAACAACGCCACAGCGCACGGTGTTCCGTTTCATATAGCTAGACGGAAAAAACTCACTTTGGAATTCTTGAAAAATGACGTCGTGTGGGTATTAACAGGTAGTTAGTGAGACAAATGCTTTTGTAATTGGGGTAATTAATGCACGGGTTGACTCATACCAGAGCCCCAAAGTAAGGTAAATTAATTAATGAATTATCAGTTGCTTTTATTCGCATCTTGTCGCGCGAGCTGTAAGGTTGTTTATGTGTTTAAAGTATTTTGTTTTGGTTCTAAAAAAAATGAAGGCTACTTTGGAAGGTATGTAGTATGTTATTATTGTAAAATTTTAATATAAAACATTACAGTTTTTTTTTTTAAATAATTCTTAACTTGTGTATTTTTTTGTGGTTTAAAAATATTTAATTTCTAACTTCTCGAGAATTTATTTCGGATAAAGTATCAATAAGGTTCCGTGATTTTTTTTTTTGTAGATTGAGCAATCAATTTTCTATTCAAATCAGTTTCGATATTTTTGCTCATTAATGCTCACCAATCATATTTTGTCATTTCCCAGGAACCACATACCAGATTTCCAGGCTGGAATTGTTCGAGACGTGGAGAAGTTTACCCAAGAAAGAAAGGTTTCAGGGAATATATAATCATATTTTAAGTAAATTTGAACGTCAAAATCTTAGTGCAAGCAGTGAAAAAAATTTGAAAAGCCAAGTACAGTAAATATCTTTGAATATAACCAAAAAGTGGATCGCAGCCTCTCGGATTTGATAAATTTTAGAATTAACATTGAAGGTGTAGATTTTAATGTAAAATTTAAAATGTTATTCACTATGGTAGATGGCAAAATTTTCAATGTTATAACTGGAAACAAGTTGACTATTTCGTGTTATATTTGTGGTGCCAAACCCAGTGAAATGAATACTACGGTTATCAATAGAGTTCCACGACAAGAATTTTATTCCTTCAGCTTATCTACATTGCATGCCTGGATAAAAACTTTTGAATGTTTTTTGCATATCGCTTACCGAATACAACTCAAATGCTGGCAAGTCAGAGGAGATGCAAATAAACTAATTTTAAGTACTAGAAAAAAATAATTACAGAAACGGTTTAAAAGTGAAATCGGATTAATTGTAGATAAACCAAAACCTGGGTTTGGCAACACAAATGAGGTAACACGGCAAGGCGATTTTTTCGAGAGCACGAAAAGAGTGCCGAGATAACGGGTGTAGATGCGGGGCTCATCAAGAGGTTTTGCATAATTTTGCGTGCAATAGCTTCTGGGTATAGCATTAAAATCGAACATTTTGAACAGTATGTGCATGACACTAAGGAGTTATATCTTAACCTATATGATTGATATACCATGCCACCAACTGTTCATAAACTATTATACCATTAATTTGATGTGATTAGTTCGTGCATTGTACCTATTGGGCAGCTGTCAGAAGAGGCGCAAGAGGCGCGAAATAAAGACTGTACAAGATTTAGAGAGGTTCCAAGAAAAAAAATCGAGCTCACTTCCTTCTGAAGTGTTAAATTTACTTGTTCCACCCAATTCCGAGTCAAGAACACAATGTTTGCGATCTGATGTCTCCTCTGATGACTCCTCTGAACATAACTCAGATAGCATTTAATTTCAATAAGCATTATTTTTAAGCACTTTCTCACAAATCTATTGGTTCTGTACACTGTCTTAAAAAAATTAAAGATGTTTATGTGCAGTTAATTTCTCTCGCCGCAAATGACTCAGGTAGCACTAATTTTTCGTTTATAACTTATGATATTATTATTTTATTTTCTGACTGTACTTTCTGCAACTAATGCCTGTTTTATTAAGTTCTGTTGCTAAATATGACTAAAATTGTTTTCCTAGATTAGTAATAATGATTGTTTTGATTATTTTATAGCTATTTTTTATCATTTATTTATACTTTCGCAATTGTTTCGTGATTTGTATTATATTTTCTGACTGTGCTTTTACCTATTTATTATTCTCAAAATACACATTTTTTTTACTGTTAAATTTTTTTTCTTTAAAAACCTCAAATACGGTATTAATATTGTATTAATTATTTAAAAAAAAAATTCCGATTATTTTTTTTTAAGAAACAAATTAAATTAATCAGTTTCAACCCAATTTTTTTATATATTCAGATTAACAAGAGGGTTCCAAACACTTTAAAATTATAAAAAAGTTTTTTCCGTCTAGCTTGTATGAAACGAAACACTGTGCAGCGTCACAATTCACAATGATTGATTATTTAATGTCGTCGAACAGAGACTAACAGAGATTTTCAAAGTAATAATATATATTATTTCATTATAGCCACCCACTATTTTCAAAAGTCTTTAATTATCATCAAATCATCTCACGGTGTTCCGATAATAAACAAATCTATTTCTATCACTAGATATAAGTCATAATAACGTAAGTTACTAATTATAAGTACTAGTACTTAGTTGATAGCTATATGTAGTTGTTATAAGTCACTAGTTATAAACATTAGCTGTAAGCCACTTGTTATAAATCTTTGCGGAAGTTAATGATCATAAAGTTCAAGTGATAAGTTATAGGTTAAATAGATTGATTTACGAAGCGCCCTTGTGGTGATTTTCCTACGAAAACGGCTATATATTATCAATTATATATTAGTATTAATTAATTGTTAACCCTTTCACACCCGCATTATTGTTTCCACACATATAAAATATGTAATGCTTGATAATACCTCAGAAAATTATTTGAAAATTTTTGGCATTTAATTTTTTTTTTTTTTTAGAAATTTTTCTATGTTAATTTGGATTAACATTGGGCGTCAGAGGGTATTTTTTACATAGTAACGTAAAATAAACATAACACAAAAGTAATACAAATAACTGCTTTATGTCAAAAATGCACATTGACAATGTAGTGATAATCACTAAGGTACAAACAAATAACATTTTAACTAAAATTCATTCATAAATAAAGAAATAATCTAGGATAATAAATCTTTAAAAATTCGCCATACTAGTCGAAAACATGTCCCTCACTACCAGTGTTAATTTGAATGAACATTGAGATTCATTTACAATATTCTGGGAAATGACTGTGATCAGTGAATTGAACTGATGTTATTATTATAGAACACATCTTTATGAGTGAAAATATTTGTAATTCGAGTAGAAAATATTGATATCTCACCTTAAATTAAGTAATCAATGACCGCAGAAATTCGATGAAACTCACAATCAGCAGATGTCAAAATATTGATCGTTGTTGTGGCGGGAATAAGGATTTCAACGGAGCGGAAAAAATAGACGCCACAGAAAAGACTACAAACTATAAGAAAACGAAAACATGGCTTTTCTAAATCGCTACAGTTACGGTAAAAAAATTCACAAAGTTCATGTTAATTTGAATTAACACTGGGGCTGAAAGGGTTAATAAAAATAATATTTGGCTAATTTATATAGCACCGTGTGGCGCTGTACAAATATATTCATTTAATAATAAATACAGCTGGCTTACTACTAGGATTCAGAATAATTAGTGACTTATATCTAAGACTTATTTCTAGTGATTTGTGACTAAGGTTCATAACTACTGATTTACTTCTAAGACTTATATTTAGTAACTTACGACTAAGGCCTATAACTACTGATTTGCATATATGACTTAACGTTAGAGACTTACATTTAAAAATAAATATTTTATTATATTATTAAAACCCTTTTAAGGGGCTTTTACATATGAATAGTAAAAATTATATTTTAATAAAGTACATATTTTTATACATAACTGTCTCAATAACAATCTTTTGTATTTGTTAATTGATACATTAAAGATTTCCACTGACTCGGTATAATTATTTCACTTCATAAGTATTCTGGGCAATGAGGAATACATATGGTAGTTAGTACCAGAATTTCTGCACTGAAATAAATCCCGACTTCTAGCATTACGAAGTGGAATCCGAAAGCTTATCTTAGACTATCAAATGCATCATTTGGAATATTATTTATAAATATAGTAAAAATAATTATTATTTCGGTCGGTTCGAGGACTCGCTGCTTGCCTGATCTAGCGCTGATTTGGTGGATCGAATATGTGTGAGATATTTATTTCAAGTGCCCAGTAATCTGATTAATGATCAATCATCTAGGTATTTACGAACACGAAAAACACGCTTCCGTTTTTTACGGTGCAGAGATAAACTCGGGCTGTGGCAGATGTACATTTTAAGGGGCAACTTCTACGCGGAGTTTCTGAGATTAACGATATGTTTAATGGCCTACATATGCAGGCACTTCAGCATCACCTGGCGTTTGAGATCGGTTAGTTTCCTATGGTCAGATGCCTAGTTTACCATTGATTGTTCGTAAATTGATAACCGCCGACATAATGGACGGGTTGTTTCGGAGAATTTGAACAATTCATCAAATTTCAACGTTCATTTCCGGGTTCTGTGAAAGTCCTATTCAGGATCTGTTACTATATCATCATAGGCTAGGTGCTTGACAAAACTGAAATAAAAACAGAACTTTAAAAAATCTTTCACAGAACTTGAAAATGAACGTTGAAATTTGATGAATTGTTCAAATTCTCCGAAACAACCCGTCCTAAGTGTAGTAGAACTAGCTGCCGAAACTAAATACATGAATATAAAAAATTTTAAAAAAATATTTGAATAGTGAATAACTCATCTCAGGCGTCTGGAACCAGTGAGACCGTTTCCTGATAACACGTGTTCATGCAAAAGCGTTTGCCTTGATAATACACAATGATGAAATCGTGATAACACATTCGTATTTTACTGAAAGTTTTTTAGGAAACCTATCAATTCATTCGTTAAGGGCCGGCAATCCCATTTTTAACCAGATTACGAATACTTTGAAGAGATTCTTAATAAATTAGCAATATTTTATTTCACTACGTTTTCTCCGTGTGTGAGGTTGAAGGTAGTGGGAAGGGGAAGGACACGAGGAAGAAGAAAGTCTGCAAAGAAGAAACTTGAATGAGTAGACTTTTGTTCTGAAACAAAATATTTAAATTTATTTAAAAATATTTAAATTTATTTAAAAAACAAAATATTTAATTTTATCTCTGACAGTTTGTGCGAATCGTATTTATTCATCGCTTACACATTGCATGTAAGTATTTTATTGTTAGGTTTGTCGAAATAAAATAAACGTTACATAAAATGTACCCAGAAATCAGAGAGAACAAAAGAATTGATGTTAAGGTGAGAAAATGATACGAGTTCAGAATTTGAGCAAAACATGACGAGCGTGTACTTAGCGAAAAGACAAAATTAGTTATATATTACAACTGTTTTGTTGGAGCTATTTTAAACATGGACAAGATACGAATTAAGATGCTAATTAAAGTCAGTAATTACAAAATACGAGAGACGAGTTTAAATATCACAAAGTTGCGCTTTCGTAGCTTACAATAAATTAGTGTATATATATATATAAGAGAAAACAAGCAAAATGCATTATGCAGTAATAGTTAAGCCAAGTTTGCTTCCTTTATCCATTTGAGATGCTAACCGCAAGCTTTTTGTTCTAGAAGTTAGAACAGTCGAATAAGTGCCCTTTAAATTAGACTTTATGCCGGGTCTGATTTCTACTTCAATATTGATGTAACTTGGAGTTGGGAAAACACTGTTCGGGGAACTTTTCCGTAAAGAGCGGCTTGATTAGAAAACTCATTATCTGCACTTTTGTGAGCTTTGAACTTTCTGCGGTCCTGGTAATGTATTGTACGAAAATGGGTTTCTGCAGACTGCAGTGGACATTCGTTATTTATAATTAAGCACAATTTAATCAAAAATACTGTCGTAAAGTGTGCGTAGTACAAAACAAGGAAGCTTGTGACTTTATAAAGAGAGTCCGCAATAGATGATTATTACCAAAGATATTAGAAGAACGAGATATGCTATGTTGGCCGCCGGACCGTAGGCGGAGTACTACCTAATTAGGGTACTTTGAATGCTATCGGGACGTGTACGCACAGAAATCTGTTCTATGTATTAGTGCGGATACCTTAGCGTAAGCGAAGGTGTGCAGTAGTATTGGTGAACAAAACCGGCGACACTGGGCAAAACAATTCCACACAGTATGAACTGCTCATAGCACATCTCGTTCTTCTAATATCTTTGATTATTACAGTGGTCACACTGGCTCCAGTTTGATGACACCATGCAAAACCTCCCAGCGTTTCCTCAACGAAGAAGAACAACAGGCTAAAACTAAATTAAAAATGCATTACTTCTTACATAATTTTAATATAAAGGGATAACGTAATATTTTTCCCACAATTATGTTGCCAGTATATTAATTTTGCTGATTTAATTATAGATTATCTGTGACTAATTTGAAAAACATTTCGGCTAATACAGTATAGCAGACAATCGATTCACTCCATGGTCTGTGGATATTTCATCGGACAATCGGTTGATTTGTAAGTATTGGATACCTATACATATCAGTATATCACACAAAATTTCTTCTGTATATACATATATATTATGGAATTCCACATCGAGTCTGATTATTTAGCGTACAATTAATTCAGGTTACATTACATATTTTTTTAAAATATTAGAATAAAGAAGCTAGATAACTAACTACCTACAAATTAAAATATATAAATATTATATAATATAAATTGAGTGATTTTTTACGAGCATAAATAACCAGTTGCTAATTTTTACAGGTAACCAAAATTATATTTATTAAATGAAAAAAAAATCTGTACATTATATATTGAATTTGCAATCACTTACAACAATCCAAGTTCACATCACGTCAAATATTATATATTTGTTATGGTTTCATATTGGATTCGTTATAATACTATGTAAATCTAACTAATTTTAAAATTTACATATTGAAGGCCTCCATGGCGTCATAGTAATATACATTTGACATTGGGCTCAGAAGGTAGCAATGGTGTCATAGTAATATAAATTTGACATTTGGCTCAGAAGGTAGCAATGGCGTTATAGTAATATACATTTGACATTTGGCTCAGAAGGTAGCAATGGCGTTATAGTAATGTACATTTGACATTGGCTCAGAAGGTAGCAATGGCGTCATAGTAATGTACATTTGACATTGACTCAGAAGGTAGCAATGGCGTCATAGTAATGTACATTTGACATTGGCTCAGAAGGTAGCAGGCATCTCGCAAAATAAGTTGGAATGATATTTTTCAGACCTTCCAAATGTGACTTTAAGGCAATGATAGTATGCTATTATTATAAACCTACAACATTAAAAAAAACTATACAGGGTTTTCCAATAAGAGGTGTTATTTTGATATTCAATCGTAAAAGATCAATGGTTTCGTTGCTTGTGTGGCACGTAGCGCCGTCTTGTTGAAAGTAAACGTTGTCCAGATGAATACCATCCAATTCCGGCCATAAAAAATCATTAATCATCTCTCGATAGCGCAATCCATTCACCGTAACTGTTGCTCCAGCCTCATTTTCGAAAAAGTAAGTCCAATAGCGGGCTATTCAAAATAACATCTCTTATTGGAAAACACTGTATTATATTTTACAGAAATCATTAAAACAAATTTGTGATTAGCTACAAACTGACAATGTGGTTACCATTTTGAATCTGTATACTATTTGTTATTTCCAAACATATTATTCATTTGACATGTGAAACGCCAAAAGCAAATTAAAAGATAATAATTGTACTGAAATTGATACGCCACCAGTCCACACACAGAATCCATGCGGTTTGTTTAATCCAATTTCTGGCCGAATAACGACATCATTTATACATCGTGCCGTGTGTTGTGTTGTGTATATAATTTATTCGGCGTTTACTGCATGCTCTGCGAACTCTGCGGGGAAATCAACAGCGCTTTTCAAAAGAAAATAAAACAATTCATTGTATTCAATAACCAATAAATAGGTTATGTTATAACAAATAAATTGGCCTAAAAGCACATAACGGAATTTGAAGTTATTTGAATCGTGTTATTTGTACAGTTTTCCTGAATATCGGAAAAGCCTTTCTTTCTGATAAATTAAAAAATATTTACAATAACATGCTGTTAGATTTATCCTGATATCAGGAGCGGAGGTGGTTACAGGAACATTTGTGTACAAAACATTCCACAATTATTACGGTAAGTTTTTAGATTTTCACGGCCAAAAGCATTTTTGTTGTTTGTTTTTGGGGTGTTATGCCGTGTTGTGCTAACTCCTTCTTTAACCGACGTTTCGGACAGCGTTGCAGTGTCCATCATCAGGGCAGATCCGGTAGATCCGAAGATGTGTCTTAACACGGCATAACACCCCAAAAACAAACAACACAATTATTACGATTTAAAATAGCGATTGATAATAAAGCCTGTTAAATAAGGATGATCTTGGGAGACGTGATAGAGATCGTACGTTATAAGGTCAAAGGGAAGAAAGAGAAGAAGATTTTCTAGTAAGTTCTTTGGCAATGTCAAGTAATGAGAATACCCCAGAATAGATTAACCATTTAAGTAATAAAAGTATATAGTGTTTTAAAAGGTTAAACTTTCGGAATGAAATAAATAAAAGTCACTAAATTGTTCTGTATATTTTTAAACGCTCTGGTATTCAATTTCAAATAACTCGCTTTTGTCGAATATTAACATAATATCTACACAATTTCATCTTGGTAAGCTTGTAAACAAACCACTACAACTGCACAAAAACAAAACCACTGGGATTGTACTTTATACGTGTAAGGGTTATATGTTGTTTTTACCCCCCATGAACCAGACAATAGACTGCATAATAATACTATATTTGCACATAGGGAAACAATATAAAGAGTCGCGTCATCAGCCATCAGGCAGTTCCTAGGCGCCTTTTCGAGTCGTGGTTTGCACTCCTCTAATAGGATGTGACTGAAATAACGAGAGACCCTCAGTCCTCAGACACTAAACTCTTCACGTTAAACAAGCTTTGTTGGCAAGAAGCGAATTGCTAAATACGTCAGTGTTTGTACTAAGCTATTCGAAAATTCACTGTGCTGTATTCTAAAATAAATAAAACAAGTTTGGTGCCTTCTGGAAAGAAATGTATATTTTTGTTGTTTATGTTAGCGAGTAGTTAACTATCTTTTTTTACACTAACCTCACACAGGAGGCCCTGAGAAGAATAATTTCCCTCAGGGATGTGGATGGATGGAGGGATGAATTTCATTCGTGATGCTGTGTGGAGGTTCTTTTTAAGGAAAGGAAGTTCTTGGTAGGTAAAAGAGATGAGTGTTGGGTATGAATCTAGGGATCAGTGTGTCCAGGAGTGACGGACATATAAATATATCCCTCCCACTGCGGCGCAAGGCAATGGGTCGAAATACCAGTTGGAGGGTCTCCCCAAAGCAGCCTATCTCGATCGCAGGTGAATCCTGAAAACACCTTAACCGATGAACCCGGGCACCCCTGCTAAATCACCAAACGTAGCGAACCATCGGGGTGACCTACGGCAGAGGCGTTGGTTATCCAATAAATGGTTCCCGGGGCGGCGGTACACAAACCCACCTCCCAAATTGAATATATTAATATTTGAAATAATCGACAAGATCGTGTACAGAACTGTCGGTTATTTATATTACGCTAGCGTCTGGACGATCTAGGCCCTCTGATTGGTCGAATTCAAATCGTATGTTTCGGGTAAATCCCGCATAGGGGGTCTGCAGGCAAAATTCGACCACTCTGCCCCTCAATTTTAACCAACCGCAAGGTTCATTTCGGTTTTCAGGCTACCGGATCCAAAAAAATAAGACTTTAAAATTAAGACCCGTTTTCTTACTGAAATAGGATCGCTTCATGTAATACGAGATTTCTTCAAAAACATCGTTTCTGCTCATATAATTTTTGGATAATATCGAAGAAAATATGTTTTAGAAAGTTCATAATCCATTGGATTAATTACATTACAGTAAAAATTATCCACAATTACCGGTTCGTTTGGATCAAGAATCGGCAAAACTGATAAGGTATACTCGTATTTGAGGCAGAAGGCAAAGTTGGAAGCCGGAAGGCTTTTGTAGAAGCAGAAACGACCACAATAATATAGTTATGTCCCTAGGTTGGTGGTGGTTGTAAATTCCTTATGTGAATTTTGAATGAATGAAGAAAAAAATACAAGAAAAGTATCAATTAACAGACAGTTATTTTTTAAAACCACCTGGAGGTGATGATGTTTCATACGTATTGTGCTGTATAAATTAGTGTGTTATTATTAATCAGGGCGGTCGGTTTCAGGGTCACAATCATCAGCAATGACGGAACTTCTAAACATTTACAAAAACGAAGAGTAAATTCAGGAACCCTGAAATTCTTGACATTATTAAAAAAAAATACAAATTACAGGCGTTTTTTCTTGCTCACAATAGACGTATTAAATATTTATTATAGTAATTTATCACTGAACACGGTTTGCTAGTCCTTTCGCGTCGCACCTTTGCATTCATTATCGTGACGTCACTGAGAATAAACCTGCCTGTTCCAACAACTGCCATATTGAATGTTAAACTATCAACAAATTTCTGCCACCAAATACCACTTGACTAAAAGGACACATCACTAGTATGTGTTCACGAAAAACCCTACCAAACGCTGACACCCTTTTCATTCAGAGAATTTCGCCCAAAAAATGCAAAGAACCAAAAAGTTATATAAAATCGTTATGTAAGCATTTTAAGGCTTTATCATTTTTACTAAGTGCCTTAATTTTGCATTTTAGTTTAACAGGGGTGAATCTGAGCTCTTTCCTAGTGGAGGTAATGTACCCTTGTCACATTGTAGCGTGCTAAATAATGCATCCTTTTTGTCCTGTCGCTCTGGGAGATTTTTCACAAAATCACAGGGCGGTGAGCCTCGTATAAAACCTGCTCTGTACGGTTTTCCAACAAACCATTATTGCAACATGACGCCGACATAAAATAAAAGTAGCAAACAAAAATATTTTCAGTAGGGGATTTTTTTACTCATCGGTTTCAATACATAGGTACCTACAGTTTTTTTTTTTTTTTTTGTATTAGGCAACTCACCCTAAAAAGAGTGCCATGTGCCGTTAAAGTTAGGGGAGATGGTTATAATTTTATGGGAAATCTATACGGGAATAGGAAATCTCAAATATTGAAGTCATTCAAGTCTATGAACTTGTATAGAACTGAGAAAATGCGAGAATTGTTAAGAGAAAGTAAATAAGGAATACTAAGGGGAGATTGGTGGGTGATTCTCACAAGTAAACGATAAATGCCCCTGAAAGATGAATGATTTCTACAATTAAAGAAAACATGATCAAGAGTCTCATTTTCCATGCCGCACTGGCAGAGTGGACTATCTAGGACCCGGATTTTAAACAAATGGGATGCAATGGAGCAATGACCAATTCTCATTCTCGAGATACAGGAAATAAATCTTTTGGATTTTTTCCTGCCGTGGAACCAAGGTTTACTTGGTATATGATTTTGTATTCCAGCATAAAAAGTACCAGTTCGGGTTTTCGTATTAGACCAATTTTCTTCCCAGGAGCGAATCATATTGGATTCAAGAATCGGGATGACGTCAGAGATAGGAATTCTAAAATCTAAAGGATTAGAGCCAGAAATTGTTCCAAGTTTAGCTAGAGAATCGGCTTTCTCGTTACCCTCAATTCCCAAATGGCCAGGGACCCAAACCAATATTGTCTCGAAATTTAATTCATTTAAAGATTTAAGGGTGTTTCTGATATTATAAATAATATAGTCTTCTGGTTTATGGATATTTGAGGAAATTTTCAACACTGCGCTTAGTGAGTCAGTGCACAGTAAGGCTCGTCGAATATTGAAAAGCTGGATTTGGCTCAAAGCTTGTTCAATTGCGAAGCATTCTGCAGTAAGTACCTACAGTTAACATGATATGGATTTCATGACAGATTTATACATAGGTACTGTTAACATGATATGGACTTCATTTCAGATTTACACATAGGTACCGAACATGATATAGATTTCATGTCAGAGTTATCGTTGTATTATTCTTGGTACGTTAATAATATTCAATGAGGCAATTTAACATAACCGATTCTCAGAACGATGCACATACGCTTAATTTATTTGAAGTTGAATTGAACCATTTCAATTCTTAGATACAAGAACCGGCAGCCTACAGAGAATTTTTACCATAATAGAGAATGACGTGTAGATTATTTATAAAATAAGAGATTGATTTTGAATGTAAATGAACTCTTACCCCCTTACTAATAAACGTGTTGTAAAATTTACACAGCATAACATGGTTGTATATTAGTTGATGCTCTTAAGATATAACAGTGTTTTAGACCAGTTTCACTGTTTTATTGTTGTAATTTTTTTTATCGACTTTTTTTTAATGTTTTATAATTTTTTTACATTAACTCCACGCAGGAGGCCCATGTCATCTTTGGGGATTCTGTGTGGGAGGGTCTTTTTGAGGAGAGGAAGGAGTGAACATGGGTCTTGAAGAGGCCCATGCTGTAGTATGAAGGAAACACAGAGTTTTTGCTCCCACCAGCTGTTTGTAATAAATAAAGAGATGTGTAATGAAATTAAAGTTATTTAAAGTAAATATGCAGGCAGTCGGTACGTTCAGACACGAGATAACTAATATGTATTAGAATTATTTATAAAAATAAAATTCTTTGTTTTAAAAATAATAATATTTTTAGATGTCTATAGGTCAAAACCTAATGAATTGGGTTATATTTAAAAATGTTGGTTTTATTAACTGCTCTATCGCATGTGTCTATACACAGATATGAATTATTTGTCTTGTCCGCTATACATTCACCGAGTAAAAATTATTTCTAGGAATATAGATAAGTATGTTTTAAGAAGGAAAAATAATTATGTATGCTTTTGTTATGTTCTGTTAAAGATATTTCAACATTGGATGGATGGATCCACGCACAAAAGCAACTATCCTGCAAGAGCTGAAAAGTTAAAAGTTAAAGTACAACTGAGGGTACCAATATTTTGGAAACTTTTCAAGAAGAAATTATGGAAGTAGGAATCAAGGGATGAGGAACGCAGAAGTTTAAAAAAAATAGGCAATGAAAAAGAGGGTATTTTAGCGGTGACAGCACGGTGACTCTAGTATCGTTATCGGGAGTTTTTTCAAAATCTATCATATTAATTGATAACCGTTAATTCGACAAATTGAATTCAATCCATGGATGGAGAAATACCACAACCCAAGAAGATATTATTTCTAAATATTAAATTTAGATCTCTATCTACCAAGTTTAAAAGTATTTAAGAAATTGTATTGCTCGGCGCTACAAATGTAAATTACCGGCAGTGCCGTGAATAATTTATTTAAAACTCATTATATATTATTATATTTAATTACTTTAATTAAGGCGTAAAGGAGAACCGAAGTGCCCCGTTGGCGTCATTTCCAAACATAATAATATTACAGGCCGTTTCCTAAATGCACACATCGCAAGTGCATAATATTTAGCATAGGAAAGGCAGGCAGGTCCTGTGGAGCACTCCACATGCACACTGCACACCACAGCCTACCTCGCAAGTGCATTATTTGAGCCTGAAAGGTTTACACTCCTTTGATGTTTCTACCCACACTTGGAATTATTGCACAAATGCGATGCATTTCAATGCACCAGGTAGGTACGCTGATTGCTTACTGCTTGGTCGAGTATTGTACGAGGTACAGTGTACACGTACACGAAGTTTTTCATTGTGAAAAGTTGAGGAGATAATTACGAAACCTGATGCAAAGACATCGGAGGATAAAACATGTAATTTTATAATCTTAATATATTTATAACTTGTAAAAACCGTAAATCACAGCAGAACTAACAATCAGAAAAAATGTTGATTGTCGATTAAAGAATATTTCGTAAAAGTATATCTGCACATATATAATTTAAATGCCACATAAATGCGACTGTTTTCCTTTTTTGTCTAATTTTACTAGCATCGTGGAATACAACAATACCGTTTTTATTACAAAAAATTAGGTTTTCTTCGTTTATTTCCTCATGAAAAATCAAAAACATAATAAATATTTTTACAAGTTTTATACCGCACTCGCTTTGTTTAATAATTTCTTTAATAATTACTGTCGTTACTTTGCCAAGTAGTGAAAAGAGAAAGCATCAATCCACAAGCACTATACTAGAACAATAAGCAATAAAGCATGCACAAGCAACTGTAGGTAATATTGCACTCATTGTTTGTAAAGCAAGGGGCAAAGCTATAAAGATACAGTGTGTGCATTTCGATACTTGTGCAACGCATATACTCGACGGGGTTTATTTGCAGATACTTGCAACATGCAGCTTATTATTGTGCATTGTGTTTGCTTACGATTTCATTGATATCGGATATATAAATAAATATATGACAAAAATGAGTATTCGAGAAGTACGCTTTTAAAATCGATGTATCATAATTTGAGGACATCTTTTAAGTTTAGTAGGCAGTTTGTAATACGTGCACTGCACTAATGTTTTAATATTCATCGTTGCTTGCGCGGTTTTTTACAATACACCCGTCCAGACATCAAACAGTCTCTGGAGAAATGCATTTGCAAAAGTAAACAGCCATTATCAATGGACGAACGAGTGTCCTGCAGACGGAAAGAAAATGTCTTCCGCCCATTCAAAGGAGCAGGAGGTAGTGTAATGAAAAGGCAACGGAGGGAGATAGCAGGAGGAGAGGCAGAGATAAGTGAAACGAGGGACAAAGGCCGTGTAAAAGAGGCTTTGCGGGAGTCTGTAATATGTCTGCAGCATTGTAATGCAGCTCAGAAGATTGGCCTCTTGGTTCTTCTAAAAAATGCCACAACAATGAATTCTGTGAAGAGCATAACCGAAGTAAATAATTTGATAATCGACAACTTTTCTTATGAATAAAAAAATGAAAACAACGAAAAACTATGTGTCATCTTCAGACGCGAACGTTGGTCAGGAAGAATTTCAACAGGCCTATGTAGAGTTTGATATTTTTAGAAAGTTTAAGTAAAAAATATTTTCTAGTGTAACATTGGCCCCTGAAAAAATAAAAATCCTGTCTTGAAATGAAAAGGTTTTTTTTTAATTTTCTAAAATATATATATCGTAAAACTGACTGATCGGCTATATTATAAACCATCGACAAATAAACTGTAGTTTTACAGATTACTTGGGATTTCAAATACATTTGTTTTTCATGGTAAAGAATGAGAGGTTACAATGAAGCTCTCGCTAGACAGGTATAATACTGAATCATTCCAAAGATTTTTACGTAAGTATTTTTAATTCGTAAGTCGTAAATTTCGATAAAACCCTCCCCAAGTATAATACGTGCAGCCTGTGAACATTATTAACTGGATTGTTAACACTTAACGTACTTTCCAATGCTAATTTTATAAATACAATCATGTTAACATGTAGGTACTCTGTAAATGTTCCAAAACAATAAATCTACTTGTAAATGTAGAAAATGGGTGGGGTGTCAAATTAAATTGTAGATTGTCTACTAGTGAAGGGCTCATCTGATGATTTGTACATCAATGAACCCAAGCCCTTGGGGATTTTCAAGGCAGGGCACGTAGGGATTTGGGTCCTCCCATTACATTAGCAAAATACCAGATGCCCACGCACAACAAACTCCTAAACTCCCGTCCAACTCTTGTTTTACAAAATGTTCATGAACTTCATAAATAACTCCGTAAGCAACTTGAATTTTTGTTGCTGTGCACAAAACAGAGAGTTAAAAACAAGCAAAAGACTTGGAAAATGGACTGAATCTTTAGGTCAGACCCAGTAACAAAAAAAATAGACAATACTGAAATTTTTTGCAACATACCCAGCGATGCCTGGTGAATAATTTACCGAATTCTGAAACTACACGCTTTTTGATTTCTAACAAAGTATATATACAGTCGAACTTGGTTATAACGATCACGGCAATAGTGAGTTCACGGTTATAAATAGCAGTTACATAAGGATATTTTAGTTCAGGCTAATCTTCATATACTTGTTGGCTGTTGTAACGAGGACGATTCACTGTCATACCGTGGAAAATAATTTTGTCAACACTATTTCTGAATGGGTCGTTGGGTTTGAAAAAAACAAATAATTTGGAATTATTCTCGAAATATTTAATTCTTCAATAATCGCAAATTCACTTTGTGGCCTCAATTTGAAAGTAAGTAATTTTGTACATACCACTTTAATTAAAATAATCTACATGTTTTGAAACCAATGGTTTGTTTTTGAAGAAACCATTGGTTTCGAAACTTGTCGATTAATTAGTTATTTATTTTCCTTAAATCAGAAATATATTATTATAACAGATGAAGATACTTATTTGTAAGGTAGTAATAGGAAATATTCACTAAATAGCTGTTTGATTAAATGTATATATATATATATAACACCAATCGTAACATTACATTCACACGATCTCTTCAAATCAAATAATATGGTAAATGTACATATGACACCAATCATAACATTACATTTACACGATCTCTTCAAATCAAATAATATGGTAAATGTACATATGACACCGATCATAACATTACATTTACATGATCTCTCAAATTTATTGGTGAATTATATGAAGGACAATGCTTTTTATGAAGAAAATAACAAAAATCGATGGATTAAAATTATGTGATTACCAATAATTACACTTTTTGAAAATGAGGACACAGCTATTTAAAATAAACGAACAATAGAAACTGTGACCTAAATAAGTCTGATAGACAGTGGATTATTTTTAGAGCCAACCATAATAATTATCTTTGTAAAAGGTGGCTTTGGTCAAATATTGCCTTTCCCAATAACAGCTCATTAGCAAGGTCGGGATGACTCCATTTGTGAATTGATTAAAACTGACAACTAATTAGTTCCGATAGCAAATGATAACGGAATATTTAATTTCATTATCAAACAAACACAAAAAATTATCGGAAACAGTACGAAATTCGTATTACATCTGTCATAATTCATTATATTATGTACTATTTTTCATGTCAAACTTGGCGTATACAAAGCATTTTTGGAGAAGAAATATGTATAAACTATTGATGAAATATTGCAGTCTGAAAGTCTGCATTTTTCTGATTTTCTCAATTTCCGTATCACAAATTTATGGTTTGATATTTTATACTCGTAAAGATTTATGTGCAGTATTTATAGGTTTAGAATAAAATGCACTTAAGGTGAAATATCACTAAACTGCGCAACCGACGTGCTATATTATATTACACAATTTATTCGTTCAATTGTCAGAGTTCCTACCAAAGTGTCAATTAAAAACTAATGTTTTATGAGGACGGCGGAACACGTGTTCATTAAAATACTGATATTGTCGCATTACGTCGTGATATTTATTAGGAAAATAACACGTGTTCTCGATATATTCTGAATGACTTCTTTTAACAGGATCATTTTTCTCCGTTTACCTACCTACTCATAATTTTTGCAGTCCGGTGTAAAAAGGATTTAAAGTTAAAATAATAATATATTATTACGAAGAGGTTTAAATACATGTTTAGGTAATAAAAACACCAACCTTTTTTCGTTCTAGAAAACTCACAACACCCACCCAACAGTCTCCAATATTATCTATATTGGGTTTTATTTTGACCGTCATGTGGAAAAGATGTATTACCTGAAACAAAGAAATTTAAAATTAGTTAACATACCAAACAAATATTTTAAAAGCTTCAATCTTTTTCAAGATTATGGATGGCTAGAATGTAGATATATGTCTAGAAGATTAATAGATTTTCTCCTCGAAATTTCAAAGTGAATTCAAGTGTAAAACATGATCATCATATCGAGCTGATCTGAAAAAATCTCAGTGATGGAATACCGGCAGGGGATGCAATCTATACTAGCGCCTATGCAGTATATGTGCCCATACGATTTCACACACTGCCGACCCCATTTAATGAGTTTTCATACGACATGTTCGTCGGGCTTCAAATTAAAATAAGCTTTCAGCTAAAATACAACCACTTCGCAAAAGGGATAAAAGATATTAATTATAATGTTGAAATGATCACCCTTTTGATAGGACTGTGTTCCTTAGTGGGGTTGGGTTTTCATCTTTTTGGTGGAATTGGATGAGACAAAGTTTGCGAGTAGGAGGACTTGAGGGTGAGCAAGTATACGATGAGATTTAAAAATAAAAAGAATAAATTTCACGGTCATTTAACAGAGAGTGGAACAAATTTGTTATTCATGTGGTGGCTCTAACGAACTCTTTAAAAATAAATGGTTCCAGTTAAAACGATAGTTTCTTACCGCCACAGACAAAATCATAACGTATGAACAATAAACAGTCTAAAAACCAAGGATAATTTACCTACCAGATTCTCATCATAGATTAACTAATTTTAATTTGTAGGCCCGTCGAAGAGAGGAAACATTTCCAAGGCATAGAATAAGTAATTCGTTGAATTATTAATTATCATTACGTCTTTATTTTAATTTCCAGAAATTTCTTTGCTGTTGGTATTTTTAAACTGTTGAAATGATGAACATATTATTACTAAAAATCAATAACCAATACGGTTGCTTGGCAATGAATTTCAAAACTTAAAGACAGTTTAGCCAGGAGGTTTTGTAATTGTATCAAAAGCGTCTACACTTGACACCCATTGACAGATAAGCCACAAAATTACTGAATACATATAATTTCATACAATCAATCAAACAAAAACTGACACACGAAATAAACCAATAAAATTCAAATATAGCAGTCACCAATTAATTAAATAATTAATCGTAAAGTACGTGTAATTAATATTGTAAATAAAAATAATTTTAGAGGTGTGTGTATCTGTGTATAATTGTGTGTGTTCAGTGAATTTTAGAACTGCGATTTGATTTGATTTTCAAAATATTGTGATTGATTGTGGGAACGATTCAGACAAGCGATGTACGTACCAAAATTGTTTGATTTTTAAATAATTAATAAATTTCTATTTTACAAAAAAACGTTATATATTTTACGTAAAATTTTTGATAAAATTTTTGACAGATGTAATTTTATTCATTGGGAGGTATAATTTTCTGCTCGTCTTTTGAAAGGCGATGATACTGAAGCAATTTTTTTTTAAATAAATACTTTCAGCTTCACAAATAGTCGCGGTAGTTCAGCGCTAGTATATTATAATGACATCAGAACACAAAGTTGGTTTTCAAAAAAAAACCGGTACATCACTCCACTGTGACGCATCAGTTTCCTTTCCGAACATACGTACAAGGCTTGTAAACGCCAAATGACGTACAATAAACCCCAAAATCAGAAAAATTGCTTTAAAATGCATGAAAGAAACATAATTTACAATGGCAAAGATATTCCGTTGACCATATGCTTCGTAGCAACGCGAACACAACCCATCAGACTTGTTCCGTAAACATTGGATCAAAGAGATTTGCAACGAAATAATAATATCCCGTTGTATAGAACTGGCTCGATACCCGATTTCAATATTAAAAGCAATTTTCTCATGGCTAGGCCGGCCAGAGCAAGATTAATGGTGGATTTTACGGAACTTGCTGAGAAAAAAAGTGGATGTGGGTCGGGCAATATTTGTAAATTTGTAATGTTTTTTGTGTAGTCGTGATTGATGATTGCATACAAAGTGTTTTACTAGAAGGAGAGAGTCTTAAGCTTTTAAACAGAATTATAATAAAAAATAACTTGCCTAGTAAATGACAACAATGTTTACATTATAGTTAAATTACAGATATTATTAGTTAGTTTGGAGATTCTTCGTCGAACGTCACAGCGGTGCTGCCAAGGTCTGGTATCTGGGAGAGGATATTGTGTCAGCGCTTTTTTAGCAGCAGACACATACTTGGACGGATGACGATCCTCGTGCTGGCACTGTTGGTGGACGCGGTGGACTCTTTCGCTGAAGCAGCTGGACCAGTTTCCTCACCATCTAGGATTCTTGCTGCAGAGACTTCATCTTCTATCTTCGTGTCACCTGTTCCTGTACTTCATTCTACTTAACTTAACTTCACTTTATTTTTGAAATATTTATATTTTTTGTAATACCTGCATCAACTGTAAAGCGCCCCCGAGGTGATAACTCACAAAAGCGGCGCTATACAAATTGTCCAATAAATAAATACATAAATAACCGCTGATGTCACATGCATACTGAACGAAAGGTGCAAACTTGTGGAACAAACAAAAAAAATTGTATATATTTTAAATACAATTGAATTTAAAAGCAAGGGTTCTAACTGTGCCATCTACTAATTTCGGCTGCTTGTGCATTCTGCAAAACTCTGGTTCAATAATCTCAAATTAATTTCGACATTTTCAAAATTGAAACTGATTGTGCAAAGAAATATTCATAAAAGCGGTAAGCAGCAAGTACTTACCTATTAATATTAATATTTTTAACAGAAAATCATTTTATGTCACTTTCAAAATTGGAACAGATTTGTAAATAATTCCGACCGTACACGTGATTTTACATTGGTCTGCGCTAGTTTAAATACTATTATTAGTATCATATTATGGGAGAGGATATAATTAGTTTCCGTATTCCTCAGTAGGTCGTAAAACCCGTAGAGTAAAACAAAATAAAACTGAGACGTTTAACACAGCCCTTAATTGCGTAGGTATATGTCAAGGGCCTTCAAAATGATGGATGAGTAAAGGAGAGGGAGAATTTTTTCATTCCAATTTTTTTCCTAAATTTAACTGCAATTATGTTTATATTAACTCAGTGGTTGTGAAGCGTGAAAAGGTTCGTGTTTTTGGACAATAATTACCATTGTGAATAACGGCCGATTTGTTGTTGCTTCGACATTATTTTGGATCAGGAGAGCATATCATGAGAAGAACGGTATATTGTATTGTGGTGAAGTAGCTTCTACGGCAGATGGTTTGCGAGAAACCTCATTTTGTTTGTTTCTATTGGCAAGATTCGAGGATATTCCTGGAACACACTCTAGTCTGTTTTGTAAACATGAACATGCGCTTCAATTATTTCTACACATAGGTACTCAATATTTTCAATCTTGGTGCAGACACGAAAAAATATCGACAGCATAAACTTTCATTAAAAATATAAAATACATAAAGATGTGCAGTGTAAATACTTATTTTTTTCTTTAATTTTGAAATATTTTGTGTTTGTATGTAGAATTAATTTATGTTTGTGATTACTCTTATGTTTGCTTCACTATAGTGTAAATTGTTAACCTCGATACAGGCTCAGTCCTAGTGAGGTTGATTTTTATGCGAAAAAAAAAGTGTTTTATGGATAGTGAGATGCAATAAATAAATAAATAAATGGGTTGGGCAGTTGGGCAAACAAAATGTCAGCAAATCAATATAGGAATCAAATGTCGCCTGCTGCAGAATAGTAATAAGAATTCATACATAAGGTTCGGTTGAGTTTGTTTATAACGTCGTAATGCTATGACGACAGGTTGAGAAAAGGATTGTCGGGAGGAAAATAAATTAATGTTATAATAATACTTATCTAATTTGTAAAGAACAAGTTTATAAGTGTTTAGGATAAGAGACTTTACAAATATAGATTGTTAAGTTAGGTACCATAACTCTTTACACGGATTAAAAGACGCTTTTTGTAAAATAAACAGCTGTGTAAATATTGGATGTCGCAAACTGTTATGTTGTGTAAGGATTTAGAGATGTGGGAACTGTCAAAAATGAATGAAGAAAGGCATCATAAAATCCCTTGCTACGCCACTATAGTTCCCCAAGTGTGGTTTATGTTAATACGTTATGGACTGGAATAACGGAAATATTTATGCATAAGCTTACGTAGATAAGCATTCGTTACCCTCGTAATCCGTAAAGATTGGTTTATTAATATCAGACCAGATGTAGGTACCAGATAAGAATCTGAGTATCGATTCTCCAATCTAGGCCGCTCGCAATCGCCGTCTAAAGTAATACATTGTTCGACGTTCTTATTCTTGAGTCTCGTCGAAGGTACATACTGTCAAAAGTCATTCCATGCGTTGATCGAGTGGAATGACTTCGTCGAGAATCGAGGCCCAGGTCTACCGACTAGATAAGTTTCTACATCTGGTACTTACTTACTATCTTGAGTATCTAAGTACGTAACAGCCTCAGATAATATGTTGTTGAAGATAGTAGAGCGGCTGACTTTATATTCAGATCACATGCATCTTTGTTGTGAAAGAACTAAAAGGTATGTCGCAACAGCAACTATGAGTCTAAACGGCTGATGTCAACTATTCATATTGCTACACTTAACAATGCGATCATTACGAAATAGTAAAAAAGATACCATCTTTAGCGACACAAACTGAGATTACGAATACTATATTCCCACACATATTTTTGTTGTTTATTCGTTCTTAAACTCTTAATGTCCCACATTCCGGCTTCTCTAAACATATTTCAATTAAATTTATGATCATGGGTATTATTTTAAATTGCTACATGCTTTAAATATTACGAGAGTTCTGAAAATTTTTATTTTTCATTTATTATGGCTTATGAAGAATTTATAATAAATCTTCCTCAAAAATAATATTGTACTCTTCAAAAACAAAGACGCAGTAATTTTATCCATAGATTTCATCTAACAATCGGTTTAGAATGCAGTTTAAACAAATTATATGAAAATTTAAGTCTTCAAAATACCTTCAGAGAAATAAGAAATTCTAAAGAGAACTTTAAGCAAATGTTAACAATAATAAAGAAATACAGATACTTATTGGTAATTAAAACTAGTTTAGTTGATGACATTAACATGACCAATATTAGAGAAATATTAATGAATTGTCAGGTCTTTAGGGCTAACAAGTTAGTGGGGATAGTTGTGAGGCGAAAGAAGATAGGGGATGGGAAATAATAGTACAAGGGCTGATAAAAGCACACGATCTGGATATTTTTGTCGTATTTCCAAAAATAGCTAAAGCCGTTTAAAGCAAAGTACAGATTCTAAATGCCTTACTGATTGAGAATCGATTACTCTAGAAAGATTTTTAAAATACAAAAAATATTTATAAAAATGTTTAGAACCGAAAATTTCTTGGCTCAGAGCCAAGAATCTTACCAGTACACTACGGGGTCATCAAATAGATGTAGCCAAACGTTAAAAAAAATACATTTCAAAAAGCCAGGACGTTAAATCACAAAGAACAACTTGGAGCCTGCGTTTTAATACCGACAATGCAAGTTTAGATTACTTTTCTTTTTCTCGTTCCCCGACAAACTAATTGGTGCGCGTGATTATGAAGTAGGAAATAGCTCCACGGAGACAAAAGTCTAACGCCTCGCACAATTTGATTCAACGTAGAAAAAATTCCGTGGCGAGTTTGACAAACTTTGTCGAGCACAAAAAATAAATACCTTTGTTTTTAATTTTAAATTCCTTATTCAAAGTTTGAAGCGTTTCACGAAAAGGGGGGACAAAAACGCAATCTTGAATAATGGTTTATTCTTACAGACAATTTGAACAAATCACTATGGATGGGTTGTTTCACAGAATTTGAACAATTCATCAAATTTAAACGTTCATTTTCGGGTTCTGTGAAAGTCCTATTCAGGTTCTGTTATCATATCATTACAGGCTAGTAGCTTGACAGAACTGAAATAATAACAGAACTTGAAAAAAATCTTCACAGAACTTAAAAAATATCTTTGAAATTTGAAGAATTGTTCAAATTTAAAAGTTGATTTTCAAGTTCTGTGAAGGTTCTATTCAAGTATATAAAATTTGATGAATTGTTCAAATTCTCTGAAACAACCATCCTAAGCGACCGCTCTGTTATTCAAATGAACCACCAGGTTTAAACAACGCAGCAGAGTAAAAATTTTCACTGAACAGTACGCCGAAAGCTATACATTTTCGTGGTTAAACCACAAAAACCACAAAAGAATAGACAAAGTGACATCGGCCAAGTTTCTTCCAGGAAAAGGATTTTTTTTAACATTAACTTAGCATTTTTTGATCTGTTTTAATTAGTGAAGATGGCCATTAATAAGTTTTTAAGCTTTTTATTGGTCTACGAAATGATTTGAACTAGAATTTTATTATAAATCAGAGCCTCAAGTGGTGTATCTTGAGGTATATAACGTGGTATCAGGATAATTAAACCATAACTTAAAGAAACGTCATTATTTAATTACGCGATAAGTCTAGAAATAACTAGTGACATTTACTTAACAAGAGTCGACTGCCTTGCATTTTCGAGTGGAGAAGGGAAACCGGACTTCAAATGAATGTAAAAGCGAAGAAAAACACCACCATAACAATAATGATAGAAAATAAATACCCGAGGAGGAGGTGTCTGGTAGAGTAAAAATTTATTTCGATTTTAAAATCGCATGCAATAAGTCGCGCCGGCATTAATCCGGTTAGCCGCGGGACCAATTGGGCGAATGTTCAATTATAATCCCGTGGCGAGACTGAACCCGGACCGCGTTGGGGATATGGGAGAAAGAATTCACTTCTCCAAGTGGCGATAGGCACCACACTCTTCGGGGAATATTTGAATACATTATTTTAAGAGGGCACAACCTATGATGTTATTACAGTGTAAACATTCCTTCGATTATTGTTCTTTATCCATTCTAATTGTAAATACTTAGGATAGGAGTTTAGATGTGGGAGAGAAGCTCCAATTCTTAACTAGGCGATAGGCAGCACACTTTTCGGGGTCTATTGGAATCTGGAGAATATTAGCAATGCAATAACGTAGAAATATACCACTCCGAATGTTCCCCACCAGAGCGCAAAATAATTCTGTTGCCAGACTCCCGGATCACGTTCGGGTATGTGCATTTGGAGAAAGACTCAGTTTCTCCATGTGGCACTATACATCAAACTTTTCAGGGAACATTAGAAACTATATTCTTGTTTTGAGAGAACATTTTATTTTTATTTTTTTTTATTAGGTACAATATTTTTTACAATTCAAGTTTTCCAGTAATGTAGGCCTCACTGGGTGGCTTGCCCGTGCTGAGGCCTTCATTTTATAATATGAAAATATAAACTACATAATGCATTTAATGAGAAAAATTATACATTTAAAATTAAAAATACATAATAATATATTTAAAATTAAAAAAAAAATAGTACATTGAAAATAATCTTGTGTGTTTGTGAGTGATGTGTGTTTATATTGGTTTTGTGTGTTACGTGTAGGTTTTATTTTTATTTTATGCTATGAAATTTTGGTAATATTGTCTTTTTTGTTCTTTAATCCATTTTGTAATTTTTTGTGTGAATTTATTTTTATTTTCCTCAATTTTAATTTCAAGTTTTAAACTGTTGAAAGCTTTTATTGAATGGTATTGGTAGTGTCTTTGTCCAAAGCTTGAATTTACTGTAGGAGTTTTTAAGTTTTCTTTGTACGCTTGTCTAACTGGTCTGTTAGTGTTATTTTGTGTATGTTGAAATTTATTTTTTTTTGTCAAAAATGTAGTTTAGTAGTGTTTTAATGTATAATTGGCGTATATCTAGTACGTCACAGCTGTTGAATATTTGGTCTGTATCAGTCAGTCTATGTTTTTTTAGTATTACCTTTAAGATCGTTTTCTGTGCGGTTTCTATGTAATTGATAGCCGAGTTTGTTGCTCCTCCCCAAGCAATAATTCCATATTCTATTATTGATTGGCAAAGTGCAAAATATATTGTTTTCAACTGTTTTATTTTATATACGTTTCTTATGTTTAGGAAAATATGTATTGTTTTGAGAAGTTTATTTGTGATTTGTTGATGTGAGGTATCCATCTAAGGTTATGGTCAATTACGATTCCTAGATACTTTATTTGTTCTGTTTTTTCTAGAGGAGGGCAATCGCAGATGTTGGTGTTTAAACATTCGTGTATTTTTATGTTGTTTGTGTTGTTTTTGGCTGTCCCGTGCTATTTATACTGTATGTTGTGAATTTTGTCTTTGATATGTTAAGTGTAAGTATGTTTGAGTCTAGCCATGTTTTCACTTGAATTAATTAACATTAGCTACGAAGTAAAAAGTTTTCACCTAAAGTGGGTTCTGATGCTGCCATGAAAGTAGATTAATGACTCCATCAGGTTTTAACAAACCTAAAAATATCTATAATCTCCATACGCCTAGTAAATGTAGAAACAAATTAGTTTTTCATTAAAATTATTATATAAAACACTAATTGTGCACACAGTTAAAAATAAAAACCCACATTCAAAAGAATAATATTGACGTACGGACATGAATTGATCTGCATTCGATGACGCTCATCGAGTAATTTATTTTGCAGAGACAGTGTTTTTTGACGATGTTTTTCGTTGGTCCCTCGAGAGCTTTTCAAATTGGAGCATCACTACTCGACTGTCAAATTTCGATGAAAATATGATTTTTTGAGCACATTTTTATGAATCACTTTAAATTGAAGCATTTGTGTGTGATTGTCAATTTTCGACATCGGGATTTGTAATGATATATAACGATGTTAGTGAACATGTGCGTGCTATCCTCTCAAACATTGAAAATTTCAGCGACTCAAATAAATGATGTATTTGAAGGCAAACGGGGAATTTCCCAGGGGTTCCACCGAGATATATTCACGGAGATTGTACGAATAACCGTTCTTGATTTGTCTTCACTGCGGGAGATATTCAGTAGGGTTGCCAGTTGCCAGAGCTGCCGTCTCTAACTCCAATTTTATCATTATTATTTAAGAATTTTATAGATTTACTTCTGGCAACACTAACTTTATACATTTTATGATTCCGTCGTATATCAACTCTTGTTATTATCGTATATGCTTCTTGTTCAAGGTTTCGAGGTATCAAAAGCTGATGAAGAACGGAAAGTTCAAGTTTTGAAAAATACAAGGCAAGGCCAAAAAAATATTAAAACTCTCATTCTTTTTCGAAGATATAAAATTTAAGTCGTTGAAATAAACCTGCTTGCACCAGAATCAGCAAGAGGAAACACCCACTGAAAAATGACGCATCGTAATATCTTTATTTCCATAAGTTCTTCATTCTTACTGAAATTATATATGCCGGATTATAATATGACAAAGTTGAAGAATCGATCGATCCTACCCTACTTGCCTACCTCATAGGCTGTTTAAATAAACCTGCGTAGGAATCGAGAGGCGTACCTATCATTGCAAATAAGGTAGTTAGCATAATTATTAAACCCTAAACCCTCTATCCGCTACTATATTAACTTTGTCAACCACGCCACCTCATTCACCAAAATGACCAAATTATATGGGCTCCTTTCAAAGTATGCGGTACATAGACTCAGTCGCCTTTTCATGAGGTGTTCTTGAATAAATAAAGGTATTGTTTTGGTCCAAACCGTTAATGGACTGGGCATTGTGTAGACATTCTCTCCTACGGGCATTATTACCTTTTGTATTGTATGGAAAATTAAGTCCGTCCCACACATTACGTTTATGTTAGAGGTAAATAGAAAAAAAGAACATGAAATACAATCAATTATATGTGGCCTTTGTTCGTCGCGTTTGAAGATCACAAAAGATTTTAGTCGTCATGGTAAAATAGATTACTGTAATTGAAGCATTGAATTAACTCTATCTAAAGGCAAGAAGGCTGGATAGAGGAAATAGTGGAGATATAGTCCAGAGCTGTAGAGAAGTATTAACATTTTCTTCCAATAAGTTCCTCCGAAACATACATATTCAGTGGTATAATTAGATTTTCTTCGTAAATTTACACAAAGTGTCTCCAGTTGAAAAGGTTCTGTGCTGGCGATGGCGTGCCGGGAATAAATTAACTTAACAAATTTGTAATTAATCCAGAAACTCGAGGTTTTTATAAAAAACACACATATTAGAGACTTATAAAATACCGTGAGAGATCATAAAAAAAAATAGGCAGAGTTACCGTAATTTGAATTTAATAGTTTAATCCGGAATCAATCCTAATTAGTATGGTTCTACTCTAATCAAATAGGTATCCTCTTTTGTATCTTCTTCACCACAATTAATATATAATTGAATAGCGCCATTTTTGGGGAATATCGTCTCAATGGCTTCCATATCATTGGGATTCCATACTCTCACTGGCTCCAACAGGCTGGGAGCAGTTGGAACTCTTGAGTGGTTTCACATAAAAAGGGCTAAGTTGAAGGACAACTGTTTTTATGGAGTCGTCTATCACTAAGATTAACTAAAGTCAGATAAGAGATCCTTATTTTCTATTATATATACAACCTCACAATAAGATACGATTTTAGATTTCATGGCCCAAAAGTATTTATTTTTATTTTTGGATAATTATACCGTGTTGCACTTCCTCCTTCTTCGGCCAACGTTTCGGAAAGCGATACAGTGTCCATCATCAGGGCAGATTGTGGTGAATTGTTTGTTTAAGTAAGTATAAATGATAGCGCGTCGCATGTTTAAATCCTCTTAATGTTGTTTTCTGCATTTTGTTTTGATGTAGCCGTGTAATACCGGATACCAAGAACTATTAAGCTTAGATCCGACGCCCGCATTCGCTGTCCGAAACGTTGGCTAAAGAAGGAGGAAGCGAAACATGGCATAATATCCCAAAAATTAACCACGAAAACCTCATAATTTATTAAAAACAAATAGTTAGTTAGTTTTAACCCTTTAGAGAATTTAAATTATTAAAACTTAAAACAAGCTAGACGTTGTTAATGTTGTTATGACGTCTTATAAATATTGATATTACCCACATTGTGCATCAAAACACGAGCTTTAAATTTAAAATTATAATGTGTGTGTCCAGTGGAACCAAATGATTATAGAAAACCGTGGAATAGTAATGCGTGGTCCAATTACCATCCTCATCAGAGTGTGTTCATAAATGAATATGCACGGGGTTTAATTTTTACATAATCTAGTGAGGAAAAATTCTGAAAAGTTCTGATTCCATATTTATGAAAATCCTTGTAATATTATGTGCAAGGTGTACCGGGAACACATAAATAAGGAGTTTACTTTCATTAAAATTGGATATTGATTATGATATTCGCAACATCATTTTGGAATTTTCTTATATCCAATGCTTCCAAGTAATCGATTAATCATGTTAAATTAGATATGAAAATCATTTTTTTTACAATGATAAACTAATGTTTATAACACGAGGTTTTATAATAATTTATTATCCTTTGTGCTATGCATAAAACCTTGACAAGTCAAAATATTTCACCAACAAATGTAGATATAATATGTCTCTACGCCATCTAGTGGGAAATTTAGCACTAACAAAGCCTTTCCTATAAAAATAAAGAAAAAATATAATAAGCAGTAATTTTTGATTCAAGTACTAGTACATATTATTCAATTATTTGGCTTGTTGGAAATAAGCCGACGTAGCTCAGTGCACCTGACCGGACATCTAACGGTGCGGGTTCAATTCCCGTTGACGGCATTTATTTTTACTCGGGAGATATTTTCAATTTGTATTGATATTTCAGGCGACTAATAATTGCTTATAATAATTTAGGTAAGAAACTTTATGTGGTTATGTCCACATTACATTAATACAATTGTTTAGTAAGTGTCGATTTGTTTCTTTACTCTCGTGTAAACTAAACTGCAGTAGACACTATTTTTGTCAATCATCGAAGAGGTATCATTAAACACGCTTGACGTTCTAAGTGCATTCGAAACATCCGCATAAAACCGGCTATAGCCATTCGGCCCGGAATTCCCAAAATAGTTTTAATTTCGGCACCTACGACAAGTGTTAAGTGAAATGTAATTTAAACGATGTTAGAAAGCGAATTTATTTCTAAAATAACGTCTAGTGTCGCGAGATACAGGGTTTTCCAATAAGAGGTGTTATTTTAATATTCAATCGTAAAATATCAATGGTTTCGTCGCTTGTGTGGCACGTAACGCCGTTTTGTTGAAAGTAAACGTTGTCCAGATCAATTCCATCCAATTACGGCCGTAAAAAATCATTAATCATCTCTCGATAGCGCAATCCATTCACCGTAACTGTTGCTCCAGCCTCATTTTCGAAAAATTAAGGTCCAATGACTCCGCCGGACTATAAACCGCACCAAACAGTCACACGTTGAGAATAGAGAGGCTTTTCAACAATAATTCTTAAGTTTTCCGAGCCCCAGATGCGACAATTTTGCTTGCTGACGAAGCCACCGAGGTGGAAATGGGCCTCATCACTCAAGATGATTTGCATTTGATTCACTCAAGTGAATTTTAATAATTTCAATGCGTTGTTGAAGCGTGTATCGTTACATTTTTATTAATGGCGTAGTTTCTACTTGTCAAATGTCAAAAAATGACAGCTTCAAAAGTAACATCTACCGAAATAGCGGGCTATTCAAAATAATACCTCTTATTGGAAAACCCTGTATATATCTTAGTTTATATTTGAGAGTATACTTCCAACCATAATACTAGCTATATTATTTTTCAGTGACACGAAAGGAATAAAATTGTAAATTATATCTTGTATAGAATACAGCAGCTAGAGAATATTTCAAAGTCTCTTGAGACCAGAAAGTAGAAGATATCTTCTTAGTATAGATCCCATTGTCGAAAAGATATGACTTCCACAGAGGTAAAAGACTGAAAACGATAAACGGAAAAGAAAATACATACATATTTTTGCTGATTTCGATAGGATATCGGCGTTTTTCTATTCGCATGTGATTGAGCAAGTCCCATAAGAATCGAATCTGCCTAAATTGTAACATTTATAGAGTTATGGATATAACTTTACTACAAAGAGGAAAAAGATTACCTGATGATAAATACATCAACAAGAGTCACTCAACTGTATGGAATGAATTCAATCACGAACGATGTATGGCAGTGTAATAAAACGTTTAAGGCATGCTTTCTCATAAGATGAATATTAAATTATAGAATTTTGATTACCGTATTATAATACGAATAAGAAATTTCATCGCGTCAAACAGTTAGGCGCGAACAAAAATATTAACAGTTCATAGAAATTAATCGGTTATCTACAGAAATATTACACGTCTGAGGAAACCGTTTGCACGTTGCTACTAATGCACTGATTGTTACTTTGAAAGTTTATAGCATTAGTGCATTTCCTTGCTACCCTGGTAATAATGTTGGGTTCACATTACGGTAACGCTTATTGATAAATGATGTTGAATATTGCAGAGCCAAGACCAATAGAGAATGCAGAGACTAATTTATGCGCACTGGTGCGAGGAACATTATTAAGAGATATGTTTCCTTTTGGGAGACCTCGCGTATCGGAGGCTATGTTTGTGATTATATTACTAACAAATGATTCTAAGAGTCAATTCGACAAAAAAATAAATAATAAATTAGGGATTGTGCATTACAATCGAGAAAACACAATTAGAAAACTTTTATATTGCCACATACTTAGGACGCATTGTTTCACAGAATTTGAACAATACATCAATTTGAAATTTACAATTCAAGTTCTGTTATTGTTTCATTATGCACGGAGAACTTACTGATATAAAATAAGCAATCCCGTTTTTAAACTTGATTACCAATAATTTGAAAAGATTCTTAATAAATTTTTTTCGTGTATTTGACATTTTTCACGTGAAACGGGTAGTTTCTACGACACGTTCTTGATTTCAACTGCTCGGCTGTGAAACTATTTTCCGGCCCGTGTGTTGCCTTCTTCCTGTAACAAGGGTCTATTTAAGACCACCCACGTTCACTCCTTTCTTTCCTCAAAAAGACCCTCCACACAGCATCCCCAAAGATGACATATGCCCGAGCGAAATTATGTATGGAGTAAATGTATAAAAAATAATGAAAATTAAATTGACAGGCGAAAAATGAATCACTGTGCTTAATACGGTAACAAAACTGCAAGTCTGTTTTAGTGCAACGAAACGATGTGATACGAATGGGAGCCCAAAACCCAGCGCGAAACCTATTAAAACTTGTAAATTTATGCAAATGTCTGCATTGTGAAAGCTGCACCGTGGATCAGATAAGTTTTTATATTTCAATTGTTCTCTCTCCGCCAGATTTCACTAATTAATCGATGTGCTGTATTCGATTGACGAGGGCTTCTTCACTTCTCCGGCTTACAAAACTCGAAAACAATGACATACGCAAAACGAAGCAGAACAGAACAAACGACTAGGAGATACGCGTAGAATTGAAGATCAGTTGTGAAAACAAAACAAATTACACCTGACTACCATTGTTGCAAAATTGTGACAAGTGAAGGAACAAAGGGGTAAAGAAAACGTGCGAAAAACACCAGTTTATCATTGTATTAAATTATGGGAGAGTGATCGATTGATTGTATGCAAGAGTTTTATGGTTTACGGTGTTAACATATCTTACTAGCTTAAACATACCGGTACATTTATTTAATCAGTCACAATTAATTACGAACGGGAAAATATTACAGTACATTGTTTGTTTTACTTGACTCTGAAACGTGATTCGTAAAAAGTCTAACATTTCAGATTTTTTTGTAAATTGCTTCCATCAGAGCTTGAAGTGATTGGACCAAGTAAGATGATAAATGAAAAATTGCCTTTTTGTAAACATTAGGAAAACAGAAAACCAACTCAGCACTTCTCTGTAAAGCGAAGATAAGGACTCGATGTTTTTATTGGCCTGTCAACCGAGTGATTAATAGCGAAATTCTGTAACGCGGCCATAAATCTATATCTCAAATAAACCACATCAAAAAACTTACAGTCGCGTATGAGAGGAAAGGGTGAGAAATGGCTTTATATTACTTATGTTTTGGAACCTGCAAGCCAATATGATTTGGAATCTGAAAGCCAATATGATTTGGAATCTGCAAGCCAATATGATTTGGAATTTGCAAGCCAATATGATTTGGAATATGCAAGCCAATATGATTTGGAATCTGCAAGCCAATATGATTTTGAATCTGCAAGCCAATATGATTTGGAATCTTCAAGCCAATATGATTTCTAGTCCTTACAATTTGCGGTTCTCTAATTTAATTAAATATCAATTCGGAACATCAGAAATGTATGCTTTTTTCAGTAGACCAAATGTTTTAAATGAATAACGACGTATATTGACAAAGAATAAATCGTTTTCATAAACAAACGAATACATTAGTAAAACTTGACATGCCTTAGCCACTTCATTTCTAGAGATTATTATATTAGCGAGACTGCCTGAATTGTTTAGTATGGATTAAATATTTACTTAAATTACCAGTATATTATTATAAATTTAACATTATTTGCTGTTTTCGTATCTTATAGATTTTAAATATACTTCCTGGGCAAAATATAATACATTTGTGTTGTATTAATGTATTGCTGAAGGCTCCAATACATCAATATCTTAATCTCGAAGGGCAAGGGGCGGTATATATTTCGAAGCCGAATGTAGCATCGGAATTTGCCGATAATACGATATATGGCACTGACGACAGTAGTTGTTTTGCTACTTTCACAAACTTTGTTTTATATCCATTCAGAGGTCCCAAAGGTCAATGCCAAGAACGTGACGGCCGCAGCACCTGGCCCGAGCAGATTGTGGGATAAGTCGAACCCGGCCAGGTACAGGGGAGGGGAAGAACAGGGTAGAGGGAGGTAGGAGAAGGGAATCCAGAAAGCAATAACCTTCACTTTCTGCGAAGGTGTAAACAGGACATTGCAGGTGGGATTCGCATCTTCTCTGAATTAAAATCGAGGAGCACCTCCATAAAACATGTTTATTGCCACTGAACCTAACGCGCTCGCCAAATTAACGCTTTCGTTATTATATTTTTCCAATATACGTAAATGATATAGCTTTATTTACAATTTCAGAATTGTAACTGTTCAGGCTAAGTTGTTCGGTTGTGGGAACAAACAGATAATACCCGTAGACTCAATTTGTTCGCTTTTCGGAACGGTTCGTATGGACTCATAGAAATCATATCTCCCTTAACGTCACAGTTAGAAAGGAACTTAACGGTGTTAGAAAGAGAAAACAAATCCTCCGACTCTCTGATAGCATCTTTGGGAAATAAACGGTCAATAAGCAGAGGCCTGAGGGTTAAATATAAAATCATTCTTGCACCTACAACATATTCTGAATATCCTGGGATATAAAATTGTAATTACCAATCCAATCAAGTTGGTAAACATAAATTTTAATTTCCCATAGAAAAATGATCAAAGCATTGCATCAAAGAATGCTATTCAACGTGAAAAATCAATTGCATTGATAAAGAATTGAAAGTAACAGGAAAATACTGATGAGATATTTATTTAAATGCGGGTTCATTTCAGGAAAGCTCATTGCTGCAATTCATTACGATTTCAGAATATTCATTATTGCTGAGGAATGAATAAATACTATTATCACACAATATGTAATAAAGTCACACGTGTCAATATGCATGCAGAGTTGTAGTCACGAAGGTAAACAAGAGTTGGCAAGAATTGATTCGTTTCGGTCCCAAGAGAAGGTACGCAATGCAAAAACAAAACAAGCGATATCTAGAATATTATCGAGGCCAATCATTAAAAACAACAAGAATTGATAATTGCAATGCAAAGCATTAATTAAGATGAAATTAGCCGAGAAGAGATGCAAATTGTCAGACAACATCCTACGTATCAAAAACCGGAATGAGGTAAATAATTTATTGGCTTTATTTGTTTAACCGCAATGACCCATTGCCACTCTAGGAGGTCCGGGGTTTTCGGGCCTTGCGCACGTCATCAAATGCATACGCGCATTATAAATATGTAAATATATGGTTACTGAAATTAATGCCCAGTTGTGTCGCAGAAATTCACGCAACAATTCTATTCAAAATGGCCACTCAACGCCATTTTGTTTTTTGACAATTCCCGTCAAATGCCGATTCTAGGTGAGTTTCAGCTTTTTATCCTCTTTTAACTCGATCATTTGGCATTTCATCTATATACAAATGAAATCTTGTACCTGATACTTGAGTAGGGCAATGTTAAGAGTCAGAATGATAGAAGAGTATGTATGAGACGATGTATGAACGTGAATGAGGCAAGAAGTGTGTACCAAGCCCGAGTTGTTAAGCGGTCCGTCATCTCTGCCTACCCCTGCGGAGAAACGGCGTGATGGTTAGTTAGTTAGGTGAAAAGTTTTTATCCTCCCAGAGTTCGCATGACCATGGTTCCTACTAAGAACTGACAAAATCGGAATAATCAAAATTATGGTACCTACCTAGTTTGAAAGAGAATTAATTGTCTTTGAGATGGTGACATTTCTTTGGCCAAATCGTGTAATTCCTCAATTATTGTTGAAATCTTACGTAGGTATAATATTTATGGATTATAATTAAGTAGGTTAGGTGTTTAAATGTCTACTTAAAAATTTTATGATTTTAGAGGATTTTTTTTGTTTTGATTCATTATGTAAGAGAGAATTAGGAACGTAATTTTTTGAAGGCGAGGTCTACTGTTCTAAGAACTACCACCTGAGTCGCGGAATTAACTTTAGATCAAAATATAAAAAAAAGCATTAAATTGATTAAAGTTATGAACTGGTAACACGATTTTGAAACAAGGAATCAATAGTAGTTGTGTGTTCTCTTACATAATAATGGCTAGTTTTCTTTGAGAGTTTCTCAGTTTGTACTAAATCAGATTAATAGTACGTCGATGCACCGCGGCCCGACCCGGGCTGCAGCAGATTCAGGAGATTGGCGCGGCGCCAATACAAATGATGGATATTATTCATGCAGCCCTGTATAGACACAGTGCTGATAGCTCCGTCGCAAACTCTCCCTCTTTCCCACAAACGACGCATGTACCAGAAGGAGAGGCGATAACGGAGCTCTTGGTGGCAGGACTGCCGTAGCTTATAGGCGCGGCTTAGCGAGAATATGAAATAACTAGAACTGTACTGCAACTAGCTTCGACTATACACGCCAGTTCCATACGCGATACTTCGACTTGGTATTACCGCTAGCGTTACCTGCTACTTTGGTGAGCCTTCTGACTAAACCTGTACATTTTTCGATATACCTATTCGATGTTTGATATACCTAATACCTAGGCCTTATCGGAGAACTTATATAATGTAATACATTTTTATTATAATTTTAAACTGTTCAATTCCAAGCGGATTGTTTTTTTTTTATTTTTTTATAATATTGATTACATTTTATGATTTTGACTGTCCAACTAGGAAGGATTCCCGTTTCAAGACAGTCAAATTTACAGGTTTTAAGTTATCCTAGACGAATACAGGATTTAAGACTAGCTAAAATAAGTATATTAAAACGAAGATACATAAAAAGATACATAAAAAAGATACGTAGAGGCGTTCGTGATTTCAAATTACATTTTTTAGTATCATTTCGGAATCAGTCATTGCCTAGATCCAACAACCATTTTGTCACCCTTGGACCGAAGGATGACAATTCACACAGTTTCAGCTGAGAGGGGATTTTGTTATATATATTTTAGGACCGAGATATGAGAATATTTTTTGATAAGCCGCTCTGTTGCTTGTTGGAACGGAAAGGTCATTCCTTCCCTTACTTCTGGTTTGATGTTTGTGTTCTGCTGTTTTCATTTTTGTTTTAAACATAATATTTATAGATTTATTCCAACACGGATTAAAACATTAAAATTTAAATCATTGAAATTCCAGTAAATGTGATGGGGTACTATTGTGGAAGAAGAGACTTGGCCATTCTAACGAGAAATGATATTATATTAGTTTGAATCAAAAGGAGTTAAAATACCACCATAAATCTAAGAAATAAGGCTAGTAAGGCAACATCCGATAATATCATAGATTTCGTACAAACATATGCATCGACCAACTATGTCGATGACATCATTATGTCATTTTTTCGTTATACACACGGAGAAACATACTGATATAAAATATTGCAAATGTATTAAAAATCTTGTCAAATTACTCGTATTCCTGTTAAAACGGGACTGCAGGCCTTTAAGGAATGAATTGACAGATTTCCTAAAAAAATATCAGTAGCGGCAGAACACGTTTTCATAAAAATTATAATATTGTACTATTCGGATACTCAGAATGGACTAATATTTTACTAAGAAATGCATTGCCATCGCGTTTTTAACCGGATTTCAATAAATCGTTATCATAATAAATATCATAGGTCACAAATATCACAGGATTAGATATTATTTATTTTAACTGAAATTTATTACTTGATAAAATCTGCGAGTCATTTAAACCAGAAAACAAACTTGATTGTTAATAATTTCTCATTAATATTGCATTATCAGTATGTTCTTCTGTAAACCTGACACCGGCAACCGCACTGACATACCGAAATAAATGTTGGCCAATCGGTTCTTTTGTAATGATGAAAAATCTGTAAAATTGAAATTAGAGAACATTGAAATTAGGGAACATAACAAGTCAATCGGTTTAATTGTTGGCAGATGAATCATCTAAATGCGTTTAAGATTGAAGATTGATTTTATTCACTAATTTCATTCATTTAACATATATATCCAGCTAACCATAAAACACCCTAATATAATGGAACTTCCTTCTTCTTCTGGCGTTAGTAAGATTAGATTGTTAATATTAATTTTAGTTGTAAGTTGCTAAATATGTAAATACTCGTATATATGTCGTTAAGATAGTAGTTATAGGCCTTAGTCGTAAGTCACTAGATATAAGTCTTAGAGATAAGTCAGTAGTTCTAGTATTAACTATTTAAGAAATATATTTGTACAGCGCCCTTGAGGTGATTTCTCACGAAAACGGCGCTATATAAATTAGCCAAATATTATTATTATTATTATTATTATTAGAGCCCAGAGAAAGCGTTTGACATAAATCTGGAGTTATGTCACTTGTCAGTGTCGCCCACGTGGTCCGCTGGGAGCCAATGTACCAGGAATGCAGAAATCTGGAAGAGTTTCTGTAACACGAGCAAGAATGATGCGGGAACGTCCCGACTGAGAGCGGCAAACATGCCTGAATGGAAGTGTTCTGCATTTAGTCCCGTTGCGCCGGGGATGCTTTTTGAATAGTTTTTTTTCTTGGCACGGGATTTAGGTACGGCGGACTTCTTACTGAAGTAATTAAAGTGAAAAATGCCAGGAAATTCCCAACATATTTTAACACTTCAAGGCATGACAGCGACATCGTGCCGTGTAAAACTGGGAAACCCCTAAACAAATGCAGCGTGCCAATTACACAACACAAAACTTACACAATTTTTTACTATGGAATTTCTAAAACCCAGAATTTTTTTTTTCATTTTATATCCATGCGCAGTGCGCACTCTTCAACAATAATTTTTACTGCCTCCGTAGTCGAGGGGAAAGACTCTTGTCGAGCAATCCGAAGGTCGCGGGTTCAAATCCCGGCGTGCGAAGGTAAATTTTATTTGACGAATTTCTGTTATTTTACAATTTATTCATTTAAAATAATATATAGTTTACTTAAAGAGCGGAAGATACTATCAGTATCGCCCTGGTGTAAGACCGCATTTTAGAATTGAAACGTTGCTTGAAAAGGCTTTAGCCGTGTTTGGTGACCAGATCTGAATAGCCAGGTACTCCCAGACCTTCCTCTACCCCATCTCCTTCCCCTCCCCACTACCTTCAGCCTAATAAAATACACCAATTGGGGATGCCATAGTCTCACTGCCTCCAGCCGGTTGGGAGCAGTTTTAAGCAGTATCCACATAAAGTAGAAAATAAACAGCTGTTGTTAGTATTTAGTAAGTTTATATTTAGCTCGTTATAATCCATTTTGACTAAAATAAGCTTTATAATAATTGATATATATTTTGTGTTTATCCCATTTTTTGCGTGCTGGGGACCTTCTCCGAACCACCCCTTCAAAGATTATATTTTACGACAAATCAACTTCTTTGCCAGACTTCACAGTGAAAGAAAGATTTTGACGTCGTTTCGAATTAATCTAAATAAACTGACACATGTGACTGGCGGAAGAGTACAATTCTTTTGAAATCAAATATTTCGGTGATTGTTTAGAAAGTTAATGTGACAGTTCATACTCCTAAGACGTGAGTCACAACGGATTTTCAAGAAAGGTAGAACAAGGGTTGGTTCTGTTCGGATAATTCTTAAATCTAACATATCCTAACATTTGCTTGTCCAAAGACGCTGTTTTCGCAATCTGATTTTAAACTATTAAACCGTTACCTGGCGTAGGTACTAGGTACACGAACGAACTTTGATTTTCTGCCGCGGTGAGCAATTCTATATTTTATAACAATTTTATCGGTTTTATAATGCTTCCAAGAAAATAAATTCGTGATTCGTATTTAAATATGGCGTTCCAAGAGCAGATATAGTTTTCTGGATGAAATTGAAAATCGTTTTGGTAAAATAAAAACTTATTCAGGAATATTGTATTCGCTACCTGCAGAAGTTGTGGCTAGGTAAATATGACTTCCAAGAAAATGGACGTCTTGTACAGGGGTAGCAGATTCTTCGATAGTGTCCAGTTACTAACCCTCTACAAATCTAAAGTACACACAACATCGTCAAAAAAGCCACCTCTAGGCTGGAGCCCCACAATACTTGATAAACCTACTTGATCTGTGCAAAGGAGGGCGGTCCCTCTAATTGACAATCCATTGACATACAGACCGATTGCCATACATAATGCACATACGCAATGTGGGCACGCTGAGTCTGTTATATGAGTATTTTGATGATGCCTGCTCTAAGGAGCTAGCAGCATTGATCCCCGGTACACCGGTGCACGTGCGTGAATATTCGTTCATAGTTGTTGTTGGCTTCGTGAGAACGGGTCGCTTCTTCGACTAATTTATGTTTAAGACGGCTCGTATGTGGAACGAGCTACTGGCATCTGATTTTCAAAACCCGCATTAATAAATCCCTTCCTACAATACTTGTAAATAATGTAAAACGATGTAAAATTGAAATAACTGTTTTAAAACTGGTAAATCTTCGTAATTTGACAACCAATAAAAAAAAAACAATATTTACTTATAATAGTAGCTATGATGCAGAAAAAGGTACCTACCTACTACCTAAAGGCGATGCACTACGTCTTATAATATTTTAAATTGAGCCGCTATCAATAACAACCCTTACGTAGATGGCGATAAGGTTAAAATTCCCGCTTAACACCATCCGCCTGTTTTGATTTATGCAAGAAAAAAAAACATGGCCAAAAAGTGCCTTTTATTTTATTTTGTGGATGTTCAGGCATAAATATTCAATTTTTTTCGATCAATTTATAAATAACTTAATTTGCCACATTATAAAATAAAATCATAACCGAAAATGGGTTCGTTAGTAGGAGATTTTGAACTTTAAAGCAGTTTTCATAGGCCTATACATTATTTTTTTCTGGGCTTATAAAAATACTCGATTATTTCAAAGGTCAAGATGTATTCTACTCGCAGTATTTAATTAAAGCATCTGAAACATTTTTAGGCGACCAAATTTTAAAACCAAAAACACATGATTTTGCATTACTACGTATGGCATCGTCTTAAAACGATTAGCAGACGAACCGAAAGATCTCAGATTTATGAGCACTTTTGCTAACATGGTATGAAGCACGTAAACTTACAAACGAACCTGAGAAATTTAATAATTTCTCTAATCGATGCATCGTCACTCAATAATACCAAATACGTAGTTGACTATTATGCATTTAGATATACCCGTAGCCTACAGGTATATAATAAAAACGGGGTCTTGAAAAGGTACAGAAATGGTTGAATTCAAAGGTGAACACAATTGTATCTGAAACATTTAGCAAAAAAAATTATCGATGAACTCGTCAAGTGCGTCCATTTCAACTAATTAAACTAAAAAACTATCACGCCGTTTCACAAAAATTTTGCACGACCTCAACCAAGGGTTTGACATAACAACAAAAAGTTTTAAAACCAACAACTACTATTTATGGGATTCAAATAATTCCGAAAATTGCTAAATTTTTCTATTGGAAATTATAACCAATGGCCAATATCAGGAATCTATGAAAAATTCTTAATATGCAATTAATATTGATCAATAATTTTGATTTAGTTAGTAAATAATGCCAAGTTTTGATAGTGGAAAGCCGCAAATAATCGGATTAACTTAAATTAGGGACAGCAACTGTAAAAGGCTTACGACAATAAACATAAACCAGGATTGGAATGGTTAATACGTTGTGCCCAATGTAATCCCTGGGAAGCCTTAGTTAAGATATTTGATTACCTAATTTGTCATATTGTAAATAGGATTGTTGGTGATTCGGAGAATAGACGTAAAACCGGTTATTTAGTATAAAAAAGTATTAGCAAAGAAGAAGTATTAACTAAACAGTGTAATAGTACCATCCAGCCTTACAACATACCCCAATTGGGGTTGCCATAGTGTCACTGCAGTCGGGACTCTTGTGAGGTATTCACATATTCAGATAAAACGAAATTGTAATGGCAATCGATAATAATTAAATGTGCAGACAGAGAATGTAACCCATAGGCATAGGGCATGAAGGTAATATTAATGTGAGTTAAATAACCGATTGCTTAATCACTCTCGTCACACCCAGACAATTAGGAAAGATGGGTCTATTTCAACGGTATTTCAATGTTTTTAAATGTATTTGAAGGTGCGCTGAGAAAGATAACGTTAATGATAGTTTTAGTACCGTTGTCATTACGGTCCTTCTTTTTTAAGAAATTTTACGGAATTTGCAATGAGATAATACTAATCCGATTGTGATGAAATTATGAATCATCAATGGTTTAGTGTCTAATCTGAGTATGATTATTGATTAGGGTTATCTTCGTCTTTGTAAAAATTGCTGGTTAAACAAAAGTGGGCTATGTGGTTTTTGGCGACATTGTTATTATTTGCGATTTCCCTGGGGAAATCCGCATTTCTTGAATGGGAATCCTAAGTAGTTTTAGTTATTTATAATTATCTTTATATAATCGTCTCGGGTGTCATCACACAATAGTAAATGAGGTTCTTGGTAAGTAAGTGGCTTTGGTTTACCTCTTTAGAGTTATCCAGACTTGTCCTGACCCCCGGCAGGTCCCTCCAGCGCAGCACGCCCATGACGGCTTGGCGCACCCAGCCGCGCCCCCCCGCGCCCCCCACCTCCAGCCCCAACACCCCCACCCCTTTCACAACTACCGCCCGGCAGCTGACATCCCCCCCGCTGACCGACGACTTCTTGCCAAAGATGCTTCCAGTCCGGTCCACGCTCTTCTGCTTGATTAGCGGAATCTTGACTTCTCACTCAACCACACTCAACCAAAAACACCAGCTCACAGCTGACACATCAACTGGCTGAAGACCCTCAAAGGTTGTACCGCAATTGTCGTATCTTTGAATGACTTCTCACTCAACCTGCTATGGGGGTAAACAGGGGCTGTAGCGCCGATTATATTTGTTTGTATGACTTCTCACTCAACCAACTTCACAGCTGAAACATTTGACCCGATAATTTTAAAATTACGCCACTGCTTTCTATCATACGGCACTGAATCTGTAATTTTTCCGAACGGCTGCTCGTTTTTTAAACCGGAACGTGCATTGACCGAGCGCACTCAATTTAAAATTTTCGCGCACGTTGATTTAAATTAAATTAAAACAACAGCTTTGCTCTCGTGCTCTGATATAAGCGGTCAATATTATTACTATTACTATCAAAAGATTAATTAATTCAAGGTTATGATCATCTTATGATTGTTTTGTGTCAGCACTAATCCTTTGATTTGCAGGTAACGTTGTTACGCTCTCATTATTTGTCAATTTAACGTGAGATCTAAATAACTACGAGGTGCAGTGTTGTAAGATTTATTGACCAAATGCAGTCGTGGGCAGAAGAACACGGGCTGCGTATAAAGTGCAGTATAACTCCCACACGAGATACAAACGAACAACTCGACTTGTTAGGGCCTTAACTTTTAAAAACATCAATTTTTTTATGGTTTATTATTTAAAACTAGCACAATTTCATTTTACTGTCACAATACTTGGTCCTGTGGACACAGAGGATACTCCACATTCATTGAGGTCTTTGACTTGCAGACCGAAATATACCGCGAACAAATTGAGCGGCGAACGAGCAACAGAAATTCACCGGCAACAGTCCACTAGGTTCGATCAGAATTTAATTTAGTAGGTAGTTTTCAAACGATTGTGTCCCATTAAGGCATTTTGCGTTTGTATTCACACACGAAACGATTTGTTTATTTCTTGTCCGAGACAAAAATCACACGCGAATCAAAAACACAAACAACGAATAACAACAAACTTATAATCACTCGAATAAAAATCACTGTAAGCTCTGTTTGAAAATAGAATTAATAAAATTCACCCCTTTTTGTAAATATAATCTTTTATTTTATTTGAACGTGCAGTTCTGTCACAAACTTTTTTGAATTTAGAACACGCGCCGACCGGTTTTACAGTTCCGTAGCGACTTCATACAACCATCCGCGCTCCGGTTCGAAAACGTAATGTGGCCGATGCATACTTTTAGCTGAAATTTGCCGTACGCCGGGCTCTTTGGAACATCGCCGCTACGTGCGTCTCGCTTTCATGCTTATAAACACAGGCGGTAAGAATGAGACGGAGACGTTCAGCCGTTCATTATTTTTACGTGGAGAATCAGGTGTGCATATTCCAATATTATTTCAATACAACAACGCGAGAGGAGGCGGATACAGAATTCAGACAAACGCAGAAGTATACTCTCCGAGTGTAGGTCAAAGAACTTTTCATTGATAAGGGCTATTTGGTAAGAGATAAAACATTGCCAAACTAAATCCAGACGCATTCCTGAAATTTCAGTTCAAATAACTAACCATCACGCCGTTTTTCCATATATATCCACCAAACAACACCGTCTTAGCACATACTCCCTGCTTCATTTACATTCATCGATACATACCCTTCTGTTATTCTGACTCCTGACATGGCCCGACCTACTCTAATAATAAAAGAAGTATAAATTTTTAAAAACATATTAATTTTTACTTTATTTAATATAGTTATAGGAAAAGTGAAAGGATATTATACTAGCTCTATGACAACCAACTATTAATACTCTCAGTATCACTCAAGCGAGAGAAAACCGTTCAGAATCTAAACATTACATAATATGCCGATATAGGCTTTAATAATAATAATGATTGGATTATTTGTATAGCGCCGTTTTCGTGAGAAAATCACCTCAAGGGCGCAACGACTTAGTTTATACATTTAACGCATTCCTATGACTTAGAGTTATAACTTATTACTTGTCGCTTATAACTAAGTTTAATAGCTAGTGACTTATAATTAGTGGATTATAAATAAGATTAATGTCTAGTGATTTACAACTAACACTTTTAACTAGTAACTTAAAACTATACATATTTTTATGACCGAATGACTTACAACTACGGTTTAAACTAGAGATTTCCGACTAACATACATATTTATTACTACGTTTCGTGACCAGATTTGGATAGCCAGTAAACTCTAATCTTGCTCTTCCCCATCTCCCCTCCCCCTACTTGTCATTTTTTTTAAGTGACACCTCACAAGTGTAAAGCAGACGGGGGAACTATATCGCCACCCGGTTGGGCATCGATATGAGGTGGGTGAAGGTAGGGGCTGTAGGAAGGGATTATACGAAAGGACGATAAACAGAGCCGGTAGCTCGTTCCATAAATCAATGATTAAAAAATAGTAATAATACGAGAAAAATGTATTGCGTATTTATCAATAATTCTTTGCATTATATTTGTTATTTGGGTTAAAAACGGTATTGCAGTTTTTACGAATGAATTAACAGGAACATTTGCTAACCGAAACGCGAGCCGAGCCACGAATTACGGGAAAGGAACGAAGCAATTGCAAGCGGTATAATTTTTTTATTTTAATATTTTATTAAATTACGAATATACCTGATATGTTGACTGTTCCGAATCAATATTATCATTTCATGTGTTCTTACACGAATAATAATATGATTTATGTATGCATAGCTAAAAACACTACAGGTAAATTGCTACCTAACTAATAAATTTCTACTTTCTAATAATAATTTATTATCTACAATAAAATAATCGATATTGCTTTTCGATTGTCGCAACGTACATAACATATTTATGCTGCTGGGCAATAATAATTGCAATGACCTTGCTGCAGTCGATAGAAATATTATCAACAACAAAACTTACTTTTAATAAAAGGCCATACAATCGAGTACAAACTGACGATTAAATCAACAGAATTAAGAATAATTTATTAACTTTACTATGAAATGGCTGTTTAGTTGTTTCCGTCATTATTCATTATCATTAGTGCGTATTGTCCACGCATAATTTGGGTTTAACTGTATATACACTACAGTCCGTTGCTCCGCGCCGGTGCCGCAAAACGTTACAACCATTTTAACTTGTAACTCTTGGACGATCTCCGCTCAGGCTCAGAAATTATTGCATCATATAACTGTAGAAGTGGCACAAAATTATAAAGCTGTGAGTTATAATAATGTTCTAAAAACCAAAACAAAACCACTAAATTAACACCAAATGCAATAAAATCATACCTGTTGATTGGCAGATGCAGTTCACACAGATTGTTTAAAAAAAACTATAGGGTTTTACAATAAGAGGTGTTATTTTGAATAGCCCGCTATTTCGGTAGATGTTACTTTTGAAGCTGTCATTTTTAATTTATATACATAATAAAATAAAATAAGTCATAAGAAAGTGATAAGTAATAAGAAGTGATGTGTAGTTTGTGGCCAGTGTGTGTTTATGTATATAAAATAAATAATAATTTAATTTATGCTATGCATAATAAAATAACACCTCTTATTGGAAAACCCAATATTTAGAAAAACATCTGTTAATCTGGAATCTGAAAGACTATCAAACTGGTGACGTTTTTATTACAATATCTTTAAATTTAAGGTTATTGTTAAGCCTTTTTTCAATCATGATCTATGGAGCTTTGAAATATCCGTTTAATTATAAAATAGCTCGTTCCATAATGGAAGATACCCTCAGATTCGCTCTGGGGAAATACCACCATTTAGAATTTAAACAATGCTCGAAATGGCTTGGTCTGTGTTTGTTGACCAGATTTGAATAGTCAGGTACTTCCCCTCCTACTTCTTCCTTATTTCCTTCCCTTCCCTACTCCCTTCAGCCTTACAGCATATCGTTTTATCGCATATCGGAGCAGTTGGTTTTTTATAACTTCAGATTCGTCAACGATTTTAAGAACGCATCGTCTATGTTTCTTTCACCTGATTTTACAGACTCTGGGGAGTAAAACCGACCCACTGAGCACTGAGCAGTATGTACAACAGACCTTTCGTGGGCCACTTAGCGTTGACACACTTTTCTCTTTCATTGTGCCAAGAGTTATATGTGCGCAGCGTAAGCACTCAGCAATCTAAGCAGCGAATACCATCTTCATTTTGCAGCATCCGTACCCCAAACCGCTATTCGGAGTTTGGTGAAAAGCGGCTGAGAACTGAGAAGCTCTTAAAGTTATGGTCAGAAATAATTTGAGAGTTACCATTAACATGCAATTTAAATATTTTACCTAGTCAATTTTCATATCGAAAAATAAATGGTAATATTTCATACTGCGATAATGAATGATGTTGTGAAAATATTGCCATCATGTTGTGAGACCACTGTACTATCAAATAAATTAATATTATTATCAGCAATAATCTCAACTATAAAGCAGAAAATCAGTTTGGCAACATAAATAAGGTACCTAGCAAAAACTCACGATCGGTGGTGAGCTCTGGCCATCAAATTTGCAAATATTTTTCTGTGCGGAATTTTCTTCTGGCAAATTCATTTTCAACCGTTCTCTAGATTACCAGTAAGCGAGCTCAAAGCGCCTCATCGAAGCGACATATCATAAATCACAACCCTTAAATATTAGGAAAAGAATTAAAGAAAAACGTGAAAAAAGAATCCTCTTGAAGAATTGAAATTAGTCTTGATTTTTTTTTTCAATATTTAGTACAAGAACTTCACCTATAAAAAAATAATACAAACCTAGCCTTTAGTTGAGAAAAAAATCTGCAGATGGACACAAAAACAAGAAAATTCATTCATTACTCGCTCCACATCGAAGGAGTACAGTCGCGTAATTTTGTGACAAGTAAATCAAGTAATATAGTTTACATTAATAACTCGCCCACCTGGGCGATACATTCCATCCAAAATGGAAACTCAAGAAATTATTAAAAACATTAAAGATTTAATAAACAAGATCACTTCAGTGAAGGACTCAAAAATAAAATTAACACTGGAACAGAACATTATATCACTGGAAGAAAAAATTCAATATGAACTAATAAACCTACAAAAAAAGATTATAGAATTACAAGAAACAAATATTAAAAACAATCATCACTACGCACAGAAACTAGAAGAAATTCATAATAATAACAAAAGGACATATGCAAATGTATTAGGTGACAATAAAAACTTCGTGAATACAGGTGCACACATTCCAGAACAGAAGCACGCCATCATAATTACATCTAAAAACACCTTGAAGGCCGAAGATATAAAAATAAAAATTCAAAAAAACATTAATTTAACTAAAATAAAAGTTGGAGTGAATGGAGTAAAAAAAATCGGAGAGCAAAAATTACTGATCTCGTGTCAAAAAAAAGAAGATGCAGAAAAGTCAACCGAAGAAATTAATAAGGTAATTGGAAAAGAAATATTGGCCGAAGAAATTAAAAAAAAGAAACCGTGTTTAATGTTGAAAAGGCTGCAATGCCAATTGACTGAAGAGGAAATTATAGATGGGATTGTACAACAAAATGAAGGATTAACCCTGGAAGACAAAAACAACATCAAGCTTATCAAGGAACTAAAAAACAAATACAATGAAGGAAAAGAAAACGACACCACTAACTACATTATTGAAACAACCGGTAAGTTAAGAAAAACGCTACTAGAAAAAAACAAAATAAACATCAAATTCCAAAGAGTATACAATACATAGAAGACTGTAACCCGCTTACTCAATGCTACCACTGCCTTAAGTTCGGCCACACAGCGCAAAGATGTCTCGCCAGGACGCAGCCCCCCATTTGCCCTCATTGCACAAAGGAGCACATTCTGTCTAAATGTGAAAATAAAGAACAACCTCCAACATGCAACAATTGCTGTGTTCAAAACAAAAGATTTACTGTGAATTATTCTACAGAACACAGAGTTGATAGCATGAAATGTCTCTATCGGCAAAAAATGCTTCAACTAGCTAGGGAGCGCATCGACTATGAATAATACGGTAAATTTAATTTCTTTAAACTCTAATCTAAAACTTAAAAATGAATGATTTTTTATGTAACGCATTAGATAAAAAAATGTATATTGAAGAAAATTTATGTCAATCTATGAAAGATTTTAACTTAATTTGCTCTGAGAAAGGATTTACCCTATTTCATGTAAATATTAGAAGTTTAGAACGAAACATGGATGAATTAGTTATAACATTAAAAGAATTAAATTTTTTCCCGGGCCTGATTGTGTTAACAGAGACACACTCTGCAGGCGAAATCAATTACGCTATTCCAGGCTACACATACCATGCGACAATAAACAAAATAAACAAAAACTCAGGTATCGGATTATTTATTTCTAACCAGTATAATGTTCTCAATATTAAAGAAATAATTAATGTTAGTAATGTTAACATATTAAATATAGAATTTAAAGACGTAAATAAATATTATAACATTATTGCTATTTATCGTACGCATACATCGATAATACCTCAATTTATAGATGAATTAAAAAATATTCTGTTAAATTTTAGAAATAAAAATACTATTATCGTTGGAGATATGAATTTAAATATTGCAAACGACTATTCTAGTAAAGATAAAGACACATATCTAAATATGTTAGCAGAACTCAATTATTTATCGTGCATAAATTCTTATACTAGAAATGTTAAAGGTCAACGCCCCTCATGCTTAGATCACATTTTTACAAATATTCCTGATATCCAAAATATAAAATCAGCTGTCATTCATACAACTATCACTGATCATTATTCATGTATTTTTAACTATAAATTAACCAATCCAACTTTGCCATTATTTAAACAAAATAATTACTCAAAAAAAGTACTTAATATGGATACATTAAAACACCAATTAGAATCAGAAAATTGGAATAAATTATTACAATGTAATGATGTCAATATATGTTGTAAAATGTTTGAAGAAAAAATATCTAAATGGATAAATGACTCGACAAATAATAATATAATAACCAAATCCAAAGTGTCGAACTTGAAACCTATAAAACCATGGATTACTCATGGTTTAGTAGTATCTGTACGACATAAGCAAGCTCTTTACAAATTAACTACTCAACAACCAAATAATAAAAATTTACTAAATCATTTTAAAGCATATAAAAACAAACTTTCATATATTATAAAAAATACAAAACAAAAGTATTATAAACAAAAGTTGAATCAGGCTGAAAATGATAGTAAAAGAGTGTGGACAGTTATAAATGAAATAATTGACAAGAAAAAAAACAAGAATAACGACATCGCCACTATATTTCATGACAACATGAAAACATGTTGTAAAGAAAATCCCTCAAAAGCTGCAAACATATTTAACACCTTCTTTGCGAACGTAGGGGAAAATCTTGCCAATCTCATTCATACTGACCCAAATATAACATTTCCAGACTGTAGTATTGATACTGACAATAATATAGCAACATTCCAAGTCACCACAGAGAACGAAATAATATCAATTATAAACGATATGCAAGGAGGTTCTGCCCCGGGTTTTGATGGAATAACAGTTAATATTTTAAAAAATATTAAAAATCAAATTTCTAAACCGTTAAAACACATAATAAATGTAAGTTTCCAAAGCGGAGTATTTCCATCAATCTACAAACAAACTACCATTACTCCAATATTTAAATCTGGTAACCCAGAAGAAGTTAGCAATTACCGACCCATATCAGTAATATCGAACATAGCAAAATTTTTTGAAAAGATAGTTAAAAAAAGGATAAACCAATTTGTAAAATGTAATAAATTAATTAATGAAAATCAGTTCGGTTTTATGGAAGGTAGAAGCACTCAGGATGCAATTGCAAAATTAACTAGTCTTGTTCATAATTCATTAGATAAATCATTAAAATGCATTGGAATTTTCATAGATCTAAAAAAAGCTTTTGATAGCATATCACACGACAAACTTATAAGTAAATTAAGAAATATTGGATTAAGTGGTACAGCTATAGAATGGATAAAAAGCTACCTTTTCAAACGCCCTCAAGTCGTAAAAATCAACGATGTACTTAGTCAACAAAAAACAAGTCACTTCGGCATACCTCAAGGTACAGTCCTGGGACCGTTACTGTTTATCATTTATGTAAATGACATTTTCAATCAAAGATTAAATGGAAAAATAATATCTTATGCTGATGACACTGTCATAATAATTGAAGGTACTGATTGGAATAATGTTAATAACTTAGCAAATACTGATATTAATATACTGAAAAATTGGTTCGATAAAAACCTCCTCTCATTAAATACTGAAAAAACAAAATGTATCCCATTCTCTATCAACAAATTTAAATTAATACCAGAATTAAAAATTATAATACATCAACTTAAATGTAACAGAACTAATTGCAATCAAGAATGTTCTATACTTAGTCTAACTTCTGAAATTAAATATCTTGGTATATATATAGATCAACATTTTAAATGGAAAAAACAAATTTGTGAACTTGTCAAAAGAATTAGAAAATGTATTTATATATTTATAAGACTTAGAAATATTCTTAGACTAGAAAACCTAAAAACAGTGTACTATGCAATTGTACAATCTATATTACAATATGGTATTATTGGCTGGGGAGGAACTTATAACAATATATTAAATCCACTTAAAATAGTTCAAAGATTGATAATTAAAGTAATATTGAAAAAACCATCCAAATTTTCTACCGAGATTCTCTTTTCAATATTCAACGTACCCACAATAGACAATATATATAAAAAATATTCAATTCTACAAATTTATAAAGAAATACAGTTAAATAACTTACAATTCAATTCATCAGCAAGATATCAAAAAACTATCAAAATCCCAAAACTCAATAAAAAGCACACACAAAATACCTATCTCTATCTAGGTATAACATATTTTAACATCCTTCCATTATATCTAAAAAATATTGAAGATATTCAGGAATTTAAAATAAAATTAAAAAATTACCTAAAACTACTATAAAAGTCCATATCTTATTCTTATTATTATTTCCTTCAAATCTTGAAACTGTATTATTGATAAATCTTGCCTATTTCTTACTTATCCCTTTGGTTTTGAAAAAATATTATTTACTTACTTACATGATTCCATATAATTGAGCTAGGATTCACTCACCAAACACAAGAGCCTCGTCTCTTTATGGTGAGGAAAAGCTATTATTATTCACCTTTATAACACTGTATAATATGTATAAATTGTATATTTATTGTAAAACATGCAAATATTAAATAAATAAAAAAAAAAAAAAAAAAAGCTAACAATAAATCCACCCTAATATAATAGAACTTCCTTCTTCTTCTGGCGTTAGTAAGATTAAATTGTTAATTTTAATTTTAGTTTTAAGTTGCCAAATATGTAAATACTCGTGTATATGTCGTTAAGATAGTAGTTATAGGCCTTAGTCGTAAGTCACTAGATATAAGTCTTAGAGATAAGTCAGTAGTTCTAGTATTAAATATTTAAGAAATATATTTGTACAGCGCCCTTGAGGTGATTTCTCACGAAAACGGCGCTATATAAATTAGCCAAATATTATTATTATTATTATTAACATTAGATAATAACTAATAATCTATTTATTTTCAACAAATAAATTAATTAACAAAACTTCGACAGAAACACAAAAGTGACCTTGTAATTTTCGTACTATTACGAATAAATTAAAATTAGACGTGTTACCAAACTTGGTTAGTTTAAACGAAATCTGTTATCTGTTTAAAATAGTAAAACCCAAACTGGGTCACGTGTACAACAGCCACGCAATTCCTAACAATATTCATACTCGTACAAGCAGACATTTTGTTCAATTCTTTAAGCATTCCGTCGTCTTTTGTTGTCGGTTGTCGAGTGTTCAGTTTGCCAGTTGTTGCCAGTGATGTCATTGTGTGTTCAACTTCTTTTGGAGGTGACATGTGCCCAGTCAGTGGCTTTCTACTTTGATCAAATTGGCCGCAATGATGTTTCGACACTTTCAATAATTGGTAGACAACAATTATTGTTAACCAATAATGATGGTTATCTACTAATAAAAAATAACGACATAACCAACACAACATAGCCAAACTAGACTGTAACTAGGTACGTCAAACGAAGAAAGTATTGATATTTTTAGAATACCATTTTCATTCGACACTTTTAGTCCATATTTTAAAATTTGTATTTTTATTAATACAATAACTATATTGACTTCTGTATTGGCAGAACTGAAAAATGAATGAACAGATCATGAATCAACTTAACACTTTAAAAAAATGAGAACCGAAGGGATAAGCCAACAGGAAGACAGAGGCAGAGTGGATTTATGAAATAAAATATAAATATATTATGGAGGGCTAAAATAGCACAAACCAGGAAACATTGGAAGGAGGCCTACCTGGATGTACCCTATATTTAGCAAATGGGTAGAGCAAGACTAAATTCAAAAATAACAAATTGGCAAACTTCAATCAGTGTTTAATGTAGCAGCACGGCTCATAACCGGGGTTTCTAAATATTCCCACATTTCAGAACACCTTCGTAACCTTCACTGGCTCAAGTGCCCTGAAAGAATCCAGTATAAATTGTGCTGGATGGTGTTTAAATCCATCAATGAAATGGACCCACCCTGCATCTCTGAACTATGCACCCCGCAAAACACTGGTCTGAGGCAGTCAATTCTTAGATCAGCAACATCATCAGCTGTAGGCAGACTGACGAAACCTAAGCGCAAGCCAAATACTAAGTCTCCATCTTCTGTCTTCGTGTCACCTGTTTCTGTACTTCATTTTACTTAAATTAAATTCAGTTTATTTTTGTAATATTTATATTTTTGTAATACCTGCATCAACTGTAAAGCGCCCCTGAGGTGATATCTCACAAAAGCGGCGCTATACAAATTGTCCAATAAATAAATAAATAAGTTTGGTGATCGCGCTTTCGGAGCATCTGGGCCGATGGCTTGGAATAAACTCCCTCCGGAACTAAGATCCATAACAAGTCCAACAGAATTCAGGTCTAAACAAAAAACTTTACTTTTTAAGCTGTACCTACCCTTAAATTAAACATACCATTCCCGAGAGAAAGTCCAATTATATCCAATTTTCCAATTATGTCCTAAATCCTGTATCTAAATTTCGCTAATAAATAATTAGTTAATGTTAATCTTAAGTGGCCTACCAGGTAAATATGGTACTGTATATTATCTCCATGTATAGTTAGTAATAACATAGACCACGTAGAAATATACTATATATTTTTACAGCGCCCTTGAGGTGATTTCGCACAAAAACGGCGCTATTCAAATCACCCAAGTATTATTATTATTAAAGAAGAAGACAATTTTGACTTCTTCTATTACTACTTTAGACTAGTTGACCAGATCATTCCTATGTTACCATCGCACCATCTCTACTGCGTTTTTCCCGGTGAACAGAAACTATTTTTCTTATCTAACAATAATTTACTTAGATATTATCATCGAGATCAATGAAGCTCAAAGTCTCTTGCATAACAATGAAATAATTTCGCACTGTAATGTACCATGAACGGTACTCGTACGAGAGTCACTTTTTTTCAATAGATTCTCTTGTCGCTGGCAAATAAAACCGATTGTTGAGTTATGGTTGTGTCTGACGTGTCAAGTGTTGAATAGATTGGATCCCAGTGGAACTAATCGATCAGGGTTCTGACTTGAATAATTCACACTAGAGGTGGGCAAAATTGATTGAATTAATTCCATGAATTAATTCAATCTTGTAACACAATCGATCTTATTCTCATTTTCAAAAGGAATTGAATCTTAATTCCTTATCGTTGGCATTTTTTTCTTAACATTTTACAATCAAATTATTTAATGATAATAAGGTAATAATTAATAATGATGTGCACTTTAAATGATTTAAATATTATAGTGTTTCATAGAAATCTAATTAAATATTATTACGGTACTATGGCGGAGTTTATATGTACTGTGCCCTGTCGCACTAAATCGCGTATCTAGTATCCCGCGTCCCGCGCCGTAATCCAAAAGACTCTTTTCATCGAGTCCCCAGTCAAGGAATTAATGAATTTATTCCGTTTTCAGTTGTGACGTCACGCGTCGTGACACAAATCCTATGTCCCATGTACCGAGTCTGTCCGGACAAGCGCTCAATCTCAGGGAATAAGTGAAACAGGACAGAGACAGTGACACTCGAGACAGAGTTCCCAATTCCCTATTCGTTATAGAGTCCCTTTCCTTACTAGTTACAGGTCCGTCCGCACCGTCTGTCCGCACCGCACTTACTAGTCAGAAGTTCCTAATTCATTGCACTATGTCAGCCGTCAATCGGTTCGTCGTTAGTTCCCGCGTGGCTAAACCTTCGATTTAGTACCTAGTCAGGTGAAAACTTTCTACTTCGGAATCTGAATTCTAATAAAAAAGCGAAAGTATCTCCTGTATTCTTCTCCTTTCCACATGCGAAAATAATGCAATACGCTTAGAAACAAAACGATGTTTACGTTATTGTTCTTATAAGTATGTTTTTTTATGTACCTGCCTACTTGTAGAAGTAAAACGAGATCAGTTGACTGTCGAATTGTGGGTGATGATAACAAGTAATTTGTTTTGATTTCTGTATTTTTGTAATGAATTGTATGCCACTCAATTTCAGACTTTCAATCAGTTTTATTTGGCGCATGGATTTAAAATTACCATTGAGGTAAGTACCTGCAAACATTAAAATAAATAAATATAATATATATGTGGTTGAAGCTTATTCCAGGTGAACGGGTCGGATATACAAAAGTGGGATAATAATAATATAGTTCTTATAATTGCTTTAAGAACGTATATCATTGCCCCTAAAATAATATATTTTTATTTAAAGGTTATCTTAACGTACCTACCTTTTGTAGTAAATATATAGATAGTTTTACGAAGAAAGATAATAATAATTTTTATTCTGGGATTCAGTTTGCCAGCAAAAATTTTCTATGCAAAAAAAGAAAAATCTCGTGGGACTTTTTATTTTTGGTATCGTTTAATGATGTTTTACCTTCGTTTTTTTATAGGAAAAAGCAACATATTGAGTAGCCAAGATGTCTTCCAGAAAAAGGATCGGACTATGGTGTTACTTTTCTGAAGTGGAGTGGAGTGGAGTTTTCTCAATGGAGGGATGCATTGCTCCACAATTTAGAAATGGCAGTTAAAAAATAAACATCTAACTATTCCTGTCCAGTTCCAGCGCCCTGCGCCTTCCGTGTCCTTTGCGGCACCCATTTCAACGATTTTATTAGTGACTTGTAAAAATTACTTTTTATTTTTGTTTGTAAAATAACATATTTATTAAAAAGTTTGTAAAATGTTTATTTTGTGGAACGACATATCTTTTTTTACTAAAGTTACTCCAAAGCTTTCCTCGCTTTAAGAACTCTGTGCTATAAAGTGTAAAGCTTACAAATACAGGTTTTCTAAGTAAAGTTATAAATGTACTTCTGCAATGTACAAAATAAATACAATATTTGATATTTTTTGTGTATTTATTTAAATTGTTTTTTTCAAAACGAACACATTTATGTGAATGTGAAAAAATGGTTCATTATTGCTTTCTTTAAGTTTCCTAAATGTGAGCAATCTAGGTACAAAACCAAAATGAAATGTCGAATCAAGGAATTAAATGAATGAATTTAATGAATTAGTTCACTTGACCAGGTGAATAAGACTGAATTGATTCATTATTGTGAATGAATCTGCCCATGTCTAATTCACACACCAACTAAGTCTCGTCAAATTTCAAAGCTCTTATGTCACATTATGCTTCGGGCATTAAGTAAATAATATCTAATTAATTACTTAGCATCTGTAAATGGATCCTGATTATTGATTCAAGCCTTGTGGGACACTTGATTAGCATTATTTGTTTAAATGATCTTATAAGATCATTTGGTAAATAAATTAATACTTATATAATAATGAATGACCTGTGGGCAATATTGGATAATGTGGGACGTGTTAAATACTAAATTAGCATATTTGATAGTTAGAATATTATTCATGAATCCGTTCCCTGTGCATGGAATGAATGTCTTAATAAACTAAAAATAATTCTTACTGGCTTATTGAATATGAAACATTAAGGATAGGTTGTTTACAGAATTTTAACAATTCGTCAAATTTCAAAGTTGATTTGTGATTTCAGTTTTGTGGAGCAACTGGGCAATTATGATACAATAACAGAACTTGAATAGAACCTTCACAGAACTTTTAAATCAACTTTGAAATTTGATGAATTGTTCAAATTCCGTGAAACAACCCGTCCTTTTCCCCCGAAGTTTTGCTTTCTTCGTAGGTAAACGGAGAAAAATGAATATTGCTTATTTATAAAGGATCTCTTCAAATTATTCGTAATCCTGTTGAAATCGGGATTGCAGGCACTTAACGAATGAATTGATAGGTTTACTAATAAACTTTTAGTAAAATACGAATGAATTATCACGATGTTGGAACACGTGTTCATAAAAATAATAATATATTTTCGCGTTTCGTCAAGAGAAATGCAGGTGCATGAACACGTGTTCCGATATATTAGGAATGTACTAAACGATTATCAAGTCCTGCAATCCCGTTTTTGTATTCAATAATTTTAATATTCTTAATAAAATTAGTAATATTTTATATCAGTAGGTTTTCTCTGTGTTAACCCCTGGAGGCATAAAATATAATCTATGTACTTACACTTTGCATTGATAAAAACGCCCGTAAAACGCTTCAATATAAATCTTTATCCAAGACAAATCCATCCACTGACGTATAACAAACACATAAAATTTATCACCGACCATCGATTTATACGGAAACATGTAATTCAACCCCATACGATTTGCAAACAAAAAGACATTTTGGGTACATTCATTCCAAAATTCCAATGAAGTGCAAACAGAAATCAAAAATCATCACCCATACTTATTGGAAATGATAATGTACTTACCTCATCTAACCCAAGTGTTTAAAAAATTACTACATCGGAAGTAATAAAATATTGAAGGTATTATTTACAATCAACCTATGTAATACAACAAAATATGTTTATACAAATATACCTAACTATTTATCAAAATTAAATTACATAGGCCTTGAGAGAAATTATGCTCTCGGGGGTCTCTGTCATTTAATTGATGTGGGGTTAATGTAAAATTAAACAAATCTCAAATACTCTTTTTTCTTCTACTTTTATTTGATTTGATTTTTCGTCATTATAATAGTTATTAATCGTCTTTTTCAGTTTCTTTCTCCTAGCAATACAACTGGAATAATGTGTTTTTACGTGTGTTTATATTTTTAACCTTCTAAATATATATTCAGTTTATTGGCGCACTGTACTGATTTAAAAAAAATAGGTTTAATGAAGAATACATTGGTTATTAGGTTGCAATCGAATTATTATTGTGTATTTATTTTTAAATGCAGGTACCCATGTATGTTGTCAACATGTTAATGTTCCAAAGCTAAAAATATTTTATAAATAAAAATTCGAACTAAGCTTTTGTAAACCATCAGAACCACCGCCATCTTTATTTATACAGGCCATACTGAATTCCAAAAAGGTCTCTGCATTTTCTATAGCATGGCCTGTATTAATAAAGATCGCGGTGCCGGAACTGATAGATTACGAATGATAAACGACATCTTGTTTTCATTGTCGAGTTATCTTCGGTTTTGTCACACCTTTGAAAAATTCCAAAGTACAACACACAACATCGGTTAAGGAGAGCATTAAAAATCCATTTGAATTGTTAGGACTTCAGAGTCACCTCATACACTAACATTAAATAAGTCCATTATTGTCGACTCCATGTAAATTAGAGGTACCTGCTCCATTACCCGTAATAACACGGTGTGACAGCTATTGTATAATTCTTCAATTGTGAGCCTTATTTGGGATATAATTCTAGAACGCGTTGTTATAATCCTTCCATAAATGTATTTTATCAGTTAAAATCTTTAACTCAAAACAGAATATCTGTTGACAGACTCGATCGGAATACAAAAGCATCTACTCAATTGTCGAAGACTGCCTACGCACATAATTTTTATGAACAAAATTGTGTTGTCAAAAATACAACAATATTTTATGGCTGGTTTTACCGATAAAAATATAATTTAAAACAAAACCTAATTTTGGATTTTAGGAAAAATCAATTTAAAAATAATCAAACAACTGTTTTTTTATATGGTAATCATAGGTACATCTATTTTTAAATTTAAGAAGTCATTAAGACAGTAGTTAAGGCCTTAGTCGTAAGTCACTAGAAATAAGACTTTAGATGTAAGTCACTAGTTATTTTGAATCCTAGTTATAAGCGATCTGTATTTATGAATCAATAAATATATTTGTACAGCGCCATCGAGGTGATTTTTCACGTAAACGGTGCTATATAAATTAGCCAAATGTTATTATTATGGATGTGAGCTATTTTATTTATTGTGAAATACAGAACAAAAATTAGCTTTTTCATGATTTTGTGGCAACTTTGGCAATTATTTGTGCATTAAGAAATAAAAAGTTGATGAAATGAAATAATAAGGAATTTAAAAAATAAAATTACCAAACGAACGATTCAGAAATGTTGAAACGCAAACTTATATTAAAATTGCGACTCAAAAATAAACCATTTTTTGACGATGTTTTAAAGAAAATTGTACTTAAAAGTTTTTATTTCATTATATTCATAGTAGGTTAGACAATATTATTTTTGCAAATAATACAAGAACTTTTAAATAAAATGACTGATGATTTAAATTTTAATTAAACATATTTTATAATTTAAAACATAAATAAATAAAATAGCACACATCCGTATCAGGTATTATGGTTGCTATACCATGTGACAAAATAAAATTATTCAGTTTGTTTGGGTATTACCTATGTTCTCAAATCCAAAGATAAGTATTGTTTGACAAAGTCGCCCAGCCGTTCCTCTTAGATTTGATTTATAGATAGCGTTGCAAATTTTGTATGTTATGTTTATGTTGAAAAGTTAGACCCCTTGACGAAATAGGACACCCATTAAATTGATAAAAGCGTTTCTTTGGGGTCATAAATTAGTTTCGACCTTTTCTACACACAAGGCAGGATTTGCGAGATTATTTGGGGCCGGCCATGGTGCCGCCAGCGCTCGAGGGCGGCTCCTTTTTCCCATATGTTTCTATTCAATGGGCGGAGGTCAGTCCGACCCCCATCCAGCTGCGCCCATGTCAAAGATAATAAATTATCTCTCGGGTTCTGGACCGTTCTGTCGCCAATGTTTTATCTAACATCTCAAGTTGGAGCCACACAGAGTGAGATGTGTTGGACGGAAATAAACCGCCAATGCCGGTGGTCCATGCTCCCAACTTCTCCCCATCTTGTGAGATTGATGTCATCCAATCCACATCATCCAATCACCAGATTCCAATGCAATTTGTGAATGTTCTTTTGCTGTGCAGTATAATTTACGACTTCAATGTCTTCGATGACTTTGACTCTGATGTCCTGGCAATTTCAACGCGGAAAGCTGAGTTTAAAACATAGAGGTTTATGATTAAAACTTCCTAAGTATCATAAAACGTATTAATTGCAGTTTTGGGTACGTATCTCTGGCTCAACGAACCCGGATTTGTTTTGAATTTAAATGTCATTTTCAAATTTTAACAGAAAATTATTTTAACTGTCATTTCAAAATTTTAACTGAAGTGAATGTAGTTTTTTCTTTCGTTTAAATTTCTTATGATTAATCTTGACCACTAAGCTCGAATTTCGGGAATTTTCAAAGGTTTGTGCTTTTTAGCTAATTTAAAATTATCAAATCCTACAATTGTAATACCCCATGATTTTAACGGATCTGCACTAGTTGAAACAATAAATTAATAATTTACAAAACATTGCTTTTGCGAAAAATCACCCCAAGAGCATTGTTAGTCATAACATTCCAACTGAATCTATCACCTACTGAGTAGTCTATTTATAAATCAGGAGTTATAAATAATAAATTAAACCCTTCTTCATAATATTATAAGTATGAACCTTCCTAATCAACTACACGTGGACAGCCTATAATGTTACATTATAAACTTATTCTAAATCTAATCGGTCTGTTATTCAAGTTATTACATAACACTCAAGCATTATGTAGTTATTCGTTACACAACCCACGAAAGACGTATCGCCCTCCAAACAGACTAATTAGACGATGACAGCGAATCTATTGCATTGTTTCTGTCCATACAAGTTGACAGTTGACCGTAAGCCATAACACAAGACCAACCAAATGTAAATGGATGAGTGTGGTAACTGGCAATGCCGCGGTGGACTGTCAACTTATACCCAATGATTACACTGATTACACGGAGAAAAATAAGTATTGCTGATTTAAGAAACTCCTATTAAAACGGGAATGCAGGCCGTTTCTTAGTTAACATTTACATTAACAATATATCGGAACACGTGTTCATGCATAGTGGACAAACGAAAAGTGGAGTGGTTAAAACTATGACCAGCAAGTGGATGATAGAAGAAACAAAAAAAAAACAGATAAGGCATGATAAGGAAAATCAAACACGTGAGTCGAGGCATAAAAGGAGTCGGAATAACAGAAAAAGACGTTTGCATCAATCTATTGATTCGTTTGAATGAAAAATAGGATCATATGCGAGGACGTTCCATCCTCCCACACAACCAAAAGGAAATGGCAAAATTGGTTAGATAGTTAACGGTGAAAGATAGACACATATTTAGATAATAAATCTGAATCTTTCGAAACATTGAAAAAGATATCTACAAGTAGTAGTAATTCTAACAAAATTCTAAACCGAACGTTCTGATATGAATTTTAGTATGTATCCAGCAAAAGGCAGTCAAATTCATGCATGCTTTTAAACATGCAACAGCAGCTAGCACAGGTAGATGAAAGCGACTAGCGCCACGCAGGTACAGCGGTGGTCTCACGCACTAGGCCAGTGAACTGACCTAAGGTAACCTAGATACTGGACGATTAGTTTGTTTGTTAGCCGTGTTGGCCGATATTGTCCCACACTAATCCACGCTTTATGCGGAATTAATTCCTTAATGGCAATCGATGCGTTTATATTAGTTTAGATCGATCAAAAAATCTAAGCAAAGAATTGTGGAGGGATTGCAAAAATATGTTAATTCGAATACAAATTAAGCGTCTGCTAGTCAGGTACCTCGTCGTAATTGTGTAGCTAGTAAGTCCCTACTTACAAGATGAATAGCCTAGTATGTTTTAATGATATTGTATGCTTGCAAAATTAGTTAATTTAATTGTTTCATTTTCTCGGATTTTCTACAAAGGTCCGGTCCTGAGCCAAACGGCGCCAGGCGAGTATAAAATTTTGACGCCTCTTGTCAAAACCTGTAGACGCCTTGGTAGTTGATCACTGTAATTATTAATATTGGATGATTTGTATTTTTGTGTAGCGCCGTTTTTTATGAAAAATAATCTCAAGGGCGATGTGTAAGGACCAAAGATATTAGAAGAACGAGATGTGCTATAAGCTGTTCATACTGTGTGGAATTGTTTTGCCCAGTGTCGCCGGTTTTGTTCACCAATACTATTGCACACCTTCGCTTACGCTAAGGTATCCGCACTAATACATAGAACAGATTTCTGTGCGTACACGTCCCGATAGTATTCAAAGTACCCTAATTAGGTAGTAGTCCGCCTACAGTCTGGCGGCCAACATAGCATATCTCGTACTTCTAATATCTTTTGTAAGGACTGTCAACGCCTCGACGGTTTGGCGCCCGGAGCGGACCGCTCCAATAGCGGACGCATAGGGCCGGCCTGATTAATTCTAAACATCGTCCGATTTCCAATTGGTTTTGATATTGTTCATAGTCGTCGACCATGAAGCATGTCGTTGCATCATCGTGCCATTTTGTCTATTGTCGCCTTTTTTGGTAGGAATTGTTATATTACGCTTTGAACTATTCATTTTTCTTCTTATGTCATCCGTAAACCACAATGCCAGAAACTTCATCACACTGCAGACCACAAACGAGGAGAAATGCTATCTGAATCTATGGCATTTTTCAATTGTCGTAATGCGGTAAGATACAAATAAAAAAATTATAAAATCATGGAGTAAAAATGAACAGTCAGTGTTGCGTGCACAGTTCCTGTCAAGTGACTTTGTAATTGCATTTTGTATAGAGTGTAACCGCGCGAAATGTTTCGGAAGAAAATACAATTATGTATTACCTTTTTTAAGTAAATTTGTTTGACGTTCAAAGTTGTAAGTAATTCAACTGTGATTTATACAAAATTCTCTAATATTACGTTGACATTCAATTCTCTAATATAACGTTCCTAAGTATTTAGCTAAAAACTAATAAGCTTTTCCCATAGGAATGGTGAACGAATTGCAAATAAATTGTTGATTTACTTAGTCATTTTGTGCCACCTTGTGATTTGTGTTAGTTTTGTAAAGATTTTATCGCTCTTGTGTCACTTAGTTATATTATCTATCATACATAAACATTACATATAAATACGTACGTATACATTGGGTTGTTTCTATGGGACCTTACGGATTATGGCCAAATAACCTAACTGCGTGTACGTCCAACGATGTTTCATTCGACGTTTAGTAATTTTGTATAAAATCCATACTGTCTCGGAAACGCTAAAAGTTCACGGCGCAGTATTAGGGCACCTTGGGTAATTCGTAAGGAAAATCAATCCCATAATATAAAGTCCATTACCTCTATTTCATACTCCGTGCTGCCCGTTACACGCTATGGAGATCGATATGGCCACACGATTTCAATGTTTCAGCATTTTTTGCACATTGCAAGTAGTTCATTGTTATACCAAGTTTATATTTCATTTCTTTCTGAGCGTTGAACTTTCAGATAAAATTCTACGGCATTATTTGTTACCCGTAAATTTCATAACACAATCGCTGGGTATCGGAGGTTCACGGTGTTGTCGCATTTCTTTTAGGCTATCATTTAATGGTCAGTATTGAAAATGATTTCTCGAAAAAAATTTTCAGTTGAGCAGACTTGTGGTCAGCAAGTAGAACAATATTAATCGGCTAATTATGTCTACCCCTCCCCTAACCTAACCTAACCTAACCTAACCATAAACGGACCAGACCCCAGACGAACCAGGCAACTACGCAATATGGAGAGAAACTCTCTGAGGGAACTGGTAGGACTAGTAATGGGACACTACCACCTCTGGATGAAGAGAATACGAGACTCCAATTCACCTATGGTGCCACACGGGAAAAACATACTGATATAAAAAACTGTAAATTTATTAAAATTCTGGTCAAATTATTCGTTTTTCTATTAAAAATGGGACTGCAGGCCTATAACGAATGAATTGAAAGAGTTCATAGAAAAGTATCAGTCAAAAGCCAATGTTTTATGAGGAGGGCGGAACACGTGTTCATACAAATATTGAAACTGATACTGTCGCATTCCATCATGATATCTAATAGGAAAAGAACCCGTGTTCTCGATATATTCTGAATGGCCAATATTTTATCGGGAAGTTGGCATGCTGTCACTTTTTCAACAGGATCATTTTTCTCCGTTCAAAGACCTGCCCTGATAAACACAAGGTTCAGATACCTGGAAAGACACATTATGGAATCAGAATGCATAGCAAAATATCCAATGACAACCCTGGTAAACTTTACCAAAGGGACCGGTTTATTGTTAGGGGAGTATTGTGAAATGGAAGAGAGCACAACGGGACTATCACAGGAACTAACCCTCAACCGTCTCTGCTTTAATAAATAAATTGCATAACCCACCCACGTAATGAGAACAGTTTTTCACTGCCGACATAACACGATGATCAAATAATTTGATAATAAATGTTTTTTCTCGCCATCGCAATATTTAAATGGCGACCCATTTATTTACTTCTCTTTCTTTTAAGGCTGTGTGTAGGTATCTAATAAGAGTGTAGAAATGTAAAAGTTTGCCTAGCCTATCTTTTCAAGTATCAGGTTCATCAAAGCAACACCCTTAGAAGGTTAGTTCAAGATATAAATTCCCGAATTTCACGGCATCACGTATTTCAAAGACGGTTATTTCTAATACAGTGAGAAGAATTTCTCCTCGTGTTTCTTGTCCTCCTGATCTCAAAGGGAAGGGATTTAGCTCCTTGGGGAAATTTAAACGCTCCCTAACAAGCCCTTCTGAGCGGCAACACGCAAACTTTTCATACTAAACATGTTTCTTGGTAATATTAGGGAAATTTTCACCACACAGTAAGTTCATCCACCTTCTGGCTGTGTTTTCCCATGTTCGTTATTTATTATTTTGTTTTAAATGATAAACAAATGTTTATAGGACAATGTTTCTTATGCATAGCACAAAGGATAAGAAATTATCATCACAGGCAATAATTAGTCGCCTGAAATATCCTTACAAATTGAAAATATCTCCCGAGTAAAAATAAATGCCGCCGACGGGAACTGAACCCGCACCTTCTGATATCCGGTCAGGTGCTCTGGGCCACTGAGCTACGTCGACTTATTTCCAACACGCTAAATAATTCAATATGTACTAGTACTTCAATCAACAATTACTGTAATATATTATGTTGTTTGTCACGTCAAATGTCAGCCGAGAGAAAATTTCAATAATTTATCGGAAGAGAAATAAGTACATATATGATAATATATGTATCATTCATTGAAGACACTTCATCTGACAGAGTAAACACAAAAATATATATATATATATATATTATAATGTTGGTCTGATGGCCTCCGTATTCGAGTGGTTACGATCCTTATCTACGAATCCTCCCCACTATCTTCAGCTTTAAAACGTACACCAAAATTGGGAAAGCAATAGTCTCACTAGCTCCGGTTGGTAGACGGTTGGAAGCAGTTGGGACTCTTGGTTAAGAGAAGAGTTTCTAGAAAAAAAAACTTGCGTTGAAATGTGTCTTCCTACTTTAATCAAAGACTGCCAGATGTTATGTTCTATATACGAGTATATACGTATTTAAATGATAAAAATCATTTTTAGAAGCATTCAGAATCAGTTACAAAGTCCTTATTTTAAGGACGGGTTATTTCATAGAATTTGAATAATCCAAATTTTCAATTTCTGTTTAATTATAATAACAAAACTTGAGTAGAACCATCACAGAACATCAACTTTGAAATTTGATGAATTGTTTAAATTCTTTGAAACAACCCATTAAATAGAAGATAATATTAGCGAATTTTAAATGAAAATTTGAAAGTGAAACATCAGAAAAAGATACGGTCGCATCTGGGACTTGAACCCAGGAGAATGAATTTTTTCTTGATAGAGCAGCGCCCCGGCAAGGCGAAGGTCCTGGGTTCAAGGCCCAGTGGCTACCGCATCTTTTTCTGATTTTTCTGTTTCAAATTGTAATAATTAATTATTACAATTTGGGGTTTTACTCATTAAGTTATTCCAAAAATTACAAAAAAATATATTTGTGGGCATCATAGACTGCCCTACATTAGTTATTATTAATTATTTCGGAATATTAAACAGCTGCGTTCAATATTTCCCCTTTAACGGCAGGAATCACAGGTGTGAAATAAACCGAACCTCCGTAATAAATCGACACTTATCTTGTTCCGGGTATATTTCATAAACAAATTTATTATTATTTTTAATTTTTAGCATTTAATTCTAATAATAGATATATAGGAAGGTAGGTACCTGTCCAATTAGTGGCCCAACTCCAGGAAGTACAAGTACCGTCTCAAGTGTATTAATTATATTTGATAAACAACAAAGCAATAATAATTAGGACAATGTCAGATCGGTATTAATTGCTTATTAATGTGAATTAGTAGTCATTGAAACCAAGAAAACGCAATGTCAATGATTGATGTGTGTTGGTAACTGTGTTGGTTTTAAACTGAATCAATACAATACTAAATGAGCGATATATTTCAATTTTTTTTCCTGCTTCCGGGTTTCTATGTTAAACGTGCACGGAGTTGCAATTTAATGCAAACTGTGAACGTAAGCAAAAGGTGCCATATAATCTTATTAAAAAATATTAACGATGGATGAATAATTATAATTAGATCGATTCATCGTCAGAAAAAACAACATTGCATTACTTTTGTTTCAAAGTAATTTTAATTCAAGAGTAATGTAATTTGGTGGCCGCGGGTTGCAGAAGTTCCAGGGGGTAAAAAGGTTGCAACGGTCACCTGTTCTGCTATCGCAAGCGTTATTGGGGTGAAGGTTCTTCATTTATTCTTGGCGCGGTTTATTTAATCTAATTCTGTTATTCAACAATTAATTCAAGGGAAGCATTATATTAACACTAATTTGAAAGAAATATTACATTTCAATGTCACATCTGGCCGCCTGTCAATAAATTATTTGAGACTTATTTGGATGCGATATTTGATTAGTTTTGTAGTGCATTCCAATAAAGCGGGTCCAATACGTTAGTAACGCTTTGTTCCCAAATTTTACGATAAATAAACACATGAAAAGATTTCATCGATCTGTTAAATGCATTATCCTTTGTCGCTTCGGGTGTAGTTTTATACCTTTGAATAAGGGTGTTAAATATATATTATATAACGGTCATTCTATCATGTTCTTCGTTCATTAAAAAATCTTCCTTAGTGAATTTTTTCTTTTATACTCTTTCCGTGACTCAGATAGGCCCGGCCCTGTGTACTGTGACTGCAATGACTTGCAAAGACACCAACGAGCTGAGACGCTGATAATAATAATAATAATAATATTTGGATGATTTTTATAGCGCCGTTTTTGTGCTAAATCACCTCAAGGGCGCTGTAATGCCTAATATATAATACAGTGCCCTAGAGGTTTTTACTAGCGGCAGGCGCCGTTTGGCTCTGGGCCGGACCTGGACTTTCACGCAAGCCATTTTGAGCAATCGCTATTTTCGACAATAGCACTGTATATAATACGGGATTGATGAAGTTTCCTATAAATCCGTAGGTAGGTAGATATAAATTAAATGGACACCAGAAAATCTATTGGTAGTGGGAATATTTACAGTGTAATGGGTCCCATTTCGTTGTGTAGTCATGGTCACCTTCTCTAATGATAGAATTAAGGACGGTGAGTATAGAATATAAGGTAGAGTGGTAAGGTATACATTTAACGCTTGGGGGGATTCCCTTACATTATGCACAGGAAGTGGGAGGCGGAAGTGGCGGGTGCCGGACGGAGCGTGGCGGGAACCGTACGCGGGAACAATACAAGGGGAACCGGGACCTCAGTGCCTACTGCCAACTTACTGCCTACAGTGCCTACCTTATGCCTTGTACCTGTAACGTGCCAGCTTTATCTTGGATCCTTCCCCAGTCACCCGGCGCAATCTCTGATTAAGAGCGAATGCCCGGGGATTAATGAGGTTATTAATGGTTTCTGGAGGTAATTTACAACATCAAATGCATTTAATCATTATATAATATTCATCTACCGATTCCCGAGAAGAACCTTTACTGACCGGGATATTGTTATTCTACTAATTGATGTAGTTCGCCCATCTACCAGCCAGCTAAATTAACAAACAAATAAGTGGTACCTTCCTATTATCAAAGGCATTTTAAACATGCCAACCAAGGACGATAATATAATTCTAACAGGCTTATGTTCACAACAGACAGGAAGAAAAATAGAGAAAATGGGTGAGAAGACATAATAATTAATCCTATTACATACTTAAATTTGGATACCCACACACAAGCAGCGATTATTATTTCCTAGTATTTATGTACAGGGTTTTCCAATAAGGGGTGTTATTTTGAATAGCCCGCTATTTCGGAAGATGTTACTTTTGAAGGTGTCATTTTTTGACATTTGACAAGTAGAAACTACGCCATTAATAAAAATGGAACGATACACGCTTCAACAACGCATTTAAATTATTAAAATTCACTTGAGTGAATCAAATGCAAATCATCTTGAGTGATGAGGCCCATTTCCACCTCGGTGGCTTCATCGACAAGCAAAATTGTCGCATCTGGGGCTCGTAAAACCCAAGAGTTATTGTTAAAAAGCCACTCTATCCTCAACGTGTGACTGTTTGGTGCAGTTTATGGTCCGGCGGAGTCATTGGACCTTACTTTTTCGAAAATGAGGCTGGAGCAACAGTTACGGTGAATGGATTGCGCTATCGAGAGATGATTAATGATTTTTTATAGCCGGAATTGGATGTTATTGATCTGGACAGCGTTTACTTTCAACAAGACGGTGCTACGTGCCACACAAGCAACGAAACCATTGATCTTTTACGATTGAAAATCAAAATAACACCTCTTATTGGAAAACCCTGTATATACAAAAAAAGATTTTTGCCAATGTAAAAATAATGGGTAAAAATCAAGGATTTTTATTTATCATCGGAGAGAAGCTACCTTCCTTAAATCTACCCATCAACGGCACATGCCGAAATTAGATTATCATATTATATTGTTTTGTGTAAAAAGCCTTTATAAACGTTTGTAGTACCTACCTAATACAGAATACCTTCATTGTTAGAAACTTATATTCTATTATCTTTGGTTAGGATTTGATTTAGGTATATAATAAATAAATCATTTAAAAAATATATTTTTTAGTTTCAACTGTACGAAGATTTGCTCTGGTTCCAAGTGCATGAAATGCGAACAAATTATGCATTGAGCTCAATCATCGAACTTGCTAATTCGGCAACTGAAATATGCAAAGTTGGATTGTCAGTTGAAAGATACGGCTGGTACTACAATATCACGAACTTTCTATTTATTTTTTACTCTTATCTAGATTGTAATGAATTACCTTACCTTAATTTTGTTTCATCGTCGTGATAAAACTGCAAGGACATTATTTTGATCGTTACATGACAGCATAAATATTTACCCATTAAAGTAGATAAGAAACAGGGGAACGTATTAATTTGACGATAACGCATGAAACAGCAGCGTTGTTCTGTTATTATTTAATACTACACAGACAATAAGAACCCTCATAAAGTCATCATTCCGTGAAGAGTTCTCGACCGTTGATAGTTGTAAGCTGTTATGTAGATAAAGTTATCGACTCTAATGCATTCCTTCCCCAAAGCTTTTACGTTCCGCCAGTAAACACGGCGATAACAAGTACGATGGTTTCGGAATGGGGAGTGGTGTACTGTACGATTCTTATCAACTGCGAAGACTCCAAAGGATATTATCAAAGGTGACTGACTCTCCTAAACACACATGCATTACATTAATATATGTTTACAGAAGGTAAAGGTAAGTATTGTAATGGTGTGGGTAGTGAAAATATTGGTTTCTCCCTTCAAGAACTGCCTAACTCTGGCAACTAGCAATCTGGAATCCTTCCTGTCATCTGCAGCACGCACCAGCCTGTTCATTGAGGTACTTGTTCATCCAATCCGACTTCCCGGTACTCTGCCTCCACAGATCTTCATATCAAGAATCAATCAGGTTCGAAACTTAGGGTATCGATTATGAAGAATGCCATTTAATGATGACACGCTGAATAGAATCCAAGAAGTCGCACGAAGGCATAATCCTGATGCTGCTTTCATGCCAACAAAATCAAATAAAAGTTTTCCATCAAAAAGCAATCTAATTCACGCGTAGAGGCTCTGGAAAACTATTTCCACATGTCATTAATACGCAGAAGTAGGCAACATTTCATCTCAGATATATTTCTTCAACCGCCCATTCTTTCGAAATTAGTTCATCATAATGAGACACATTGTTTAAATGAGCCGTGAGTTATGAGATATTTCAGTTGTTCTGCGTTGCATAACTCTAGGTCTAGGGCCTATACTGACTATCTTAGATATGAGTGAAGAATGGAAGGTGCCAGGTTATTAGTCCGCAGTGATGGAGGAATTTGGAGCAATAAAAATATTTCGAATGGGTTCATTTCGAAATAACCGACTTCGCATAATTTATGCTCGCAACAATGGAGATGTCTAATGGTGAGAAAAAGGCGTGTAAACAAATATGAAAATAAAATTTAATTAGTTACCTTTTATAAACTTCTTGCAACGCACACAAAGTTAAAAATGTATTTATGTATATCTGAATTTAGGTTCGGTTCGGCGCCGGGGTCCCTATTACTTACAAAATCATAATGATAAGTAGGTAGGTACACCTAATTACTCGTCCAATATACAATTATATAGGGTAATTATTTTCTAAATAAAATGGGTACTATATAAATTTAGAAAACATCTTATTATGTTAAACTACATACTAAGAAATGACTTTAGATGAAACAAACTAAAACAAGCAAACAAAAGCGAAAGGCTATATTTATTTAAAAAGCATCAAATTTATAAGACAAAATATAAACAAAAAAAGGAATGAACACGATCTAAATTCACGCATACACGGAGACAATGAGTATTGCTAATTTATTAAAAATCTCTTCAAATTATTGATAATCCGGTTACAAACGGGTTTTCTGATAAACTTTTAGTAAATTCCTAAATAAACATATCGGAACACGCGTTCACACAACTGCTGACAAAATGCAGAAATATTATGATTTTTATGAACGCGTTTTCCGACATCGTGATAATTTATTCGTATTTTGCAAAAAGTTTATTAGGAAACCTATTAATTCATTTACTAAGGGCCCGCAATCCCGTTTTTAACCGGATTACAAATAATTTGAAGATTTAAAAAAAAAAACAATATTCAATATCAGTCATTTTTCTCCGTTTACAAATACGCACGGAATAAAGGAGTTTCCACAGGTAGATAAAATTATTTCAAAATCATTCCCCGATTCAGGTATTGTGGTAAATTTAACGATGCGGACAGTGGAGTTGATTACAAGTCTCGTGAAGTCCGTAGGTAGGTATTTTATGTAGCATTGACAATCGACCACGGGCCGAGAAATTTCTCCCATAGATTAAGTCCACCCTTTTATTACGGCCATGGGATCTTTCACACGGTGTAATGAAGATGACCGCGAGATTGGGTGGAATTATACGAATACTTACGCAGTGTTGCTTGCCGTCAAATAAAAAACAATAGCCGGCGACCTGACAACACTGGTGTTCTTCCGGCACGCGAGGAAAAAAAACAGAGACAAAATATATTTTTTTAAGGCGAAGCTTACTTCTAACCACTATTTTGATAAATCTTTATAACGAATTGGTGTACATTATGAATACTAAAAAATTTGATTTAGATAAATTGAAGGTTTTCCTATCGTTTCGCTTGAGTAGAATACAAATAAAAAAATAAATTACTTAATAAAAAATATAAACGTAAACTACTATTTTTTTCAATAGAAATGTATGAACGCGTAAAGGAAACAACTTGAAAAAAATAGTATTATAGCCAAGATTATCTGTGACAGTTTCAATTGATTAACTTTTTGCTTTCTTTTAAAATTATTTACAAAATAAATAAAAAACAGTTTTGTGCTTGAAATCGAACGATTCTAGACTCCGTTTGTCAAGGGATTTTAATGCCTATTACCTACACTCTAAGGTATACCAAGAATATACAGATTTTTGGCTTGTAGCTTCCTATTAATGTTACAACTAACTAACGAAAGCGCCCCAGTCCGTGGGTTTGTACAGTAGGGGAACTATATCGCCACCCGGTTGGGCAGCTTTGTAAGGCGTGTTAAAGTAGGGGCTGTAGGAAGGGATTTAGATTGTATGAAGGAGGAAGATTAGATGCCGGTAGCTCGTTCCACATGCGAGCCGACTGAGTTGATGAAACGACCCGTTCTCATTAGGACAAGATCAGCTGCGATGTTGGCTACATGATAACCACTCGTGTCCATCGTTAGTGCACAAGGGATCAATGCTGCTAGCCTCTTCAAGCAGGCTCTATTGAAATACCTGTGAAACAGACCCAGCATGCCTCCATTTCGTCTGTGCATTATATACTGTCTGTCACCATCTGAAGATATTTAAAAAATGGCCTTATTGCGTCCTGTTCATTCGTATTAGGAAGAGAAGAGCTTTTTCTTATAAAAATATTGGTAACTTTTTGACCTCAAGCATTATTTGCAAAGTGTCATCAGTTGGTGTTGGAATATTTGTGATAAAAGATAAATAAATGCACATAAAAAAGTAGCTCATTCTTAGGTCGCAGTTGGTGATCTAGATCAGTGCTCCGCAACCTTTTCTCACCTACGACACACCAAATTTCTTCCTAGAATTCCGCGGCACACCAATAGCTAAAATATATAGATATTAAATTGATACACAAATTTTACAATAATTTCTTGTTTTTTATTTGTAAAGTATACATACATACATATAAATATAACATATTTATTTTTACGCAATCTTAACAATTATTATAAAATAATAATAAATTAATGAGCGATTAATTGTTAAATTAACCTGCGCTTGTTTCAATGAACACAAAAGTTTTGCGACAGCGCAACCCGAAGTTCTTGGTCAAGACCTTTGAAGCATGACCGCTTATCATTTTTAATTAATACAAGCGTTGAAAAACTTTGCTCACATAAATACGTCGTTGAAAATGGAAGTAGTGTTAAGAATGCTTTGGCGGAAATGTGAGGATATTCTTTTTTAACGTAAATCCAGAAAACATCTAATTGATCTTCGGAGAAGTGAAGTTTTAATGTGATGTCATTATTTAAATCGGTAAATTCCACTCAAATTTGCAGAGGCAGTGCTTCCGTAGAATTTATTGCATTGGTTGCAAAAGGATTTCGAATCCAATCGTATTATTCCGTATTAATGGAATGAAAATATTGACCAAATTTCTGATGAAGCATTGGGCCAGATCCACAGTTTTCAATTGTACTAACCTTGATCCTTTGGGCTAACTTTGGTACTAACTCTTTCTGCCGAAGTTCGTTATAAAGTTCATTCAAATGCTCGAATATATCAGCCATGTATGTATGCAAGTTTGGCTATCCAGTAATTGTCATCGAGGTGCTGATATAGTTTGGGCATATTTTGATTTAAAAGAAACTCACACACCTCGTGACGAAGCTCAAACAATCTAGCCAAAACTTTGCCTCGGGATAGCCAACGAATTTCAGTATAAAACAATAAGGATTCATATTTGGCTCCCATTTCTGCACAGAGTATTTCAAAGATTCGCGAGTTTAGGGCTCTTGATTTAATTGTTTTTACGATTTTAATGCATTCATTCATCGTGTTCAAAAGTTCCTCCGGTAAATTTTTGACCATCAATGCTTCTCGGTGTATGCAGCAGTGTGTAAATTGTAACGTTGGATTTTTTTGTTTTACACAAGAGACAAAACCCTTTTTATTACCCGTCATTGCTGCAGCGCCACTTGTGCAAACAGCAATGCAATTGCTCAAATCATCGGTTACTTGAAATCATCGGTTACTTGAAAAAATTCTTCACCGGTATTTCACTCTGAAACCTACTTACAAAATAAATAATGTTCTTTAATAAAGTCCTCGTCAACGAAAAGTACAATAGCTATCAACTGTGCTTTATTTTTAATATCGGTTGTTTCGTTGATCTGAAGCGCAAATTTTTCAGCCAATAATAGTTTTCTAATCAGTGTTTCTAATATATTGTGAATACGTCTTTTAACAGTATCTGCAGACAATGAAAAATAGACAATATTATGAAAAATATTTTGTCATTGTGTATTAAATACAAAATGAAATATTGTAAAATGTCAAATACATTGAATTTGACCGCGGCACACCTGTGACCGGCTCACGGCACACCAGTGTGCCACGGCACACCGGTTGCGGAGCACTGATCTAGATGATGATTGTTGACTAGTTCATTTATTACCACACAAACAACATGCAATATAGCAATTTAAATACAGCCCCTTGAAGATGAGGAAATCAACAAACACGAAGATGAGGAAATCGTAAAAAAGATTAATTATCTCCGACCCAACAACCTACAGTTCTCGGAACAGGAATCCCTAGGAGGACTTTGAATAAAATAATAATAATAATTGGATGATTTGTCTATACAAATCGCTATCGCCGTTTTTGTGCAAAATCACCTCAAGGGCGCTGTACAAATTTATAATACATTTCTACAATGATCTATGTTATTACTAACTATATATGAAGATAATATACAGTACAATACAGTTGTACTGTATATTTTCTCCATAAATAGTTAAGTTATAACATAGATCACTGTAGAAATGTATTATAAGTTTGTACAGCGCCCTTGAGGTGATTTTGCACAAAAAAGGCGCTATACAAGTCATCCAATTATTATTATTTTTATTTACAATACTTACCTGGTAGGTCACTTGAGATTAACACTTAATTAACATTAACTAATTGTTTATTAGCGAAATTTAGATACAGAATTTAAGAAATAATTGAAAAATTGGATATAACTGGACATTCTCTCAGGAATGGTGTATATACTATATATCTAATAGTGCTTAATAAATAAATAAAATTCATCAAGGATAATTTTATGATAAAATTTGACCAGACAGTGATTTTTTTGTTGGAAACCCAGTGATACACAATTGGACGAAAATACTAAATGGATGGCTTGGTCTATTTTAGCATAACGCTAGCCATAGACTACCAATGGGAATATATGGCGAGCGATACTCTGAAATAGGCCAGGTTAAGAAAATATAGCGTGGTCTGTCACAGGCATAATTAAAATAACAGCAGAAAATAACGTAGGATGTGGATGAATGACATTTGGTATGGATTAAAATTGGCAAGAAGTCATAAGTAAACATTATAAATGTTGATTTGTATAAGAAAGTATGTCACTACCACAGATATATGTACAAACCATGTTTTTTGTCGATCATAATCATATAACACATTAAGCTGATACCATCGCTAATTATGGATGTAAATCTGAGATTAATCTGCATTGTGTATAAATTAACCTTTTGTTCGTTTGACAGATCATTATGAAAAATGATATTATTTAAGGTCACTCGTAGAATAATATACTAATACACTCCTAAGTAACCAGATTAACAAGTGAAAGTTGAGATTTGTATCACAAACAAATTAAGAAAGACAGAAACATGACCAAACAATGTATGCAACTAATTAAACTAATTTATCTGTAAGCTAACTTCGTGAGATTAGTTTGGTGTAAATTCGGATGAACACACCATTCATTGTTATCAAGGTGGCTGGAGAAAAGTATCACCTCATAGACCAAAGCGTAAAAGGTTTCTTTACGTTTAGCAGTTCTGTGAACAGCACAATTCGCGTAATATACTTATTTAATTATTCACGCCCCATTGGGGCTTTTACTTGTACTACTATTGTTGACTACCTACTCCAACTTGACAGTTCACAACAGTCGTAACGCTCATGCGCTCTGACGGAATAAAAATGTACTATCAAACACGGCTACCTTTTGACAGGATCGACCGGACACGTAACAAACAAACAAATTACATACAGAATGCAAAGTGTCAAAACAGAACTTCACTGCACTCAGTCAATTAAAGGAACCACAGACATAGGAATTATTAGACGAGAAGATAATGGCGAGGGGTAAAATCAACTGTTGAAGAACGAAGGGCGTAAGGCTGACTGTGATTCGTCAATAAATCAATCTGACAGTAAATAGGCATCTCGCATTATAATATCACCATTTACTTCTTAAAAGTAAAATCTGCTTTTGAATGAATAGACATTTTTACATGGGAGCGCAAATTACTCGCCACGTTATGAACAAATTTGCGAAGTCCAAATTCGGCAAAAAAATTCGGTTCTATTTTCAGAGTCGAATATTTCGTTTAAGTATTTAGTTAAGACACTTTTATAAATGTTCATAATTTACTTCCCAGCAACCAACCAGCTTTGTGTTTCGCGTCCAGACGTTTCTCGATGTGATAGTATATGTTTCTAAAACTGATCTATATTATACGATGTGAATATGCTTAAAATAAAGTAAAATAATGCTTATATATGGAATGTAATACGACAATTGGGTTTATTCTCTTTTTCACATCTATTTTTACAAGTTTTCATAGTACAAGTCAACATTTTGCCGTGTTATTTCGTAAAATGAACCGATGATGCCTCGACCATAGTTCGCACAAGAATGATGACGTCACGTTTTCAAATTTCACTTGAGGCCATACGCGAGCACAGCCGGCTCCAATGGAACCGGTATGGGGAGTGGGGATAATACGCTTTTAATCACTTAGGGCAGGTCTACTAATATTCATATGTCTATGAAAGGAACACTAGAAAGATTACCTTAGAAATAATAATGTCGTACATCTCTGCCATAAGTCTCCATATGGGAATATGGATCGTTACGTTTGGTTACTTAGCAGGGGTGCCGGGTTCATGGGGTGAGGTTTAATACCACATTTAATTGTTATTTTAACTGTAATGTGGAAATATCGTCAATGATATATCTATACCGTTGATATTAAATAAATTCATAAATTATATGAAAGGCGGAACGACTCTAAAGGGTTCAACAGAAAGTATAGACGCCGATTATTTATTTATATTTTGCATGAGGACATTTTTACTAAAAGTGTATTTGAAATGACAGTCTCATTGGATACATTACTACGTTTCGGAAATCTGGCAAATATGGTTTTACTTTACGATTGTTGTAAGATTAATATGTAAGCGAAAACAATGTTATCATGACTATAAACAAATTTATGTGTTTATATTGTAATTATGGCAAGCCACAAAGAACATAAATGTTTTTTATGAATACGTAAAGTTGATATTGTCATCCATCGAATTAAATGCCAACGATGACAATTTATCAAGGATATAAATAATTTAAGCTCGGGAATTATAAAAACCTCAATTACCGACCATTACATGACTTTGCTACATTACAATTCAATAATACCTCAGGCGATAAACCAACATTGCGGACAAACTGCTAATAAGAAAGAAATATCTATTGTTAATATCGAATCTTTGAAAAATAAATTGTCATCGGAATTATGGTTAGATATTCTCCGAAGTGAAAACGTCAACGAGTGCTGTAAAATATTTGAAAATAGATTAACAAACTTTATAAATGATTCAAAACAAATTATTCCAAAAGGAAATACAGCAAAATTTCGTAAAATCAAACCGTGGATAACACATGGGCTTGTTGTGTCCATAAGACACAAAGAATGGCTTTATAAAGAAACAAAAAAAAAACCACTAGACATTAAATTAAATGTTCATTTTAGAGAATACAAAAATAAATTAACCACGCTCATAAAAAACACGAAAGAAATTTATTATAAAAACAAACTTGATGATTCTGAAAATGACAGTAAGAAAGTTTGGAATATAATCAATGAAATCATGGAAAATAAACAAAAAACCAAAAGTAATACTATTAAGAGTGTAATACAAAACAATAACATAATTAACTGTATTGAAGAACCTAAAAAAGGAGCAAACGCTTTTAATGATTTCTTTGCAAATATAGGAAAGAGTCTAGCAGAAAAAATTACCGTGAAAAAAATAAATAATATGTATATTGAAAATATTCCGAATATAGAAACTAAACTTGAACTCTTCGAACCAACCAATCCGTCTGAAATTGTACAAATTATATCAAAAATGCGAGGTGGTTCTGCTCCGGGATTTGACGGTCTCACCGTAAAAACACTAAAAATCATTAAAAATTATGTTTCTACACCAATCTCTCATATTATAAACAATAGCTTTAAGACAGGAGTTTTCCCGAGCACGTATAAGAAAACCATAATCTCTCCAATATTTAAGTCCGGTAGCCCGGAGGACATTTCTAATTATAGACCCATTTCACTCTTATCTAATATATCGAAAATTTTTGAAAAAATTGCTAAAAAAAGACTAACTGCATTCTTAAATAAAAACAAAATTATAAATGAAAATCAATTCGGTTTCACAGAGGGAAAAAGTACCCAAGATGCCATTGCAAAAATTTCATCTAGTATTCAGAGTACCCTGGACAAATCAAATAAATGTATAGGAATTTTTATTGACTTAAAGAAAGCATTTGACAGCATTTCCCATGAAAAACTTATATTAAAATTAAAACAAAATGGCATTGACCACTTAGCCCTTAAATGGATAGAAAGCTACTTAACAGAGAGACCTCAAATTGTAAAATTAAACCAAACTTTTAGTACACCACTAACAAGTACATTTGGCATTCCTCAAGGCACGGTCCTCGGACCATTACTATTTTTAATGTATGTAAATGACATTTTCCAACAGAAAATCAAAGGTGAATTAATCTCTTATGCTGATGATACTGTTTTATTAATAAAAGGTCAAACATGGGAACTAGTTAACAAACTTGCAAATGAATGTATTAATATCTTAAAATCATGGTTTGATAATAACCTACTCACACTTAATGCTAAAAAAACAACATATGTATTATTTTCACTACAAAAAATACCTAAACACGATGTAAATATCATAATCCATGATGAAAATTGTGACAATATCAACTGTCAACTACTTAATCCTATGTGTACTGTAATCAACTCTTCTTCTGAAATCAAATATCTTGGTGTGATCATCGATGAAAATCTGAAATGGAAAAGCCATATTAGGGAGTTAGTAAAGAGAATAAGGAAATGTATATATATATTTGTTAGGTTAAGAAATATTTTAAATGTGAAAATACTAAAAAATGTATATTATGCTCTTGTCCACTCCCTGCTTATTTACGGAATCATAGGTTGGGGAGGATCTTATAAAAACAACCTAAACTCAGTAAAAGTCTCGCAAAAAATTATTATAAAAGTAATACTTAAAAAAAACTCTATTTTCCCAACAAAATTGCTTTTTAAATTGTTTCCAGTACCAAATATTGATGATATATTTAAGCAAACTTCCATTATAAAAATGTGTAAAGAAAAAAATAACACAGAATATCAAGAATTTTATAAACTCATGAGAAATGGAAATCAATTTATTACGCCAATCTTTAAAACAACTCAAATGCAAAACCATTATATTTACCAAGCCATAAAAAACTACAATAATCTCCCTTCCGAATTGCGCTGTATTACGAACCAACAAGAACAAATAAATAAAATCAAACTTTTTTTCCAAAAAAACTTATATTAAACAAAAATAAAAATATATATATATATTATTATTATAATATATATTATTATATTATTATTATTATATCTCACTATGAATTATGAATCTAAGTAAGAATCGTGGCTCCCTTATCAGGCACAAGAGCTCCTCTTTTCTGATAAGGTATACATGACCATATATGAACCTTAATATTATATTTTGCAAAATATGTATGTATTAATGTAACCCATATGATGTATATTAAAATAATAAATAAAAAAAAAAAAAAAAAATAATAATAAGTTGGCATTAAAAGAATTTACTAGGTGTAATCTTCGAGGTTTTTGGTAGGTGACACCTGAGTAAGAACTGTTGAATTCTTGTGTTATCTAAGCTTCACAATTTGATTTAACTTCATAAGGTTAGGTAATATATTTCAACAATTCAGCAAATCATACAATAGATTTTTTGCATGTCTTTGACATTTGATCCCGCTGAGGCAGACGCAGGTATTAAAAGTACAGAACCTAGCAGCATAATGATCACTCGGGCGTTCATAGTGTATTATTTTTCTAGAAAAATCATAACAATGGTGGTTTACAATAAGTATCTACCTAATAATTACAAGTTACACTGCAACCGCAAGACTTATGATTTGTGTCAGGGTTCAGAGATCTAGGTTATATAACGCCAACCCACGAGTGATCATGTTACATATTCATCAATATGTTTTTATTATTTATGTTTAATTGGGGCTTAATGAGTTACGGCACGCCTAGAAATTACTGACTACCTTCTTGTTGGTTGATATTGTTATTTTAATTAGTATTCAGTTACTAAATCAATTAAAATAAGCAACACACCGTTTCCAGGCCACCTAATCGTCTTAGGGCCCGTTCCCACTTCCGTTTTCAAATCGGGGGCGGGTCCCGTTTTAAAATCGGATGCCCTAGTGGCTGTAGTGGATGTATGGAGCTGTTCACACTTGTCCGACACGATTTGAAAACGGATCCGACATTTTTTGTCGGATGGCTCGCCTACGCAGCGCGTCCGTTTTCAAATCGTGTCGGCACACGCTCGCTCATAGTGTTGTATGGAGCTGTTCACACTTGCCGTCCAGTCGTTCCGGCAGAGTCCCCGCCAAACCCCGACCCCTCCCCGCCCGCTCCCTGTCGCAAGGAAGCAGGCACACTGCGTGCTTGTATTTGGTTATTTTGTTAAGTAAATAAATCAAAACTACAATAATGGATAAGGAAATAAATCCCGAAAATTTAATACCACTGGTCGAAGAAAGAGTATGGTAATATTTTATCTTTAACTAAATAAAAACAAAACACTTGGTGTACACAACTTTTGTACATCAAAATTTTTATGTTATTTTATTTAAGTTTACTTTTTTTTAAATTTTAAAGCTTTAATGAGATGCACGGAAGAGCGTATTAGTTAAATAAACACATAATAAAAAATATTTGAGTGTTTATTGTTTTCTTACTTTAAAATATCGATAGCCTTTCTTCAGGACAAATGCACTTTCTCAATTTTGTATTTTGATATGTTAAGCTCTCTGAAACTCATTCCAGTAGATGGTTAAAGGAAGTGATAGACATTCTCTTAAGCCATTAAGCGCCCTTGAGGTGATTTTTCATGGTGAAAACGGCGCTATATAAATAATCCATTCATTATTATTCTAAAATAATTAAAGAACTTTAGTTCATCACTTCTTAACTCACCAATTAACACTTGGAAAATTCCTACAGAAAATCATTCGGCTATGATTGGGTGTACTCAAAATTTTCTTTTCACTTTTTTCCTTCTATTTAATAAGTACCACATGACAACAAGAGCTTCATCGTCGTCCATTGCGCACCATTACTGAATAATGAGCAAATAACATGTTTTTGGTGAATCGACAATTATTTTTTTTCGTAGAGTATGGTCCGTTTTTAAAACGGTAGTGTGAACAGGGCCATTGGCCGTCCGTTTTGAAAACGGGACCCGCCTCCGATTTGAAAACGGAAGTGGGAACGGGCCCTCAGGGTTCAAAATCAATAACTAATAAAAAAACACTGGAAAATTTTTCGTAACTGTTAGTACAAAAAAAAAAATAGAAACGCTGTATGCAGACATTTTTCTCATAAATCAAATAAATAGTAGTGACAAATTAATAAAAACAGGACTCGCGCTTTTCTAAAAATATTATTATATTGACATCTAGCGACAGAAACCAATAACACCAAAATATAACGCAAACAATACAATACAAACAACCCCGCTGAGCCACCTATTGATTATAATAGTAAGTTGTGTTTGAAATATTTTACCGGTTCAAAAACCGACTAACATGTTCAACTCTATTGATTTAATAGCGAAGCTTTTTAGAAGCTTCTAGCCGAGTTTCAAACCATCCAGAGCTTCCAAATCTAAATGCGTTAAGTCACTCTAGTTAATCATAGGTGTCGTTGATGTCGTAACCAGCTTAAATGATGAAGGGTGAATAATCAATAAATATAGTCCATAAGAGGATTTATATTACATTATTATTATTTTTACATTATCCTGACGAAGAAACCAATGGTTTAAAAAAAAAGTAATTTTGTAATTACACGGCAGACCTAGGTCCAAGGTAAAATGTCGTGCATTGAAATGGAATGTTAATCTCACGAATGACATTGAATATTTCTTTTTGAATTAATTGCTCATCTTTAATTTATCCTTTGATGTTTGCTTGTGCGTATGTTATCGAAGGATAATCTACGATCTATCTATAAGTACCTATATCCAGTTGGCAATTAAAATATCTCCCCGCCAAGTGGAAGAAAGAAGACTATGGGCCGGTATATCGGTTGATTTAAAGCTCGGCTCGGTTGGAATGTCGAGCTTAGCGCGGCTTGAAACATACGTGTATAAGTCGGAAGCCTTGATATCAGTAATATTACACATATTGTCTATGATTTTAATAGAGAAATGTGCTTTAATTTTCTATGTCAAACGAAATTACTCTCTACGTAAGTGGTATATCTACTGTCATCGGCAGATCGAGAGCTTTCAAAATGTCTAATGTTTTATGCGGCATTAATTTAGGAGTTGATTTCTTTATAAAGATCCCCACTTCAATCAGCATGGTGCTGATTGAATTTGGAATATTATCATATTTGTTTTGCTGGAGTCAATGAACTATTGATGAACAAATTATTTTATTAGGCAATGAATTATGACGAACAAACCGCTGAAAACACTGTTCTGACTAGTAAAATAGGAAAATACTCTTGTAATAATTTACTTAAGAGTATTTGCCTATTTTAGATTACCAATTAATAATATCGACATCCCTCATCGCTTGACGAATAATAATCCATACTAATAAAATATGCAATTTACCTATATTTCGGTGATGTGCAAGTACGTAATTAATCACGTAAACGTCACATTTGACACGTTTTACTGCTAGCGCATCTCCGTCTAAACTAGGAACTATTCTGGGGCTTACCAATGTTTAAGCGGCCGATTTAGCCCGCTTAAATTTGAGTGAGGAATGTGGCATATAGCGAGGATACAAACCGACTGATATACCGGGCCTATCTGGGTAGACGATCACGGTAGTACTCCTAACGAGACGGCGAAAGAAGTCATAAGTCATAACAAAACAAATGATCTGAAGTGCCCGATCCGACGATAGATTGGTCGGACAATGGACCGAGTGGATCGGCAGAGAAGATGGATCGTCCATTATTCATCAGCGGGGAGTGACGATGCTGTATTCTACAATCATCCAAACATCGCCAACGGTATAGACATCGTTAGATTAGCCCCACTTTATTAAAATAGTGATTTTTTTAACGTTAAGCTGTGGCGTCATGCAATTTGTAACGTTGTCATTCCGTCGTGGGCTGTTATGGTGCTTTGAAATATAATTTGCTGTAAAAAACGAGACAAGATGCAAAAAAAATTGCGTTTTATGTTCCGATCAAGGAAAAAAAACTAGGAGACTTCACTAAACTTCACGTTATAAAGGTTCAAAATCTGATTATGTATTATTATCAAGAGTTTGGGGTTCAACTGGTGTCCGGTCGTCGATGTTGGAAGTTGGAACTCGGTATGCCAATCTTGTGTTGTGATTTTCTATGTCAAAGATTTCGTTAGCTCTTTGATATCACGAAAATTTCCTTAGAGAATCATGCGCTTTGCGCAACAGTATAAATGAAATTATAACTGTAGTTATCATAGGCAAAAATACTTGGTTATGAATGTAATTGATATGTTTGTGAAATGTTAAATGTCTGTTTGTACTGCATCATACTGACTGTTGTGTTCTTCTTTATGTGTAACATATATATGGTGTTCTATACATATACATTCCACATATATACATATATGTGAAATGTATATGTATAGCATCAATAAAAACTGCTTGTGGATGTATTATTTTAATGAAAAATGCTATTTCTAATTGTCAAGTCTCTTACAGCCCTGAACTGTGTACTTATAATCCCATGTTTCACATTACTGTAAAAGCCTTTTATGGCGTTTAATAAATAAATAAATAAATAAATAAATTCCTATCTACGGAGTCCATTACTAATATTTGGGCTGTAATATGAAAAAGTCGGAATGTTGAACTGTCTTGATTCGAGATATAAAAATCACTTGATACGCAAAAGTATGTAATATAATGTTATCTTTTGAACAAAATGACCTTAAAATTTGACAGTTGAATGAATATTTTATAGCTCATGATGAGAATGAGTTGACGATTGCATAGTCGTGTTGAACAAGAAATTCCCGAGACAAAAATATGTTCAAATTACATCACGGGCGTGCGTTTTAAATGCTTCATACAATAAGATCTCTACTCAAATAGGAGATGTTTGCTTTGTAAAGCTATTAATAAATATATCTAAGATTTACGTTAAACTTATTAATAATGATTTATACTGGTCTTTAATGAGACTTCCTTCATTCACAGCATTGATTTTGGTTTAATATCTCGCTGGCAATAAAGCTGTTATATTGTCTGAATCCTGATCCAGGTTTAGTATCGCTTTTATTATTGCAATAATTAGCAGTTGAGAAAAAAACTTTCGTTACGGCACCACTCAGATTTATCTATCTACCAACTCCATCTACTCCGATAAACTAGTAATGAGATCGTAAAAAGATAGACTTTCGCGTAAAATACCAGTATTAAATGCAATGGGATATTTTCACAAACTATGCATAGGTACCGTTCAAAATACGGAAAGCAAAGTTTATTTTTGTAATTCTGATAATCGTACCAATTTTTTATAAATATTTATATGGTTTCATAATTATCAAATTGAAAAACGATCTAAAACCTTAAGTCCAAAACGGTTCCAAGTGGCTACGTCATTATGTAATTATTCATCATTATGAATAACCAGGTACTTCCCCACTTCCCCACCTTCCTCTTTCCCTTCCCCACTTACCTTCAGCCTCACAACATCCCCCAATTGGGGATGCCATAGTCTCACTGGCTCCAGACGGGAGCAGTTGGGACTCTTGTGAGGTATTCACTATAAAAAAAATAAAAAAAATGTCGTAGAAAACAATGGCTGTTACGACGGATGTTATCGACGTTGTCCAGTATAACGAAAACAATGCCATATAAGTTATAGTTAATATTTTTAACTATTACGTGTTACGTTTAAACACTACTAAACTGTATCTGTCACCCAAAGTTTTAATAGTCTGTTATTATCTATAAACAGGCTTTGAAAAGGTTCCATATGAATTGCAATGGATGAATATCTGGAATCAATCGATTTTATGTAGGTACTGTAACAACATAATATTTTGTAATTTTAAGACAAAAATAACATACATTAACCGTGAAATAATTAACATTTTTACTACCGTAAAAATATGAAAATATAAATATTATTTCATTCTAAGATGTTCGCAGAGCGTAAATTTTGGATATCGAAGAAATATTAAATTACAAGCAAATTGACTTCTCTTAAATGTAGATATCACATTACTTTAGAGGCATAAACGGACTACTGTTTTTTTAAATAATTTATCAAAAAATACATATTTTATTTTATTAGGTACAATATTTTTCACTATTCAAGTTTTCCAGTAATGTAGGCCTCATTGGGTGGCTTGCCCGTGCTGAGGCCTTCATTTTATAATATGAAAATATAATCTACATAATACATTTAAAGAGAAAAATTATACATTTAAAACATAATAATATATTTCAAATTAAAAAATAGTACTTACATTGAAAATAATCTTGTGTGTTTGTGAGTGATGGGTGTTTATATTGGTTTTGTGTGTTACGTGTAGGTTTTATTTTTATTTTATTTTATGCTATGAAATTTTGGTAATATTGTCTTTTTTGTTCTTTAATCACTGCTAGTTGCTTAGCACATAACTAAATAGGAATTTAGAAATCAAAACGAACTTCAAAACACGAATTTAAACAAAGGGTAAAAATATTTTAGAAATCAAGTCGAAACACAATATTATAACAGCGTTTTAACAATTTATTGAATTTTGTTTGAATATAATAATCATTGCTTTGTATTGTAGGCGCAATTAATTGCAAGTTAATATTATTTCACTATAAAAAAACGAGTGATAATATTTCGCTCAAACGTGCAGCGGTGCATGCTAAAATTGATCAAAATAACCACGAATGAATGGAGACTATTCAGAATGCGCATTGCTAGCTCCAGACGAGAACGCATCAAGGGGGATTATGAATCGACATTTCTGATAAAATCGATCAATCGATATAATCGATAGGTGTATCGACGTTATCGCGACAACAACGTTTTGTAGATAGATCAATCACCCGGTCCACGAGCGAAATGAGAGATAAAAAAGACATATTCCGGCAGATGCTGCCATTTTTTTTACAGATCCGCTCACCAGGAGACGAGAAGGATCGCCGTGCGTAAATTGCTAATACGTTTTTGATAGCGGTTCTCCCCATTGTCCGCAGTAAGTACCCGGTCCTATCCGGAATTATTGCTACTCTGAATTATTGCTAGTGCAATGCCTACTCTCCTTTCTGCGATCCGGGTTGGTCATTGTTTGTATTGCAATTTTTTTTCGCTCCGAGTTCTTTTGCGGCACGAGTTATGATGGGCAGATGGTTGATTATGGATCGATAGGGCGATGATTGCTTCATCGGCTTCACCGCAATAGTTTGTGAATTAGGGTCTGGCCTATCGACAAAGGGCGCTAAGGGAGCCGATTACTTATTGATGGACCGATGAATAGATCTGCATGAGAGATTGCGTATTCCATATGAAACTAGGTGAAATCCTATGTCACTGAAAGGGAAAAACTATTTATTCAATATAAATTGAAATAAAAAGAGTATGAGATGAAATACTTTATTGAATAAGTTGTAAAATATAAAAAGGCTTTTGTATTAAGAAATACGATATTCTTAGAAAGTTATGAAAGAAAATCTTTGTTGTTTGGAAATAATATTCATATCTCAATGCTCTGTGAACGTGAAATTCGTCCATGATACGAATTTATCTAGCATAAATAATGCTTTTTACGAAGCATTGCACAGTGCTTATATATAATATATTATAGAAACACCGCTACAGTAAACTAGGAAGTAATAATAAAGATAAATAATGTACATAATACAACCGATGAATGTATCTGAAAAGTGTTATCTTGTAAAATAATGTAAGTGCTGCTGTTATTGTATGAGATTTATTTTTATTTCCTCGGTAAAAAGTATAATGTTGAATAATAAATATTAACAATTTTCCGAATAGCGAATTGGAAGACCCTGAGTTTTGTATCATTAATTGAGATGAATAAATGTACGCATTACATTCTACCAACCCTGGGCGTGTCGAATTATCATTGTATTATTATTATTGTGGCCGGATTACAACAGATATAACATAAGGGGAATATAACATATCGGAGACAATGGACCATGGCATTATGCAGTTTGCATTCGCTTCCCGCTTACTCGCATTCAGGAGGTGAATATTTTTTGGCGTGGTCCTTTGCCGGTATTGCAAATCACGATGAGATGATATATGCGGCCGCAGAGCACATAAAACACTAATGATCCTATTTGCTAATATACTAATACGCGAACTAGCTGCATGATTTACCATTATTTATGGACCAGTTTAGACCTGATTTATTGCGATCGAATGAACATTAGAAAGCGAATTTGTTGTATATATTTATATATAACCAAGCTTTCAAAAGCGGCCGACAGTACCTACCTATTCATTTTATTGGGACGCTGACATTTCTTTCGACATTTTTTTATTCAACGTGTTTATATCCTTCTAAGATTTATTGACCAAATATCCGGGAGTTAAAATGGAGATTTAATCAATAAACCCCAATATTGTTTTGCATAACTTGTATTTTTATGTTACGTAAGTTTTTATTCGTTTAACTATGCCAGACTAGTAAAGTCGAACGCCATCTAATTGGTATACCAAAGCGTGGAGATGACAATATCCCACGTCTTATGGTTAATTAAAGCTCAGTAAAAAGTCCGAAGCTGATCTTCTTATGGTCACAGACGTCACAGTACGGTCGTGATCAAGGAGGCTGCACGCTGTAAGAAATACATCAAAAGAATGTCATTATTGAAGTAAAGCGAGCATCGTTATTTTTGCAAGGCGCATTAGTTCATCATTATAGGATGTATCCAATCCGTAGGAAAACAGTCTGTGTAGAAGAAGACAAACGTTGTATGCTTCGATAAATCGCCTTATTTACATGTACACGAGAGTCGAGTGGAAGTTCGCAAAAAGAAAGCAATAATAATTGTAAGAAATTTTACAATTTGGTCTTATTTGATCGTTCGTTTGAGATGTAATGTAAAGGATAACATTTTTTATGATTTTCTTCTTCATTGGAATACTAAGAAACTAAAGCCTTATTATTAACCCACTGCCCACATAAACTAAAAGGAAATTGAAATTAAATTCGATAACTGCAGCGCTTTAGCTGGGATTTATGAAATGGAAAACGGATCGCATTATGTTTTGATCATTCGGCAAAATACTTACATCACAATATTGAATATATTACGTAGTGATTATATACCTTTCTATGATATCATTGGGTTTTAAAAGCCTTATGTAGATAATAATGAATTCCGGAGCGTTTAACGTCGAAACATACAATTTTGACAGCAAAATGCAGAAAATGTCCGGATTTGGAATTGAACATCCAATTAGGTGCCTATCCACTGCTAATATTACGATGTCCAAGTATATTAGATGTTCCCAACATTTATAATTAGCGTCGGCATCCTTTTGCCGCGTTTAATCGTAAAGATTTAATGAACCAACAAGATATGAAGTTACCAATCTACTGTTGGCAATCCCCTGGGGTATGACGAAAGGTTTATTTATGCGTTATTTACCAACAAATATAAAATTCTCGTTAAACAGACGTGAAATTACGCCCGTGAGAGTTATAAACGGGAGAGATTGCAAAGCGAACTGCTTCCTTGGTAGGGATGATTTTAAATGGGCACAATTTATTACATAACCTTAATTAATTGTTATCCGTATAATCACGAATTAAAATTTGAACAATAAGAGAGTCAGAAGTTTATACCCAGTTATTAGTTCGTTTTACGGAAATAATCAGTGTGTTTTGTAAATGATTCCACCTCGGTGAACGCCTTGTAATCCCAAGTCTTATTAATTTCCTAGATGAATAATTATCTGTATGTACATATGCCTATGAAATTATTTAAAAAATTAAGATTTCTCTTTGAGTGGTAATGAAATTTCCACTCCATTTTTCGGAACAGATTTTTTCACGAATACTCTCGAATCTTCAAGGAAAACATTTAAATAGCAATTTCCTTGTCAGGATTATCGCGAGATTTTAATGGTTTTGGCTTTTTGGCTTTTTGACAGTAGAGCCTGAAAGAAAGGAATTGAAAAATCTACGTCATTTAATGTGAACCTTAATGGTTCTTATTTTATTTTACTCCTCAGAAAGAACGTTGATATTACAGTTGTGTTGTCTTAATGTCAAGTGTTACCGTAACGTTTAAAGACAGGTGCAAGGCATGACCAAACTGACAGATGTAAACATTTAACATTTTAAAATTAAAGGTTACAGTGGTACGCACTGGTACTTGCTGCAAGGTAGATTAGCATACAATTGTATTTAAGGTTAAGTAAAGAGTGGTAGGCACTGGTACTTACTGCAATGTAGATGAGCAGACAATTGTAATAAAGGTTAAGTAAAGAGTGGTAGGCACTGGTACTTACTGCAATGTAGATGAGCAGACAATTGTATTAAATGTTAAGTAAAGAATGGTAGGCACTGGTACTTACTGCAATGTAGATGAGCAGACAATTGTATTAAATGTTAAGTAAAGAGTGGTAGGCACTGGTACTTACTGCAATGTAGATGAGCAGACAATTGTAATAAAGGTTAAGTAAAGAGTGGAAGGCACCGGTACTTACTGCAATGTAGATGAGCAGACAATTATATTTCATATTGTTAATTGTTCACATACCTGAAACAAAGAAAACAGTTCATCAATATATCGCCCATAAGGTGATTTTTCACGAAAACGGCGCTATATAATTTAGTCAAATATTATTATCAAAACGTATAGAGGAAACTGATGGAGCAAATCGGACGAATAATAGTATTTAAAGTTGCTCATAAAATTAAAGCACTCACGCAAAGGCAGAATGGTTTTTTGCAGTATCATTTTAAAGTTATAACATTCACCCAAGCGATGTTAAAGTAGATGCCGTAATGACTTTCGTTCGGCCTCAGCTCATATCCTGAATAAGTCAGACTTGCACTCGATGAGATATCTAGGCTTATGAGGTACTAATACGTAACGAATAAAATAAGTAATGAAACTAATACATGGGTACTAAGTACTATAATTCTCAAATAATAAAGTTGAATACTTAACGTAGAAGTACAAAAATACTATCTGATAGTATTATTACGCTAGCGTCTGGACGGTTTCGGCCCTCTGATTGGTCGAATTCAAATCTGGAGTAGTTCCCTATTGGCTGACAGAGCGCATAAGAGCGATATACAAATACGTACAATTTCATATATTCAAGCAACGGTAATTATTTACGTAAAACTACCGTTTTAATACGCATTTAATGACAATAAACAACAACTCTTTGCATTTACGATTTTTTAAAATATTGATATTTAATATTATTCACGTAAATAATAATTTCGCACCATTTTGACAGAAAACGATATGAAGTTTGCGCATAATACGCTTTTGTTTGTAGGAAATGTAGGCACTGCCAACTCAATAAAAAAACATGAAACACAATCGGAAACTAGAAACGCTTCGTTGATTGTAAAATTAGACAAAAAATGTCTAATCTGAGATGTTCTTATATACATAATAGAACAATCATTTTGCCATGTATATATATTTATATAATAATTAAGGTAATTATTAATTTACCTTTAGCCATTTAGGCAATTATTCGGGAGAGGCAAAGTTTCACCCAAACAACTGTCATTTTTATCATGCCTAAATTGAACATTTTATTACGCATTAACTCCTTCCTGTTCCTTGTTTTAACAATATATACTCACAGTCTCTCTGTGAATGCCCTAATATCTACCTATTAAATGTAACTGTTGTTAGTATCACTTAAACTGGGCGAAGCCCAACTTAGTGCCGCCCGCAGGTGCTTAGTGCCGCTAGTTACAATTATTATCATTATCAAAAGTACTAATTCGATAGTGAGTCTGTCTGTAATATTGTATCTCTGCAGTCGGCCTCTCTCAACCCATCACCTTGCACCGCCTTGGGAGGGATGGATTCACATGTCTGTCACTATAGGACACATTAAGAGGAAGCTACAAGCCAAAAAGGTGTGTATTCTTGGTATATCGTAGGTAGTAGGCATTAAAATCGCTTGACAAACGGAGTCTAGAAACGTTCGATTTCAAGCACAAAACTGTTTTTTATTTATTTTGTAAATAATTTTATAAGAAAGCAAAAAAGTTTATCAAGTGAAACTGTTACAGATGATCTTAGCTATAATACCGTATTTTTCAAAAGTTGTTTTCTTTATGCGTTCATACATTTCTATTGAAAAAAATATTTTTTAGTAGTTTACATTTATATTTTTATTGAGTAATTTATTTTTTTATTTGTATTCTACTCAAGCGAAACGATAGGAAAACATTCAATTTATCTAAAGCATATTTTTTGGTATTCATAACGTACACCGATTCGTTATAAAGATGAATCAAAATAGTGATTTGGCATTAAGCATCCAGATTCTTACCCACCCCTATTAAATTTTCCTTCCCAGAACTTCCCATCCTTCCTTTCCCTAAAAAGACCCTCCACACAGTATCCCCAAAGATGACACGGACCCTGAGGATTTGTAATGTAAAAAGAAATGAATTTAAGGGTCATTTTCAAAATTGAAACAGATTGTGTCAAGAATTCAGGCAAGCGATAAAGTACCTACCGACCTGCATATAATATAATATTTTCAAAATTGTAACTCATGTGCAAGAATTCATACATAATTTATTGTTACATTACTGATCAATAAAAAAAATCACTTAAAACATTGTTATTAAATATGTAGTTGTTGAGAATATTATTTTTTCTTGGTCATTCTGCGGCAATTCTCCTTTACATAAACTTTCAGCTTCAAAAATGTTATAATTACAACATCCCGTAATTTTTGACGGGTCTGCGTTAGTTCATGCTAATGAGTTATAAGTTTTAATACTTAACTGATAACTTTCAATACTTAGCGGAGAAGGACTAATACTTAACAGCCAATTACTGATAATTCACGGAGAAGTGCTAATTCTCAACGAGGAAGTAGGTACTAATTATCAACAGCGAAGTACTGAAACAAATCGGAGAAGTACTAAAACTTAACGAAGAAGAACAAGTGTTTACTAGGTACGTACACATAGAAGTATACACTTCATGAAGTCACAGTAGGTACCAGAACACTGTAACCAACAGCCATCCCATTTATCAGAATAAAACCCGGCGAGACCACCTCTCAATTATTAAGAAAACTATTATACGGAGTAACATAGTTTATTACCGGGACTGTTCTTTTTGCTTTATTGGTGCAATACCTTTGGTGGACTTTTGTTTAAATTTACTGAGAAGCAGCGTGAAAATAAACATCTCTAATTAAATGTTGTAACAAAGCCATTGAAATTCATAGCAAATATATATTATTTTTAATGAATTGTATAGAAATTTAATGCAAATATTAGACAGTGGTTGAAGACGCAAATCACCTTGGCGATGGTAAAAAAATCACCAATGTCAAGGATTGAAAGATCACTAAACAAAAATGCTGTAATACAGGTGATTTTTTCACAGTTTTTTTTGTATAAAGCAGAAAATGTCACGACAAAAGCAGCTAGTAGAAAATTTGTTTGCTGAAGTAGCAAAATCTCCCGAACGGTGAGCTCTGCCGCTATGAAATTTTCACATTATTTTCATACCATCGTGTACTCTAGAACTTTAAAAAACCCATTTAACACAAAATAATACGAATAATTTTTTTTTTCAATATTTTCATTTGATCAAGAATAAAAAAAATGTTAAAATCACGGTCGGAAAATAACTACGGTATGAAATAAGAAGAATATATAATGTTAACACAAACCCGCGAAAAATCGCGGGATAGTCTGAATTCTCGACTATTCAGTTCAAATTTTGAAAACGACAGTTAAAATATTTTTCGCGGGTCCGGTAGGAACGTTATCGCTTGTCTGAATTCTTAACATAATCCAAAGATATTAGAAGAACGAGATGTGCTATGAGCAGTTCGTACTGAGTGGAATTGTTTTGCCGAGTGTCGCCGGTTTTGTTCACCAATACTACTGCACACCTTCGCTTACGCTAAGGTATCCGCACTAATACATAGAACAGATTTCTGTGCGTACACGTCCCGATACCGTTCAAAGTACCCTAATTAGGTAGTACTCCGGCTACGGTCCGGCGGCCAACATAGCATATCTCATTCTTCTAATATCTTTGACATAATCAGTTCCAATTTTAAAATGAAACTTAAATTCAGGGCAAATCTGAGTTCATTGAACCAGAGTTACACGGACAGACCCACAACCGAAATCAGTATTTTTTATGACATTATGTAGAGAGAACGAGAGAGAACCAACAAATCACTAATTTCGACTGGAATAGATTCCCTACGTTTTATTTCAACTAACAGACGGATATTAAATCTGCGTATTAATTTCCTGGGTTAGTAACCACAAAGCAACCTAATATTCCTTCCACAGGATAGTGTATTCTCACGAAATTCTTACACATTCATATACTATATGATTATTTGTTTGAGATAAAGAAAATAATATGACGTTTTCACTTTCTCAAGCGGAAAGTATGGGCATTAATGGTATAATCAATCGTCGGTTCAGCAGATACCATCTGTAGCCAGGGAGGTTTAATTGCTTCTTATGAAGTTGTCTTAGAAAAAGGGATATAAAAACTTTTCATAAAAAAAAATCTGTTCTGAATTTGAGAAGCAAATTATAATACAAATAAAGCGATAACTGTCCACAATCCTACCATGATGAATGGCAGTGAGATATGGATGGGTGTGGAACACGGAACTTAATATAGGTACACACTCTTTGGTGTGGAACTGACAGTCACGTTACATTATTGTAGTATTCGGACATTTCGCAAGATGGCGTCCATTACGGAGATACCCGAATGCTTCCGAACGCTGGGCGAATGGCCACTTGACTGCCCGACAGCGCTCAGTAGATTTTAATGTCATAGGTTGAATAGGTTGGGAGATCGTAGTGCCCGAGTAATTTCACTATTGTATCGTTATAATAAATAAATAAGTTCAAATCAACGGAACTACGTGCGAAATTGATATCAATAATAATGAAGTCGATCCCTTACACACACAATAAAGGAAGATCATTACAATTATTGTATATATTTTTTTGGAAAATATGAAAATAATATATTTCACTTTTGCACACATCATCAAAGGACGAGATTATGTACATGATATTTTTTTTACAAATGCAGTCTTGCACCTACACTGCTGGCAGTGAGGCATGGAACTGGCAGAACAAGGAAGAAAGTAGACCGAGTGCTGAAGAAATGAGTTCTCTGAGATGTGCGTGTATGTTAACATATCGTTTAATCGAAATGCGGCGATTGCAAGGCTGATGTAAGCGTAATGTCCTCTCCCTACCACTGCGGTGAAACGGTGTGATTGTTAGTTAGTTAATCATACATATAATTGTGCTCCGTCACGTAAATTACTTTGTTAATATGTACATAGTACAAATATTACCTACCTTTGAACAAAAAAGCTATTCTAAATTTTAGCATATTAATAGTGTCTGTGATGCAGATTTCGGTTGGTTTCTGAAGCAGCCAAAACTATCGATTTTTTATGTCTGTAGTTTCTCAGTAAACTTACCATTTTCGACTTCCCACGTAATTTTTTCAATTGTTCAATAATAAAACTAATATTTAAAAGTTTTGAAGCTTGGGCGAAACCGGTTAGTAACTCCAAAAATCCACGCGTATAAATAATGTTTATTAATATATATTTTTAATTTCTTGTTTTAATCTATATATGGTAAGAAGTTGTGTATCTAATTGCTATTGGAAAATCATAGTAAATCTCATACATAAAATTAATTTAGCAGTGGCTCGCGTACCGTTGTTTGCCGACTCCTGCCAAGGAATGAAATCACGGCACCGGGTGCTTTATTAAGATAAGCCTCTAATAAACAAGTAGCAAGCAGTAGGTCCGCGGTTCGCAGCCTTTATCGCGACTATACGATAGTATTCAGCTAAGCTGCGGATAGCTGATAGCGGACAGTATGGCGGCATATCGCTTCATTAAGGAATTACAGAAATGACCAACAAATAATCATACAACGTCTTATCATACAACGGAATTCATATTCCTGGAATTAATACAAAGTAGCATTAACTGATATTGCACGGAGGAATTTCGATAAAATCTAAATAATAATGGAATAATATAATAAAAATGTCCAGAGTGAAAGATTTATGAGACATTATAAATAGTACCCACGATAAAAAAAATTATTAATTAATATTACCAAATTATAAGCATTAGAATATTGAACGAGAAATAAGTTATCTATGCTATTATTTTTATGAAAAATCACGGTGTATTATAATTCCGATTTTAAAAGACAAATTAAAGTAATTGACTACTTTATCGCTTATCAAAATTTTTCAGTTTTAATTTTTTTAAATATGAAACCGCACAAGAGTCCCAACTGCTCTCAACCGTCTGGAGCCATTGAGTCTATGGCTTCCCCAATTGGGGTATTTTGTGAGGCTGAAGGTAGTGGAGAGGTGAAGAGGAAGGTAAGGGAGTACCTGGCTATTCAAATCTGGTCACCAAACACGGCTAAAACAATTTATTGCAATCAATGGTGATCTTTCACAAGGGTGATACTGAGAGTATCATCCACTCACAAATGACACTTAAATTCAAAACAAACCCGAGTTATAAAACTCATTGAACCATAGTACTAGACAAGTACTAAGTAAGACAGGTATAGGTACTCTTGGGAACTCTTGGGAAAAACGCTAAAAGCATTTGTTTTCTGTCATGCATGATCATTAAAAAGCAACCCTCAAAAAATTTGTAAGTACGTAGATATGTATATTAAAAAAAGTGTTTACTACAATGCCAAGACAAATACATATAAATGATTTAGAACGGTCGTCCAGAAACTCATAGAGATTTACTTTTATCCTCTTTTAATTTTATAATATATCTTAAGGCTCCGAGGTAAGCATTCAAAAAGAAGAAGAAGATGGTTTGAAAGGGAGATATGTAAATACGAATGTAATTAAGTGAAAATATTTAATAAAACACGACTAGTTTAAAATAGAGCAAAAATCTCTCAACAAATGTCTAATTTGCTCTTAAAGATGCACTGTGAATTTTTTCATATGTACAACATATCAAATAACAGCACTAAACGTGTTTTTAATAATCGATTGAATTTCATATAATTACCGTTACGGCTCTCCAAATGTATAGACATTATCTTTAAAAATAACATGAATGTTTTTAGGAACTTAAAAATGTGTTCAATTGGAATATGTTATAAATCTGTAGATATTCGGAATGCGGGGCTTACATAAGTACATTGATATGCATCCCATTAACGATCTCTAGTAAAAGTGTATAAGTATCAATTGAATGGCATTATTTGAAAAATGGTTTTCCATCGAAGTCCGTATTCATCCATCAAGATTTGAATAGTAAATTGATATCTGTCAACGCGAGGTACAACCGTCTTTAACACGGACACGACCGACAAGTGACGAAGGTACTTGGGAAATGTTTGACAGAAGAAAACATCGAGAGGTTTGTTCCTTTCAATATTATTCATGATCAGGCGCAGCTCCCACAACATCCGCGGTACAGCGGCGGCAACTAGTAGGCGAGATTAACATTCAGAACATGACACGCCATAATAATTATTGTCAATCTGGTAATGTGATATACCATAGATAGAAGAAAACTAGAATGGTTATACTCTACCTAGCTAAAACAGCGACTCTATATCGCCACCCTGTTGGGTGGCGTTGTAAGGCGGGTTAGAAAGTGATTAGTTAGTGCAGGTTGAGGGGCTGTAGAAAGGATTTATTAATGCAGATCTTGAAGAGATGAATCCGTTAAAATACCTGTAGGACAGCCAACATTGGGTGTGCGCGTTAAGGGTGGATTACCTGTTAACAAAGGATTGATCAGACGAACAGCCCTAATTTTTAAATCAAGAAAGTTTATCGGATATTTGAGGATCCAGTCCAGAGGTGGCTCCCAAATGCAATTGTTGGACGTACTTGAGATTTGTACCGGGTTAGCAGATGGTCAATACTGCTAGCCCTATACAAGACGCCCAGTATCTTGGATGCAAAATTGACTCAGAAGGAGCCATGATTCTTGAGCTGCTCTGAGATAACTTACTCCAAGCATTTCAATGGAGCATTTTATTTTATTAACCGACCAGAAATCGAAAAATCTTTCAAAAAATGGGACCCTTCGAAAGTTAGTTGGATTGTTTCGAATTTCGTCTTCGGAAGGAAGACACCAATTTATTTGTCGCCCCCGGAGGCAACTAAATTATTCGCCGTTTCCGGGGGGGGATCGGGGGGAGACAAACATAATTTAGAACCCTTCAGGGGGGTGCATAATGGGATGCTACCTTGAGGTGATTTTTGCATAAAAAATGGTACAGTATAAATTATTTAATTATTATTACTTCAAGGATGAAACCTTTCATTCATTTATGTTCAGATTATGACGCTACTCATTAACGAGTATAGGCGATATCTTGGTAAACGTAAATGGATAGGAGTATCAAATGCCAAAGAAAGTTTTCACGGTTAATTCAAATTTGGTTGGATTTTGGTTTGGTTTGGTTGTGAACGGAAAATATGTATATCCATATATCACCACATTATTTCACTCCTAGAGGTCCAGTAATGAAGCTGTTAGTTTGAAGCTGAAGTCTAGTTTCCACTAAACATATTGTCAGCATTTGTTTATTTGTGAATTAACGTTTCATTAAACAAACCTACATAGTTTATGCAATGTCAATGGATGATATAAACTATAAATTTTACGGTTAATGACAAAATATTGATTAGGATTAGAAGGCTGCGTAGATAATATTAACTAATTAAAAGGAAATACATATTTGCATTTTGAAATGAACAGTCAATAAGCCAGATTTAGTTGATTAGCCTACGATCCTACGCAACTAATTGTAGGAATAGGATTTACATTTAACTAACATTAAAATCAAGCTTTGGTCGATGCTAGAAAAGGGTAAACATTTTTATAGATGCACTTCTCAGATCAGATTTCAAAGCGACACTTGCAGAAGGTAAAATAGTCTTTTAAAGTTTGGAAGATGCTTCAAACCCACACAACTTGGACGTAGGATGATTATAAATGATCAGTGGCGTTGCGACCTTATCCCTTCAGGTTAATGATTTTTTCACGTATTCACAGTCAAACTTTAAATTTCTTCGAATCGCTTTGAAAATAATGATATTTATCTAAATCTTCACTATTTAGTGGAAGGACTTTCAGAAATTCAAGCTTTACTACGCCAATTAAAAAACGCGCACGGAGAAATATAAGTATTAATGATGTATTTAAAAAATAGGTAATCCGGTTAAAAACGGGACGCCGCTTCCTTATAAACTTTTAGTAAATTTGTAACACGTGTTCATGCACCTGCGTTTGTCTTAATAATATATAATGACGAAATGCGAAAATGATTTGAATGAACGCGTGTTCCGACATCGTGACTATTCATTGGTATTTTACTAAAAGTTTATCAGGAAACCTATCAATTCATTGTTTCGTGTTTTTTAATCGGATAACGAATAATTTGAAGAAATTCTCAATAAATTAGCAATATTTTTTCTCCGTACAGTATAACCAAGTTCTATACATGTCAAAAGGGTTGAGTGTTGTCGTAGTTTTTTCAGATCGATTAATTTGCACCTACTTATATGTTGAGCACTAGAATGTTCTTGGCAACAACCCAGAGAGCTAAGACATTTGCTACGCCATTGAATATACATAATAAAAATGATAATTGTTATTGGCTTGTTCAATTAAACATTAGCTCTAATTTTTATTGATGTAATAATCTGTCCGGTGTTATTATTTATTTAGAAAATTAGTTGAGCCAACAGAATACAAGCAGAAAAAATAAAATTTTGGATTTAATTGAATCATTAAGCGTTTCTGTGAAAAATGCAATTAACTCTAGATCTGTGTTTAATGCAAATTGCCTGATTACGGACCCGAACCGAGTACTTTGGGACTATAAGGCGAGTGACATCAATCAATGAGGGAACCGCCCCTCTCCCACTGGCTGATGTAGCCTACAATTAAATACATTACATTTTCTTTATTATGCGTCGATATCCATTACGTAAGTAGGCCGTAATGATATTGTGAGAACAAGTACTTACAGGCAAATCATTTCAAAGAGCGCACCTTTGAATGTGTTTGTGCTCACCGATAGTATCGAGGGTACCTTTGATATAGTATACCACTACCAAGCAAGATCCTCTTTCTATTTGTTTATTTCTTAATTTCGTAGGTGAAAACCAGGTAACAAATAAATATAAATATTCACAAACAAGTTGAAAACAAATCGATTCATTGAAGTCATTTAAAAGGATGGGGGTGTTTTCAACACACTACCAAAAGCAATAATTATAACAATGTAATGCTTAAAACAGGACATCACTGTAATGTTAATCACTCTAATTTGGATTTCGGTTGTGCGTGTGTCCTGCTTAACTTCAATGTAGGTATTTTAAAAATTGAAACTTATTCGTCAAAAAATTCAGACTATACCGTAATTTTTCACGGGTCTGCGTTATTCTTAATAATTTTCGTTACGACTTAAAACCAAATTGCTAAATAAGGCGACGTGTGATTCGTATCGAATTCGAATAAACAGCAAATCAAACAAATCAATCAATTGATTAATTTGTACATTCCATTAAATTGTACAAACACAATATTGACAAATCTTACTATAAAGTGTTTCATTATTGGACTTGTTGGTCCTTTTTTATCGCAGAATTATATTTACACATAAATAGGTACCTACCTAACATTATCTTACCGCATTCCTGTAAGCAATGTTTGTACTATATTTGTTCATAACTCGACTTATTAAAATTATCCAACCCATAAAGTCACTATTACAGGAAATGTAAAACTAATTATATCGCAATATGAAATAACGTCTAATGAAAGGTGTTGCTAAAACAATTTCAGATCTTAAATGAGTGGCAGAAAGGCCACAGTTAACTGAACAATGACTTGGAAATTTAAATCATCGACTAACAGTTTAATCAACATCGTAAATTATAAAAACTAAGAAGAAGAAAATATTAATAAATGTAAACGAAACGTGATACAGAACAAGATACAGAAAAATAAAAATATAATGGTTTCAATTGGGAAAAGAACCCAGGATCTCTGCCTTACCGGGACAACGTCTTTAACCACTGGACTATTGGGACCTATTGAGTCGTTTGTGTCGAACTCATAATTCAAATTCAGAATTAACAATATTATCATGCAAGCAATTTGTCCCATATTTTTGGCAGCTATGATTTTTAATGATTAAAAAGTTCTAAATAATTGGTTTGTAACCTAGATAGTGTCTCGGATAAACATATTTGATTTTTATTTATAAGAGGATTATTAGTATTATCTTCTTCTTCAAAGATCTATTACATTGATGGATATAACCTACAATTCATTGTATTGATTATTCCAATAAAATAGAATAATCAATATTTATAGTATGTACCTACATCAAAAGCTTTAATAAATGCATGTTAATGAGACTTTTAAATGAACTAACATTTTAATTTGTTATTTCCGTACCTACTACTTAACCCCTAGTGTGCCAATACATCCACCGTGGATTTGCTAGTAGCTCACCGAACTTGCCTAGATTTTATCGCATTTTAAACCGTAAAAAATGCTCCTAGTTATTAAAATATATGTTATTCGCTTGGCAAGAAATTTAACATATCTCAATATCATTCTAGCTTGTCGTTTCGTCACTTGTAAGTATATTTATTTTAACTGTGAAAAATCATGTCCAAAAATTCTATGCCAAATATAATAATTTTTCGAAGTAATAGTTCTGTATTTATTTGCAGTAATAATTTTTATTATGAAAAATGCTTATTTAGATGGAAAATATAATAAAACTTAAGAATATTTTCATTTGATAATAAATTTTTGCTCTTTTTTAATCGTATGCCTTCATTTGATAATAAATTTTTATAAAATTAGAAAGAAATTTTTCATGAGTTTTTTTATGTGACACCTGGACTTGAGAAGCACAAATTATCAATTTATTTAGAAAAAATGAACCAAATAAGATACCTAATTGTTTTAAAAGTAAAACCTGTACTTGTGCAAGGCTCTCTTTGTATGTATAAAGTGAAGTGCATTTTCATATGAATATTAAATTAAATAAACTGACGCGTAACTTGATCGAGACAACAAATTTAACATTTAATTTAGGCGGACTACAACAGCAGTTGCAGCTAAACCATATTTTATACAGGATAACAAAGCTCCAAAATTCGTGCAAAATTCTGAACCTTCTCTAGCTTCGCGATAATATACTTTACGATGCTCACTGTAGGCGGCTAACCAGTATTTATTTTTTTACATTCAAAATATAATAATGGTGTTTTTATGGTACAACCAACTACAAGTTAAGATATTCTTAAGATACTTACCCACTTACATTATAAACTGACCCCTAGATTTCAGATTACGTTCACGTATGAAATAAAAATAAGTGTCTGTTATGCATAATGCATTAGAGAATTTTTTAATGTAATTAATAGCGTGAATATTAAACACGGCAAGGCTGAACAATAATATAACACTGTGAACAAAGTCTGACGTGAAATTAGCTGCCACGGGCCAATTAATGTTATTGGTTTGCCGCGAATGGCCATTATCAAGTTTGCACCGTTCAGGCAAATTAGACTGCGCGAACTGGTTGTAATAATAATACGATATACAATAGCGTGTGCGCATATTGCGCGTTCAGTAATAATTTAAGTATGGAATTCCTAAAAAAAGATAAGAGCTGATTCTCGTAGATAAGTGTGGAATTCTTGTTTAAATTAATATCTCTCGGTGAGTAAATCAGTAGGTACAAGCTGGGTAGAGAGACTTACGTAAGTGATATTAGAAGGTACTGCTTTAAAGCATTAGGCCCATAAGGAGAATGGAAGGAAACAGCAAGGGACTATAAAGAAATCTGAGGACCAGCAGAATGTGCGTATATCATGAATGGAAAGGACTAAAAGACAATAAATTCGTCAGAAACAGGACTCTTAAAAAAACTACGACTAGGTTAGGTCCAGTTAGGTTAAGTACAGTTATCATCAACAACGTTCATCTCTATAATACTGCATTCCAATATTGACATTTGGTTGCTGCGATCTCGGGTGATTAAAACCTAATCCCCTTCTCATTCTCAAATCAGGAGTTCTTATGTCTAAAAATACATGGTCCCGGCGAACAGGTCACACAGGGGCAGGAGTAGGTACTTCTGGTTGGGGTAGTGCAATCTCATTGTCTCGCCTCATTGACGGACACTTGCCGGAAAATTCCGGAAAACAGAGGTTCGTGATACGACACGTTGGCACATGTGTTCTAAGAAGTCGATGAAAATCAATAATAAAAAATGTAAAGCTTGGGTTTGACACAATCTATCAAGTATAGAAGTGTTCGCGTTATGACACAAAACGACAGGACAATGCAAACATGACTTCCCTGTCCGCTGTGTCGTGTAGCGTCCCTGACTAATAGACGTAGGTATATTATGCACGTTGTGTCATATCACATCTAAAACTCTGTCAATAGACGTTGTATCATATTGTGGAGAATCACTTATCAACCTTTTAAGTTAATTTTTAGATGTGTAATCCCTAATCGCAGAGACCTGAACGGCGTAAAGATAACCATAGATCATTCCGATTCTAATAGCCGTTCTGAATAGTCCTGTCATACGTTTGTCATTCTCCACATTAAAGCCTTTCGAGTTTAATCTAAAATTGTAATCTGTTAAAATAAAATTATCCTTCTGAAATATAATCGTATTTATTGGAGTCAAAATATACATGGACGGTGACGTTATTTGCAGACATCATAACCTTCCATAAATGGTGACCCCGACGTGATGTCGTGTATTTAATGCTTACCTGTGCTGCAAATAACGTCACCGTCCATGTATATTTTGACTCCAATAAATACGATTATATTTCAGAAGGATAATTTTATTTTAACAGATTACAATTTTAGATTAAACTCGAAAGGCTTTAATGTGGAGAATGACAAACGTATGACAGGACTATTCAGAACGGCTATTAGAATCGGAATGATCTATGGTTATCTTTACGCCGTTCAGGTCTCTGCGATTAGGGATTACACATCTAAAAATTAACTTAAAAGGTTGATAAGTGATTCTCCACAATATCATATATTCTCTATAATGGCGTTAAATGATGTTGTGTCATATCACACCTCCTCTAAAATGACGTCAATAGACTTTGTGTTACATCACATATTCACTAAAATGGTTTCAATAGCAGTTGTGTCACATAACATATTCTCTAAAATGGCGTCAATAGACGTTGGGTCATGTCACATCTCCTCTAAAACGGTGTCAATAGAACGTCTATTGAACGTCACATCTCCTCTAACACGGTGTTAATAGAAGTTGTGTCCGTGAATGTGTTAAGTAAATGAAGTTCCTTTGCCCACATGTTATTGTAAATCTTTGATATTCCATATTGTAAGATTTAGAGCGATGCAATCATGCGTGGATAACAACAAAGCTTCAAAGCTTGTATCAATAAATAGATCCCGCGTAATGAGTAACGAGCCAGTCAGTTATTATAAATTCTCCATTAGAATGGAAGATTTGCAAAACGTATCGGATTAATGAGACGCCCTCTATCTATTGTTGTCAAGCATGTGTAGCGAATATTCTATGTATTAAATTTTCTGCGTACTTTGATACTCTCATGAAGGACAATTGGAACGGCTTCTATTACGGTTTGCCCACATTTTTTACGCATGTTTAACAGGCAAATGAGCAAATGTTCAGATGTAGAAGATCTCAAATATAATGATTATTGTAATGCGTGAATATAATTTGGTGGTTGGACGAAGCTGTTCGACGATGGTTGGTAAATTAATAACTAGCAGTTCTGTGAAGGTGGACCTCGCGTAATTATGACTACATTTGATAGCTCGTAACGCTCATGCGAAGTTTGGCGGAATAAAAAATGTACTATTCAACACGGCCACAAAAACTAAAACAAATTTACAGACAGACGAAATATAAAACGGTCGAGTTCAAACAGGACTTCGCTACGATCAGTCAATAAATCTCGAAGAAAACTATTAAAAACAAATGACAATATTAAATGAAAACCGACCGGTAGAATAGGCTAAGCTTTTCGCAGAAATTCAAGTGTAACATTGTCATCAAATTTTCCATTCAGCGATATTTTGTTTTTTTTTTTGACAGTTAAAAGGTTTGCCGATTCTAAGTACTTTTCAGCATTTGAACAAATTGTGATCAACAGAAGAGGGCAACTATCACGTTGTAAGGTTTGCCGATTCTAAGTACTTTTCAGCTTTTGAACAAATTGTGATCAACAGAAGAGGGCAACTATCACGTTGTTAACCCTTTAAATATCAGGAACCCAAATTCGTATGATGTTTGGGAACAAATTTGGTCTCCTAATAATTAAAGGGTTTTAGGCTTGTCAGCTTATTACAATTTGATAGAAAGCAGAAACGCACCTAGAATCGGCATTTAACGGGGACCTTTAGAATGTCAAAATAAAAAAAAAATGGCACTGACTTGTCATTTGATGACAATGATACATTTGAAATTCTGGTTCGAAGAATCAAATTGACGAAGTGAGTTTTATGTTTGATGATAAAGGTATGAACTTAACATGTGTGGTTATGGGAAAAAAATTCTCCAAACCACAGAGGTTATCTTAAATAATCTATTTGTATGAATAGTGCATTCCTGACATTGAGCATTCAACCGACTCTGATAAAATTGATTTATCTTTATCACTAACCACAAAAGAAGTGACCTTACTTAACCAACATTCAATGAGAAAGAGATAAGAAAGAATTGACCTACCTTCATAGGTAGATAAATTTTATATAAATATTTGTAGTAAGCACATAACATAGACATATTAAGACGCAAAAAACAAACACTGAATAGGATTAACATTACGAAATAATAACTGACTTATTATACAGTTCGGACCATAATTTATTAAAAACGCAAGTCATTTTTATAGGTTGATTGATTGTCCAAGAACTTTGACCTTTGATCGATAACTTTCAATTATGCAAAATATGTACGAAAAATCAATTTTGAAAGGAGATATCAAAAAAAATATGTACCAGGCACTGCCAACTCCCTAATCGCTGAACTTAAGATTAATGGAGTTATCAGTTAATAGTTAGTGGTGGTAGTAGGAGATTTTCAAACATTGTTGGGTTATTCGTAACCTGGGAATGTTTGTCTTTCTTTTAAAAAAAAAAAAAAAAAAAAATCTTTTTCTGCCATGTCTCGATAACCTGAATTAAGTAGATTGTACACTAGTTTAACGATGTAGTTGTATGCTTCATCTCAGGCCTGAGTAAGTATTGCACGTCGATGAGTATCACCTTTAACATACAAAGCTATAATAATAAATTATCGATATTGTTAAATAAACTGATGTTTTTTTTCACCTGTTTTAACATTGGATTTAGCGCTGCAGAAGTGTTTATGCATCCAAATACATGGCAAAAACGTTTCAAAACAAGCTACTGATAATCCTGAGTAATTTATGAGCAAAATTCCTGAAACAACAATATAACTTCTTATAACACTAACGAGCCGGGACTTTTTATATCTCATTATCTTATATTGACGGCTTTTATGTATTATTTTGCAGAACTTCCATATAAGTTTTCATTTTGAATGATTAATTTATGTCCAAAAAAATTACATAATTTCGCGAGACTTTTAACCTTTCAAACAGTTGACGCAAAAAAACATTGTAAGAGTTAAGTTTTTAATTATTTTATTTTAGGGTAAATCAAGTTTACAATATGTTTAGAAATGGTTGGTCTATACATGTGCAATTTACAATAGATTTCATCGTTATACTAACACATTATATATTTAAGAACTAAACCATATAGTATATAGTAGATATTATACAGGGTGTCCGATTCCAACTTTTTTTGTCATACTTAAATATTTTTCCATAGAAGAATATTTATTTTTCCATACAAAAAAATAACTTTTTTTACCTAAAAAATATGTCAAAATGTATGAAATTCGAAAAAAGTCATGTAGTGGAAATTCCAACATTTTACGTAAAAAGGTTGTATTGTTTGTATAGAAAAAATAATATTCTTCCATGGAAAAATATTTTTGTATTGAAAAAAACAACGACATTTTAAATTAATAAAACTTTTTTTACTTCTTCCATCCCGTAGAATCACCTAAATCACAATTGAAGATATCTACATAAAAAATAATGTTTTTATGATATTTTGAACACAGTCTTATAAGATGATTGAATTAACACATGTGCCGCGTAGGAACTTTCAATTGAATTCTGTCGGGGCAGTCAGTAATCCATTTTTAAATTATATATACAACATCGCATCTGCACAGTGTCTTTCCAAATAAAAATCTTATTGTTTTCTGAATGTAAAAATAACCAGTATTATATTTTCATTCGGCATCGTTTGGGATGTTAGCAGTTGGGGACATGTTTTATCGAAAATCATAAATATTTGATTGTTTACGATTATTACGAAACATCAATATCTTGCAGCACGTTCAGCAATGATTGGTTAAATTTACGAGCTATCGTGAAGTTTATTACTACTAAAAAAGCTTCCGTATCCAAAATTTTATATTGAATCGTACAAAATGTAAGTCTCAATTATTCCGTCATCGTGCATTAGTGTTGGGAGATGAGTTGAATGTGTGCGTGGGTTTTATTACACGTGCATTTTTAGATGGATATTATTTAAATTTCGAACACCTGAACGATTTGGCGCCATTATCATAGTTGATTGCTTTCAACGGTGTTCGAATTTCTTATTCATAACGTTCCAAATGTGAAATTTGAAATGCGGTAAGTGTTCAGTGAAATTGTACCGTGGGATATACGAGTAGTTGAGTAGGAAGGTAGGTACTTAGACTTAATTCTAAATTTTCTAATTTCGCTGATTTTAAACACAAAAATAATATATTGAATTTTACATTATAAAGGTCAAAATTTAATCAATTTAGTATACAATTTAGTTTCAAAGTTAAAAAAAAAGATTTTTTATAGCATTTTCTGGTACCTAAATCAAATTACCAAAAACTGACATAGGCACTTCTAGCATTAACCCATTAATCCCCACAGGGTCGAAAACGACCCTACCACTTTCAGCTGCTCTCTACTTTTTATTATTTATTCAATTTTTTTTGTTATCCTCTTAAATTATTTCTTGGTTGGTACTTCTGCAAAAGCAATAACAAATTTGATACTGCAGTGACATCTGTGGTCACCAAGTGAAAGTTTCTAACTACCGTTGACTGCTGTCAGTTTTGCGAGTTGTCATCCTAAGATAAACATGTAAGTACTAATTACTGTATATATGATAATGAAGCGTTTTGCATTTTTAAATCACTCACATAATATGTACATACAATTCAGAATAATTGAAAGTCTTCAATCTTTGCTAGGATTTTATTTATACATGGTCAAAAATCATCTGGGTCGAAAACGACCCAGTAGGCATATATGTGTTCTTTTCATCCATAACCTAACTTTTCACTGTTTATTATTTTGTCTTCTTTATGAGTCACTAACTAATATATGTATTCCGAATAGGTCAAGAAGGACTCTCACGGCACTGGAGATATTGGAGGAGCTAGACACCTTAGATGACATCCAAGCAAACTCCTTTGATGTATACCTCACTCCGCCCGACGATGATGGGCCAGAAACTGACGGAGATTCGGGAGATGAAGACGACTGTGATTATCCGAACCGACTAAGCCGGAAACAACTAATGGCTGAGGCAGAAATAGTCTTAGATGATGGTGGCGTATCGAATGATAATGAAAGTGTAATACCACCTCTAGCTGTCGCGACTGTTACCAACAGTGTATCAACTGATAATAATGGGACAAAAACGTTCACCGTTATTCATGGTGGAAGAAAACGAGTGGCGAAGGGAGGTGCTCAACCTGATCAACGGAAATGGGTAGATGGAGATTTCCCGCAAAACCGCAATAACGGCAGGTTAGAGCCTGAGCAACTTGTCAACAGCCTACTGAATTAAGACAGTCACCCAGCCGATTTTTTTGAATTCTTCATGGATACAAATGTTGTTACCAATATTGTAAAACATTCCGTCAATTATGCAGTTTCTAAGAATTCACCATCCTTTTAGTTATCTGTTGATGACATGTACACATTTATGGGCATTCTTTTTGTAAGCGGATATGTGCCGCTCCCACGCCGAAGAATGTTCTGGGAGTCACAAGACGACGTGCACAACGTTTTAGTTTCGGGTGCAATGCGCCGCAATCGCTTCGAAGAGATCTTTCGATATTTGCACGTTGCGGATAATAATCAATTACCGGAAGGTGACAAATTCGGCAAAATAAGGCCATTGCTGAATGAACTGAACGATAATTTTCTGAAATATGCTCCTATCGAGGCGGAGGTATCCATAGACGAGTCTATGATTCCGTACTTTGGGCGTCACGGATGCAAACAATTTATCCGTGGGAAACCAATCCGTTTTGGATTCAAAGGATGGGTTTTGGCCCATAGACTTGGGTATTGCCTCCAAGTTGATTTATATCAAGGGCGTGATGGCTTGAGGGTTCCAGAGATGGGTCTTGGGGAATCTGTGGTTCTAAATTTTGCAAATACATTGAAAAATTCATTAAAAATTCAAATTTTTCACTATATTTTGATAATTTTTTCACATCAGCTAAACTTATTACAAAGCTGGGTGAAATCTGTTTCTTTGGTATTGGTACCGTGAGAGACAATAGAACCGAAAGATGTCCACTTACTGAATCTACAGACATGAAGAAAGCCGAAAGGGGCACCTATGATTATAAACTTGACAAAGTCAACAATATAATAGCTTGCAAGTGGAAGGATAACGCTGTTGTGACGGTCATGTCCAACTAGACGGGTGTTCATCCACTGAAAAAAGCACTGCGTTACAGCGCAAAAGAGAAGAAGAAAGTTGAAGTGCTTCAACCGCACATTTTTTCCATGTATTCATGGGAGATTCATGGGAGGAGTAGACCAAATGGATAACAGCGTCGCGAAGTACCGCATTGGGATGCGTGGTAAGAAATGGTACATGCCAATTATCATGTGGCTTTTCGATGTCTGTATGAACAATCCTTGGCTGCATTCAAGGGCGTGTGGTCAAAAACTGGACAATTTGGGTTTTCGGCGAGCAGTCGCACGATGCCTAATCATGAAGTACTAGCAGTTAAAAACCCGCTCCGCGGGTTTTTGCTGCTAGGCCCTGCGGGCGACACTTGGTTGGGCTGCGCTTAGTTTAAGTGATACTAACAACATTTACATTTAATAGATAGATATTAGGTCATTCACAGAGAGAGGGTGAGTATATATTGTTAAAACACGGAACAGGAAGGAGTTAATGAATAATAACATGCTCAATTTAGGCATAATAAGAATGACAGTTGTTTGAATAAATGAAATTTTACGTATTTGTGATGGATTATTTCAAATGAAACACTATTATTGACTACATGTCTACAACTGATATTAACTGTTATGGTACCTAATATAATTTGCTCATAGGAGACTTGCAGTGCTTAAATATGTGTTACAACCGTCAATGTCTATAAGTTGAATCAATATCGTATAGTTTGTCACAACAATTAAAGATAGTTACAACAAAGTTGACTGAAATAATACATTATTACATATTGATTAATTGTACCCGTGTTTATGGATAAAAGGAGGGTAATTGTGCAATGTGATTAGCAGTCGGTTTAATTAAAAGGTGTGAATTTTACTCCAACTGGTGGTAATTCTTTACCTAAAACTGTTACTGTATCTAATAAAGTTTAAAGTTAGATTATATATACACCTTCATCAGGAGAGTAAAAATCTATATATAAAGGTAGATTATTACAATATAGCGCCCCTGAGGTGATATCTCACAAAAGCGGCGCCATGCAAATTGTCCAATTAATAAATAAATATAATGTTTACATTTTATTATGTACGTATGCATTGATATACAATGGAAATAGATAAAATAATGTTATCCGATTAAACTTTATTTTATTAAAAAACAAATAACTGTTTTAACTTCACTTTATTATATACAACCAATACATGTTTCATGAACGAAGTATACACCGAAGTCAAAAATTAAATATAGATTACAATTGGAAAAAAGAAGTGGAAGGAGGGGGGAGGGGTAAGAGTAGGCTGGGTTTATAAGAATTAGGAATTACAATATGAAAGACCAGTTAAGTGGGAAAATATTTAAAAGAGAGTTTATAAAAAAAAATTCTTGTTAATTACATCTACTTTTATAAACATGTTCTCTTATTTCTAAAATTTCGAAATTATTTATTTGTGATGCTTTATATCCTGTGTGAAGTATTTTAAGACCTGAATTTTTTTTTTGCATATAACCATAAAACAATATATTCATAAGACGAATAAAATTTAATAACGGTTATTCTAATAAATTGATAGTTGAAATACTAAATAAAATAATTAAACATATTATCTTCAAACGGTATTTTTACCCTAGTTCTTAAGATATAAATAAACAATGGCGTAGAATTCTGTTTGTGGATAACGACACTTCTAAAATTATATATATATAAACATTCCTGGTACTATTCAACCGGCGTTTTACACTAATAACAGAATGAATAAATATATTCTTAATAATAAAGATTGCGAAAATCAAACAAAAAAATCAGGAGTTTATAAACTCAATTGGGCTGGATTGTAATTTATTTTACAAAGGTAGAACCAATAGAAACTTTGAAGTCAGAACTAAAAAACATCTCAGGGTTCTAAATGGAAATAGTGAATATGAGTTTGCAAATCATCTTTTGAATCACACTTTCGATAAAAATTCAGGTCTTAAAATACTTCACTCAGGATTAAAGCATCGCAAATAAATAATTTAGAAATTTTAGAAATTAGAAAACATGTCAATATAAAATCAGATGTAATTAATAAGCAAAAAAAAATTATAAATAATAATGAAAAATGCCATTGCAAAGTTGAACTAAACTTCCAGAAGAAATCTTATTATTAAACGCTTGATGTTCAAATAATTTTGCATATTTAAATATACGCGCCAGTCATTTGATTCGTTTCTTCACCGCCAGAGGGGCGCTCTGTCGGCCACCTATAGCCACGATGCGTATCGGGTATCGGCCATATTGAATTAACGCGTTCTTTTTTCGTCAAACGTCAAACGTAATCACGTAATTGTGGATAATTTTCACTGTAATCTAATTAATCCAATGGATTATGAACTTTCTAAGACATATTTTCTTCGATATTATCCAAAAATTGTATGAGCAGAAACGATATTTTTTAAGAAATATCGTATTACATGTGGCGATTCTATTTCAGTATGAAATCGTGTCTTAATCTTTAAAGTCTTATTTAAACACAATTTGAATTTGACCAATCACAGGGCCTACACCGTCCAGACGCTGGAGTAATAATATTATCAGATGGTGTTCGACCTGCCGCTTCGGGACCATCTCGGCCGGTGAGCGGTGCATTTAGTGTGCCCGTTGCTGTCAGAACACACAAAGCAGCACATCTTATTATTACCAAGCAGGCTCGAAGAAGATGCGCAGTTTGTGCAAGCAAGACTACGAAGGTCTGCATAAAATGCACTGTTGCTCTTCACGATAAATGTTTTGTGCTTTTTCATCAAAAGTAAATAATTTCAAGTTAGATTTAAAACCTATATGAATAAGAAGTAATAATTACTTAATTAATAATTATTGTAATGTAAGGAATTGATATTGTAACATATGTTTCACATTGTAATAAAGATTTAAAAAAATGAATTGTATACTTAATATGCCCACTGGGTCGTTTACGACCCATTGATTATTTAAGGAACCGATCTAAAAAAAGAAAATTCCAGAAATTACTTAGCTTGTATAAAAATAGTGAGCAAGTTCCCAAAGTTTCATTCAAATTAGAGTCAAAAATAGTTGTGGGCATTAATGGGTTAACAGTCTTTATTGTATAAAACAAGGTTATCCAGGAACCGGGCAGTGGCCGATTTGTTTGACAATTTAATAATTACATGTTACAGAAACAACTTCAAGAAGACCAGAGGCATTGAAATGGAATGCTTGCTATGTAGCGCAATTATGGCCGGGTCACTGTTAAAATACATGCTAGATTGGTATTCAACGATGACAGTGATATTATATATTTGATTAAATTTAAAGCATCACGAATTAACTCGTCCAGCGTTGACAGAACCTGTATGTATCCAATTTAATCAAGTATCTATTTAATTTGTATTTCAAAGGAAATTGACACAACACTCTGCCGCAATGTGAATGTTCATTACGTCGTTGTTATAAAAAAAACAGCAATGAATTTAGGATAAGTAAATCTTTAGTCATCATTGAATATGAAATTGTTTTTTTCTTTTTTATTCATCATCAAGAACATTTCAAGACAGTACAGTACTAACTTTTATTATACACCATAAAAGAGAAAAAAGGCACGTTATAAGATTTCCACTATATGTACGAACTGTATATTTTTGTCTAATTAAATAATTATGTACATGTCGTAGTAATTTCCTTCAAACAAATGTTAGGTTTCTGGTAACATTAAATTAGAGTACCTACCTACTTAATATTAAAAAACATGTGTAATTAGTCTTGTCTTGTTTACTTTTTTCTCGGCTTTTATTTTCCCTGTATTTCCCTGTTTGTTCTTTTTTATGTATATTGTTTGTGATATATATGTATATATATAATTTATAATTATTATAAATACAATTATTTAGTGGAACATTATCAAAGAAATAAAATTTAAAAGAAATTATATAATAGAACATGCAAAATAATAATAAAAGCTAACATTAATATTTATTAATAAGGTTTGTTATTATAGCTTTCTTGTAACTAAATTCCGTGCAGTTCAACACATCTAATATTTCTGAGAAAGTATTGCCACTGAATAAATCATGCAATTATTATACTTAATTACAATGAGTGGTAATCAATACAATCTCTTACCTAACACTTCTGCAAGTTCCTCCCATCCTAATGCTACGTATACATACCTACGCGAGCCGAACTGCTGAACTGAACCTCAACTTATGGGAAAGGAACAAAGCAACTACAAATGGCGCGAAATGCCACTTGCAGTTGCTTCGTTCCTTTCCCATAATTCGTGGCTTGATTGCTCTATCAAAGTAATAAAAAAATAAAAATTCAATACAAAGAAGAAATAATTAGATTACTTCTTTCATTCTATTACTTACGAACTTTTATAGAAGTGGAGTGCCCGTCTAGCGCGTGTTATATCGATGGTCGTAAAACATTTACATAAAAAGTGGATTTAAAAAAAGTCGTATATGTTTCTGATATTTTTTAATTGAACCACCATCATTTTATTGTTGACTTCTGTTCACAGATGGAGTTCGATAACATGCCTTTGAATTTTTTTAGGAAGCGGTAAAAATTAACGGATCACATTATTGTAATATTTGGCGTTCCATTAGAATATTAATACCTTCACAGAAGTTTGATTCAATCGAAAAGGCCTAAACAACTGCAGTTAATTTTGATGTTGGACGTAATTTACTAATCAAAGAGCAAGCTTTGTGGTGGCCACGATAAGGATACGGTGTCAATAAAGCTTTATGGTTGTTTAAATGGTAATCGTAGGTTCAAACTTCTGTCAATAGCAGTAGTAACCTAAGGCCTAAGGCTTCAGAAATATACCTACCGTATTGACAACATTCCTAATTCCTAAATTACCAATATAAAAATATTTGACGATGTGATTGAAATTTTTTTGAATAAAGCTCTTCAAATGATAACGATAATTTTTTAGAGCTTTTTAGAACCATGACAATCCTGACATTCATGACAATCCTGACATCTATACAGCACAACATTGAGAGAAAAAAAAGATTTTAAAATTTTCCAAAGTGGTAAAATTAGTAAAAAAATTGTAAAGCCGGGTGTGTCTAAACTTCGAAGTGTTTAAAATACATTAAACAACTTATATTAACCCCATGGCAACAATTTAAAAAAAACTCGACCTAAAAATTGCAATATCAGTCTCGATTTACTCGAAAGCTCAAATTAAAAAGCTATACCAGAAAATCGACTCCAAACGTTATGTAGATTCATCAGTTTACCGTTTGCACTACGAGTTTCCGGATACCTTGTATATTCGACTCCCATAGCATATTGTCATAATGTTTTATCATTTATTACTAATTTACAGGCAGGTTATCCATCTAGGTAGAAAATTGCAAATTTCAAACAGAGCCATACAGAGTTTTTGAGGCTTCCGAAACCTATAAACTAATTGATTTCAGCGTCGTAGGATGGTTGCTAGAGTGTGATCAAAGCGTTGGCAATATAACAATAAAATAAAGATATTATCAATTTAATTAAAATTCCAGTAGGATATTACGCAAACAAAATAAGAAGCACAAATTAAGGACCGCATTCTGAATTTGTACCAAAATATAAAATATTTCCCATGATTTTTTTTTTCACAGTTTTTATTCACAATAAATTCCCACGATAGAAAAAAAACGCAAAGTAAAACACATTTTGTACTATTATTTAACATGCCATAGGTATGAAGAAAACATCGGTTTATCTTTAAATGCTACTTGTCGAGACATTTGTCGAGAGATTCTTACTTCATTTTAAACGAGTTGTGTTTAATTAATTATTTTAACAATTTCCGCAGAATTACAACCTTTTTTTAATATTTGTGCGCTCCCTCTTACATTCGAATTTACACAACCCTTTCAAACCATCTTTTTCTTCTTTATGAACACTTACTAGGAAGCCCAAACTATAAAGACAATAAATGAAGAAAGAACAAAATTATGCAATATGTAAAACAAGTTACTTAAATGATGGTTAAGTTTTTCAACACATTTCCATACAAAGGAGTCCCTCCATTTATCTATTGTAGCCCACACCAATAATATCAAGTTTCCTCTAATACGCTGTTTGGCATTTTGCTGTTATTTAACAATAGCCACCTTCATGATATAATAATATGATGAAGTGATGACATTTGCACACAATTTTAAATATATTATCTATTATTCTCGTCAAAACACCTCATACACGATTATTTAATGACGTTATCATGTCAGTTACAATGAAATTATATAAATTATGGAGGATTTAAATAGTTTTAAGTGGTCCGCGATAATTAAAATATCTGTATGTTATGTATCAACTCCTACGTTTTGGTGAAATAATGGGAAAGAGAATCAACGCTGCTTTATGATAACTATGGAGGTACCTACCTACTTACTCGTATGTTCTTCCATTTGAGTATGTGTTCAGAATTCAGAAGGTTATTTATGATTTGCAATCAAACGTAAATACTTACGTTAATTGGACGATTTGGAGAAAAATTCGACGCTACACGGAGAAAACTTACTGACATAAAATATTGCTAATTGATTTTAAAAAATCTCTTAAAATTAAACGTTATCCTGTTAAAACTGGGACTACAGGCCCTAAATGAATCAATTGATTCTTGTTAAACTTTTAGTAAAAAAGGAACGAATGTTCATAAAAATCATTATATTTTCGCACTTCGTCATTATATATTAACAGGCATGGATGAACACGTGTTCTGAAATATTCGAAAAGTAATAATATTTAATTAGGAAACAGGCTGCTATCCCGTTCTTAACTGGATTTCAATAAATCAGCAATATCAATTTATTTGCATGTACACGGACTTACGCTACATATTCTTTCAATTCAACGGAAAAAATCTATCCATTTTAACATGGTGTTAAAAATGTACCAGTTACTTTACAGGCTCCTGCCTAGCACCTAGCGGTCAGAGGTAAAACTAGGGCTAACAGATAAAACAGATGTTTTGCTTTATCAATTGTTTACAATTAGCTTGTAAATGTGTGTTACTTGGTTAAATTATAAAAAGCCTCGCCGACTGGATTTTTCACTTCTTCTCTCCTATAAAATAGTAACAAGCAAAGAAAATCAAAATTTTATTTCAGATCCCTCATCTAAATACAGTACTTTCTGAAGTTTACGGTGTACATTTAAAGTTAGTTAAATGGGTTGCATTGGAGAAGGCACCATAGGGGATCATTAATGAATCTTTGACGAATCATCGAGGAATCATTTACCTGAGAGAAATAGGGTGGCAGCACGCAGCGCTGGTCATCCAGTCGGGAGCACTGCACGCGCTCCAACAACTCGAACAGCTCATGGGGCGCGCGCCGTTCCGTGGCCGTGGGGCCTCCGCCGCCACCCCACGCCGCCGTCATGTGCTGACGTCTGCAAAATTACAAAACACAATACATTAGAGATAATTAGTTCCGTAAAAAAAAAAACGTGATAGTATGAATTCTTGACAAATCAGAACCAATTTTGAAAAATAAAATTAAAATAATTTTTTGTTCAATACATTAATTACATTGCAGTTTATCATTTTTTTAAAGATAAACTATTTTTTATGCATAGCACAAAGGATAAAAAATTATCATAATAAGCAGTAATTGTTCATTGAAATACAAGTACATATTGAATTATTTGGCGTGTTGGGAATAAGCCGACGTAGCTCAGTGGTCCAGAGCACCTGACCGGACACCAGAAGGTGCAAGTTCAATTCCCGTCAGCGGCATTTATTTTTACTCGGGAGATATTTTCAATTTGTATGGATATTTCAGGCGACTAATTATTGCTTATAATAATTTGTAGGTTATCGTTTAAGTGAATTCTTCACAATCAGTTTCAATTTAAAAAATGATACATAAATTGGTAGCAAATTTGAATTATTGAAACAGAGGATTCCCAGGTACCTATCCAAGAAAGCAGCTGGGTAGTGGGATTATAAGCTTTTGAAATACTAAAATCTAGATATTTTAGTCACAATATATGTAGAGTAATATGGAATTAGAACATTTCAGTTTGTCTTTGAATGAATTTGAGCTGGTGTTCCTAAAAAAGAACTGAAAATTCCTTGGATTAATTTGAAGTATTACTAATATTCGTACAAGGTCTCATCATCAAATAACATCTACTCTGCGTGATTACCTTTATCGGCGTTCATTAACATATATGGGGTGCATAAAAACAAAAAAGGTTTGTGCACCATCATACTTGGATGTTCTCCGCTTTAGTGAAAATCTTATCAAAAGGTAACTCTAATATTATGTGAGAACTGTCAACATATTCTTACAATGATTACGGTAACGGACGTCGAAAGAAAGAGGCGCAAAACGTAAAAGAATGGTTAGTATTATTGAATAAGTGTTTCAAAATCATCATTCAGAGCCATCAACTTACTAAGTCAAATTCTTGAGATAATCAAGTTATATGTCTTTGTTTAAAATATTGAAATTTAAATAATAATAAGGGTAGGTTCATCCTACAAAACTACTAAATCATAATACAAACAGTACGCTCTGACGTCGTCAGTTCAATTCTTTCATCAAAACTAGCAATATTAATCACAACACAACAATAAACTGGTACAATAATGCAATTAACAAGGCATAAAAATGATTAATTGAGTCGTTATCACGCCACCAGCAAAAAACTGCGATCAGTTAACTCCTGCTTAAAACGTACCATTGAAAGTAGATACCGCAGATCCATCAAAGTCAGCGGAGGCTCCTACGTTCATTTTAAATGACTACTCAAAATGCCGTTTTGCATCTCGTGCAAGAATATTTCGACCATATTTTCGTTCCGGTTGCGATGACGTAACGTGCAACGAGGCTAGTGATGGGGGTAATCATAAAATATCGACACTCAAAATATCCGATCGAAACAATAAAATAGGTACCTACCTATTTTTAAAAATTATCACATCAAATCATTTTTTTTAATAAAAGATCTTTTGCTAGCCATCGTTTCTTGCGTAAGATATGTTTTCGAAGCCTCTGTCAAACCGTTAAATCTTTTTATCCATTTTTGAAGTAAAAAAACATTGATAACAAAATTTGTGCTTCTCGTCACGTGTATATTTCGATTTTGTTTGTACTGTAATTATTGTTTAAGTACTTGTTGACATTATTACGTTGGTATTACCGTAATAACTCTATGGTGTCTAAGCTTACTTATCTATATGATTGCCTTTGTATCAGAACCACATCCTGTCACTCTGACTTATAAAACGATAGTATACCGGAGTGGTCCATATTGCATTATTATAATCGTGTTCTAATTCCTCATCATCATGGTGTCAGATTTGTTTTGAGACAATATTTTGGATTAAGTTTAATCGATTTTTATTAGAATCGAAATCGAATTCGATTAATATAGATAATGAAAAATCGATCATTTAACAATGTTTACGCCCAGCACTACATGGCTGAAACTGCGGTCACGTGACAGGACTCGCGATATGAAAGTGACATATGTGCGTGACGTCACATGCACTGTTGAACAATTGATCTTGCACCAAGCTAGAGAAATGGTCAATGTACAATAAAGTGTACAATGCGAAAGCAATATACTTTATCTAGTATCTGGGATTGGGTGGGCACCCATTCTGCAGTGCATCTGGTGCAATGGAAACCGGTCCTTCGCGTGGTTTAATTCCCTTTTAATTATGACGCATTATCACAAACCAGTTTTGTGCGGTGAACCCACGAGATTGTATAGCTATAATCACCGTCAGTCACACTGTGACGGATGACCCTTGATTTGTGATGAGTTTTGGTCATTGTAGGGGTTACAAACTATTTTATACTACAGAGATCATCTGCATAGATATATGCTGTAAAAAATACCTTTTCAGTCGTCCATTGCTAAATACACAGGAGTAAGCCAAATGATATCTCCTAAAATGTATTACATGTTACATAAGAGGGAATATCTTTTCATATAATAGGTACATCCATTTTTATTAATAAATGTATTTATTTATTTTTGTATGCATACATACATTATTTTTTGTTTAACTGAGGATTGAACCTTCCTCTCCAGAGACTGGAGTCAACCGCGCTAACAACTGTGCTAAATCCCGACTGCTGTAATGTCACCCAATTTCAGAAAAATGCATATATGTCGACATGTGTATGCTTGATTGCCACCAAAAATTGATAGAATGCATTGTCATCAAAAACGAGTGTATCTGCCGAGTTTCAGCTCGATCGGGTGTCGGAGTTCGGGTTAATTTCCACTTTCAAGATTTGCATTAATTCATTTGCGAAAACAAAATGGCAATCTAAATAGATGTATTTAACAATATTTCTACCATCGTCTTTTAAAGAATTTTGTACATCTGGATTATTCGCTTCTTACTTTTTATATATGTTTTAATAGCTTGAGTGAGTACCAACTACGAAGTACTATATTTGAACTAACCGGGTGATAATTACATTGCTAAACATAATGGGATTATAATGTGCGATTTTTTGTTTGATAAATCCGAACCATGGCATTAATAAAACCACCCTCACAAAAATCGCATTTGCAAAACATAATTGGCGAATTACAATAGATATAATACAATAATAATACGTCACCGAGCATGATCAAATTCGATTATACCATACAATTTCGCAAATAATTGCATTGTATTATAAAAGAAATGTTCTACATCCCTAACATTATTTTAATAAATATATTTTTGTGTTCGGTCATTACGGGACCGAAGTGCGTCCGCGCTAACAATACCTCTAATCAACTCGATTCCTAAGCATTCATTGTGAATGGAGAATATAAAATATACGACTTTATAAAAACCAGCAAACAACACTTCTGTGCATTATAGCTGCACAATAAAACCGCACTCGGAGAATAGATGAAGGCCAGACAATGCACGCGCGTGCGCACTGGGCGCTGGCCCACAACTATACAGGGTGTATCGGCACGTACCCGACAAACTTTAACCAGCTATTCCTTAGCACATTTGGAGTAAAAAATTTTATGGGCACTTTGCTGTCCGGTAACACTTTTTTTCCATTAAAAACAAAATATAAATAAAAAATCCACACTCCGTCACTGTCATTTGAATTGTTTTTCGTGTTTAACAGCTGTTATTAGCAAGTGTGTCAAAAAGTGTTCTCGCTCTTTCGTATACATAATAATAATAGTTAAAAATGAAACGAAGGGTGACATGCCATTTCGTTGTGATTGTAAAAGCGCGCCAACGTAGGTACGTACGTACATTATTCAACGAAACTCGAACAAAATATTGCCAGACGGGTTTTCAAACTTTGACAAAGGATAAAACATTGGTGACATGTGGTGAAAGTATGAATAATAATTTTTTTATTTAAAAAAAATTTTACCGGACAGCAAAGTGCCCAAAACATTTTTTACTCCAAATGTGCTAAGGAATAGCTGGTTAAAGTTTGTCGGGTACGTGCCGATACACCCTGTATTCTAAATTCAAATATGCAACGGGGTTGTATTAATTTTGAGAAAGGAATGATTAATATTCGCGTCAGTGAATATGAAATCAATTAAATGATTTCCTTATGCGTACGTACGAGTCGGACATTTTAAGTTTCGGGACTGATGTATTTGTTAAATTACGAAAAAAATAGTAAAATATTAATTTAAAATCAATAAATATCAAGAATATCAAGTAAAATAGCCTATGTACGATACCTGAGTTTGGTATGGTGGTCGAGATGATGAAAATTAATCATTGTAATGTGAAATTTATGCGAAATAATAAAAGATAAAAAATATATAACCAATTAAAATATACTATTTTTAAGCGATACTTATTAGCCTAAAACAGAAAAAATACATGCCGCCGACGGGAATTGAACCAGCAGCTTCTGATTGGCAATCGAACCGAATTTTGTATTTTTGAAAATGATTTCAATAAAGTGACTTAAAATTGAAATTCATGAACAATTTCGGCAACAGAGCTTTGAATTTTGAATTTTGAATGCGTTGCTACGTGTACGCTAATGAACAGTATTGTTGAAAGCTCGATTTTCCAAATCATTATGCCGCATGCAGAGTCAGTAATGAGCAAACGTACCTACATAATTCACGTGATTTATTGAGATTTTGAATTATTATTGAATATCGACGTTACAACCTGGATATTGTTAAAATGAAGTTAGAATTCGAGTTGTGTTCATTGAATCTGAATTCGATTTCAAAGATCCATAGTTAGTCGTTTCAATAATAATTAATAAGGCATGAATTAACTAAAACATGGTACTCATTCGTTTCAGGCCCACCAATAGCTAACTGGAGTTTTCGATTCAATATAAGTTACACGGAGAAAGGTGATCCTGTGAAAAAAGTGATAGCATGCCAATTTCCTGATAAAATATTAGTCATTCAAAATATATCGAGAACACGTGTTCTTTTCCTAGTAAATATCACGACGGAATGCGTCAATATGTATCTGTACGTCAATATCAATATTAGTATGAACACGTGTTTCGGCGTCAAATCAACAAAAACAAATTTTTACACACGTGTTTATTTTAGCAATGACCCACCTTTAACTGACTGAATCGATAATTCATAATCATTGTCCATAATCTGTTGAAAAGCCTTTCAAATCATTAATCATTCGCTGCTCTGATTCGAATCGTTCCATTTTTATTCATAATGTAATGCCTACAACGCTTAATTGCACTTAGTACTCCACTTTTACTTTAATTAATATCAAGTAAATACAAACAAATCTAGTCTGCGACCTGAATTACATTTATAAATCGAATCAAACGAATGATTAATTTTTGATGAGAGCACGCATTAAGAACATTTTAATAATGGATGACTTCCAGAAGAGAAACAGCGAGTGGATTGGATACAAGAAATCATGTGCGTTTAATGATACCGTTTCATTTGTGATCTTAAAAATCATTAATGACTGGCAAATCTAGCGATTTCGATATGAAAGCTTTAAGCCCCATTCGCAAAAGAGTAAAATGTTCGGTGAGAGACTTTTGTCGCGCTAACACTCAGTCATTTAAGATAAACGCTCGACGTTTACACTTATGCTAGCATTACCAATGGAAGGTTTATCATAGCTAATTCCGTACTTGTTTACTTCAAACACAGTAATATTATGATCAAAATGTAGTTTTAATCATGGCAGTCCTTTGTGGCATACTCAGTATACGGCTCACTTGAACATCTAGAGTGTTTTAGTATCTCCCCCTAGGTAAAAAACTGCTTGAATTGAACTCCTGTCAGATTTCCAACAAAATTTACAAAATCACAATAGCGAAAATGTCACTGCGTTGAAAGACTACTTACGTGAACGACGCTTTACTTGTACCGAAATAGAAATGTAAAATATACGGAAACCGTTATGAAAGCTTTTATCTTTTATATGAAGTTGTTAAACACAAGAATCACTCGTCTATCCACATATTTTCATGCAGACGATTACATTCGGCCATTACTTCGCTCAATTAAATCTTTTCAATTTCATAGGAACACAAAATTGAATTAGAAATACAGGGGTCGATAGCTACTCCAATGTTTTTCAAAACATGGGTGACCCAGTCAATTGAAATCAATTGGACTTTATCAGTTTAAAGTATAAATGGATAAAAGAATACAAAATAAAAGGATGACCACTGGAATATTTACCGACTCTAAAGCTTTTGCTGTTTAATATTTTAAACTTGCGAACAGAAATCAAAATAATTGCATTATTTTATTCCAAATCCATTCAAAACAATCACGAAAAATTCTGGAAATGCTTTAGGTACGTCCTGAAAAAAGATTAAAATATCCAGATATCGTCAAACCGTCTCTTCGTGCTTTCTCTTTGCACTTCACATCTTCCTTCTTATAATGCCACAACGTTACCTAGTGGGTGTCATCCCTGGTACCTGGAAGTTGGATCCTTGTGTGGTATTCACATTAAAACAGGAACGCAATTATCCAGATAATAGGTTTCGACTTACGTTGATTTATGTATATTTGACATAACGACAATACCTAAGCAATTCATTGCGCGCATAAAGCAAGCCTTAAAGCGTAGGACTTACGAGGTGGACCAATGGTCCTCGTAAGCATCGCGTGGCACTACAGCTCTTCATTCATTCACCTACATATTACCGAAAGCTACCGATGCACGCGTCGTACTATTTCCAACCTAACACCAGGTGCCATAAATACATAATAATATATTCAAACCGGTTCCATGATAACTCGACACAGTGACAATTCAACACACTTTTAAAAAGTGATATAAAGTCAATAGAAACGATGAAAAAAAAATTAAACCTAACCTAACCTAACCTAACCCAACCTAACCTTATTAACCCAGTCAATAGAGTTTTTGTTTCATCACTTTCCATGACTTTATATAACTTTTTAAAGATGTGATAAATTATCATGTTGATGAGTTATCCGGTCACCAGTCAAGGTTCCAACCACGGTGACCGGATAAATCATCACAATGATAATTCATCACATCTTTAAAAGTTATATAAAGTCATGGAATGTGATGAACCAAAAACTTTATTAACTGTGTTAAGTAGGTTAGGTTAGTTTAGGTTTAATTTTATTTTTTTCATCATTTCTAATGACTTTATATCACTTTTTAAAAGTGTGTTGGATTGTCACTGTGTTGAGTTATCATGATAATAAAATACAGTACTAGATTCACGCGCAATGACGGGTTAATAGTTCCAAAATTTAATAATAAATACGGACAGAGAACGTTTGAATACAACATACCGAAGATATTTAATTTATTACCTGACGCTATAAAGCAATGTAAATCTATGAATAAGGTTAAATATATGGTGAAAAATTGGCTATCGGAAAAAAAATATTTACTCTAATATGTATGAAAAATTGTATGAAAAAATTGTTGATTCTGTAGATATAAGATGTAAATTATACCTTATAAAATGTATATGAAACTAAACTTTAAGCACCTGTTGACAAGCCAATTCAATTGGCTTAGCAGGACTTGTTTGTTGATATGTATTAACTATTTATTCAATAAATAAATAAAAAAATAAAAAAAAATAAAAATGGAACCTCAAACCACACTAGATTTAGTGTTTTTTGATTTAGGTAGTGTACTTATTTTTATATTTATTTTGTAATTAGTAATTTTCGAACCGGAGCCGAATGGACAAATTATTTGATGAAAAAGCGCAACGTTCAGATTTATTCCAGTTGAATTACTGTCAAATTTGTTATTTTTTGCTACTTATTGCACAGTTTAGAAATGGCGATGTTGAAACATCATTATTGGTCAATAATGTGTCAAAACCAAGCGACCCAAATTTTAAATTCACTTCTGATTTCATTGAAACTTTAGCATTCTCAGACACCCATTCAGAAGGATGATACTGGTAATAAACAGCACGTTTTCAATAGATCTGTTCCTGATAAAGAAATGTATGCTCGTTAGCAACACCTTATAGGGATGCTGCATTATATAAACGAGCTAAACCAATTGTTTCTCCCACTGACCCAGAAATGAGATGCGCATTATGACGGCACGAACAATAAATAACACGTAGTTTTTCCGCCGAGATCCGAAACCCACGTAGAAAGTGGTGTTGCAAAACAAAGGTTTGTTAACACAATGAACGTCTGAAATATTAGAGAGTTAAATAATTAACCGCTCGCAGGCTATCAATCATCTCAACATAATTATTGACGGCTGATAGCGAGCACGGACAGCAAATGTCAGTTATCTTGAGATGAACGAAAACTTCCTGGATCAAGTAATGAAACAGTATGGACATATTATCTGGATGCAAAACGCAGAACACAATGCGGTACCTACTTAATGCACTTGTTACATAACTGAACTAGAAATAACATTAACTCCTCAGACTGATTTGTTCGGTTTTGGGAACAAACAGTTATTACCCGTAGAGTCAATTTGTTCGCGTTTCGGAACAGCTCATATGGTATCTTAGAAATCGTTGTGCTTCCCTTACCGTCATAGTTAGAAATATAAACTAAACGGTTTCAGAAAGAGAAAATACCAAGCTTTATATTTAAATGTATCGCGAAACTCGTTGCTGTGGCTCAGTCTGTCACAATACGAAGAATAATGTAAGAAACAATTTGGTGTTGCATCCAACAGATGGTGCTGTTTTTCAAAAAAGAACATGTATTTAAATGGTGACATCTATAAAATTTAGGCAAATAAACATACGCGTATTCGAATGCAACGTTGTTTCGAAATTTCAAAGCAATCGGTGAACAATTTTCTGAGATTTAATATTTTGAACAAACGAACATTTACATTTTTATTTATATATAAAATAAATATAAATAGATAGATAGAAGTTAACCACAGAATAATTCAAATGTACACCTTCATGAAACTAAAGATTCGGACAGCGATTTGAGAAATATTTGTGAAATTTAAAAAATTTGTATTAATAATTTTTATATGAAACGACAACAAAGTGAGGTGGCAGTAATGTTTTTTATGATTATTTGTCTGTTATATATATTTTTACATTATCAGTAATTTTAGTTCAGATTTTAGACGAAAAAGTGAGGTGAACCATTTTTAAAACAATTGAGTTTATTTTAAATAATAAAACTTGAAAACGTATTTTACCATTTTTCAAAAATTGTTTATAGTTTTCGCAATCGTTGAGAAATATAAAATTTATTTGGATTTTATTAAAAACCGTAAATACACACAAATTCTCCGACTTTCTGACATCATATTATAATATGCCGAAAATAATATGAGTCCTGAGAATAATGCCTATAATATGAGTCCTGAAGGTTTAAATAAATTTGCATTTTATGGTACCCACTTATTATAAGCATCTGATTTTGTCCAAAAAGACTAGATACTATTAAAAAGGTTGTCTTATGGTGGGTAAGTAGGTATTTCGTATTTACTTTTAAATCAAATTGTTGATTCAATGCACAATTATTTATTAATAAGCGTAATTGACGTTGCTCAAATGGCGGAATAATCGTACTCTCAAAAGAAACAATCGATGCATCACTGCGTTGAGGTCACATCTTAATTATTCTAGAAAGCGGATCTAAATACGTCACCAAACGATGTGGTTTCAACAAACGTTAGTCACAAGGATCAAAACCACAATGACCTCCATCCTTGGTGCCCATCCTACAAACCAAAGAAAAATAATTATAAATGTTTACATAAAGCTGACTAAAATTGGTACCCACACTTGTAAATGAGAACAATTATTATAAATGTTGACACAAAGGTAACTAAATGCGAAATTTCAAAATAATTATGACCACAGAGACCTCCATATAAGGTTGAATCATTTATCTCATCAAACATACTAATTTCGGTTGTGAGTCTGTATGTGAATGATAATAATACTGGTTGAAATAACTCAGATTTGATTTGAATTCAAATGTCATTTTTAAAATGTATTAGTGGATAAATAACTTTTTGTAAATTCCTACCTTGACTTTATGCTTATGTGTATAATATACATACCTGTTTTTTCTTGATTGTCCTACTTAACCTCCCTTTTTTATTTTTTAAATGTATATGAAAATTATAATTTAAGTGTCAAAATACCAATGTAAAATTATGTATTATAAGTTCATCCCGCCCTAAAATTAGTCTTGCAACTCATCGGGATTGCTCTAGCAAGAAATAAAAAACTAATTTTTGAAATTGGAACATATTGTGTCTTAAATTCAGACAAGTGATAAAGTACCTACCTATAATATAATAGTGTAAGAGAAAATTATTTTAATTGTCATTTTCACATCAGATGTGTAAAGAATTCAGATAAGAAATTAATAATGAACTTAACCGATCAAGAAAAAACCTTCACGAAAAATGTTATTAGAGTTGTAGCAGTAAAATTTTTTTCGTGAATATTTTTTTATATTAAATCTTTACTTTAAATGTCAGCTTCACAAAACTTACAACTATACTATCCCGTCATAGACTAAATACATCAATGTATCCCGTGTATATTTACACAAAAGTGTCTTAGTTCGAAATTAGAAAATAATTCAGACCACAAATTTACGCACGACTCCATTTCGGATAGAATTACAAGAGTAAATAAGTAACAATGCCGAATTGTACCCGCCTAAAAAGTAATTATAAAAAGAGTTTATTTTGTATGGGACCAATGTTCGGGACCCTTAGAAGCCGATATAAGGTCAAGGTAGATAGCCCTTACAATGTACGTATGTATACAGGCATACAATAATTGTTTTTATTATTTTGTTTGTTTAGGACGCAATTTCATAATGTAACCACAGTAACGTTCCCCGCATAATCCCAACTTTACACAATAACTTGCGGATAACATTGTGGATGTTAAAAACCAAATAATCACCACGAAATTGTATGCAAATTGATTTCCTAGACAAGCGGTACGGGAATGTGGGGTCTGTTACAGTAATTTCACGTTGGTATTGTGACGTCATATTATTTTAGGGTTGACTCAAAACAAACATCGAAGGCAGCTAAGTCTCGGATTTATTACGTAACAAAACACTGGGCGGCTTCGAGCAAATATTACATCTGTTCTTTTTAAATCTCCGCATTGTTTTGCACCACAAAGTATCGCGTCTAACGCGCCATATATGCTGTTGTGGCAAAAATAATTGAATAAACACGAATATGCGTTCCGATAGACATTATTAACTATTGGTAAAGGTCCGGGGTTCAAATCCCGTCGTGCACAAGTATATTTTATTTGACTAATTTGTGTTATTTCACATTTTATTAATCGAAAATAATATGTTGTACATTTGCGGCACGTTTCAGAGTGGTTGATATTTTCATACCTTCACTATGGCCCTGGACCTCCATTCAGAATCCCAACATTGCTTCAAATGGCTTTTGCCGTGTTTGGTGACCAGATCTGAGATACTTCCACACCTTCCTATTTCCAGTCTCCTTCCCCTCCTCACTACCTTTATCCTCATACATATAACAATGCCATGCCATGGTCTCACATGGTCAAGACGATTAGGAGCAGTTGTGACTTGTATGCGGTAGGTACTCACATAAATATCCATTTCAGAAATTTATACTATCTAGGTGGATACCGTAGAGCCAGTGGGACTATAGCATCTACACATCGGGTATGTTAAGAGGATGGGAGGAGTAGGGACGTAGGAAGGATAAGGACATGGGGAAGAAGGTTGGAAAAGGGCTATCCAGTTTTGATGACCAAAACCCGCTATTGACATTATCATCGTCAATTTTGAGGGTACTATGCCGTTTTGCAATTCCTCCTTCTTTAGGCAACGTTTCTTACAGCGTTAGAGTCATGACAGACATCTGACCCTGACACTGCAACGCTGTCCGAAACGTTGGCTAAAGGAGTTAGACTAGGGCAGATGATGCATTGCCCTGAATATGGACATCTTCTCTAATGATGGGCACTATAAAGCTGACCAAAAAAGCGAATTACGACTTAGTACCCCAAATAATTATCATGATCATACTTTTGGCCGTGAAAATCTCAAATCATATCTCACGGCAATGCCATTTCCAGCAAGTTTTCGATTGTGAATGTCGATACTTGAGTAGCTAATACAATCCAAAACATTTACTTCACATTGACCACTTGACTGTTATAGGTCGGAAAACTATGCAAAATGTAGGACATAACAAGCATTTGCTAAGTTGTTCATAAGTCAGAAAACTGCTATCAACCTTATCATGGTTTTAACCGGGTAATTGTGGCAGGTAGTTGAAAATGTTTTTCTGCTAGAAATTTCAAATATATTTTTAAATAATTTTGCAGGCATTATAAAATGAATTAGCGCAATGGCCTTAGCAAATCCAGAACAACAAGTATGAAATTAAAGCGGCAGAAAGCCTTGAATTCTTTAATTGTGTGCATAATCTGGTTAGCAGACGTGTAAATATTTAAATTAGAATGATAAATAAAAAAAATGTGATTAATGTTTGCTTTCATATCAACGTAACGGATTGGAACAATGCAACTACCCGCACGCCTGGTTAGATGCACCTTATTAAATATATAATTGCGAGCGAAAGAATGAAGAAGTTTAATTAATATTTATAACGTCACTGCAATGAGATCCATCAGGGAAAACTTCCATACAGCAATGGACTGGTTGACAGTGATGAAAACATTATATGTAGACATTTTTAATAATAACTTTTTTATGATCTGTAATAAAAATTTTCAAGGCGAAGAATTTTCATAGCCCTGCATTCAGTAATTCTATGGATTTATAACACTTTAAGTTTTATGCTCTCAAAAAAGGTGTTTTTTAAAAATAATAACTTTAAATTTTGCATAGCCGAAACGGTAATTATTTAAAATTCCCTCGATAGAAAAAAAAATCGTTAAGTGTCAGCTACACTACTCGCTTCGACGCTTCGACGAAGTCCTCGACGAAGTTAGCCGAAGTTCGAAGTGCGTGCCCACACACTCGTGCAAATTCGCGAGTAACGCTTCGAGTCCTTTGACTCGGGCGCATTTACCGACAACAATCGGAAGTCGGGCGAAGCGAAGCGAAGTTGCCCGAAACTTCGCGAGTAGTGTAGCTGGGCTTTTCCAGCTACACTACTCGCGAAGTTGATCGAAGTTGACCGAATACGATAGTGTGGGCACGAACTTCACTTCGCTTCGGGCAACTTCGCTTCGCTTCGCCCGACTTCCGATTGTTGTCGGTAAATGCGCCCGAGTCAAAGGACTCGAAGCGTTACTCGCGAAGTTGCACGAGTGTGTGGGCACGCACTTCGAACTTCGGCTAACTTCGTCGAGGACTTCGTCGAAGCGTCGAAGCGAGTAGTGTAGCTGACACTTTAAGTTTGCTCCGAAAATTATTGTAAGCAAGTATTTTTTTTTTAAATTTAATTAAAATATGTTCTTTGAATCTGGTTGAGAAAGCCCAAATTAATGTCATAATTATTTTATCATTAAATTGGTTTAATCGGTAATAAATCATTTTAAATTGGGAGAGGATAGAATAGAATAAAAAATAAGTCGTCTAAACGTGATTATAACCACATTTTAAAAATGGCATTGTAAGCCGAAACAGCTGTAACAATATCAAAAATCAAAATATACTTGCAGAACTTAATAATTATATTATTAAATTTGATATTTATTAATTTAAAAAAAAATGAGTTTTACTAATTAAACACAGAAACAATAAATATTAGTTATTCTGTTATTTAACATGTTATAGGAAAGAAAAAAAATCATAGTGTTTTTTTAAATGCAACTTTAAACATTTGTCGAGAGATTGTTGCTCTAATTTAAATAAGTCGTGCTTTATTAAATATTTTCGCTTACGCGTTTTAATTATAATAGTTTTTTTAATATTAGCGCGCTCCCTCTAACATTCGTATTTACATGTCTCCCTTTCAAACCATCTTCTTCTTCTTTTTGAACGCTTACTATGGAGCCTTAACACTGAAGAGATAAACAGATGAAAGTGTGCTGTGGGTGTGATGTTAGTCGACGACTTCAGTTTCCTTCCAAATCGGTACAGATCTCCCATCTTGGAATTGTACGTTCAGTGCATACAAAGTATTTTAATTGGCCAATTCGACGCTATAAATATCGTTGCAATGCGTTGTCTTATCAGTATTATTATTAATTCAGATCGTTTTTACTAGTTTCTTGTCAACATTGGGTAGACCGCAGACTATAGGGGTATTGATAATAATTATGAAAATTTATTGACATGAATAAATCAATAATCATTTATGTCCTACTGTAAGGACTAACAAGGTTTATTTAACGATTTAAGAGTGCATTATAAAACGAACCACACACAAGTGCAGGTTAAACAAAGTTTAATCAACCATTATTAGCGCAATCTACTTATTTAAAAATCTACCTATGGAAGTATAAACACTTTAAAAGTTATTTCTATTAATTCTTTGCTCATATTTAGATGATATTGTGTATTCTGTCAGCATTGACATTTTGTCCCGCAAATCAGAACCTTTTTAGGGATTGTTATTCCGAGACATCTGCAAATACGTAAATATCGTTTTTTATTCATTTTATTACATTATTAATTTTTTTTAAATTTATAATTGCGTATCAAAGAATACTAACAGTAATTGTTGCAATAGGTTTTTATTGTTCTTAACAGTGGTTACATAATTTAGCTACATAAAAGTAATTTATGGACACGCCTAGAAATACAAAGCATTCGTAACGAAAAAAGTAAAAAAATAGTTAGAGTGTCGAGTGACATAAACGAACCTTTTTTAATTAGCAAAAAACATCTCATAGAAATGACAATGTAACAAATTTTAATAACATTCAAATTACTTAACGAAAAGGCCACACCTTAACATCCGAAGCCACAATTATTTAATTTGGTATTCATTTAGTTATAATATAATATTTAAATCACAGCCTCTCGGATTTATAGACGTAAAGGGGTTAAGGAGTTATTATAAAGTTACAGTGTGTATTTTTTTAGATAAAAATCCGGATGTGACACCGGATTCGGCAACCGTTTTCAACTGTCAGGCCTTTATAATATGCCATCGGTGTTGTCTGCTTGTCTCTTTATTCTCTTTATCAGCATCACTCGTGTTTATTTATTTATTAAATTTATCTCAGACAGACCAGAAGAGGCTATCAAATTTATTAGTGTTACTGAAAAATGTCAGTTATCTAAACATTAAAATTAATAATTTTTTTATGCGAGTACTGCAGAAGAGTCCTAACTGCTTTCAACCGTTTGGAGCCAATGATATCATGATATCCCCAATTCCAGTGTGTTGCGAGGCTGTAGGTAGTGGTAAGCGGAAGGAGATGGGGAAGAGGCGGGTGGGAAAGTACCTGGCTGTTCGGTCTTGTCACCAAACACGACTAAAGCCATTGAAAGCAACGTTTCGATTGTGAAATTGTGGTATTTTACAAGGGCGATACTGAAATCATCTACCACTCTGAAACGTGTCTCAAATTTACTTGCAGGAATATATTAAACTAGCTGATGTGTACCCTGAGTTGCTAGACTTTTCTCTACGTTCAATAAATATAATATCCATGTATTATATATTTAAACCTTCCGGAAGAAATTCTCAAGTGATAGAGAAAACGCTATCAAACACCGGTGCATAGTTTAGAAGAACTAAGCGCACAAACAGACAGACGCTGATAGTGTATTTGTTTTATACTATTTAGAGTTAATAAAAATTACGTAATCAAATAAAATTTTACTACGCAGGCCGGTTGATCGCGGACCTGCGATCCTGATTCGTAGCCAAGGATCAAAACTACTCAACCTCTAAATTTATAAGACACGTTAATTTTTTGTCATACCGGGTATATTTTCATTATTATTAAAAAGGAACAGTTATTTTGTGTGAAAAAATGTGATGATTTTTGTAAACTACCGGTTTTTTAGGTCATTACGCCAAAGTGTATTTACCATGCCCATGCACATTTAAGACGTGTTGTATTATTAATTTTATTTTTTATTAGCGTTAAAAAAGCTTACACAAATGAAGGGGATATAAAACCATAAATAATACCAAGGAGTCAAGTTTTATAGTTCGATATCGTGTTTCTATCACACTAAGTTACAGGATTTTATCACATTACATTTTTACAACATCAATAACCCGATCCTTTTTAAACGTCCTCCACTCGGCTGCGTCTGTTACTAAAACGAAGAAAGCAAATAAAGATATCGTAATAATATAAAGAGAGAGATATGAATAAAAAAACATTTGTATTTCATGGGAATAAAGTGCCACGCCAACAAGTTCCACACTTGACAGGATGCGTATTTCTTTTTTACCTTTAACGCGCGGAAAGCAAAAAGAAATCATCGTCAGTAACACTTGAATAAATTATTCGTATAAAAACGATTTAATAACTCTCGCATTCATTTCATTTCACTTGGGGTGAGCATTGTAAGCGATGAATTTGTAAGGACTTGTCTAATGTTACGGATTGATGTAAATAGTGCGAATGATTCATCCAACATTAAAATATGATGATATCAATGGATGTGTACATTTTGTAAGAGTTTCATATCATGTTAATTTTTTAGAAGATCCTTTTCAAGATATGTTGTTTTATAATTTTATTTTTTATTCAGATAGTGCCGGTCTCACTAGGAAATCCTGTTTTGAGAGCAGGCGCAGTTTACAACACAATATTACCGTAAAACACATGTTTTCTTACTAAAATACATATATTTTAAAATTGTGTGATTTGGCAGAGGATTGAAAATCCCTTCCTAGAGAATGGAGTCAACCGTGCTACTGAGCTCGCCAGATTTGTGTATGTGATTGACAACAAAAGTTGATAGAATTCACTATCATCGACAACGAGTCTATTTGCCGAGTTTCAGCTCTATTGGATGTCGGGAAGTGAGTTAATTACCGCTTCCAAGATTTGAATTCATAAGACAAATCTGAAATTTAAAGAGATGTATTTAAAAATAAAAACCCAATCAATATGATCAGCGTAATTTGTGTTCTAATGGCCAGAGGAAGTGTATTGTTTAGTTTAGTAATTCATTTAGTTAAAGGATGGTATTTTGTGCTTGTGAACATCTTTTAAATATAAAATAGTAATTCATTTTACCATCCGTAACTCAGAATCGATAAAAAATTGAGTTACGTTTTTTTGACTCTAAGGGGCCGAATTGTATCTAGTTTGGACAAAGTGAAATACAGTTCTGTGTTTGACGAGGTATGCTTCTATATTTGACGAGGTATGCTACTATGTTTTTGTTGTAATGTTGCCTAATATCCAAAACACAAACTCTCAAAAAGACGATAAAATGAATCAAAATGTATGAATATGAATTAAGCCAGTAACGTGTGTCAGGTCTATTCTGATATTTTTGAGAACCAGCAACTACGGGACTCGATTTCAGGGTCGTAGGACGTAGACGAACGGTAACCGCCGTTATTTCGCAAATTGCATCCACTGGATCGTAGCACGAAAACATAGAAAAATTCGCAAATATTTCAAACAATCATTTCACATAATCACGATAAGGCCTTCGTCCTGCATTACGAATAGATTTAATTCGATCGGATGAAAATCATAAGCCACGATCTATTTCAAATCAATACAATTCGATTCATTTAATTCCGTAATGATATTTTGAAGTAACCTTTTACAGCCGAATCGGAAAGGTTCCAGATAAATCATTATTTCTAATATGAGCGTCCCACGATCTCATGAACCTTGCGCTAACCTTTGGTAGAGATTCAAAGTAAAAAAACAAGCCCGCTACGGTCAAATGATGTCATTTCGTTGACCAATTATTCAACTCGGCAAAGGTAAAGATTTATTATTGCATCAGATGCTAAATTTCGGCCCCGCAGCAGCCGGAGTGATTACATTAAAAGTGAAAACATCTTTATCTCTCAATGAATCGATAAATTAATACAAATTACTGCCGGATAGGGGCATCACACAGCTCACAGGTAGCAAGGTAAACTTCAAATTGTTGGGTAGTCAAAAACTGCAAATCAATCAAAAGCGAGTAGGTAGGTCACTGACGTCAGAAGAGGTAGACATGCCCTAATGCAAAATCGGTGACCGGGTATGTCATCAAAATGACAATTCAACACACCTCCAAAAAATAAAATAAAGTCATGAAAAGTGATGAAACAAAAACTAGGTTAAATAGGTTACATACTAGTAGGTAACTAAAATCATATTACTATCAGGTAGGTACATTGTTTCCACGGTCCTTCAGAAGTAGTCGCACAAAGCACGTATTGTAAGTCATAATTGTGTTATTTATTTTATCGTAATTGCCCGGGATTCAGAAAGTTACGAAGTTTAAACCGTTTCCAGAAATTCTAGCAAAATTTACATGGTTTAAAAAAATATCTAAAATAGAAAGATATTGTTTAGCACAGGCCCTAACTTATTGTAACGATGTGTTTAACTTCAGCACAGACAGAGGGAAGTTGTTTGGGGATTAGTTTATTTTGGATTTTAATATAAACACATTGGTCATTTGGTTGCCAAGAGAGGTCACCGTATTTTGCTATGGGTTCTGAAGCGTACTTTCTTAAAATTTGTTGTAGATAGGTCAAAGGACAGTCATAATTAACAACTAATTCTCTACCACTGTCGTCGTGATGTATTATATTGCCTAAGGGGCGTTTTACGGGCTTTCACGAGAGAAAATTATTGCTGATATTACAGAAATTATCCCTAAACGGTGAACGCAATTAGATTATTTTAACGACTGGTATATTTATGCGAAAATTTCCGCCATGTATATGAACAATCGTGAGAGAAACGTCACATTGAATAATTTCTTGCAAAAAACACATTCAAACAAATCGCTAGTTAATGCAAAGTACAAACACGAAAATGTATAAACCCAGCTGTTGGTTAGAACGGTAAGGAGTAACATCAGACAAAAAAAACTTGAGACAAATTTGCCTGCCACCCGTGACCTTTTTGAGCCAACTAACGTGAATCGGTAACCCACGTACATTTCCTAGTCCCCGCGGACCGACCTCACTCGCTGTCGACTGTTCTCACGATGTCTTTGTTACCATTGCACTCCCGACCTTCCGGCTCTCGTTACAATAGTCCAGAGGTGCCCCTCCTTCTCCTGTCTCCTGCTTCCCTGGTCCTTCGTGCGCAGACCTGTGGACCGGCCAATATGAATAATTGCCCGGCCATCGGCGAGTGAGTGTTTACCGAACAATCGCGCTATTATCCACTAGATTTGTATCGGCGAGATTAATTGGCAGCCTTGATTAAAAAAGGTAATGCATTATGCATAACTATATTAAGACATTCATTATTCGGCTGCAGCGGTGGCAATAAAAAAAACATGAATTTATTCTTCACGTCATTTAGTTAATAGTAATGTTTCAAGATTCACACAATCTTTTTTTTTCATGGAGAGAGGTTATTCAATTAGTAATTTTTGGAGCTAGAAAAGGGAGGCAACACGTAGGAAAGTGGCCAGTGACCTTTAGAGCTATTGACTGATGACCTTGGCTCCTTCGCGTTAGAATGCTATCGTAGTGCAATTTTCTTCGGAGATCCTTAAAAGAACATCGCGAATGTTTAAAACACAATAATATAAGTAGTTTTGATAAATAGGCCTATTAGCTAAATCTAAGTGGTATGAATCTAACAATAATAAATAATTTTAATGATTTCTATTGTAAACTCGTGCAACTACGTAAATAAGCGAAATTGAATTGTTTTCCAGTCAATTGACGAATATATTTTAGGCCTTTTATCAATATTGACAGTAAACAATATGATTGCTTGATTTCCTACGACATAACAGAGATCGATTTAGCATAAACGAAATAATGTATCAAGAATTCAGTCAGACTAAACAGGTTCCCGCAAGACCGATTCAATTTACTCTAAACATGAGTGCCACGTCATGTACAAGTAAATCAAATGTAAAGAAACGAGATTAATGTACGGTACCTACGTGAGCTGAGGCGAACAGTGAGCAGACTGAATGGATTTACGACGCGGAGCAACACTCTTGGCAAATCTGGTTATTTGCTTAGAGTTTAGAGTACTACTGCTCTACTACCTAATACCAACCTCCTGATCAATTTGGGGAGTGGGCGACTGACAAATATATGATTCCGCGTGGGAAGGTATTTCTACTATTATTTTTGCTCAAACCATTGAGCGTATTATCCAAGATCTTGATGGAAGCGAGTCATTGGTGAAAAGACTACGAAATCCTTTGAAACTTCAAGTCACTAGACTTTAACCCCTTGGAAAGCTGTGGAAGAATAACCACCACATTATTACATTTTCATTATTTGCAAACATTCTGAAGCAGTATTCTTAACACAAATGAAAAATGTGCAGCCACAGATCATAGATATTATTTAGAATCAAAACAAGAATTATGTGTTTTGAAGGAAATTTGTCCAGAATGTCCGAAAAATCGATAAATACTTTCATTTATTGAGTAATTTGTTTAACTTTTTAGTATCTCTTTGTAAAAGCAATGTATTTTTAATAACTTTTAAAAGTAGGTACTTGCTATCTTTATCAATACCATTAATATGTACAGGTCGTAACCGAATTGTAGGAGATTATTTACCACATCGTTTTCAAAAAAGGGGCAAAATAGAAGAAAAAATTACTGCTTTCTTTGCTTTAAAACTGTATTCAAAATATGTATACAATGGTATCCTCTATCCGGTCTTCCAAAGGGTTAAACCAGATGTCAAAGAGGACGGAGAGGATTTAGTGGTAACTCTTAGGAGACTCACAAATCGGCTTGCAGACTAATAAGACCATGCAAGCTTAAATAACTTTTAATGAATCAACACAAAAGCATGCAGCGTGCATGGAATGTAATCCACGATTGTTGTCGTTTAACTGGTTTGTTTAGCCTCATTCCATTACCGAAACATTTGATCAATCAATTAATGATGTTCGAAATTAATCGATAGTAATAAGTCGATTTGGACGTCGAGAAAATCGACAACGTTATCACACTGTTTCCTAACTCGCTTGACTGGATACTTAGACTATCTCGGTCATTTTGTATTCAAGCGATTCATTATGAACATCATCGATTAGTTTTAAGTTTTTCTTTTATATATTCAATAATGTTATAATTAAAAAAAAACAGTTTATTATTTTTATAAAAAAGTAAATTCCAATATCAAAATGCATAAAATATAACTTTGAAAATCTCTAATGCTATAAGCTCTATAGCGGCTAGCAGTAGGAGATGATTGATATAAAAAAGCTTTTATTTTACCAGCATTCAAAATTTAATTATGCAACTTGTTAAATATCTCAGTGATATTGTATAAACCCTTACGCCAAACGCATTAGCATTAAATCCCACACACAAACGCAATCAATCTCAATCTGAATGATAATCTCCACTAAACACAATAATTTAAGTGTGAATAAATACTATTGCAAACAAATAAAAAGGAAAAACGATTATAATACAATGGATCATCGTAATTGGTGAGACACCTCTGACGGGTCTTTTATCATAATCTAACGTAAGCATTCAAATAAGTGAGAATTTATAAATCACCATATCCACCTCAGGACTGTATCGCGTAAATCAACAAGCAACAAGCTTGAGAATAAGTAGCTGTAGAAAAAATACGGCTTCTCACAGTTTTTTCCGAGAATAACGAGGGGAATTCTTGGAAGAGGATTTCGTGTAGGAGAGCGGGAATTTTATATTTATTTCGTGTACTCTGACCTCTTCTTTGTACGTGGAAGAGATACGATGATTTGTTCTCCCACGGCCACTTTTCGCGCAAGGAGATGAATCTCTCATATTATTTATTAACAAAATCAACTTGAAAAATAACTTTTCTGCGCACTATTCTTGACATTTGCCGCATGTGCATAGCTACAACGGGATAACTTATTTTATTATTTTAGAAAAATGTTGGCTTTATTGCATTTTCATACTAATAATAATAACAGTAAAAACCCGATACCGTGGGTAGATAAAATTGCATGAAAAGCTTCAATGGTGCTCTTTGAATATTAGAGGTGGCAGCACTTCCGTTTGTAGTTAACACGGAGCAAGTACGTACGACAGACATAAGCCAATAATATAATAGATGAATTTCAGCCCCAAATAACATTATAAGTGGTAATTTTTATAAAATGTACGTTTAAAAAACCACATTTAAAATCATAGAAAAGGCAGAAAAATTTTGAGTGTTTCATGGTTTTAATTTAAGTAATTTTTTAAAGTATATGTAACTTATTTTGAAAACTCTCGGATCAGTTCAGAACATAAAAACAGAGTTATATTCATAGACTAATATCCGTTGTCTGGGCTGCGGGTTAGTTAATTCTGCGTGAAATCTGGTTCAAAAATTTACTTATTATTAATGTGACAAGCAATAAAGTACGTAGGTACTTTATTGATAATATAAGGTTTTCCTATTTAAAAAAATGGAACTGATTTTTCAAGAATCAAGACTTCAGATTCAAATTATCCTGTGATTTTTCAATAATACAAAAAATGGAATTTATTAACCAATCTATAATTGACGTAAAGAAACATGCATGTTATTTTCCCCTTCCATTTCATGGGAGATATAATTGTACAAGTTAGTGCTTTAACATATAATATTGGTATGGTTCTCAACTGGAATATTTCCCCGCATTAATGCGAGCTGCAAGGACTGTCGCTGAGGACTGAGGACTATGAACAAGTGTGTTGTGTGGTTATGTCTGTTGCACATGAGTGAATTCTTGCTGCACATTGCACATGTAACCAGATACAAATCCATACGTAAGGGGCGCATGCGCCAGCGGATGTGCGCTTTCTGCCTTGACCAGAGGTTGTTAAAGATTTAATAATTTATCGGAAAAAGTAAGTGAAATAATTAGTAAAATATAAGAATTTATTGAAATCTTATTACACTATCTACATACTAGTTACCTCACATAATTTATTGAAATCTTATTACATTACCTACGTAGTTTCCTTACATAATTATTTGAAAGACTGGAAAATCTAATAGCTGCAAGGAGAAAAATGATGCTGTTAAAAAAAGTGATAGCACGCCAATTTCCTGATAAAATATTAGTCATTCAGAGCATATCGAGAACACGTATTCTTTTTCCAATAAATATCGTAAAAGAATGCGACAATATCAGTCTTTGTATGAACACGTGTTCCGTCGTCCTCATAAAACCTTCGCTTTTAACTGATACTTTGTTACGAATTATGTCAATTCATTAGTTTAAAAGGCCTGCAGTCCCGTTTTTAACAGGAAAACTATAACGAATATTTTTACCAAATTACACAATTTTACATCAGTAAGTTTTCTCTGTGTGTATGGTAAAAAGACTAATTGAGATATAAAAACTTTTAATCCCACGTGGCACTATTTTTATACCTACTGGTAATAACCAAATCATTGGAATTTCGGGTGAGAAACACCACATAGCAACGAATATGAGAAAATCCATATAATTGTGATATTATATATATAATGTGGGGATGCTACAGTTTCACTGGCTACGGACTTTTGGGAGCGGTTGGTATTTTTGTGCATTTTGTGCCAATATTTATAATATAGTTTGTTTGAATATCCCTGATATGCTTCACTTTTGTTGCATTCATTGTTAATTTAGTGAATGAACGCAAATCCTATGAATGGTGGTTCGCACGAGGGAACTGAAGCGATTATAAAGCGACCCACATACCATTCGACATTGCAAAGTGATCAGTCCATCAGTTGGAATGAAAGGATACAAATTACCACAATGGATGAGGATTTCATCACTTGGATTTGAACTGATGAAATCCTTAGTCCTACCAGTCCTACTGATCGACTGAAAACAAAACCTATTGAACTGATATCTAATGTCGAAGACAACGCCAATTAATTCGCCATTCCAAGAACCTTTTAACCTTTCGGATATTTTGAGACGTCATATTACCGGTTGGCATTCTATTTCCAATAGATTCGCTGACTTTGAACATTTTATAAAATGAAATATTGATTTGCAAAGCAGATAAAACACTCTTTCCGATTTAAACATTACAAAAGTATCTACGAGATGAAAAAAATATACGCAAACAGAGTTTTTAAAATCGTTTACCGTTAGTTTTTTTCTCGTTAACTTTACTAACCATTTTATGCGAAACTAAAAAGCATATTTAGTTTTAAAAAAGGTTTTTGTGCTTGCCACTCTATCATTAACTATGCATTTAAATAATTGGCAAGATTGACCGGATGTCAGATTATAGAATTATACAAAGCTTCTATGGTAAAATTTTAAATGAAAATAGAAAACTTGTTTGTTTTCTTAAATAACCTTAATACAAAAGGAGGTAAAATTATTTTTATTAGTCCTCATCATTTTGTGCCATAAAGGGCACAGCTATCGATATATCGTGTATTAAAAGGCACTGTGTATTAACGGCCGTGCATGTATTTGACGGCCGGCATAGTCCAGTGGTAACGCATTGGACTGCCATTCCGAAGGTCGCGGGTTCGAACCCGGCGTGCGCAAATAAATTTTATTTGATTAATTTGTATTATTTCACAATTGATTAATTAAAATAATATATAGTATATTTGCGGCACGTTCCAGAGTGGAAAATACTACCAGTATCGCCATGGTGTAAGACCACCATTCAGAATTGAAACGGTGCTCCAAATGGCTTTAGCCGTGTTTAGTGACTAGATCTGAATAGCCAGGTACTTCCCCACCTTCCTCTTTCCTTTCCCCACTTACCTTCAGCCTCACAACATCCCCCAATTGGGGATGCCATAGTCTCACTGGCTCCAGACGGGAGCAGTTGGGACTCTTGTGAGGTATTCACTATAAAAAAAATAAAATTAAAAAAAACACCCGATGAGTTGATGCTCTTACCTAATAAAAAAATGTTTTTCCATTTCCTGTTTATTTTTAACTATAAAAAATCATTGGACATCTCACATTGCTCCCTGCAGCTCGGCTGTCACTCAAACTGATGTATGTAATGCGCTTGCAATGTGCTGATGACGCACTTGTTCAGCTAAAACGATGCCCAGATTATATCTGCATTTAACTCCATCAGTATCCTTTAATGCACTTTGTTAATCACATCAATGGAAGTGCTCACACACATTCTAACAATGTATGAATTAAACAATGTAAACGTTTTAAAAAATATATTAATTGCATTATTATGACCGTCTGGAAAAAAATCAATGCAAAACCGCTGGGCACACGGAGAAACGTGAGTAGTGCTAATTTATTAAGAATCTCTTCAAATTATTCGTAATCCAGTTAAAAATGGGATAGCAGACCTTTAACGAATGAATTGATAGGTTTCCAGATAAACTTTTAATAAAATACCAATGTATTTTCAGAATGTCAACATTTTCGCATTTCGTCATTATACATTATCAATACTAGAAAACGCACGTGCATCAACACGCGTTCCTATATTATTAAGAATTTACTAAAAGTTTATAAGAAAACACCCTGCCGTTTAATTCTTAATAAATTAGCGATACTAATTTTTTTCCGTGTAGAAAAAACCACAACGCGAAATCGCTCAGCGGCAAAAACTGCATCGCGTCAAAAAGAGTTCTTTTGTGGACAAGTTTTAAGATTTATATAAAATATTCCTTACAAATAAAATCTTTCTATTGAATATTATTAGACAAATTTACCGCTTTGTTATGACAATTTGGATTCTCATAGAATCTTGGGGTCGAAATATAAAGTACCAAATCAACATAATTATTATTCGTAATGCATAGATCAATATCTGCGGCGTTTCCGCTCTATTCGTAGAGACCTTCAATAATTGATACCTTCTTATCCACACAGAATCTTTCCGTGGTTCTGTAACGTTATACCTGTGCGATATTGCATTATGTTTCACGCCCAGATCTGACACTACAGTGTAAAGGTACGCGCACTGTACCAACATTAATTTTGATTCACTGAGAAGTGATAAAGGGGAATAATCCGGTAAGAATGATATTAACGGTTTTAATCATTCATAATTATTCTTATATCACAGTAGGTAGGTGAATTATACCAGATATTGGCAGTTTTGAAGATAGAACTATGAAAATGTGGCTGAAAATTTCAAAGTTTGTTCTTATTTGTGCCAGGAGTGTTTAGAAAATAATTTGGATGGTATTAGAAGTCAGAGACGCCTGAGCAAGACAACGCATTATCTCTGCAGTAGAATGAGATACGGAAACGAATAAAAGTCGATATAATGTGGTTTTTTTTAAAGTTGTAAAATAACGGGGACGCCCGTGGAGGACTTAAATCACTATCCCTGCACTGGAATGAGATTCGCAGTAGAATTAAAGTCGATTGATGTAATATTTTGATGGTAATAATGTGGATTTCACTGCATGAGGAAGACATAAATGAAAGAGGTGTAAGAATAATGTATGACTTGGAAATGAACGGTAGAAGTCGAGGACGCCCGAGAAAGACGTGGCACGATCAAGTGAAACAAATTATTACAATACAGTAATATTATTTCCACTTTAAAAATGCACCCAGTTTTGAGGTACACTAGATTTCACAACCTCAAAACTTTACTCCGAACCATTCGTAACCCTAGCAACTCCGGTAATACTTCAGCTAGTCAAATATAACAATGGACATTAGATATTGCTGCTGGAGTTTCTTCTTCTTCTTTTCAACTCTAGGATTTCCACTCCTAACAAGTTCATGTTTCTCCTGAGGTACAACCAGAACTAACTAATAGTATTTTAAACTCAAAAGAATCGCTATCCATTTATGATAAACCTGAACTGAACATGACGAATCATTTAACTATAAAATTAGACTTTTTTTTTGATGCTTGCTCTCATGTAAGATGTGGTAAATGTTTCGATATTATTTTGTATTCTCACAATCGACTTCCAGCTTTACGACAAACACCGTTCTCGTGAGGAAGACAATGTCAGCAGTCACACGAGCAACAACAGATACGATAATACTAGATTAGCATAAATTTTGGTCACTCGCTGCGGTATCCTCGACGTTTGTGGGCATTAGTCAGAGCATGACTGACGATATTGGTTGTGGGCATAATTCGGAACATTTTAAATTTGATTGAGGTTACATCAATAGAACCGATGATAGGGAGTGCTTGATATTCAACCAGCATTATAACTACAAACAGTAAACAATACGGTAATGGATGAGGTAATCGGTTAATATAACATTATGATTTCAGATGACATTACGATACAGGTAGTCCTACGGAGAATCATAATCTTTGATATAATCCTTGTTATCTATGACAAACAGATAATAAATGATAAAACTCAGTTCTTCGTTTAAGACGGGACGATACCCATGTGAAGAAGCCATGTTCAAAAACATGCGACGCGCAGGCCTGGGGTATTGGACAGAATGAATTGAATCTGCCCCAGCAAATCTCTAAAATAATGTGGGAATCTTAATGACGTAAGTGATGAAGTCGTGTCAAAAAATATTCGGCGCGCGGCCCGGCGTAATGAGCGGACCTAGGGTCGAATTTACCCTAGCAGGCCTAGAATCCTCATCTTTCTATGGGGTTTGTTTTAATTATTTCTGATAAACATATTACAAAAATCTCAGATGTTTCTATAGGAATATCCCAGGAAGTTAATAATTCAACGTTTAGAAAAGTAAAATCGAAAAAAACGAAAAAATTGAAAAAGTTTTATAAAATTTTAAAACCGTTTGAACATAAAATATTTTAATGGTAAGGTACTGTTTTATTAATCTTAAATATAAATCACTTACATCCGTAGGTATTGGTCTAATATATATACATATTATCGTTACGAATTCGTCAGAATTATTTAAAATTCTAAAAAACGCACCGAAAACAATTTAATTTATTTCATACAATATGAGCCCTGCTCTGCAAGGGGGGCCATGTTACCGTTCCTTCTAGGCTTGATGGCTATAAAAATGATTACAGCTGCCATAAGTAACATTAATAAATAAATCAATCTGAAAACCATCTGACCCACGCCAAGGCTTCACGCTGCGTTCAACTAAATTTTTCTATCAACTCTAAAAAATATTTAAATTTCCGTCACCAATTTTAGCCCTTTCTTAATTTAAAAATATTAGTTTGAATAGATTGTCCGTTTGATTTCACTGCAGCTATTTACTGGCCAGAAAAATATTTTCTCTTAAACAATGAAAGCAGCTTGAAGCTGTTAAATGCAGCATTATCAGGAACATAAATCTTCTACGAGGACCTAAGTGCAACGTTTAATTTGATATAATTCAAAATCATAAAGGGCCGAGAGTCCCCCTCGATTACGCACCCAGCATTCCGTATTCAAATTATCTGCTATTATCAAAATATTCAAATGGAGCATACAGGAAAAAAAAAACGCGTACATACTTACCTTTGTGTACAGATAATAAATTAAAATCTGATAAAAACCATTACACTTGAATTTTATGGCTGTTATTTTTTTATTATGTGCATTTAAAGGTAGTTTTCAAATTGAGCTACTTATAGTATTTAAACAAAATTAGGTCCAGTCATTGACCAATTAATTGATATATCAATGGGATGGAAACTTAAACAATTCATAAAATTTTATCACTAAATATTTTCCAGTTAAGTCCTGTTATTTTTCATTTTGGGCCAGTAGTTTTCCCAGGACTTTAATAATAATAATAACAAGACTTGAATATTATCTCCGAAATTTTACGAATCGTTCAAGTTATGTGAAACAATCGGCCCCAAGAATTGATTAAAAAATTAAGTTTGTTTTCGCCGCTAGTATAATTTTACCAAAAAACAGAAAAGATGTTGATACATATATATTATCACAAATTAAATTGTTCTTAGTTAAATCACACCTAGCTACCTAGCCTTAAATAAAAGGTAGATGATGATGTTTATGTAGTTTTGTTGTCTGATATAATAGGTGCTTCGGGACGTACGACCACGATTGAAATAAATCAATAAATACATTTTGATGTTTTGATTGGAAACTTCAAAGGATCAAAGGATGTTCTATTCGCGACATTTTAGTGAACCAAAAAAAAATTCATGCAGAAGAAAAAACTTTTGTAACTAACTAACTAACTAACCATCACGCCATTTCCCGAAGAGGTAGGCAGAGAGGACGGACCGTCAAACAACTTGGTCTTGGCATATGCTCCTTGCCTCATTCACATTCATATCTGATACATACTATTCTATTATTCTGGCTCTTGACATGGCCCGACTCAAATATCTGATTCACTAGATCGTGCCATGTCTTCTGTGGGTATCCCCGCCTTCTTCTACTATTCACTCTTGCGTCATATATTCTCCTTCAACTCATTTCTTCGCTCATTCGCTCTACATGCCCAAATCATCTAAGCGTCCCTTTCTTGATTTTACTCATTACGCTTACGCCTAACACTCTTTGCGAATCTCCATATTTCTCACACGATCATATTTGGTTTTACCACATATTCGCCTCAAGGATTTCATTTCTACAGCATTCAGTCTATAACTGTAGTATAAATAAAATATTGTTGATCAATTTCGAATGAAATCTTTAGAAAAATATTGTTAGGTAGGTTACTACTAGCAGATTTAATAATATAAAACATAGGATACCTTTTTTAGAAAATCCTTGCCCGGTTGGTAGAAAATAGCGCGAGATTAAATAATAATAATGAAATCCTTCGAAAAATTTTGATGAATACAGTTGTAATTTTAATAAATGGCTCTACCGACAATTCACCTAGCTTACGTTTTATAAATATGAAAAATAATTAAAAGGAAACATGACACGGTGCAAAGTATACAAAATATGAAATATGCGTTATAAGGGTGACAATGGGCTTCGTCAGGGAGGTTTTCATTATCCGGGATGGACACTGTTAATTCACAAAAAAGAAACATAATTCATAATTTTGTTTAACCGGTTTCCTGTATTTGTACGGCGCGTGCTGTCTGTTGACCGAAGGGTGTTTATGCAATGTAAGCCATATAGGACCCTTCAGTTTATTAGGCAAATAATTTTTAATTATTTATTATGGAGGGGGTTTTTTTAATGCACATTTCACAAGTGGCAGCTCAAAAGGTTAAGCAGTAATAATTATTAATGTGCCCATCTGCTTTGATGCTTACTGAGATTTTGCTTTTTAGGCCGGGCTTAATTTCACGCGTCGATTCATTCGGGTAAGGATAACGCGTTACCGAGATTTTGGATGTTAATAATGGAAATGTTAAGATAAGAGAGGAAATTATGTTATTTAAAGGGTGAACGGTGGTTAAAACATAATATTTAGCGTGGTAAGATGAGAGAAAATAATCAAACAAAAATGTTCGTGTGAACGCACGGAGAAAAATGAGTATTTTTTTAAATTTTTTTTTTTAATGTGACACCTCACAAGAGTGTCCCTGCCTGTGCAGTGCACAGACAGGGGAAATATTGCTAATTTATTAAGAATCTCTTCAAATTATTGGTAGTCTGTTAAAAACGGAATTGCAGGCCTGTAAATAATGATTTAATAGGTTTACTGTTAAACATTCAGTAAAATATGAAAAAAATATTATGGGTTCGATGATAACTCCTCAAAATGACAATTCAACACACCTTTAAAAGGTGATATAAAATCATTAAAAGCGATGAAACAAAAACTAAGTTAAATAGGTTACATTATTATTACTTTTCATAACTTTATAACACTTTTTATAGGTGTGTTGAATAGTCATTTTGATGAGTTATCCGGTCACCATTATTATGATGTCGGAACTCGTGTTCTCATAAAAACCATAATATTTTCGCATTTCTTCATTATAAGCATATTATCAAGTCAAATGCATGTTCGTGATCACGTGTTCCGATACATTAGGACTTTACTAAAAGTTTACCAGGAAACGACCTGTTATCCTGTTTTTAATCGGATTACCAATAATTTTAAAAGATTCTCAATAAATTAGCAATATTCATTTTTCTCCACGCACCGCCTGGAATTTTCGCAATTGCAGAGATAGTGAGATGTTCTCAAAATCAAGTTCGAATTCGGCTAGATAAAGAAATCATCCACTTGTACCGCTGCGGAAGAACACGTGTCAAGGGCCGAGTCGGTAATTGGTGCTACTTCGCATAGAGAGATAATTAAGAGTTAATACATAATTATATTGATAAATTTGTAAAGTTAAAAAAAAACACTATTTAATAAAATGCAACAGGCAATAGTAATTATTAGCTCGAATTAACACATCACGACTATGAAATGCAGTTACAACAGAAATAGGCACACATTGGTGATTTATGGAATTCTACCACGCAACGCCGCACAAACAAAATACAGAAGACGACAATAATTTTTGTCTGTTCGGGTCTCAAATGCAACTACGAAATGATTTTGCAAAATTTAACTGGGTAGGCACCATAACTCCCTACACAAAAATCCTTTTTGTTGCGTTCACTCCGAGTGTAAATTATTCAGTCGACTGGCAATGATTAATTTGGCGTGTTCGAAATTTGAAACCGTGTATGCAAAAAAAATTACGCGTATAGAATATTGAATATAATATTGTGCAAAACTTGATAGTGGAGTGGTGTTCTTCGAAATTCCGAATGAATTGTGTCAATTAACATAATATAATTTTGAAATATACAAAGATTTTTTTCTAAATGAATTATTTTGAAATAATACACAAGAAAAAATAATCTCTCCAAATTATTTGAATTCCTGTTAAAAATGGGATTGTAGGTCCTAACGAATAAATAAACAGGTTTCCTGTTAAACTTTTAGTAAATGACATATATGTATTATCACGATGTCGGAACTCTGTTAATGAAAATTCTAATATTTTCGCCTTTCGTCATTATAAATTATCAAGGTAAATGCAGGTGCATGAACACGTGCTGCGATATATTAGGAATTAACCATTTTTTTTTAACCGGATTACTAATAATTTGTAAATAAAACTTATTGATATGAAATACCGTTAATTTATTAAAAAGCTGGTCAATTTTTTTATTATGAATGGACTGTAGGCGTATAAAAAATGAATTGAAAGACTTCCTAACAAAGTATCAGTCAAAAGCGAATATTTTATGAGAACAGCGGAACACGTGTTCATACATATTCTGATATTGTCGCTTTCTGTCATGATATAGATATAAAATATGATATAAAAGAACACGTGTTCTCGATATATTCTGAATGACTAATATTTTATCAGAAAGTTGGCATGCTGTCACTTTTTTAACAGGATCACTTTTCTAGGTGTATGATTTAGGTAGATCAAACATATGATCGCCTATATTCTTTTTACATCAAGAGTCTTGAAATTATTATTTCGATTAAATTAACAAGATAACAGAAGAGTATCGAACTATTTTATTTCTATAATACCCTGTGATGATTTTTCTTCGATAAATTGTCTGGGTTTTAGATTACGCTTTTGAATAGATCATTTAAAGCGCCCACGACTGACTTATCCTTCATTCTAATTTATTGGAAAGAAGATAGCTATAATTAATTCTCTATAATGATATGTAAAATAAAATTTTGAAGTATTTGGTACTTCGTACAGTAGTTCTCGCCTCCGCACCCAATGATCTCGATCGTGTCTTCAAATACACCTATTTAATTTTTTAAAGTCAAACAATTATTCAAATGCGAACGTAATATATGATAATCTTGGTCATGTCATCGAAATACAGGTAGCATGTCATCGAAATGATACATAATACATCAGTAATAATACATTAACGAATGTAATTTCGACTGACGTATAAAGAAAAAATTATAACGTAAATCTTGTTTCGTGAATTTGGAAAAATATTTATCAAAGCGGCGTAAGATTATAGGAAATACAAATCCGCCATTTTATGATTTGAGCGATAAATCAGTTGAAATCTTAATGTGGGTGTTCGTCTATTGAGTATCAACCAAATTGGTCGGTTTTTGATTTCGTAGACGCCGTATCATTAATAATTCGTAAGGTGTATTAAATAACGCTTCTATTCCATCACTATGTTTTCGACACTGTAGTCGTGTCGTTTGTGCTTAGATTTCACTGGAGATAGCACCTGTAAAATGATATCGGAAATGATTTTTTTTTTAATGTGAAGTTAATTTACTTCATTCAATCATCTGTGCATAGGTCTCCAGACTCTCCTGTCCTGCAGGCTTACTAGTATATATAACTAGCTGACGTGTACCCGGCGTTGCTTGGAAACTTATAAATGGTTTAAAGTTGTCAATTCTAGAGTGCCTGATAACTGGATGCATTTTTAAGGTGGAAATAATATGATTGTATTGTAAAAAGTATTTGTTTAATTTGATCGTGCCTTGTCTTCATCAGGCGTCTTCGACCTCTTCAACCATTCACTTCCAACTCATACATTCTCCTTACACTTCTTTCTTCGTTCATGACTTATGTCTCATTTTACCAAAAATGATTTCCGTTTTCGGGCATCCCCGACTTTTTCCACCATTCATTTCATGCAGTATCATGATATCCACATTGTTACTACATTACGTCGACTTTAATTCGACTCGTATCTCATTTTAGTGCAGAGATTATTCGTTATGTCTTCCTCGATCGTCCCCGACTTCTTATACCATTCATACCACTCTCTAAACACCCCTGGCACTAATAAGAACAAACTTTGACATTTTCAGGGAAAATGGATGAATGGTAGATATAGGAACGCGTACCGGTCAAACAAGGAAATATTTTTTTATAGATTATATATAGATTATGTTTTTAAGAGTGGCCCTGCCTCCCGCCCTTGCGGAACGCCCTGAATTTTTGCATCCTGTCATTGATGTTTAGTGATAATATTTCATTGATGAGTAGATATACAAAAATAAGCTGCGGAAAATGACAAAGTGAAACAAGAAAGTAACAACATTTTAATGCTTACCTGCTATAAACATACACAAATTCTTTAAACAAGAATTATTTATCAATTTTAAACGCCAGGGTTTTGGTTCGAGGTCGGTGTTATAATATGGGTAGATCAAATTACAGTTAAAGCCATCAAAATCACGGCAGCTCATGCTGTTAATATTTAAATTTATGGCCTAACATGAAAGAGTGCAAGTATGTAGGAATTGTTATATTTTATTTACGTAAAACACATTGACAAGCTAGAGAAAATTGGCTACGGGCTTTTTTGGAGTATTTTCTCGAATTTAAAATTAGGTCTATTAGCATGTTAGCAACGGAAAACCTTAATATTTAATCAGCGTATTTAACAAAAATATTAAAAATAGACACGAATCTTCTGGTAGTATTACCCTAATGTCTGCCGTACATGCTTCCCGTAGCTGCCGTGTGAGGCGTTACCAAGAACAGTTTTGCACATACTCCTCATGCTAGCTACAAACTGAAATGCTGCCATCTATAATTTTCAAAGAGAATAATTGTTAATGTCCAAAGAGACAAATTTTACGAAAAAGGCCACCAAAGGGCAAAGGGCCCTAGCAGCGAAATTTTTTCTCCGTGTACTCGTAATAATCGCGCAAGCTCAATAGTTAGGAAAAAATTCCTTGATTTAATATAAAATTATTAAAATAAGGTTTTTTGCAGAAAACAATTAATTTGTGGTGTGACATAAAAAAACTAATATTGTTTTAAATTAAATTAAACACAAAACCGATTTAAAAAAAAATTGCTTTACTGTTGGAAGCAGAGAATTTTTTAGAACATAAAATCTTTTTTTATATTATTGGCAATGGTACACAAAGACAGAGAGACTTAGGTACACTACAGATTTATATTATCGTTTGACCGCACTAACTTTATTAAACTTGATGAACTCAACATCATAACTGGAAATTTATCGAATACTTCCATTCTTTGTGGGTCATTTACGGTAGTGCTTTCGTATTTCTGATGAAGCGAATTAACCTTTCCAAAAGTTAATTTACGGATCGTTACACACTGTCCGTTGATTTAGTCGGCTAATCTCAACTTGAAAAATACAATTTCTACAAAAAAATCTAACGGTTATAAAATGACTACCGACCTTGACTAAATTATGATGAAGATGACCATAATGTACAGAGCAAAAGAAAAAAAATATAAATTGGTTGATTACTAAATTACCTCGGTAAGTAACAAAGACACGTACTTACATGTAACTGAGAGAATAAATAAGTAAGTTTTTTGTTTTAAATTTGCTCAACACAGGAGACCCTGAGTAAAATAATTACCCTATATAATCTTTGGGGATGCTGTGCTGAGGATATTTATAGGAAAGAAAGGGGAGGAAGTTCTGGAAGGTAAAGGGTATGTAGGTCGGGTAGGAATCTGGGGGTCAGTGTGACCAGGATTGTCGGATGTATGAATGCATCCCTCCCACTGCGGTGCGAGGCAATGTTCTGAGAGTCCTGCTGGAGAGGTCATAAGGACCCCTCAACCGGTCTCTCTCGATCCGGCCTGAAGTTGGTGGGCAGACGCATCAGTTGCCATGACACGGACTAACCTCACCCGATGAACCCTGGCACCCCTGCTAAATCACCAAACGTAGCGACTCACTCGGGGTGACCTATGGCAGAAGTGTTGGTTATCCAATAAATGGTTCCCTGGGCGGCGGTACCCGTACCCGCCTCCCAAATAGTATAAACAATATAACTATATACGTAAATAAACAGTAGTGTATGTGGAAAACGGGCGGTGTGGCTTTGTTTTATACAAAACTACGTTTTTATTCCAAGATTGATGAAATTTTGCACATAAGATTTCAAAGAACTACCCCATCCCTCATCCCCTAATCCCATCCCATATAGCAGAATTTTGATACTCCTTGGTAAAATTTTGATACTTCAAAATAAGAGGAAATTACTGTCTACATCCGATTTTTAAAAACTCTGCGTAAAACCCGGGCGACCCCGGGGACTTCAGATAGTGATTGATATTAGTTTCAATCTACGTTCTCGCCCAAGTTTTAACTCCTTTTTTTTCTTTCCTTTATTTTTTCCCCAATTATTTGTTACACTTAAGTTATATAGGTACCTACCTACACAATTTCTGAATAAAAAATTACATAGTATTAATGTATATAAAAAGAGTAAGTTATCGGAATCCATAAAGGCACCGCCTGTACGGTACGTGGGTAATGTAACAACAAATAATAAACAACTTCAATACATGTTTTCACTTATTTTTAACAAGTATACTGATATTGTAAAGCTCCGTAGCTCGATGTAATCTTGAAATATTTGTAATGTAAAAACCGATGGATTGTTTATTAAAACCTAGATCAAAGGCTTGTAAATAAGATCTCAACTAAATACCAAAAATAATATTCCACAGTTAATGAGTTTGTTCCTAAGCTTGAGTAGTTGATCTATGTTCATTACGTTTCTAAATAATAAAAAAATTATTACTCCTGAAGAAACATTAATAACTTGAAACTAATATCAAACCAGTGGAAAAGTAATATTAAATCATAAAGCAAGGATTTGCGGGTTAAGTTCTACGGCAAAATGGTCGTAAACCTATCACTGCCTTTTTAAAGGCTCGTAGATTGAAGCCGCAATAAGGAGGCGTACGCACTTAACCCCTCCGAAAATCGCCATGTAAGCACTTTAACTGTCTTTAACGAAATGACATTTTACGAAAACTTTTTGTTATTACCGCTTCACAATTAAAGCTCTATAAATGAAACATTTCTGAACGTAGCCGAATAGTAAAAACTGTTTTAGAAAAGTTACAAAATAAGCTTTCAAATTATTATATTACAAATAAATATTAGCATTTTTAAATATTAAAATTTAGAACGCAAACATTAAAAATAGGTTAAAAATGACTCACGTCATGTTTTTAGGTGAAAATGGTACTAAAATCACAGATTATGTAAACAAAAATATTTATTCTATTGTATATATGTGTAATAAATACTTTTATCACCTCATTTTTTTATCATTTCATATAAAAATATTTTATAAAAATTTAATATGTGAAGCGCGCGGCGCTACCGGCAGACATTTTGCGCGGGTAAAAATGTTGTGTCAATTATGCGACTGTCAGCAGATTCCTGTTTTGTATTTCCATAGACAACTTGGTAGTGATGTGTAGCTTGATCTATAATCGACCTTTTAGTTTTTGTTTGAGGGATGTAACTAAAATAATAACGGAGTAAGAACGATTTCTATGGAGAGACACGCGTTGACGTGTAAACACGCTTATTGTACTTGACTGCTATCGTTATTTTATCGTGTATATCTGCTTACGTTGCTGATCGGTTAATATTTTATGTTTGATTCAGCATTCAACGGAAGCGGTCGATGAATCTTTGCTGGTCGTGGAGTGTACCCATTTGAAACGATAATAAGATGACCAAACGAGGAAAACATTAATTTAAATAACTGGACAGATTGTGGTGAAATTTGCGTAGGCAATTTTGTTAAATGAAACATCTTCATTATTTTGAATTTGTTTCATTTTCTCGAGATAATAGGAGGAAAATAGCACGTTTTCACTTGTTGACTTTTATCAGTATACCACTATAGGAACTTTATTTTAATATCGCGGACGTGTTTAGACAAATAATGCTGACTGACAAGGATGCGTTTTAAATGAAGCGATTATATTTTTCTAACGATTAGATTTATTCAACACACAAACTTTACAAAGAGATTTATCACGTCGGGGTCACCAATATCGCGGACGTGTTTATCCGAATAATGCTTACTGCTAAAGATGCGTTAATGAAGCGATTATATTTTTCTAAAGATTAGAAGCGATTTATCCAAATGGATCGGAAAACGGGAAAGGTTGTTATGTAGAAATTACGCGTTGCACTTCAAGTAGCTCGAACAGAATAAAATTCCTACAACACATTTGAGGAAGGAATGGTTTGGTTAGGGAATTGGTTTTCAAAGATGGATGTCAAGAGGTTTCACATAAAGTTATTCAGATAATTATAAAAGGCTTCCAAGTAGATAGAAAATAGTCACCCAACTAATTACAGAAGAAACCGCTTCTTCTGTAATTAGTTGTGTGACTAGATGCCCACCAATATAGTAAGTGCTAGTCCTTTTTACTTACTTGAGGCGAAGCTTAATACCAAATCACTATTTTGATTAATCTTTATAATGAATTGGTGTACATTATGAATACCAAAAAATATACTTTAGATAAATTGAAGGTTTTTTTATCGTTTCGCTTGAGTAGAATATAAATAAAAAAATAAATTACTCAATAAAAAATATAAATGTAAACTACCAATTTTTTTTTTAATAGATATATATGAACGCATAAAAGAAACAACTTTAAAAAATACAGTATTATAGCTAAGATTATCTGTGACAGTTTCACTTGACTAACTTTTTTTCTTTCTTATAAAATTATTCACGAAATAAATAAAAACCAGTTTTGTGCTTGAAATCGAACGTTTCCGGACTCCGTTTGTCAAGCGATTTTAATGCCTATTACCTACAGTATAAGGTATACCAATAATATACACATTTTTGGCTTGTAGCTTCCTATTAAGAAAAGCTTGTGATTGTGTGAACGAAAGAAAAAAAAGAAAGTGGGACCTTAGCATACATATTTAGTAATTACCGGGTGACGTGTCTAGTGTGTAGGTGTGTATATGTATGTGTGTGAGAGTGTGTGTGTACACGTATCCACATTGAACAGTTTATATCATTGAAATGGTGCTCCTTTTAAATTTGGGCAGTGAATCAGAAAAAATCGATGTTAGAGTTTAGACAAAATTTATTGTATGTACGAAGAGCACGGTTAATTGGAGAATTGTATGTTTCATTTGTTTCGTAATTAAGCGTCTGGAATGGCACAGATGTTCTCCTTCTGACGTCCATACAATACATCTCAGAGTTAATAGAGTTAAAAAGGTTTAAAATGAACGCTGTCATAATTATAATGAATCCATTCCATCATAATATATACTCCGTAATTATAAAAATTTTGTTTATCATTATTCAGCTTTTTGCGCCAATGGCAGAGGGGGTGATTGCAATGCGAGAAACTGATAAACAAACTAACCGGACTTGTGGGAAAATTGTTCCATTTAGATAAGTAAAAAAATCATTATGTAGATTAATTAGGAACCGTAATAAGATCTTTGTTTCAATTATTTGAGTTAACCTAACACGAAAGCTTATAAAATTAGCATAGATTACAATCGGTTATAATTGGGCTTAGAAAAACAAACAAAAAAGATTTATGAATGATACCGTATGTTTAATTCTATATTCTAATAAACCGAACCATAAATGTAATAACACGGAGAAAATTGAGCATTACTAATTTATTAAAATTCACCTCAAATTATTGGTAATCCGGTTTAAAACGGGATTGGGAGATTAACGAATAAATTTAAAGGTTTCCTGATAAACTTTTGATAAATTAGCAATAATCATTTTTCTCTGTGTTTTTTATCCGCGTATAAAAATATCAAATACGAAATTGCTTTGGACGTGTTTGGTGACCAGATCTGAATAGTTCCCACCTTCCTTTTCCCCATCTCCTTTCCCTCCCCTTTACATTCAGCCTCACAACATACCCCAATTGTGGATGCCATAGTCTCACTGGCTCTAAACGGTTGGGAGCAGTTGGGGCTCTTATCCGGTTTCACATTAAAACAATCAATTCACCGAATTTCATTTCACTCACCGAAAAATGTTGTTTTGGTATCTATTTAAAAAGTAAGTCAAGGTCTTGATATGTATGAAAACATGCAATTTTAGATAATACCTGGTGTTTTAATTATAAACTTGTCGGCACTGTACAGAACAATCTAAACATGCAAGGCGAATTACAAAATCACGACGTTGGTAGTTCCTGCCTAGAAGAGTAAAATCAGCCTAGTGCATGGTTACCTGCAGTGACACTAAAATATTGAATATAGTAACGTCCAAAGAGCGTATGCAAAGTCTATCTAAAGGACGGGTGAGGGCAATGCATAAAAATATTGTTTTTTTTTAAATAATTTAACTAAGGATAATAGCTCGGGTTGATAAGGAGGGTTAAAATCGTAACTTCAAGTCTAGTGAATGGGTGATTCCCGTGATCTTTCACAGGTTTTAAAAAGTAAGTGTATAATTAAAAAGTATGGTTTACGATTGTTAATTCTGTGTGTTATCTTAATAATCCCTATCCGCTCCCTGTCTGTGTTAGCCGCCATTCCCACGGGTCGTCAGTCTTCCAGCCAGAGGCCAGGCGGGACAGGCCTTTTAGAGATAATGACAAAATCTTCGCAACCGACTTGTGAGACTTATTATTAAACCATTTGATAAGCGTCACGCAACGTTTAGCCTCTCGCTAAAAGATATTGAAAATGTGAACGTTTGCAATGTCATATTGCGCGTACAATATTCACTCTCTTGAATGCATTTCTTCACCTATTCTCTCATTTTCTCTTATCTGTTATTCTCTTCTTCCTCTTTTAATTTTGTTTTATGTACTTTTCTCCGTCAATTTTTAATCTTTCTCTCTTTCTCTTTTCCTCTTTTAATCCTTTTCTCTCTTTCTCTCTTTCCATCTTTCTCTCTTTCTATCTTTACCTCTTTCTTTCTTTCTTTCTTTCTTTCTTTCTATCTTTCTCTCTTTCTCTATTTCCGTCTTTCTCTCTTTCTCTCATTCCCTTTTTACCTCTTTCTCTCATTCCTTCTTTCTTTCGTTTCACACTTCCTCTCTTTCTCTCTTTCCCTCTTTCTCTCATTCCATCTTTCTCTCTTCCTCTCTTTCTCTCTTTCTCTCTTTTCTTTTTCTCCCTTTCAATTGATTAATGTTGTTTACCAAAACTATAAAGATATTTTAAAGTTCAGCTTTAAAATAGATCAAATCCACAGACATACTCGTAGTACGGTTCATAAAGTCATATAGAACAAGTTATAACCAAAAACATTGAGCTTCCTGTGGTATTACATTATTAATCAATCTTAACCTTAAAGTTCTGCTTTGCTGCGAATATACAAAAGGATTGGGTACCGTGAATTTTATTCCGAATTTCCAACTTTCCAGATCAAAAGTTTTCACTTGAAAAATTGAAAAAAAACTTTCGATAAAGCTTTCCGGAAAAAGTTCATTTTTACACGTAAAAAATGAAGGAAATCTGAAAAAAACTTGTTAGTTATAAAAGATGAAACAGAAAAGATGGCACAAAATAATTACTTTTTTTTTAAATATTCTTTTGGATGATATTCTATACCTGCCTAAGTACAATTTTATTTACAAAAATGTATAACTATTGTTAGGTTATCTCAAAGATTAAACGAATAAATATAATGTCAAGCAATTAGCAAGATATCTAGTGTAGATATCTCAGCCCGTAGGTAAGTTGTTAATTTATCCTTCAGCAACTATAATTGATTACATTAATGGGGCAAATTTGCAATCCTTATGACATCTTTATATCAAAAGCTAATAATGTTACGCAAAACGGGCCTGTCGCGAAATTGGTGCCAACAACTTCATTAAGCTTAAATTACAAATAAAACAGATGTTTAAAATTTTATGTAACGGTAGTTTATTATATTAAGATTTATTTATTAGGTCACATGTGATTTATCACAAACAAACAACCAGCGTTTGTACCCGGCCTCGCCCGCGTGTTGACTGTTGGTCCATGTTATATCGATATTTTTATTGAGTTATTTACATCTGCCAGGTGGCACAGACATGTTATAATAGATGCTTCGCGCATGATGATATAGATAGTCTTTTCAGCAAAGGCATTTAACATTTAAAATTTTCGACATCTGAAATGAATATTCTAATTAAACTAATTAATCTAATTAATAGTCTAAGTTAATTAAGTTTATGTTTCCAATGGAAACTTCATGATATCGTTACCTATTCTTCCTTATGAATGAGGGATGTTAGAAGTCAAGTGGAACATAATTCATCTATTTGGTCCTTTTGTGTAAAGTTCACTCTAACAATATAGAACGAGTTCAGCAAAAATTTCTTAGATAGGTTCATACATTTTTATCTCAAAATTCCAATTGAGTGCATTAATTGTGTAAGTTTGATGAATCGATTGCATCTAATAACGCTATCTGACAAGAGAATTATGTCAGACCTGGTTGTATTACAACTTATTTGACAGCCCTGCCATCGTCACCACTCTTAAATTTCATTTACCGACTAGGAACACAATACGAAATTTAACATTTTTCTGCAATACATACACAACCAATAATCAGACACACTCACGCGCCAACAGAAAGCATGATCTGGGCAACAAGTTTGTTTGTTTACATTCATGTAGAAGCCCAGCTGGGTGTAAAACCAAATAGCCATAGACTAAAGACTAGACACGGCATATTCATTTAAAAATAACCCCAACACAATTTTGGTTTGGTTCACATGCACATTTATGAAAAGGCCCACGCATTATGACGCAATGCGAAATGGGCACTGTGCATTGCGTTTTACCTTTTGTTGGTCTATTTTGCTTCTCAGATATGCTGGGCATGTTCATTTTTTCAATCACAAAAATAACCGAGTTCCAAATATTTAAATTTGAATTATGTTCATATTACAACACCTCTGACAACAAATTCTCCGTGGTTTCGCTTACGAGTTTGAATGCTTGTACAATGAGTTTAAACAGAGTTGGGTTGTTAAGTTCATCTCCATATTTGTGACATACGCTACGTGGCGTTATTTTTAAAATGAATTTAACTAGACAGGGCTAATCTAGTATAATACATCAATGCAAATAGCTGATGACAATGAACGAATTTTCCTTAAAAGATATTTTATCCTTTAACCTAGCGGTTTTTCAGCGGGACATACAAGCGGGTCAAACTTTAAGATATTATAATATTATGATGTAATAATTAGTATAGATTTGTTTCAGATTGATTTGCCGGTATGATAAAAATGAAAGTGGAATTTTTATCACGAAGTTTGAATTGTATCGTAGTCTTGATCTGATCGCTCGGAATTTTCGAAGATAACAGTTTTTGACCCCTAGGGTATGTTTTAATGGTCGATCGGAGATAAAATGAGCACCTGTGAAACGGTCCGGAGCTGAAACACGTTGAACGGGAGGCAGTCCACAGATCTCCCCAAGGCGAAGTGTTACACACGCGATACGGGGCTCCCACAAACACATCAAATGTCTTACCACTGCAAAGAACGTCAAACAAAAAAATTCACCATATTTTTTGTTAAAATAAATACCATTTTTCAGTCACGCTATTTAAAATATAGTTTGGCAGTATTGTGAACGTGTCAAAAATGATTAATTTATGAAGGTAACTCAATTGTTCATGAAAACTACTAGACAATACCAAGGTTCAGACATATCAAAAGATCCATGAATATAGTTTGAAGTGGGTAGGCAATTCGATTCTTATTAGCTGTAAGTCTACCATTGTTAGGCTGGAAATTATGCAAAATTAGAGCATGGCGATCTTGCAAAGGAATTGTTCATTTCACGGACAATTGCTGCTGCCAATATTTTGTAGTTGTGAATAATATGGTTATTAAGAAATAATAACTGGATAATACAAAGTGGGCGTTTTTTATAAATGCGACCAAGCAGGCAAGGACCCATTGTGCCCGTGATGCCTTTTCGATGTATTTTACCACTCAGGATAATTTATTAATTTTTGGCAACAGCTCATACGGTCTCATGGAAATCGTTTTGTCTCACTTACTGCCATGGCGAGAAATATGACCTAAACGGTGTTAGAAAGACAAAACACCACGCTTTATATTCAAATCAAAAATTTAACCAGGTAACAATTAAAATGTGCCGCTGTTTAATACCAAAGGTACCTATGGCAATTAAAATAAAAATATGATTTTTTATTAATTAAATGCATGTGTTTTTTTTTCCCATCGGTAATTTTAGTTAGAAGAAACGTAAGGTGAATGAATCATTTAAAAAATATATATTTGCATTCAAAATTAGAACATGTGTTTATTTATAATAATTAAATTTGAAAGCGTATTTCATCACCAAAAACAGTTTTTAATTTTCGGAAACGTTCAGAAATATTCCGTTTATTTTGAATTAAATCCAAATCAGTTGTTATATAATACACTGAATGTCGGAACTAAAAATAACCGACAGTTCTTTGAAAAATGTTTTTTGAGGAAAATGGAGTTTACATCGTTTGTAAACCACATACCGTTGTGTAATGAATTCATATTTCATCATCAAAGTACAGGTTGAACATTGTTTATGCGCGGTTTAAAACGTCTACCCTGTATACACGGTACACATTTTAAATCATTCAAAATATAGAAATTAATGAAAACTAATTGGGCGGGTTACTGGAAGTTATCGTCGAATTTACATATTTTTGGAGTAAATTCTTGTGATAAAGTCCATCATCTCTTTAAACCCCTTTAAACGTTTCACGAAGGTTTATTTTATTTTGTTTTAATAGAGGTATGATTTAAGATTCTCATGGGCATTTTGGTAGATGTGTTCAGTATTTAAGCTATGCTGTGAATTCTTCTAAAAGAAATACAATTTATCCTGTTTCGAATGGGTGACCTTTAGAAAGTAGTGTTTAAGCTATGCTGTGGTTTCTTCTAAATGAAATACAATTTATCTTGTTTGGAATGGGTGACCTTTAGAAAGTAGTGTTTAAGCTATGCTGTGGTTTCTTCTAAATGAAATACAATTTATCTTGTTTGGAATGGGTGACCTTTAGAAAGTAGTGTTTAAGCTATGCTGTGGTTTCTTCTAAATGAAATACAATTTATCCTGTTTGCAATGGGTGCCCTTTAGAAAGTAGTGTTTAAACTATGCTGTGGTTTCTTCTAAATGAAACACAATTTATCCTGTTTGCAATGGGTGCCCTTTAGAAAGTATCAAACCCGACAATATCACGAAAATCCATCAAACTGTGTCTATTTCGTTAATCTTACGAAAATAGAAGGAAAGGAAGTGGTTACAATAGGAGGAGTAATAAAGGGGCGAAAGGAAGGCGCCGAGCAAATACTCGTAAAACTTGATTTGAATTTAAAATTTCACGAACTTCGTTGCGCGTTGGAAAGCTCTGCAAACAAATGACGAAAAAAACTTAAATCCAGCGACTAAAAAAGATAATCATATTTCTTAACTTTAGCAGCCTTCCAACTGTCTTCGCGACCATTTAAAGTTCTTATCCAAACCTGTTTTTTGTTGGTATTTTTTTATTGAACAACGCTATTTATTTTGATTTGCCGACTAACAACTGATAAACATATTAAAAATAGTATTTCATCGATCACAAATTTTTTTGTCACAGACTTTATGAAAAAAATGAATCTTCAAAAACTACAGTAAAAAGGATACGATATGTTACGAATGTAGAGCTAAGAGAACTCATGTCCCGGTAAGACTGGTACATCAGGGGCAGTGATTTGTTAGTACTTAGAACACGTTCTCTGAGGAGAGGAAGGATGTTGGAGTTCAATCGACCGGTATGCATGACAACTTAATAAGCCAATATTGGTATTTAGGATGGACAGGAATAAAGGAATTGAATGATGTTGTTTTTTATCCTCTTATATCTTCCTCCTTCTTGCCTCTTTTTGGCTCTTCTTTTTTTTCATGGTTCTTCTTGGCTCTTCTTGGCTCGCCTCGACTCTTCTTGTATCTTCTCACCCTCTCTTGTTTTTCTTTGCTCACCTTGTCTCTTCTTATCTCTTTTTGGTTCATATTATTTTTTCTTGGATCTTTTCGCCTCTTCATTGCTCATCTAGGCTCTTTTTGGCTCTTCACGGTTTTACTTGACTCTTCTCCCCTCTCTCTTGCTTCTTCTTGTTTCTTCTTGGCTCTTCTTAACTTTTCTTGCTTTTTTCTGTTTTTCTTGCTTCTTCTGGCTTCCTCTCACTTATTCGTGCATCTTATCGACTCTTCTAGGCTCTTCTAGCCTTTTCCTTCAAAGAATACTGTAAAAACAGTGAAAGAAGTTGAGTCGGCGTTCACTATTTATAAAACGTATATTGTAGATTATACACAAACGAGTAGGTACGTAGGTAATTTTCCAATAAGTCATCGTGAGATTTCGAAACATGAGAATAATAATATTCCTCGTCAATGAATGATTAGATATGGCAGGTAAGTACGTGAGGTAAATAATTGTGGGATAAAGAACAGTTACATAAGAGTTTGCTGTCATATCTTTTAGAAACTTCATAAAACTGCCATTTTTCCATCTGACGAACCCACCGTACATGGTCACGTATAAATAACATCCTCGTTTTAAATTCTAACACCGTAATTGCGTCTTATTTTACGTAGGTAATTGAGCAACTCGAGGCTCATTATTTGGTGGACTGTGATTTAATTTGCTGGAAAACGATACAATCTACAAGAATGCCCTTGCCTAATTTTTACGTCTCAAAATAATAACGTCAAAAGATTATATTTTCAGAAGTGCGTTTTGAAGTTTTTTTTGTCTTGTTATCTCAATCAACAAAATAAACTATCCGTTATGCTAAAATAAGTTAATTACATGGAAACGTCAAATCAAGTATATATTAGGTCGCGTACATGTTTTGGTACTAAAACAATATCAAAAACTTACATAATAATTAGTCTAAAATGTCTTAATTTGTAAAATTACTTCTTTATTCCCACGACGAACTTCAGACTTTCCCACGGAAGCTTTTTAAATCAAAACGTCTAATTTTGATCAAATGATTTGAGACTAAATTCTTGGCAATTTCTGATTTGGATTCTGAGTAATAGATGGCATTTCAGGGGAAATTTAAAAAACTCAAGTATCCGAGAATCAAATCTGATTATAGGCGGGTCTCTTGCACACAAATTGGGTTATTTTTTAAACATCTATTGAAAAAAATTTGCTTTCCGTGGCCGATGGAAATAATTATTTATGAAATTTTTTTGAAAAAACAAAACATTTTGCTCTCAGCAGACCCAGCTTAACACTTTAAATGAAAGTTGGCACAGTCAACTTTTATCTTCACTTTTATAAACGTGAATCTCCAGGAGAAGATTGATGATTAAAAAAACTGTAACGTTACAAGACTCATTAATTCTGGATAGAAAACGTAGCTCCTGAAAGAACCCGTAGCTAGTTTTAAAGAATTAATTCAGACGGGAAGTTTTTTTGTGAAAAAAATTAGGCAAATAAAGAAGGAAAAAAAATGGAAGAGAATTCTACAAAAGAATATAAAAGCGATTGAAAATGAAACGGAATAAATCTATTTAGAAATACTTTGTAAGTGTGTGGTAAGAAGTAAGATGAAAGTGATGTATTATTATGTCGTACGTACCACTTAATTTACGAATATATAAGAGCAACTTACTGTCAACAAGTTAGTAAACTTTTCCAGTTCACACACAAACTATTATGTGGAACAGTTTCAATTAGGAAACTGTAATAATTCATATTGTGCAATGAATTTATACATTTTACAACATATTTCATATGTGAATATAGAAAGCAACAAAAAATATTACGAGAAATGATTGATTAGACGTTCATGAAGAAACTGCAACACCAAAACCTAAATAAAAATCATTTTAAGTGGGTCCACATAACACAATATGGAAGTGATGGAAGCATTGAGTGTGAAAAGTGAAATTACAGTTACCTAATATTTGTAGAGAGACAGTTAATGATTACCCACATTAGATTTAATAGTTTTAATGTTTAATTGCTCTTAGTTTATGACAGCAAACTAAGAGAGCAATTATTATACGAAATTATCTTTTAATTTTGCAGGACAAAACTTGGTAAATATCCAGATATTATGGACATACTCAACTAACTAACTGACTTCCTCTACTATTTACATTCTTGTTGTACACGGAGAAAAATGAGTAGGGCTTTTTTTATCAAGATACCTACTGTTAAAAATGTGACTGCGTGATCATTTCCCAATTAAATAATATACATAAACACGTGTTCACGCACATGCATATTTTGCAGAATACGTGTTCTTCATAAAATATACGTGTTTTACTTATAGTTTGTAATGAAATTTTTCACATCATTCGTTATAGGCCTCCAGCACCATTTTTAACAGGAAAATAAATAATTTGACCAGATTTTTAGTAAAATATTATTATATCAGTAAGTCAGCCTTGAATTCCTTGCTAATATCCACATTTTTCACAATACCATACATGGTTTTACCACACATGCGCCTCGGGGATCTCATTAATCTCATTATTTAGTCTACTTTCGTCTTTGCCCTGCCATTTCACGCTTCACTGCCATACATCAGGGAAGGTACCAGCACTCCATTGTGGACTGCTAGCTAAACTTCTTTGGACAATTAACAAAAGTTAGCGCCAACCGCATTCAGTCCTAGCTAAATAAATACATTACTTTGCTTATCCGGAAACTGAAATAGATGTTTTTCATTGTAATTAAACTGAAAATGTAATTAGTGCTATTTAAAAATAAATAGTGCGTATTAAGGATATCTATCGTATCTGGATATTTACCCATAACTTATTTGATGGAATTTTAAAACCATATAATCTTTAGTCAGCACGGTAAATATTTGTTGATCATTTCTCAGTTTATCCATGCAGAATTTAATACGATAACACCACGAAAATGTAAGTTTACTTGATATCCATATGATATTCGATGCATCAGATTTTGCTTTGATTGCTTATTTTTTTTATACCCATGTTAGATATCCAAATGTATTCGTTCAAAAATGGTGCTCTAGGGAGGAAAAAGTAGTTATTTATGAATACCTTTTTACCGTGTTCTCTAGAAAAGGAAGGCACTTCTTGCATTTTAAAAAGAAAAAGATATTCAACTTTTTAGATAGCTTCTCTCGTTATCTATGCACATCATTCGTAAAGTTTATACCTAAATCATCTTCTGAGAAACGTTAAAAACCTATGTCCATATTTTGTATTAATTTATAGATGATTTTCCTCATACGAATCAGAACAGGTACGTTAGTAACACAATCGAATATGTGGGAAGAAAGGCAATGCAATTAGGTTTAAAAAAATTATCCTAAAACAAACAAAGGTTATAAGTTATAAACACAGTTTCTACAGAGAAGGGTTAATTGGGAGGGGAAAGTGAGGCATGACAGTTTACAGGGGTTAAAAAAATGATGTCTTTATTCACGTGGACGACTGTTGTAACTTATTGGCATTTTATTATGTGCCGACTCTCCTACGATGCACATTACAAGAATAATGACAATATTACAATTCAGAATACCTGTTCTGCTCCAAGTTTGTCGCTCAGCTGCCGAACAAAGACTAGTCATAAATACTCTACCTTTAGAACTAGTCAATAAATCATGGCGAAGTAATGTGAGAAGAAAACAATTTTACTGTCATTCTAAAATTGTGACGTGTGGATTGTTAGATAAAAAATTAAAAAAATGAAATTGTGGCAATAATCTTCATTCCAAACATAGTTAATTTTTTTAAAATAAATATAACCACTATATAGTAGGTTAAGAACAGCTAGAGTTTTTGTCAAATATGCTAACAGTCAAGCGTTCTTTACAATGTCCTTTATCGTTAAAAAAGAAGGATCCATGATAAAGAATATTGTTAAGAACACAAAGGATAGCGTAAAAAATTTTAGTTAGACACTTGTCACTCTTAACCGACGATTTACAAACGTATTACAGTTAGGTTTTTTCCTATTGACACATTTATATTGTTAGTCTGGGTCGTGGTGTTGATTGTTGAGTTTTATGGAACACAATTCATAATGGTCTTCAGCTGGTTTAACAAAAAATAGCTGCCATCGTATAAAAATGATTAGTCGTGTATTGTGGTAAAATCGAATACCATGAAGTTTTTTTTACTAGTGATAAGCCGCTTTCAGACGGGGATTGAAAATAAACATCCCGGAGGCATTTTCGAGACAATGATGCAACTAAAAACTGTCTGCGATTGTTCACATTGCAACAATAGGGACCTTTTTAGACTCTGTCAATGGCCAAAAAAGAAGTCGAGTGTTTTTTTTACCACCAATCTGAATCTTGAATCTTTTGTACTCTCATATTCGGGTTAGAAAGGATCTAGTATTTTGATATAAGTATAACATATTAATCAAAATAAAGTGACCTTTTTGCACGGGATTGAAGATCAATACATGAGTCGCACTAGCAAATGGCATATTATTAACAATTTATGCTCTCATTTAAAATTGATTAACTCACAATGTTCATTGCACGATCAAAGAAATGCCAAGCGAGAATTTAACTATAAACATTGCGTTCCAGAAGTTGTGTATCAAACGCAAAACACATTCTTACGAACAACTTTACAAGATAAATTGACGAGATTCCGCTTTGACTTACCCTTTTAAATCATCTCATCAGAATTATTAGTCGAGTAAATGTATAATCATAGCTTGTAAGGCATTACTCGCATATACTCGTGTGCATTTTTCATCGGAAATAGTTACACCATCACGTGTGTTCGACGTCTTCATACTTCCCACGCAAGACCTTGTTATTTCCGCACGAAATGGAACCATAACAATTCAAGGTATTCTAGATGCACCATTTACATCCTTCAGGATCTCTTTCATTCCTCCGAGTACCCATTCAGACCAGAATGTCAACTTGTTCCATGACTTGCGCCATTGTGCACGCGAATACTAAAACCCAACAAGCAGTATCAAAACACTTAGTCGATCATAATGTTATACGTATTTTATAATAATTAAGGTAGAGTATGCTCTTCTCCTTGAAACTAGACATATTTATAGACAGTGGATTGTGGGTGCATTCCTATGAGAGCTTAAGCAGACGTTTAATGTCGCGTTAAAAGAATACTAACCGTTTTTTGATCGGTTTCATTTCCATAGAATATGATACGCAGAACTATGCAAGGTTTACAATATACATTCCACTTTTATTCCTGAGCCGGTAAGCTCAGAAGTCGATTTATGGCGATGCACTACGTAGTAATTTAAAATCATGCGTTTTTGGTTTGAAAATTTGGTCGGCTAGAAATGTTTCAGATGCTTTAATTAAATACTGCGAGTAGAATACATCTTGGCCTTTGAAATAATCGAGTATGTTTTAGATAAGTTTTTTTATAAGCCCAGAAAAAAATAATGTATAAGCCTATGAAAACTGCTTTAAAGTTCAAAATCTCCTACTTACGAACCCATTTTCGGTTATGAATTTATTGTATAATGTGGAAAATTAAGTTATTTATAAAATGATCAAAAAACATTTAAATATTTATGCCTGAACATCCACAAAATAAAATAAAAGGCACTTTTTGGCCATGTTTTTTTCTTGCATAAATCAAAACAGGTGGATGGTGTGATGCGGGAATTTAAGCCTTATCGCCATCTACGTAATTGATAGCGGCTCGATTCAAAATATTACACGACGTAGTGCATCGCCTTAAAAGATTAATATCGATGTCTGGTGCAATAATATGTATAATAATCCACTTAAATTAATTTGCAAACTTAAGCCGTGTGGAAGAATATTGAAAATTATTAATAAAATTAATTGTTTGACAAACTTCATACTTTTTCAAACCTCGCTACCCGCCTCCGGTTGGAGATATACGTAGTTTGTTGGAATGCACTCAAACAAGGAGCTTTTGCGAGCGTCACTAAAAAAATTTAAACTATGTTTCTTTATACCTGTTGAAAGAGACGTACCTGACTTACGTAGGCCCTTTAACCAATAATTCATGTGTTTATTTGGAGAACAACTGTAGATAATATATTAGTCTTTGGTTACATTATTTTTATCACCTAAAAACATAAGGTATTGAACAGTTAGGGTTAAGGCGTACACGGCCGAGTGACCAGTAACGAAATGGAAAAATTTTAAAAAAATCTAACAAAATTTCACCGCAAATTTTCTTTTTATTTACATTGTATTATGTCAGAAAAAGCTGTGTAAATTTGTCAGGTACCTATTTTCGTCCCTTCAAATGCATAAATTAAGACTAGGGTATTGATGGATCTAAATGTGTTTTATTTCGGATTAGTTTACCACTGTTAATAAAATTGAGTACACTGTCATTAAGATAGTGTCTTTTGTTGTACATAATATAAATCGAAGAGTTCATTACATTAATAATTGGCATCTAATGTAACATTTACATCTCGATGAATGTATTCATATTTATGCACTGTTCCTCATAATGGGGTTTGAAAATCACAGACAGCGCACACACGATACAGATTTCTGAGAAAATTATTTATAGGACACAAAAGCGAGAAGGTTTTTTGTACGTAGTACGAGTGAAGAAGCTAAGAGGTTTCAATTTTATAAAAATAAGGACCTCCTTTGATGTTTTAAGTTCCACACGTGGAACGAGAAAGCTCCTAGCGGGAAATATGATACGTAGGATAAGGTTGACAAATTTTGCGAATTTTCACCACCAAATAATTATTGAATCACGAGTTGAAAGCTAATCAATAACGTCGGGAAAAATCGGAAGTTTGTTCACGTAGAGCTCAGTAACACCATGTTCTTTTCCGTTTCTTCGGCTTTGAATTTATAAAATAAGTTTATGAATATTCATCAATGTGGAAACCATATATCATACAATATAGGTGGAAGCCCAATATCGTAGAATATTGGTGGAAACCATATATCACAGAATATAGGTGGAAACCCTATATCATAAAATATAGGTGGAAACCATATATCATAGAATATAGGAGGAAACCCTATATCATAGAATATAGGAGGAAACCTTATTCGATCTCGATAAAATATGAAAAAAATTTAATCGAAAGCTCGAAATGACAATAATTTCTCATATCTCCGTGGTAAGGCTCTTGACTAGCAAGCCGGAGTTCAAATTCCGGCGTATGCAAGTAAATTTTATTTGATTAATTTTGTGTTATTTCACAATTTACTCGTTTAATAATTTAAGGTTTAATTGCTGCACGTTCCAAGGTGGAAGATATTCTCAGAATCGCCCTGGTGTAAGACCACCATTCAGAATTGAAACGTTGCTTGAAATGGCTTTGGCTGTGTTTGGTGACCAGATCTGAATAGCCAGGTACATTCCCACCTTCTCCTCACCACTACCTTTAGCCTCCCAACATACCCCGATTGGGAATGCCATAGTCCAACTGGCTCTAGACGGTTGGGAGAATTTGGGACTCTTGTGCGGTTTCACATAAAAACATATAGTATCTGGAAGACGAATAATTTCGTTTAATTAAAAAAATGCTATAAAAATCTTTTTGCAAGACATTAGGTAATGCAATTGAGAAATACGTTCAAACGTTCAGTCAATGTTTATTAGTAGATATTCCAGTAGGTGTGCACTGTGTACGTTTGTGCATGTATTTTTAAATGAGAGAACGAGAATAAAGAATACTAGTAATATTTTGTATAAAAACAAGGCAATTTACATTTAATGCAAGGAGAAAAGTGATTATTATTAATTTATTAATAATCTTCAAATTATTGGTAATTCCGGTAAAAAACGAGATTGCAGGCTTTACGAATGAATTAATAGATTTCCTGATAAACTTCTAATAAATTACGAATATATTATCAAGAAAATCCGAATATTTTTGCTTTACAACGAAAATTCTTTGAATAGTCATGATAATAAAAGAGAATCGATAAAACATTCTTAATTTGAATTTTTAATAATAAGGTATATTAATTTATTGTGAGGGCAAAATTCTATTTCTCTCCGTGTGAACGTATCTTATCTTGACAGTTCAAACATTAGGACTTACGTAATTACGAAAAACATTTAAATCAAGTATCAGATTACTAGACTCTACGTAGGGCACGTCGAAATCGACTCGTAAAATGAAACGCGTTAAGTTTTGAAAAGGTTAATTGATATAAGTTACGTCAAATCTGTTGGTACCTACCTTTTTACACAAGTTAAATGATTCTTTCGTATCTTAAATGGAAATCGGACAGAAATGTGTATTCCGTACATACGAAACAAAAGTTAATGGTTAACATTATTTGTTAAACGTGTGGGCCATGTTAATTGCATGAAAATAGACGGTGAAATAGTTAGCTATGCTGATGACACAGTTTTACTTTTCAAATCTAAGGATTGGAATAATGTATATAACATAGCGAATTTGGGAATCTCGCAAGTGAAAACATGGCTAGACTCAAACATACTTACACTTAACATATCAAAGACAAAATTCACAACATACAGTATAAATAGCACGGGACAGCCAAAAAACAATACAAACACCATAAAAATACACGAATGTTTAAACACCAACATCTGCGATTGCCCTCCTCTAGAAAAAACAGAACAAATAAAGTATCTAGGAATCGTAATTGACCATAACCTTAGATGGATACCTCACATCAAACATATCACAAATAAACTTCTCAAAACAATCCACATTTTCCTTAACATAAGAAACATATATAAAATAAAACAATTGAAAACAATATATTTTGCACTCTGCCAATCAATAATAGAATATGGAATTATTGCTTGGGGAGGAGCAACAAACTCGGCTATCAATTACATAGAAACCGCACAGAAAACGATCTTAAAGGTAATACTAAAAAAACATAGACTGACCGATACAGACCAAATATTCAACAGCTGTGACGTACTAGATATACGCCAATTATACGTTAAAACACTACTAAACTACATTTTTAACAAAAAAAATAAATTTCAACATACACAAAATAACACTAACAGACCAGTTAGACAAGCGTACAAAGAAAACATTAAAACTCCAACAGTAAATTCAACATTTGGACAAAGACACTACCAATACCATGCTATAAAAGCTTTCAACAGTCTAAAAATTGAAATTAAAATTGAGGAAAATAAAAATAAATTCACACACAAAATTACAAAATGGATTAAACAACAAAAAAGACAATATTACCAAAATGTCATAGCATAAAATAAAAATAAAACCTACACGTAACACACAAAACCAACATAAACACACATCACTCACAAACACACAAGATTATTTTCATTGTATTATTTTTTTAATTTTAAATGTATTATTATGTATTTTTATTTTTAATTTTAAATTTATTATTTTCTTTTCAAATTTACTATCTTCTCTTTAAATGTAATATGTAGATAAGATTTTCATATTATAAAATGAAGGCCTCAGCACGGGCTAGCCACCCAGTGAGGCCTACATTACTGGAAAACATAAATTGTAACAAAATAATGTACCAAATAAAATAAAATAAAAAAATATTCCCGAGTAAATGGTTAAAGAATACCCTCAATAAATCCCAAGTCACAGACGTTAAAGCAGTGATTATGGCAATTTACGTGACAGTACATTATAGAAAAATAATGGCTCGTGCGTTTGCGGACAAAACTCACAGATTAACATTGTGAGGCGCGCAATTATCAACAAATTTAAAGCTCTCCGGTCACGAAGTGGTAAAGTGACTCAGGAAGTATTTTGCATTCCGCTGGAACGCCTTCTATCAATTCATAACATGAATCCGTGAAAAAACAACAGCTGGCGTTGCCTACTGTCTGTGGTTCTACCTACGAATAGTTACCAAGTAAATAAAGATACTTGTCTTTTCTCTTACGATATGTTGTATGAAAAAGCTTGGTGCGGCATGTAGGATAGCTACCACAGTTCCACAAGTTAGTCTTTCTTCTGCCGAAGGGATCTGAAAGTAACTTGTCGGTGTCATTCATATGATGGCTTTTAACATACAATTTGAACGTGGACCTATCTCGGTGCGTAGAATGCAAAGTGTAAAGTGAATGGTAAAATAAATTTATACGAGCAATACAACAATCCAGAAAATTTTCAGGAACGTCTATATGCGGACGCATGGAACTTATCCGAGGTTCATGTACCATGTAGACTTGTTGAAGCAACAAATGGATTTAGTCTGGAAGCCGGGCGTTATGCAAATCTTGCAATACGGATTGTTTCGCAGAATTTGAATAACGCATCAAATTTAAAAGTTGATTTTCAAGTTCTGTTGTTATATAATTACTGGCCAATTTTTAATCAAAACTGAAATGATTAATGAACTTGAATAGAACCTTCACAGAACTTTAAAATCAACTTTGAAATTTGATGAATTGTTCAAATTCTGTAAAACCACCCGTCCTTACTCTATTGATAGCCCATTAATCATGGAATGCTACGGCTTATACGTGCCTGAAAACTTCAGCGGTAATCGTCGCCACGACTTGTTTAAGATACCACATGACAGAACCGATGTTCTAGCACGGCATAGCATGACACAAGGAAAGGTGTTGTTGAATGAAATTTCTGAAACAGTGGATGTATTTAATTGCTTTTTAAATTGTATTAAGACTTTTTTATATAATTATCTTCCAAGAGTGTCAGAATGAAAAGGTTGTACTGTAATTAGATGAATAATCTGTCGTACAATAATAATAATCAGCAGGCGCCCACATCTGTCCTTGATGTTTTTAGAAGACTAAGTTCTGAAAATCCAATTTAATTCGGTACATGGAGTATATCAAAGCATTGGTGTATGTATTACAGTTCCTGAAATAACCAATATTAATGTCAACTTTACACACACTCGATATGTCCCAATTCTCACATCATTCCGCCGTTGGTTATTGAACATTAGGAAATGATTACGGGCCATTATACCGCTTCATTATCCACATTCTCTATTGCCATCCATCGACACTTAGCAGTTACACGGCAGACGGATCAAGTAATGTGACTCCGTCTAACACTCTATTATTACTATTATTGTAACCGTCGGCGTTCATTTGTCACTCAAGTGCGATAAAACGCTAAAGAAACAATTATTTGCTTAGATATTAGTTAATGTCCCAAAGAAAACAATATCATATTCACTGTTAAGGCGAAGCTTAATGCCAAATCACTATTTTGATTAATCTTTATAACGAATTGAAACAGTGTACATTATGAAAACCAAAAAATATGCTTTATTTAAATTGAAGCTTTTCCTATCGCTTCGCTTGAGTAGAATACAAATAAAAAAATAAATTACTCAATAAAAAATATAAATGCAAACTACTAAAAAATATATATTTTTAATAGATATGTATGAACGCATAAAGGAAACAACTTTAAAAAATACAGATTTATAGCTAAAATTATCTGTGACAGTTTCACTTGATTAACTTTTTTGCTTTCTTATAAAATTATTTACAAAATAAGCAAAAACTAGTTTTTTGGTTGAAATCGAACGTTTCTAGACTCCGTTTGTCAAGCGATTTTAATGCCTATTACCTACGATATAAGGTATACCAAGAATATACACATTTTTGGTTTGTAGCTTCCTCTTAATCTTAAACTATAACTGGACAATACGCTCCTAACACAATTCAATTGATCGTGAACATATACATACTATACCTCGATTACACCAAACAATAACCAATGTAAGAACGGTAGCGAAAATTAAATGTGTTGTATTAGCGAAAATTCAAATCTATAATACGACTCGATACTTACTCCAAAAAATTACCAGCATAAGACTATTAATTGGTTGTGAACATCTTAAGTCAGACCACAACATGACTCAATAGCCTAAAAAAGCAACCAACGCAACACTATTAGCCGCGAACATCATAAATCATTAGCGAAGTAACACCAGGAAATTATATTTTTTTACAAATGCAGCTATTTGTTCTGAGTTGAATTAAAGAATTTATGACATAATCCCCATCTATTCTAGATCAAGATAAGCATTGGGGAACTTCACTAAAAAAAGAATGGTATTGAAAAAAAAATAAATTGCAAAATTAAACTCCAGTACCCAAACAGTTGCGCCCAGACATAGCCGGTTCTATTAGAGGAAGATTTGAAATGTACATTTTTCAAATATCTCCAACATCCTATGGGCAGGAATAATTACTTGGAATGATTTGTTAAATTTATTAACTGAGCGTATCAAATATAAAACTATCTAAATAAGTTTAATTAAATTCCCATTAATAATTGTTCACTGGTTTGAAGGAGACAACGGGACTTGAGCCAGGAATTAATAAACAAATAAAAACTACCTGTTTTCAATGGTCATAAATAACAAGAAGTAAGTAAGACAAGAAAAAATATGAAAGTATTAAAAGAATATATTTTACAAGTTTTGAAATAATCTTAAATACTTTTTTAAAATTAGCGTGTTAAAGGATACCACAAATTAAGATAAGATTGCTGAATTAATTTAAGATAACATTAAACTTAAAATTTACAAATAATAAAAATAAGGTGTCATTTCAACATTCTGTTCTTCCTGAAAGGTACTAAAAAGGCTGGCGTTTGGACAATATGAAAGATACGCTTATAATGTTGTCGCCACGTTAATTTTCCAAATATTTTGATAAGTATCGATGATAATGATAATTTTATTCATTGATAAAATTATTTTAAGTTTATCATTTGCCACATTCAATAGCTACCCATCACCCGTCGATGGTTTATCGAGAATCGGTCATGTGTCATGCATATTATCGAATAAAATAGGCTGGATTTACATAAATAATTACAGTCGCCAGCCATTAAGGCTGTGTAAAAATCTGATTCGAATCAACACTGCCACAAGAACAGGTTTCAGTAAGAATAATTTTAGCCAAAAATGGCCAATAAAAATTAACATGCGATACTTCCTGTGAATAAAATATATATCTATGATTCTGTGTTCATGGAGCATTAGAATGATTCTCAGAAAGATAAACAGAAATGCGAGAATTAAGAGAAGGATGTTCGGTTCAGGAGTTTGGTGAAGGAATTTAAGAATTATTTCTGTTTTATAATAATTTACTCTACCTGCGGAAGCTAAGCTATGTTACGATATGTATTGCTTCTGTACCTACTAAAAGCCGTTAGCGTTTAAACAAACAGAAATGTAGCAATTTAAGAATCCTATATTTTTCAAAACACAATATCAAAAAGTATGTCAGATTCGTTTTAAATATATTCTTGGAGGGATATTTAACGATTTGAGATTATTATAATTTGAAATTTTCAAAGCCAAAAGTATTATCGTGATTATTTTTTCGGTTATTATACCGCGTGTAAAGTGTTCATCACATCTGCCCTGATCCTCCTTCAATAGCCAACGCTTCGGACGCTGTAACGTTAACGTTGTAACTCTGTAACACTGTAGTGTCCATCACATCTGCCTTGATGGACACTTTAATGATGTCCGAAACGTTGGCTAATGGAGGAATCGCAACACGACATAATAACTTTTCGTATCATTGGTGTGTTTTCTATGGTCATCTCCAGGCAGATTATGCACTTTCGATATGAACATGGCGACAGTAAATTAGGTGTTAGATTTACATAAAAATAATGTTATACATACAGCAATTTCTTCATGTAACGTTTTCTTGCAGTGAGAAGTGTGTAAGTCTCCTTGCCGCCTCCTCCAGACGAGAAGTATTTCATCTTGCACTATCTCGAAGATGGGCGGTGTGGCACTTCCGATACTCTTGAGCAGAACACTTCTTTCCAGAGACTTTTCCCTGACTTCTTCATATCAATGTTGACACATGCGAGCATATGACGCACACAAATATATGATAAATACACAAATCATTTCTAAATTTGATGTTATAATATATTATTTCACTTTTATAGTTTTTTTTTATTATTTTATATTTAACCTAAAAAGCAGAAAAAAATATAAATCTAATTATATTGCTTCACGCAATTTTAAACGAGAACCATTATTGATAACACTATTGCATTGATTCTGAGAAAGCTTGTCATTCATTATTGAATGAATTCTTGGAAACATACGCTACTACCTTTGTATATCAGAAAACTAGTTTTAATACACTGTCACCTGCGTCTTACAATAAATATTTTACTCTCCTAGCTTTAATCTTATTTTGCACAAGGTTTTTAAAGGTTTAGCTCAAATTATCTAAACCAGACCTACCTGACCCAGAATTTAGACGTGATCAGAGCCAAGTAGTTGCTTATTTTAACCAACTAACCATCACGCCTTTTCTCCGCAGGGGTAGGCAGAGAGAACGGACCACCAAACGACTCGGTTTTGGCACGCACTCATTGCCTCATTCACATTACACATCGACTCATATATATACTCTACTATTATTCCGACTATTGACATGTCCCGACTCAAGTATCTGGTTAACTTGATCATGCAACGTCTTCTTCGCGCGTCCCTGACTTGTTTCATATATTTTCCTTCACAATTTTCTTCGCTCGTTCGCTCTATATGAGCGTCCAATTCTTATTTATTATACTTACGTCAGCCTTTTTTTTTTTTTTTTTTTTTTTAAGTCGGAGGCGGTTTACTTAAGTTCCCCGCGAGCACTTAGGCCATAGGCCCATTGTACTATCTCCCATTTTACCTCATTCCCTTGCCAGTAACCCGGTCCCTTTAATGAAGTTCACCAGGGCTGTCATTGGATATGTGGCGATGTCTTCTGGTTCCACACTGTGTCTTCCCAGGTATCTGAGCCTTATTCCCAGCAGAGCGGGACATTGGCACCATAGGTGAATTGGAGTCTCTTCCTCCTCTTCACATTTCCTACAGATGTTGGTGTTTTCCACTCCCAACAGTTGCATGTGTCTCCTGAGATGGCAGTGTCCCGTTAATAGTCCTACCAGTTCCCTCAGTGAGTTTCTGTCCATATCGAGTAGTTGCCTGGTTCGGTTAGGGTCCGGTCCGTTTATGAGTACTTTAGATTGCCTCATTCCGGGTGCCTTCTTCCATTCCTTCCAGTGTTGGGATTTGACCCACCTCTTGATATGTAGTTTGGTGTGGCAAGCTGCTACTCCTACGGCCGGCTCGGATCCCGCAAGTGGTGCTTTTGCCCCTTTCCTTGCTAGTTCGTCAGCCCGCTCGTTGCCCTCAATACCCTTATGTCCTGGTACCCAGAGCAGGGTTACTTTATTGATGGTCGCCAGTTCTATAAGGATAGTCCTGCATTCCATCACCAGTCTGGAGTCGCATCGGTTACTTTCCAGTGCCATTAAGGCCGCCTGGCTATCTGAACATATATTTATGTTCTTATTTCTGTACCCGATACTCATATTCTCCTGTGCGCAGGCTAAGATGGCTTTCATCTCAGCTTGAAACACAGTGCAGTGCATTCCTAGAGGTATACTGAGTTCCCTCTTAGATCCCTGTAGACAGACCCCGGCCCCTGTTCCTTCCTCCATCTTGGACCCATCTGTGAACCAGATTAGTTCCTGTTTGGAGTTTGGACCTGGGACCGAGTCCCATTCCTCCCTTGTGGGGTACGTTACTTTAAACAGCTGTCCGAAGAAGTATTCGGCTTGCTTGCCGTCCTGCTTCATCCCAGCCGTCGGACTAATTGCCCTCAGTCTTATTCCTATCTCCGTGTGACTGTTTCTGGGCAACTCTCCTCTCCATTGGCCATTGCAATGTAACCTGTAGGCTGCCGCCATCGCCGCCCCCTCTATTTCTATGTTTAGTGGGGGTAGGTTCAGCAGCACTCCCATGGCTAGTATTGGAGTGGTTCTCATGGCTCCTGTGATGCTTCTGCATGCAAGTCCCTGTATGTGATTGAGTGTGACCATCACTGTTTTCAGTGTTGTTCTCCTCCACCAGACCAGGGCTGCGTGCATGATCCTTGGTTTTACAACGGCTGTGTAAAGCCATTGCATCATTTTAGGTTTGAGACCCCACGTTCTGCCGCAGATTCGCCTAGTTGCCCACATCAGAGCACAGGCCTTTCTGCCTACAGTTTACGTCAGCCTTGCATTCTTTGCTGATCTCCACATTTCTCACTCGATCATACATGGTTTTACTACAAGTACTTCTTAAAGATCTCATTTCTACAGCATTCAGTCACTAGCATATTTTTATTCATATAATTTAATCATCATGTATAAGTAGGTATCTTCAGCTATCGATATCGTCGCCAATTCAAGTAAATGCATTTGAATGAACAGTGTGCATTGGCGTAGCACCACAGACTTGCAAGTTGTGGGTCGGGTTTGTATTCTCCTCGTGATGGTCTTACGAGTGCAAATGGTTCAACTAATGTAACGTTCAGTAACCATTCAAAATAGTAAGTTTATGGATGGTAAAGAAAATTTTTAACATTGCCGCTCAATGAAAGCCACATAACCTCAATGGATCATCATTGGGTTTGTACCCAGAGGTCGCGGGTTCAAATCATTATGGCTAAATAATTATTGTAGGAAATAAACAGTGCAAGATAGGTACCAGAATCGTTCTGGAGGGAGGCAACAATTCAGAATCGAAACATTGCGGTAATTAACTTTAGGCATGTTATAGTGACCATATTTAGGCACATTTTGGGCCTCCGTGGTGGAGGGATAATTAGGCTCTCGACTAGCAATCCGGAAATCACGGGTTTAAATCCCAGCGTGCGCAATTAAATGATTATTTATTAATTTGTGTTATTTCACAATTAATTCATTGAAAGTAATGTCGTAGTATATATATAGGTACGGCACGTTCCAGACTGGATGATACTCTCAATATTGCACTGGTGTAAGACCACCTCACAATTGAAACGTGGCTTGAAATGGTTTTAGCCGTATTTGTTGACTAGATCTGAATATCCAGGTAATTCCCCACACTACCAGCTTAACAACATACCTCTATTGGTAAAGCTATAGTCTCACCGGCTCCAGAAGGTTGGGAGAAGTTGGGAATCTTGTGCGGTATTCACATGATGAAAATGAAAAGGTTTGAATGGTCAGGTTGCCCTCCGCAATTCCTTCAACAGCAAAAATTCTCCAAGATAGAAAGCTATAGTTCCACTGACTCCAGGAAATTAGGTCTATTGTGTGGTATAATATAATTTAAAGGACTCCGCCTCATAGTTAGCGGTTTCGGATCTATACTCTTCCATGCAATACAACATGCAGCGGCTGTCTGAATTATCATAAACAGTACCTACGCATTGCTTGTTAAGTGCACGGGGAAATGGAGAACGGTTGGTCCGTGTAATTCTGCTTCCCGGGTAGCTTAACCGGGACATCGTGGGGCGGAATGCAAAATGCAATTATCGACCCAAAACGCCTGAGGCCGGAGAGAACTACAAAATTATGTGATTGCTTTAATTCTACGCTTCGGCTCGCAAGCCTCTCAATAGATCGCTATTTTACACTAGGAAATAGTAAAGTATCTAATGCGAGTAGTTAAAAAATTGATTAGATAATTTAGAAGCATTTGAAATCAGAAAATCCCTAAATAATAACTCTAGTATAATGAATAACCAAATTAATGTACCTCTTAGTGCTATTCTAGATATATTTCCAGTTAACCGCCCTGTTTTCCTGGAAATCCCGTAATTACCCCTTCCACTCTGTTCACCTCTCCCTCAAACACCAATTTTTTTTTGTGTAATTTTGTCAATATTTTCTATCGTAGATTAGTTTTTAATATTCTCCTGATGAAGAAAGGGTTCTTCCGAAACCTTTGAGTGTAAATAAAATTAAAGTGGTCAATAGCAAATTTGTATTTTTATTGTAATGTATTATTGCAACAGCTTGTACATGAATATTGTAATGTGTAACAAAACACACATGATATTGTTGAAATTTCTAGTTAATCAAGATATAAATCCCAACATTTTTAAGCCCTTGTTAGAGATTTCCGTTGTGTGGTTAACAAATTAAAGGTTTGATTGAAAAATGATGCCAAAGTCTTCAATTTGTATTAATGTCTCAAGAGTTGTCGATTGTTAATGATGCTGTGATTAAAGATAACAGGTTTTTTTATTCGAGGAAATTCGACTATTTAACGTTTTGAGTTATTTAAGTAAAGTCTGTTCTACAAATTTATAAGATCTACAAACTTATAAGTGTAATCGGTGCAATGTAAATAATAAACAAAATTTGATGGTACCCCTAGGAGCATCTTTTTCTTGAAGTCAAAGGCAAAATGTTCAAATCTTGAATTAGGAACAGTTTGATGATCTATCGAAATATTATTGAATATTCCTTAATATCGTACCTACTCGTTTAAATCTTTGAATAATTAATTAATAATAACCGTCTCCTTTACAAAGTTCATCATAAGTTTATTTTGAGATATTTGAAAGCTTTCAGTTACAATGAGAATTTTACTGTAAAATTACATTCAACACTTCAGCTTACTAAACATGTCAAATAGTCACCAACGAGACCGGAATGTAATATTTATAATCGAAAATATTTTTTTTTCCCATTTTTGATGTGAAACCGCAAGAGTCCCAACCGTGAGGCTTAAGGTAGTGATGAGGGGAAGGAGATGGGGAAAAGAGGATGGTGGGGAAGTACCTGGCTATTCAGATCTGGTCACCAAATACGGCCAAAGCCATTTCAAGCAACATTTCAATTCTGAATAGTGGTTTTACACCAGGGCGATACTGAGAGTATCTTCTACTTTGGAACGTGCCGCAAATATACTTTATATAAATTAAAGACTAATTTGAGAAACAAAACGAATTAATCAAATAAAATTTCCATGCGCGCGCCAGGATTTGAGCCCGCGACATCCAGATTGTTAGACGAGGGCCTTACACCTCGACCACGGAGGCAGTCGATACCGTCGTATCAACATAAACATTCTAATAATCCTTATAAAGTAATAAAAGGCTCAGTGGGCATGAAGGATGTAGTGGAACCTCAGTACTCGAAGACACTCCAGGATGTTCCTCGTAAAACAAAATATAAATCTTCTCCTCGTGGATAATTAACTCTTTTAAACTTCTTCGTGAACATAACCTCCAGTTGAAATTTCTAATGATCACTAAAACTGCAAAAGGTATTTCAATTACTAAACGTATCACCCAAAATAGAAACAAAAAAGAAATTATAAGGTGCCTTTACAGAGGACAAGTTTAGTTTTGATGACACGAGGAACTTGTAAAATTTTATACATTAGTAGCTGTACCCCTACCACGCGTTGCTGCGGCTCAGTCGGTCTGTGCAGATAGAGAAACAATAGAGCGTGTTGCTTTTGCGTTCAAGGGATGGCTGTGCTTTAAAAAAAACACCTGTTTTTACCTGTCACAGGTGACATCTATATAATAACTTATTCGAAATCTCAATTCTCCGGAAGTTTTTCACCGAATGCTTTGAAATTTTGACACAACTTTGACACAACTTTGACACAAAATTTGGACACAACTTTGACACAACTTTGACACAACTTTGACACAATTTTGACACAAAATTTTGACACAACTTTGCATTCGAATACCTATATTATTTAGATTCAAAACAGGTTTTTTTTAATGAAATAAATTAAAACACTTTGTTTTTACCACGATAATCTTTATTTTTTTTAAATCGACATGTTTCGAGAACGATGTTCTCGATTGGGGGGGAAGAGAGGTGGAAAGAGGAGGAGCTTAGAAGATCAAAGACCAAAAATTACAATGGAAATATGGTTGGGATAGGGTTATTCACAAAATTAATTTAATTATTATCATTTTGATTTGATCAATTTTATTATCATCAAATTAATTTTGTGAATAACCCTATCCTAAACATATTTCCATTTTAAATGTTTTGTCTTTGATCTTCTAAGCTCCTCCTCTTTCCACCTCTCTCCCCCCCTTACTTTCATTTCTACCCACGCCTTTTTCTATACTTGATAATTAGTTTTAGTACAATTTATGTCCTGATGAAGAGAACATCGTTCTCGAAACATGTCGATTTTTTTTTAAATAAAGATTATCGTGGTAAAAACAAAGTGTTTTAATTTATTTCATTAATAAAATGGTGCCACAAATTGAATTTGCAAAATTTGAAGAAATGTTTTTTTTAAACAGCGACATCTGTTGGACGTAAAAGCAACACGCGCTATTGTTTCTCTATCTGCACAGACAGAATACAGCCAGTAGAATCCATACAGCTAAAACTAATGTCAAACCTTGAAAAAACACAACTTTAGATAAGATAAACAAGACAATAGACACCACCTTATTTTGGCAAAAATGACCTTGATTACCAAATATCAACGCACCTTGGTGCGTTGATATTTGGTGCCCTCAGAGAGTAAAACTCCTGTCACGCGTTATAATAATTACACAGGAAAGCTTGTTTTCAGTCTTTTGTAAATTTAACATTAATATTATTGAATAAATAAAAGAAAAACAACAAATTAAACTTTACAATACAAATGGGTAGGGAGATATATGGCTACTAAAATTCTTTGTGAGTTAACGAAATGCACCTGAATTTGAAAACCATCACCAGATATCAGGAATTTGTTCTAGCACGTAATTAATAAAATATGACGATGTTACGTTATAACATGAGAAAAATGTATATAAGTTTTTTGTTGCTTTTTTTAAAAATATTTTTTGTATCCTTCTGCAATTCTCCCTCGATAATAATATTCACGGTGTCTTTTACAAATATTCTTACCGTGCAAAAAACATAGATAAGCAGATATTTACAATCTGTTACCTTCCAGTTAACATATTTGAGATGGTGTTTAAAATTATTATTACAAGATATTGGAATTCCATGGAAATGTACAATACCGACTTGGTAATGGCAAATAAGTTTATCACACGGATAGATAATAATTTACTGGAAGAATTCATTTTATCCTGTAGTGTACAATTATTGACTATTCCTTTTATGTTACAACTACTGGCGTGTACACGGCGTTACTGGGGATTATTCTTAGGAGATAAACATATACCACCGCAGAGTTTTCTGTAGGCCTTTTTAAAATATACAATTCCGTAGTACTTTATTTTGATGTATCTCATAAGATTTAGCCAGCGTTAACACCCGAAAATACTCTTTTTACGACTTGGTTACAAAACATTGACGTTTCTCTACTTTCTATAAATATAATATCCACGTATCATACATATAAACCATCCGGAAGAAATTCTCTAAATGATAGTGAAAACCCTATTAAAAGCAGTTGCGTAGTTTAGAAGAACTATGCGCACAAACAGACAGACGCGGATAGGGACTTTGTTTTATAATACAGGGTTTTCCAATAAGAGGTGTTATTTTGATATTCAATCGTAAAATATCAATGGTTTCGTTGCTTGTGTGGCACGTAGCGCCGTCTCGTTGAAAGTAAACGTTGTCCAGATCAATACCATCCAATTCCGAACATAAAAAATCATTAATCAACTCTCGATAGCGCAATCCATTCACCGTAACTGTTGCTCCAGCCTCAACGACTCCGCCGGACCATAAACCGCACCAAACAGTCAGACGTTGAGAATAAAGAGGCTTTTTAACAATAACTCTTGGGTTTTCCGAGCGTCAGATGCGACAATTTTGCTTGTTGACGAAGCCACCGAGGTGGAAATGGGCCTCATCACTCAAGATGATTTGCATTTGATTCCCTCAAGTGAATTTTAGTAATTTCAAAGTGTTGTTGAAGCGTTTATCGTTCCATCTTTATTAATGGCGTAGTTTCTACTTATCAAATGTCAAAAAATAACAGCTTCAAAAGTAACATCTACCGAAATAGCGGGCTATTCAAAATAACACCTCTTATTGGAAAACCCTGAACTTAGAGAAGAAGAGAAAACTATACAATTTCGTTTCATAGTAGAAACATTGTAAGTAAAAGAGTAAGAGTACTTAAATTACTTTGTATGTGGCATATATAAAAAAGCGAAACATGAATTTTGCATTATTTTGGAATGAAAACCGTGTGACAGTCCTAACCTAGAAACGCAACAAAGCAAAAAAGGCCGTAATGCGATGTTTATGACATGTGTCCAATTCAAAACCTTTTTGTGAAACGGAAATAAGACCACGTATGAAATAGCTTATATAGTGAAAAGCTACTAAAACCCAATAAATTCTCGATTAAAAGTGAATATAATGACCCACTACCGCGTGTGAACCCCGGCTGAATTTGAAAAATAAAAAATAAATATGAAAATAACTTCATTTAGCCGCATGAGGTGCTATTCGAGGCTTAAATGCATTTGAAATAAACTGCGCTTACCCTAAGGCTATGTAATAATTAATACATTTAAATGCAGTTGCATTCAACGATATTATGCCAAATCTAGTTATCTTCCCGGCGTACAAAATAATGTAGGTATACCAGGGTAGCCACATACCTGAAAATCCGCAAAAAGACCCAAATAAGAAATTTCCGGGTAACGATTGTTTTTTAACTCTTCTTCCGAGGGATATCGGGGAAATAGAATTCTCCCGATGAAGCTTGAGATCAACCGAATCCGGCCGACGTGGACAAAATAAATAACGTGGTTTTAAACAAAGAACTTTTTTATTTGTATATTGTTAAGCCAAACAGTGTTTGCTTTCTGCGATAATTTAAAATGATATTTTAAAAAAATGCCAAACAAACTAGGAAAAATATCCGATTTTTTGTTGTATTTCCCATGAAAACTCATTTCCAGGTAGAATCTCTACAATAAATGCAATATAATGCGAATAAAATTAAATGTTATCAGATAAATCTACACCTTTAGACCATCTTTAAAATATCATGGTAAATATTTGAAACAAACCTGATATTTAAAAGTTGATGTAGTGTCGATAAAGAGTTGTAGTTTCAAAACAACACAACAGATTTCGTTAGAGTGTATAGATTTAAGTTATTGATATTTAGTTTATGTAACATTAAGATTTCTCCGTAGGTGGCAGCAGTAAAGCCAGATGACAGAGACAACATGTCGGCCATACCCGAATGGTTAGCAGTAAAGCTGATGCTAGCCGATCTTCAGGCGAGCAGCTCAGTAGAAGTACCCCCAGTCAACAGAATAACGTAGAGCCTCGTACAGAATGGACATGCATTGTAAATATGTCACAATAATAAACCTACTCGTAATTATTGAAATCTGCCGATCATTGCAAATTAAGAAGAGAATTAACAGTACACCAAACTTTATAATTCATAAACAGGGAAATATGGAACGCATATTATTATTTACGGGTGTTGAATATTTTTATTTTTGTAATAAATGTAATGTTTTACGATCGCCATTCAGACCCGAGGGTGCATTGTATTCTAAATCAAAGGCTCTTTTATTGCCGATGTAGTGCCTGCGCTGAAGAGAATGCACATTTAAGGAACAATAGACTGTTTCAAACACTAAACAACACATAAATTATTGCGGATTGAATTACAAAAAATGCAGATGCGGAAAAAACTGATTAACGATTTTTTTCAACATACCTATGGGGTTGGTAATATAAATCCGGGTATGCTGTTCGATGTGTCTTGTTATACGCAGCATAAGAGACAAAAAATATGAATCTAGACGTTAAAGAGACACATCTAGTAGGACGGAGCAAATACGAAAGCTGGTACATCGTCCAGAGTTATTGAGCCCATAAGTGGATCAAAACAATCAAAATAAATCTAAATTGTGCAGAAGATCAAAGATAAACAAGTTGTCATCATTTTCTTGACCCAATTTATAACTTTCGATTTCTATGAAAATGAGTTTTCAATGCAATTCACAGTGAAAACTTTCCCGCGCTTTAAATACCAAAACAATTAACTTTCTTCCCTACACAATATGATAAATACAATAACGTACTATCTATGAACGTATGGTATATTACACGTTTTCCCTGTACTAGCTACCAACGCAACGTCGTCACTGGGAATCTGGCTCGCGATACCCGCGGCTGGAGGGTACCTACTTTAAATCACAATTCTTCTTTATTACTTTTATAGCCTCCGCCGTAAAATAACTTCAGTGTTTTATGGGAAAATACGGGGAAATTGCATCTTATTGTGCTGTTAGTTATGGCTTTCGGAACCCGAGCAATTATGTTTATTTATATTCCACGCAAGAAAGTGATAAAAAAGACGTATTAATTAGGTACGCGCAAAAACATTTGTAATTTAACCAATTATTGATGACATGGGTAAGTGTCATCATTCAGTTGCACCCAAGAGAGACCTGGAAGGCTTAAGTTCAAGGTCATCTTGGAACCAGCAGGATAAGTGATTACCCATCAATTATCAATTTAAGAAACCAGATAATGGCTCATGACGGGGACGATGTTGATCTGACCTAACATAACAGAACCTTTCCTAATACACCCAAATCTTTTCTCTATAAAGAGCCTTTGGATAAACTTGCTTTCAGCTAAACTCTTAGCCACAAAGCAAAGTTTTTTTATTGTTTCGTTTCACGCAAATGGCAGATGATACGTTGATGCTCCAAGGGCATAAGCAACTAAGTACAACGCAAATGAAAGCATGTAGCTCTAAAGATATTTTATCTATGGTAGATAGAACTAACTTGCTGGTACATTGCAAATGAACCATTATTGTTCTAAGAATAAATGTAGGATTATTATTTTGTTGCATTTGCGAACTTACATAGAACTTGGATCTATTTTAGATAGGGTTTTAAAGATAATAAAACGCAAGAATTTTGATACAAAAAGTCAATTTTTGCCAAAATATAAGACGGAATCATGTTGTTCCAAGGGCACGAAAAATCATAAGTTTGAGTGTATCATAAGCGTTGGTTTACCAATGAAGCGTTGCGGTTTCAAGCCAATCTTAGTTCTCCACCATTCAACAAGCATCATTTTCCCCTTATAATGATGGAAATAGAGAGAATTGAAATACTCTCAGATTATTGGTAAAAGAAGTTGTTTGTTTTGAATAAAAAATATTTAAAAAAAAATATTGTATCTCCAGTTATATTAAAAGACGACAAATGTTTTGTTAGTGTCGTTTAACTTGTAGAATTTTGGTTCTTGTTTTAGTACTTTCTTAAAATGACTATAATTGACTACTAACTGACTTCTCGTCATAGAAATAAGTTGGTATAATAATTGATTGACCGTTTAAATTTCTAACTTTTAAATGGCGGCCCGTACCTTAAGTACCCAAAAGATACGTTAAAACCTACCTTGTTATTGAAGTTAAGAGTCATCGTTAAATTAATATGCCCAGATAAACAGGCCCAAGCAGGTGTATGCGGCACATTATAAGCGAATAACATGAATAGGTACTATGTACTACCAAGCCAATCCTGTTACAGCCATGTCCACTGACCACTTCGTATCGAAACAATTATTTTCAGTATTTTTAAATGTAATTTTAAAGCGAGCAAGTAGCACGGCCGGAATTGTGCCCATTGCGGGGTGTTAAAGGTTACCTGTATTAGGAAAGCAGAGAACAGCGACAGGTAGGTGGCGGTGGTAACAAGAACGTGGTGCACGACGAAACTGGCGATAAATTCATTACAAGCACTCTCGAATGCGTGAGGAACAAATCAATACCGGGAAGCCAGGATACCAGGGAATCCTATAGTAATGGGCTCGTGACCAGGAGGAAGAGAACCAATGCTGGCTAAATGTGTAGCACTGCAAATCTACAAGGATCAGAAAAACTCTGGGAGTTAAGGCAGGTTAAAGGTGGGCTTTCGTCTGGATTTAGTTAGAATTTTCCGAACTTGGCAATACTGTTGAATTTATCTGTGGTCTAGGATGTCAAATTTAAGCCGGAGAAGGATCTTTTAGTCAACATTTTTACTGTTTTCGTCAGGGCTTGACTTCGTGGCAATAAAAGTAATAAAATTACTGTTCCGATGCTTATTCTTTAATGGAATAGAAGCTGTTGTTTAGAGTGGATAAATGTCTTTTGAATCTGCCTTTATCATTGAATAATTATTATAAATCTCAGAATATAATGGTAATGTATATTTATAATAATATCACTTAAAAAAAACTGTGGCGTTAATTTACTGATAACTTTAATTTTGTTACATAAACTTTATCTACTCATGAAAATATGGGTTTGTAATTTGATAACACATTTCATGAATTCCTTCTATAGTAATTTTATGTGAACATCCTCAATACCACTACATGCTATTTAAAGGTTGTTGATATCATAACCTAGTAATAAAATATACTACTATAAAATCAACAAAACGTGTGTTCGGTGACAGACCCTGAGGCACACCACCAAAACTGTTTTGAAAAATACGGATTAGGAACAGGAAGTTGCTCCTTTCTGTCAAATGTATAAAACGATTGGGACGTGTCGTGCGTGACACTATGTTTACAGAGACTTAGAGCTTCAGATATTCCAAAACTAATCACGTCACTTCGTTATTATGAAATGTCAAATCGGGTGTAAAAAGAGAGCTTAGTAAAGAAAGAAAATTAATAAGCCTTTAAAAAAATAATATTTTAAAAATTTGTTTAGTTTGTAATTTATAATCGCTTTAAACTGTCTGTAGGTTGATACAACTTTAAAAGAAAGATGAAGACAAAAAAGAACAAGAAAATTGTGATTTTGAAATTTTGTTAAAGAACTGTTAAGCATAAAAATTAAGACAAATACTGAAAAGTTAAAACTTTGAGATAAAGCAAATTATATATAGGATTAAAATGTAAAAAATTTAGAAGCGCGTATTTTAGTTCTGCTGGTTTTTTGACCCTGTGGAGGTATTAGCACAATTAGCAGCAGTTCCAACATTCAATTGAAGCAAATTATACATAGGATAAAAGAGTTAACAATGTAGTAACGTATTTTTTAGTTTTGCTAGTCTTTTGACCCTTTGCAGGTACTATCACAAAGCAGCAGTTCCAACTTTCAGATAAAGCAAATTACACGTAGGATAAAAAAGTACAAAATTTTAGGAGCGTTTTTTTTAAATTCTGCTTGTTGTTTTACCCTTTGGAGGAATTATCACAAAAGCAGAAGTTGTTAATTAAGAAATTAATTATGTAATAAGAAAATCAAAGGCAACGATTAATGGGTTATTTTATTCGTTCGGGGTTTAGAGTTTACAAGTTTAGCGCGGCAGTGAAAAGAACAAATAATAATATTAGCCCTGAACTCCTGTTAATGGTGGCATCACGCGGCCGCCTCCGAACCCTTTGTAATTCCCTTTTCTAGAGAATCACGAAGAAAGAGTTCGTGGTGAAACGTCAACTCATCAAAAACATTAATTAATCTCTGTTACTTACAATTCTGCCAGTGGAATAGGCAGCTCCGTTGCGATCCTCATTTATCTCCTTAAACTTTAATACAATATTATATTATAATACAGCGCGCTGCGGTCTTCGCGCAATTTGAACCGAGCAAACTCAGTAAACCATGCAAAAGAGTCAGGAAAATTCACCGGTTGAGCGAAACTAAAAACAAAACTCTAAATAAGTTTATCTAATTTCTCCATTCGTTTGACGTTGATTTGTACAACAAACAAATGATGCAAATTATGTGAATCGGTAGTAGATAAAATACGCCTCTTCATTGGAGATTTCATTATGACAAACTTGTGCCAGATATTAAATTATACAGTCAATTCAAGCAATAAAAATTAAAGCAAAACTGAATGCTTTGGCGATAATTTTTTTATGACAATGAATTTTGTATGGCACATTACAGATTGGTTTCCGTTCATGGGTCTGCCATGTCGATTTGCCCGCTGTGCAAGAGATACGATCATTGCACATTTGTAATGTTTAATATGACTAATTCGTCAATTGAGCGGCATAAACTAATGATCAATACATTTTAATTGATGGTGCTGCGATGACTCGATAATATATCATTGTTCTGCTTAGGTTATTAACGAAGTACAATTTAATGGGCAGATATTTAAGAAACAATAATGTTTTCAAAATACACGTGTTTTATTGTTATGGCGCTTGTTATGTATATCCTCTTAAAGGCGTTTACCCAAAATGGATTTGTGAACATGATGTTCATTGTTATTGAATTAGTTAAATTTTTACTGAATTCGCGAAAACAATGCCCATGTCAAGTATATTATAAGAAGATGAAGCCTTCTTATCGGTGATCAAAACTAATGGTTTGATAGAATGCTATTAATAACTATCATGAACCAACAAGAACAAATCAATAAAATCAAACTTTTTTTCAAAAAAAACTTATATTAAAAAAATATATGGATATATTATATTTATATTTTACACATAACATTGAATCACTGAAGTAAGAATCGTGGCTCCCTTATCAGGCACAAGAGCTCCTCTTTTCTGATAAGGTATACATGAGCAATTATGTACCTAAATATTATATTTTACAAAAAAATGTATGTATTAATGTAACTATGATCTATATTCAAATAATAAAAAATAAAAAAATCTAAGATTTAGTCTTATGGACTTAGATAACGAAGCTAGCATAGTGAATATAATGAAGTGCTGGATACCGCTATGTCCAGGTATTTTGATGGTGGTTGGCAATTAGTTGGCAACATGTAAACGTTTGAAGTTAATTTTTAATGGGTTAAATAGAGTCGTTTAACGCAGAGGTTATTGAAATGTATTTTCCAGAGAAAGAAGAACGCTTAAAACATACGTTTTTTTACTACTGGGAACATTTAAAACAGACATTACATTAGATCAATCTCTAACACAGGGATAACAAATCTATTTATTTAAGTGTTTCAAAGAATATGGACAAATATTCACATTTTAATGTCAAATAAGTAATTAAAACTAAAAAGAATTTGATGTGCGATTTACAAATTTAGGTTTAGTGACTGAGCGTAGGTAGCTAAGTCCTGTTTTAACTCGCATGTTTTGCGTTTTGTATGTCTGTAAATTTGTTTGTACGTCATCCGCTGTTTTAAGGGTTCAGAAAATATTATTTTTTAAACGTGAAATCGTCGTGTTTATTTGGACTTTCTTATTCGCATTTTTTTCAACATTATAGTATCTACCTAACTGGCTAAAACTTTTGAAAAAAGAATTCTCATTGAAATAGTGACGTTTATTGGTCAAATTATGAACATAGTTCCCAATTTGAAATATTTTAAAAATGTTACACGTGTAGGTAAGAATTTATAAATTTTTAAAGAACTATTCTTGTCTCTTGCCACATAAAAATCCCGATCCCACGTTTTCCGGACGAGCTTTGTACTAAGGAAAATTGGTTTCGGCATACGAGTGACACTTTATTATTATTATTGTCACCGGTTCGTATCGTTGAATGAATCTGCCAGCCTGATTTAGGGCTCGGAATAACAAAAAGCATCGCTGGCAATTACGTCCATCAGCTCGCCGGGGCTTTAACGGTGATAGGCATTGTTTGAACCAATCGATTTGTCTCGCTCGTGACTCATGGTGGGGCTATCTGAGCTACGTATCTCAATGGTAGGAACTAGTATCACCACACTAGGAATATCTTGATCGCTGTTATACAATAAACAAGATTGGACTTTACCACATCGAAAATGACACCAATCCGGCGGGAAGGGTAGTTCTACCTTGTACGCCGGTCCTACTTGAATGGCTGTAAAAGCGTTGCTGTCCGATAAATTCTATATAAATATTACAAACCAATCATTTTGTCAGAGTCCCAACTATAAATATGTAAATGTATAAACAATGTGATACAAGTCTGCCATTTTCTTATCTGCTCGTCTCTTTTGTGGAAGAATATTTTAATCAAAAGGAAACTATACTAAACCTGTAGAATGGGTAATAAATCTCACACTATGGCACTGGAGATACGGAAATCGTTATTATTTTTGTAATGACTTCTGCGAAAGTGAAAACCCAATTTTTTTTTAATGTAATAAAATACATACATTTTTACACATAAAACATTACTAAATGGCTCAAAACTGACCTACAGAAAGTACTTTTAGACTTGGGGATAGTGACCACCATGCAAAAAAAAAATCGAATATTACATTATTTTTAAAGATATAATCCATTTTTAAAACGGGATCTACTTTCGCCTGCTTGAAATGTGAACATGTTGTTTTCTTAGTTAGTAAAATAACACCGAACCGAGAATTAGTAGTTAAATTTATTCCGACTTTCGCAACATTTTTGGTTATGATTTACGTAAATAATATCATGTCTTCACAATGGTTTCATAATTTACGATAACGGAGTAAATTCTCAAAACAGTTGCTCTAAATATTATCTTTTGTTTTATCAAAATATTATGATGCATCGGAGCGGAGAACAAATCGATGAGCCGATTACTTGATCCGATTTTATTCGCACTGGTGAATCATTCACCTAGTGTTTTCTGTACCAATGCCAGGTCGGTTAATAATTCCAATCGGACAATCTAGATGTGAATAAGACTAGGAAATCTAACCGTTTTGATACGCACGAAATACAGATCACAGAACCGTTTCTTCCGGAGTTTTCTCTTTTAGCGATAGGTATAAACACAAACCCGCTGGGGACATTTAGTATCGCAGCCAACAGAGACACGAAGAAAGACAGTTTACCAGAAAAATACACAAGAAAGGCGAGACGTCAAACGATCTATTAATCTTATTTTTGGAATCAATTAATGAGTAAAACCTTAATTTGTAATATTAAATCATTGAATCTATTCCTGTCGGTCATATTTAACTGTATCATACTTCGAATAAGAACTACCAACACCATATTCATTTTCTTAACGCATATTTTTATTTGCTGCTATCATTATCTGTTCATGCAAGATTCTTCCCGAACTAAATGCAATCTATATGTATAGTGTATTGGATAAATATATCCATTTTTATTTTTAATGTGCGACATCTATTGACTTTTCTACAAGTTCAGGAAGAATTTTTTTTCCGAATAATTTAAAATAAACTCTAATCATCGAAGACAGTACTAACAAAGCTCCGGCAAGTCCTGGGTTCAATTCCTAGATGCGACATAATCTTTTTCTAATTTTTCTGTGTCCAATTTTCGTTTGAGAGTAGTTAATATTGTCTTCAATGACAACTAC